>NC_133551.1:70677500-71302500 GCF_048773025.1 Camelus bactrianus | reverse complement strand
CACCGCAAGGATGGATGCTGTCTGCACGTCTGTGCTCCCTACCCAGAAAGTGGTCCCCGGCCCAGCCCCCACGAGATCCCAACACGCGGAGCCAACTCCAGGGCCCAGCACAGCCCCAAGTACCTCCCTCCCACTCCTGATGGTCCCAAGTCATCCAAGTTCCCCAGTTGAAGGGCAGAACGCCGGGAACATCTCTCTTCCAATTGGTGAGTCACAGGAGGGCCCTTTCATCCTTTTTTTCTTCCTCTCTTCCTCCCTTCCTCCCTCCTCTCTCGGAGTCTTACCGAGAGCCTGCTAGGGGCTGGATCCTGTGCTGCAGCCAGGGGTGCACGTGGCGTTGAAATCTCCTTCTCCCAAGACTTGGTAATGCCACTGCGAGTTCCTGGGTGGGGAGAGGTAGGGTCAGCGTTTTATTTGAAAGTGGAGATGGTCTCCTGGTTGCTATTTCTGACAAACCCATTAAGCTGTAAAGACAGTGGCCTAGGCCAGGTCACCTCATGGGCCTTCCTTCGGGGGTTAGGACTACCTCAGCCTAGAAGTCTCAGACTCGTGGCCCTCAGCTGAGTGTGGCCCACAGACGTATTTTGTTTGGTCCACGGATTCTGGTTTGTCTGCTTTGTAATTGAATTTGAGAGCCTCTGGATGGGGCTTGCCCCTCGCCTGCAACAGCCCCAGTCATCTTTGGTTGTTGAATGACCTGCCCTGACCTGACTGGACCTGGAACCCCTGGTACACTTCAGTTTGCATTTTGCAGCTGTTTCAAGCTTTTCTTTTCCTTCCAGGACTGATTGTGGGTGTGACAGCCTTGGGTGTGCTAATATTAGTCGTCGTGAACTGTGTCATCATGACCCAGAAGAAAAGTAAGATTCCGTTCCTTCCTTCTTTCATCCGTTTATTCACTCATTGGTTCAGGAAGCTTTTCTGGGGCACCTCCTGTGCGTCCAGCACTGGGCACAGCCTTCTGGGTGGGACAGAGCTGGGCATGGTAGTCCCTGTTCTTAGGAGCATAGAGCCTGGGGCGGAAGGCACTTCCCATGACTTACCTCCTGAAAGGCAGGACACCATCAAGGCTTATCCCAGAGGGCAGGAGTCCAAGATTCTTGTCTGGGAATCCTGGGGGATTCAGGCCTTCCCTAGCAGGTGACATATGAGCTGGGCAAGATTTTGGTGGGGACAGGAGAGCAGGAAAGAAAAGGCATGCAAAGCAGAGGGCATGGTCTGAGCAAAGCGGGGCAGGGGCTGAAGAATGGTGGGGGGCGGCGGGGGGGAGTGGAGCAGTGTCGGGCCAGCTGGAGACTCAGGTATAGGGGCTTCTGTGTACCTTGTCGGGAGATAATTGCTTCCCTTGGGGCTGCTTCTCTTTGGGCCCCATGCTCCCTCCTAGTAAGAACAGACATGGCCTGAGGAAGTCACTCTCTGACTTTCCCCCTCTCTTTGCAGAGAAGCCCTTCTGCCTGCAAGGAGACGCCAAGGTGGTGAGTGCCCCTCTGCCTTCCCCCTCCTCCTCCCCTGGTCCCCTTCCTGCTGGGCTGGGTTGTCCCATGGGAAGCAGTGAGTTCTATCGGATGGTCTGTCCAGTTTCAGGGAGGGTGCAGAGCCCTAGGAGGCTGAGGAAAGGCCGGCCACACCCTCCATGGGCTAATAAAGGAGACTGTGAGTGTGAAAGGCCACATCAGGGAGCAGGGGGCTAGTGCTGTCAGTGGTAGGCATGTGGTCACGGACGCACGGTGTGACCTTGGGCGGACGTGAAATTGCTCATGGCTCTGTTTCCTCACCATTCAATGGGGACAGTGTCTCCTCAGCCCAGCTTGCGAGGTGGTGCTTTTCACCCAGCTGGCACCGGTTCTCAGCAGCTCCGTGATGTTTAACAAAGCACTTCCTCACGGAGCCGTGGTTTTCAAACTGAGTGCTGGGGTAACCTGGCGTTCCCCAAAGGGCCCTGGCTGGGGGTCATCTCTAGGGTTGAGGTGGAGGCCAGGGCCCTGAGTCCTCCCCCAACTTCAGCCACAGCAGCTCACCTCTGATCTTTTTTATGAAGCAGGGTCTGTGCAGGATTTTTGCTAGCAACAAAACACTGATGTAGTATTTTATCAGTTCGCCGTCAGGAAGGCATTTGGCAGCAAGTAACCAAAAACTTAAGGGTGACCTAAAAGGGCTTTATTTTCTCTCATACCATGAAGTCAAGGGGCCGACAGCAGCTGGAGTGGTTGAGTTGCACTCTTCCATGAGGCCAGCAGGACCCCAGGCTCTGCCATCTTTAGTGTGTTGTCCTTTGTTTTCTTGCTTTTGATCTATGTCGTCGTAAGATGGTGATCACCACTGCAAACGTGACCTCCAGGTTTGAGGCAGGAAGAAGAGGGGAAAACATCCAGGACAGCCATGCTCCCTTTTACAGGGAACTACATGCTTTCCTAGAAGCCCTGGGTAGACTTCTCCTTTTATTTCTTTGTCTTATGTCTCTGGCCAGATGGTGCAAGGGAGGCTGGGAAACGGGGTGCTTTGCTTTCCTAGCCTTTACAGTGGAGGAGGACCTGGGAGAGGGCTTGGAAATGAGTGTGGGGTGATGTAATGCACTGTGTCTGCTGCAACCCCACACCCAGTAGGCAGGGCAGGTTTTTTTTACCCAGTTTTACAGATGAGGAAACAAGAGTCCAAAGCCTTCCATCCATGTCCCCTGTCCTGCTGGGACAGGGTTTTTCTGCCTCAGCTGTATTCATGTTTGGGGCCTGATAATTCTTTGTCTTGAGGGGCTGTCCGGTGCATTGCAGGCTGCTCGGCAATGTCGCTGGCCTCTCCCTCACAGATGCCGGTAGCATCGCCTCCCAGGAGTGAGAACCAAAATGTCTCCAGGCATTGTCAAAGGTTCCCTGGAGGACAGAACCGCCCCTGGTTGGGAACCAGTGCCTGAGGGTTACACAGGGTTTTGGATGTGGTAGGAACCAGAGACTGATTTCATCTCCCAACTGTGCTGATGAGAAAAGCAGTGCAGAGAGGGAAGGCGACTTGCCCAAGGGCACACAGCAGTATGTCTCTGGACTCCTGGCCCAGTGCTCTTTGACCTGCCCTCTGGTACTTCAGCAGACAGGAACACTGGTTTGGGAGTTCAAACCGTTTCTCATTCCCCCAGCGTGTGAATGCTACGCCTTCCTTTTTCTGGCTTCAGTCCAGTGGTGCTGACAGCTGCTGCCTGGCAGCACATAGACCAGGTGCGCCGTCTCAGCTCCACCCCGGCAGCCCAGCTGCCACTTCGTCTTTCCCGATCTAGTGTTTTTCAATATTCCGTGCAGTAAAGCTGTCCCAGGTGTGGCCTGTAGCCCCGACTCCCCTTTCGCTTCATTCAGGTTTATGTTCATGAATGTAAACTACTGTTTGTTGAGTGCTGTTGTGTTTGGAGCCCAATGACATGTTGGTCACTGGCCCTCCAGGTGGGAAAAACCCCCAAACCCCTGATTTGTGCTGTTTGCTCGTTTCTGTGTTATAAACTCCCACTGTGGCCAATTTTAAGCTACCCAGACCTTACTGAATGTGGAGCTGGGAAGAAACACACACAGGTCTGAGCTGGTCCAGCACCACACTGGCTGAGCCCCTGGCCAAGCTGTGTATCCTCACACACCCCCTGTGAGGTACACAGTAGCATCATCCCCATTTCACAGAGGGAGAAACTGAGACTCAGGGAGATTCAGTTACTCAGGGAAGGTTAGACTCAGGGAGTGGCAGAGCCCAGGTTTGAAACTAAGTCTGAATTTGCAGGCCTTGTTTTTACCACCATCCTGTTCGCCCAGGGCAGACTTTCACAGTTGTTCCCAGCATCCCCATCCCCAGCAGGGCCTGGCCTCAAAGGTTGGTCACCTGCCCAGCTGCCCATCAGTGCCCGGGCTCCCAGCTCTGCCCTCATCCCCGCACTCAGCCTGTGCCCCACTCTGCTCCTCAGCTGGCTGGCGGTGGTCCCCACTAATGGCTGCGTAGTCACCCTCCTGCCTAGGCTGCTGGGGTTGAGAAGACGGTGTCTCAGCACCGCCCTGTCCCTCCTGCTATAGAAATAATGCCAAGGCATGGCGGGACAGTGGCTTCCCTTTGTTCAGAAAAGGCCAGTGAATCCATGTGTGTGAGCTCACCCACAGTCACCCCCACAGACACACACATTCATATGCACGTCCTTAATTCATAGAGAGGGAGAATGTTTTGAGGCGCTGAACATGGGTCAGGCACAGTACTGGGCGTTACTTAGTCTCCCAGCTGTGCTATGCCCGACACAGGCAATGTGAGTATTGTCCCAATTTTACAGCGCAGGAATCTTAGGCTCAGAGAAGTGAAGTAACTTTCCCGAGGTCACACAGCTAATGAGAGTGGCCTGAGGCACAAACCTAGGAGAGCCTCTCTTCACCACCTCCAGCACACTCATTGCACCACACACAGATGTGCACACATGCCCCACCACATGTAGGCAGATGAGTGTGCAGGCTTCATACACCCGCATACCTGCATAGACAGGTGTGTGAGCCTCGGGAACATGGGCTGACATGTGTCACGGAAGCAGACCCAGCCAGCGGCTTTGTCAGCGTCTCTGCTTCTGCCTGTGCCTGGGCCTGGCTAGTAAGTGAGGGGGGCAGACTTGCAGCATCATGTTTGTTGAATGAGCCCCTCAGTGCTCCCCCAACTGGGGTCCCAGCCCAAGGAACAGGACTCAGAATGCAACTGCCCCTCTCAGAGCCTGCCTGAACTTGGCCACTTGTGGCTTTGGGGGAGGGAGACAGGCTGTGACCTTTGTGGGTTTCTGTTCTGCACCGCCCTAGCCACCAGCATAAAAGCGGGACACAGACAGAAAAGCCCCTTCTCTGGAGGTTGTGAGGAATGACATTTGGATGCTTCTCCTCCCCCTCCCCCTCCCTCTCCCCCGCCTGTCTAAGCTCAGAGCAGGGCTTGGGGGTGGGGTCCAATACCAAGGTCAGACCATCTGAGCGAAGGTTCAGCATGAACTTGAAATGCCCTCCGTTCCTCCAGAGTCGGGGGCAGTGAACCAGAGAGGCAGGACTCAGTGGGAAGCACACAGCACTGGTACACTGATCTGGGCTCCTGTCCCTGCCAGAGACCAGCTGTGTGATACTGAGCAGGAGACTCGCCCTCTCTGGGCCTCCGTGGCCTCATGGGGACTGCTTGCGAAGGATCCATCCAGCCTGCAGTGAGACTCTGTGAGCTGGCCTCAGGACACAGAGGACTCAGGGAGGGCTCAGGCAGGGCTGGGGGCCCGGGGCTGCGGGGATCGGCAGAGCTGCTCCATCAGTCCAGGGAAGGTACTCCCATCTGCCAGTGCTCAGAGCATGCCTGGAATTGTAGTTCCCTCAGGAATGAGGCCGGGGTGGGCCTCAGCCCTCCCTGTGTCCTGCACCTCTGACCCTCCCCTCCCCTAACCGTGCTAGGCTAGGTCCCTCCAGCATCTCACTCACCTTGGACCCTCTCGTCCTGGGCAGACCAGGGCAGCGGGTGAGAATGTGGCCCCTCTGTCTTCTTTCTTTCTGGAATCCAATGATCTCCCAAAACCCCACGGCGAGGGCTTGTGTGCCTGTTTAGTTAGTGCTGACGAGCAACCGCCTCAGAGTGAAATTCCCAGGTGCTCCCAGCACGGGTGTCCGGAAACAGGGCACTTTGTCTCGAGCCTCCAGGGCTGAAACCCCAGACACTCAGGAAGGGCTGGTAGGTTCCAGCCCAGAGGCACCCCGTCCTAACTGTGTGAACTTGGGCAGGCAAACTCAATCTCTCTGGGCTTCGGTTTCCACGTTTGCAAAGTGAGGACACACTGGGCTCCTGAAAGGATGGGTACAGATGGTGTCTGGAAGGGCTTCAGCACAGTGCTTGGCACTGGATGGATTCAAGTGTTGGCTAATATTTTATTATTGTTGTTGTGATTCATAAAAGTCCAGACAGTCAACACTTAGGCTTTTTGGATCATCTGGGTTCGGTCATAGATGCTCAAACCTGCCATTGTTGTGGGAAAGCAGCCACAGACGCTACATAAACAGATGGGAGCAGCTGTGTTCCAATAAAACTGTATTTATGGACACTAAAATTTGAACTTCACATAACTTCAGGTCATGAAATATTATTCTTTAAATATTTTTTCAACCGTCCGAAACTGTAAAAACCATTTTTAGCTCACAGTCTGTACAGAAACAGCGACAGGCTGGACTTTGCCCAGGACAGTAGCTTGGACAGTAGTTTGCATAGCCCTGAATTAACCAACCCTTGACTGGCGCTTGCTGTGCAACAGGCAGTATTCTGAGTGCTTTACAAAACTCAGCCATTTAATCTTCACAACCGCCTCGGGGGTAGGTTATTTTCCCTTCATAGATGAAAAAACAGAGGCACAGAGAGGTTGAGTGAATTGTCCAAGGTTGCAGAGCTAGTGAGTGATGGAGTCATGATTTGTATGCATGTGATCTGGTTCCAGAATCCAGCTCCTCGGCTGCTAAGCTGAGCCACCTCACTCTGGGCTGTTGGGGTAACCTTAGGAAAGTCGCTCTTCTTCTCTGGGCCTCTGCTTCCTAATGCAAAATGAGGATGAATATCCTGGCCCACCTCTAAGACTCTTTGGTGCACAGGGCCACATGGCCCCTGCCCTCTTAGGGCTCACACTCCGGTGGGGAAGGCAGATGCTAATCATGGAAGCCATGGACAATCACACATCCTAGACGTGCTGTGCAGGGGAAGAGTGTGTAGGCGTGGGCGGAAGTGCCATGTAAACTGTGAAGTGCTGACGGCGGTGAGAAGGAAGAGGGGCCGAGGGGCTGGGGCAGGGGCCGACTGCCCTCCGTCCTCTCCTCCCCATCCAGCCGCACCTGTCCGCCGACAAGGCCCGAGATGCCCCAGGCCCCGAGCAGCAGCACCTGCTGACCACGGCGCCAAGCTCCAGCAGCAGCTCCCTGGAGAGCTCGGCCAGCGCCACAGACCGGAGGGCGCCCACCAGGTCCCAGCTGCAGGCGCCGGGTGCAGAGACGGCCGGCGGGGCTGGGGAGGCCCAGGCTGGCTCCGGCGGTTCAGGTAAGAGGCAGGAGCCCACCTGGCTTCATCCCCCCGCCCCCCGCCCCTGGTTTCCATATAAGCCGTCTCATCCGGGGCCTCCCCTGCAGGACGAGGCCTGAGCTCCTGGTAGGACACTGGGACCCTGTGCCACCAGCCTTGGCTCCCCTCAGCCCTGCCTCCCCCCACCCCTCAGGTGCACCTGAGCCACAGGCTTCTTTCTGTTCTCTGAAGTCACCACCTCCCTCCCACCTTTGCCCTGTGGGTTCTCTCACCAGGAACATCTTTCCTTCTAGACTGACTCAACTTGTCCTCTGAGTCCTCCATACCCAAGCAGGGAGTTTTCCTCCATATTATAATATATATAATATATTATATATAAAATAGCATATAACATAATAGTACATATTAATAGTATATTGTATTAAAAATAGTATATATTGATATATTAATAACATTATATACATTAATGTTACATATAACATATAATGCATTATAGCATATAACAGTATTATATGTCAATATTATAAGTCACTACATGAATAATATATTAATATTATATGTACCATAACATAATATAATTAACATAATATATCATAATTATGTTTATTGTACATTATTACATGTTTTTATAATACAATCTTATTATATTAATTCCTATTATATTTCCTCATCCTATCAGATGAAGAAACTAAGGCCTAGAGAGGTTAAACAGCTTTTTCAAGGTCACAGCTAGTAAACAGAAGAGCCAGGAATCACCTTTGGGCTCTCAGGGTCGGGGTCCAGAGCCTGTGGCTAGAAAGCTGAATGAGTTAAGTGATGTCTCTGGGGCTTCACTCCCTGTGGCCTGTTACCCGATCTTTTTGGGCTTGGGGCATCGGGTTGTGGGGTCTGGAGAAGCCCATGCCCTGTTTACACCGTCTGCATTTTGCCCTGCACTTGGTCTGTGACCAGGGTCACCCCTGGTGAACATCTGCAGTGCCCACATTGGAGGGGGCCCCTGCAGGGATCCCCCAGAAAGCCTGGGGCTTCCTTGGGTGTGCTTTGTAGTGAGTGGCCAAGTCCACTGGCCTGCATCTCTCCCTCCCATCTGGCAGTGCTGGCTGGTGGGTCAAGGCAGTGACCATCATTCTGTGATGCCCTCCTCGCTGCTCTGGTGCCATGAGGATCTGAGCAGTCTCCTTAACCCCATCGAGCCTCAGTTTCCCGGTCTGCAGATAAGTGTGGCAGCTCCTTGGCAGGGCTGCAGCACCCTTTCCTACCTGCCACCGGACTCAGGAAGTGGACTGGGGTGTCCCGCTTTTATATTCCCACCATAGCCTGCCCTCATCAGTGTGATGTCTTGTCAGTGGCCCCTGCCCCAGCCTAAAAACTCCCCGAGGAGGGGATAGGGTCAGTGGCTGGAGCAGCAGGTGGCCCTAAACGTTTGTCAAATGAATGAGTGAGATTCAAATATAGACTCTTGGTCTTCATCCAACTCTGAGACTCCTCTTTCTGCTTTCTGGGTGACACCTCTCCCACACCCATCCTGGTGTGGCCCCCATGTGGACCCCTGAACTTGTCTGCCCACCCCCTCTACCCTCACTTCTCTGCTCCTTCCCCAGCTGTCTCTCTGGCATCTGCCCTCCCCTTCTCTCCCTCCCACCCCAACACCTCTCTCCACTGTGGGAACGGGTAAACCTCAGGTCTTTGCCCCTTCGTGGTCTCCTGTCTGCCCCCGCACTGTCTTGTTCACGATGTGCAAAGGCCGTGGTGACTCTGGGTGACATTTGGGTGCTGTGGAGGCACAAGGTGGAAATTTCCTCCCAGCTCGGTAATTTCAGTCCTCCCTCCTCTGGGCCTGTTTGGGGCTGTTCTGAGCCAAGCACTTGCTGGCTCCATCCTCCTCCCAGGCTTCCCTGGAGTCTGAAAATAAACTAGACTGGAATACAAACAGCCAGCCCTCCCTGCGCCCCCGGGACACTCAGCGGGTCCCTATAGAAACAGGAGCAGTAGCTATTAGTTTTTGAGGGGCGCTTATGTGTCCAGCCCTTACTCTGCTCTCCTCAGCTTATCCATCACCCAGTCCCTCACCAACTCAGGACACCTAGATGCCCGCATGGCTGGGAGGGCAGGTGGGGCTGAACCTGTGACCTGGAGCCCTTCCTGCCTGTCTGTGGGTCCTATGTAGCCAGGCCTCCCTGGTCTGGCTCCCAAGGGAAGCTACACATTCATGTTTTTAAAATGTAAACTCCTGAATTTTAAATGTTGACAGCCAATTCACTTAGAAACACTACTACCTATAAGAACAGAACATGCCTGTGAGCTGGGTTTTATTCATTCACATAGGACCACAGCGGGGAATGATCAGAAAGGCCCTGCCATCCTGGGCCACGGAGGTTTCTTGGAGGTGGTGGCCTTTGGACTGAGGCCTGAGTAGAGGAAGGAATGAGCTGTGGGAATAAGGAGGAGTGTTCCAGGCTAAGGGAGCAGCATGTGCAAAGGCCCTGAGGCTTGAGGGGGCTCAAGGAGCTGCAGGGAGGTGGGTCTGGCTAGAAGAAACCCAGCCAAGATCTCAGAGCGGCAGGAGATGGGGCAGGAGAAGGCAGGCACCAGGTCATGCACGGCCTCATAGGTGTTTTGAGCAGCTAAAAAAGTGATCTGCCAGGTTTAAAAGGGCTAGCTCTGGCTGCTGGTGGAGAACAGACTGCAGAGGGGCTGGGTAGAAGCCAGGAGGCAGGTGGAGGCTGTTCACACTAGTCCAGGTGGGAGTGAATGGTGGTATGCAGGAGGTGGTGAACTTGAAGAATCTTTGGAAGGTGGACCTGGTAGGAATTGCTGGTCTATTGGATGTAGGGGTTAGGGAAGGATGAGTCTGAGGGCTTTGGGACTGAGCATCAGGGTGGAATGGCATCCATGGGAACTGAGATGAGGAAGAGCAGGTTGGATGGGAGACGGGTGGGATCGAGTTGAGGTACAGAAGAGGCGGTTGGATATATGGACCCAGTGTTCAGCTCCTGCTTCATTGAGCTTGCCTTGAGGGGCCATGCAGGCTCCTGAGATACAGCAATGAACAGGGCAAAGTCACCCATGGCAAGGGTCCTTAGATTCAATTTATAGCTGGGCAAACTGAGGCTCCAAGAGGTTAAGTGACTTGGCCAAGTTTATGAAGGCAGAGCAGGGAGTCAAACCCAGATTGTCAGGCTGCAGAGCTCAAGGCATCCTGGCCTCAGTGATACAGACAAACTACCAACCCCTACCCCATCCTGGAATCCCAGATTTACGAAATCTTAGAGGCAGCTCTGCATGGAAGAAAAAGATTTGCTGTAAATAAAGACAAGCTCAGGGTCGATGTTTAATTTCCATAAAGGAGCAATTTTCAAGCCCTTTGGTGCTGATTCCTTGGCACAGAGATGATGGACCAGTGACAGGCTTCTCACCCTTTCATAGTTGGTGTGGCTGGGGCTGCTGACGCCTTCCTGCAGTTACAGGAAAGTATTCCATCTTCACTGGAAAGTATTCCATCTTCACTGCTTGACGAGTATTCTGTAATATGTACTTCCTGTCCCGGCTCACTTCTCTGGTTCTTTGTGGGCAGCGTGTTTTGTTCTTGGAACACCTTCATATGCTTTGTATAATTGGCTCCTCCTGTCTATGGGGTGAATGGGGTGGGGTATCCTTGTTTGACAGGTGAGACACACGAAGGTTTAAGGGACTGACCCAAGGTTACACAGCAGAGCTGGGCTAGAAACGGGGCCTCTTGGCTCCTGGCCCAGTGCTCTTTCCCCAGTTGTCTTGACCTGCCTCTTGGGCAGACGACCGGCTGTGACGACGCCCCTCAATCCAAGATCCGGACTGACCGCCCTCTCCTGTCTTTTGTTTAGCAGAGCCATCTTCTGGCGGCCACGGAACCCAGGTCAATGTCACCTGCATTGTCAACGTTTGCAGCAGCTCGGACCATGGCTTTCAATGCCCTTCCCAGGCCAGTTCCACAACAGGAGACACAGACACCAGCCCCTCGGGCTCCCCGAAAGATGAGCAGGTCCCCTTCTCCAAGGAGGAATGCCCTCTTCAGTCCCAGCTGGGAGTTCCAGAGACTCTGCTGCAGAGCCCAGAGGAGAAGCCCCTGCCCCTCGGCGTGCCTGATGCCGGGATGAAGTCCAGTTAACCAGGCTGGTGTGGGCTGTCTCACAGCCGATCTGGGCTGATCCCTGGTCCTTCTAGGCCCCTCACCTCCAGGACTCTGGCTCTTTCTGGGCCGAATTCCTTTTGTGATTTCCACAGCCTCAGCCTTCCTGTCACCTGCAGGCAGAAGAATGAGGCTGGGAGAGTCATGTGTGTCTTGTCCTGACGTGCGTCTTTCTTGGAAGGCTGGTGGACACAGATGTGCCGGGCAGCCCGGGGCAAGCCCCTGCCTCTCTGAGAGCTGCCCCATCGCCGGCCCTGTCGGCTTGGCTTCTGGAGCCCTTGTTTTTTTGTTTTTGGGGTTTTTTTTTGTTTTTGGTTTTTTTTTGTTTGTTTGTTTATTTCAACCCTTGGGCTCTACCTGGCTCTGGCTTCCTGCTGGGGAGTGGGGATGCTGTGTGCATCATTCGTGGAGAAGGGGCGGGGCTTTAGCCTGAATGCGAGGCTGCAGGACGGTGGGGGGGGAGCGGTGTGTCATCAATCAGATGGTTCTGTGCAGAGAGGGGGTAGCAACCCCTGCAGGAGATGGGAGTCCCTCAGTTTTGCTCAGGACCCTTTGGAAACACCACCTCCAGATCCACTCCTGCTGCCTCCATCTCTTATACCATGAGGTGAAAACCAGATGCCCAGAGGGCCTGGGCAGACAGCCTGAATGAGTGCTGTGGCCTGGTTAAGATGGCAAACCTCTAACCAGAAACCTTCCAGTTTTAACGTGTGGCAATTAAAAAAATAAAGTAAGCATCATGCAGACAAACAAGCCAACAAAGTAACAAAGCCAAACTTTCAGAGTTTGCATCCTCTGCCTTTGACCTTCACTGTGATTTACCCACAGCTGCAGCCTACCCTCCCCCCACCACTGTCTGGTGTGGGGCTCCAAGGCCACGCCTTTTCCTATCAGGGAGTTGCCGGAACTGGAGATGACTGAGGCCCTGCAGCCGTCTCCTCCTACCTCAGCCTGGACCTTCCTCCTTTGCCTCCCGAGGGGATGCTCCTGTTTCTCCAGCCCCACTGTTCCTGGAGTCCCAGGTCCCGGTGGAGCCTCGGAACCACTGTAGCACTGTGCCTGCCGAGATCCTGAATGGACAGGAGGTGGTGAGAGCCCGTCTTGGGTCTGCGTGTCTGTGTCGCGTGTTGTGGTTCTGTGTGGCCCGTGGTGTTCAGGCCTGCCGGAAGCAGCTGAAGCCAACATGTTTGCCGAGAGAGTCTTCCCAATTAAGGAGTCAGCCCGCTCCCCATGATCACATGCCCAGGCCATCCCTGCAGATGGTGGACAAATGTGGCCTTAACTGGATTCTAGAAGGAAGGTGGATGGGGGCCTCCTTGAGAAGACAGTTGGGTCCCAGATGCTTGGATCCCTTATTGAAAAGTTCCACTGGACTTGAACTTGGCGGCTGAACTTTTGGAGGGTAGGAGAAGTCCAGCCATTATCATGAAGTGAAGAAAGGTTTCCCACCCTGGAATCCAGATGTCTCGCTGCCTGGACTGGCCAGGGTCTCCGGCCACATTGGACCCTTTATGGCTGTGGAGCACTTCTGCCCCCTGGTGGAGGACCTCAGATCAGCCTCCCTGCCATCACCCCAGCAGAGCAGGGATGAATTGGAAGGAGACCCTTTTGGGGTGTGGCCTTATTTTGTAACCAGAGTTGCCACCAGACTCTTGCTCAAAATCCACCAACCCCTCCTTGGAACAGGACCTAACATATATCTTTAAGTCACAGGGTCTGGACACAAAGAAAGGAAGCAATAGGAAGAGAAAAACAAAAACTGGATGGAACCCGCTGAAACCAACATGGCGATGAATCTGACCTCCAACAGACTGAGTCTCATTCTACGCAGATTTTACTACATTAGCTACTAAATGACATACTTATTGGTGGCCGTGACTGGAAATCACTGACCATAAAAGGACAGAAAAAGAGTGACACCCCCTTTCCAGGAAAGCCCTGGATCTTTCCCAGAAAACTAACGCAAATGCCTCCCCATCATTAGTCTCACTCCTCCCCCATCATCCTTACTCCTTAAAAGTAAGTCCCTCTTAACATTAAGGCCAGAAGTTGATCTATGAATTAAGTCCCATGTGTCCATACTCTGGTCATTGAATTAAGCTTGCACTGCTTTGATCTCAGCTTCGGTTTTGTTTTCGGTTGCGTGAACCTGAGTGGGAAAAAGAACCTTCTCCGCCAAGGACCCAAGTCAGGGTTCATACAGCCTAATTCAGTAACAGTTTCCCAGTCTGTGGGCTTGTGTTGGTCCCAAGACAAGAAGAGTTTGCACTGTATGTATCCCAGACAGCATTCCTGCTTATAAATAAACACTTTGTTTTTTCACACACTGACTACTGGCTCTGTCATCAGGTCTGAGTTGTGGTATGCCTGTGGTCCTGGTCCCTGCCACCAGCGTGTGGGGGAGAACAGGCCATGGCCACTGAATTCTGACAAGCCCATGGTGTGGCTGGACCCTAGAAGCACCCCCATTACAGCTGCCCTTGCTGAGAGCCTGACCACTCCCTCAGGCCTGTGAACAGTAGGAAGGTGGTTTTTTGCCCAGAACCACCCAGCTGACCTCCAGATACGCCCTCATCACATGCCCCGCCGCCTCGGTCTCCTCAGCTGAAGCTTGGGGTGGGAGTGGTCTCTGCAGATCTGTTCCTTCATGTGCAGCCCCCTTCTCATTCGGGGAAGCAAGACTCTGGCCTCCAGGAGGCCCCAGTCTTGGGGACACCTCTGAGGTTCATCACTAGGTGCTCAGATTATAAGCAGATAAGGTAAGGGGTCCCCAGGGAAAATAAAATCAGGCATGGCTTTCTTGACAGAAGAGAAGCCATTTTTGGCCTGAGCCATTTTGTGATCTAAGCCTGGCCACAATGCGTGGTCTTGAACAGGTATCAGCATTTAATGATCTTAAGGGAACAAAAGGATGCAGAAACAAAGGACTGTTACAGGGCAAGAGAAGTAACGATAGCAAAGATAATATGTCAGTTGTAAAGGCTCCCAGTTCTGTTTCAGTGGCAAAGGTTAGCGTGAAGCTGTCAACCATCAGATCAGCTGGAACCTAAAGGGTGATGATGTTCGATTTTTCTGACCCTCGTGACTTCAGTCAACTAAAGCTTGGACTCTTTCCACTGTCCAAGCTCCTTCACGAGTATGCATGTACCCTTAGTTCAAAACTTCCCTAATTTTGCTGTTTGGGGAGACACTGCTTTGGAAATGATCCCCTGAGTTCTCCTTACGCGCTGCAAGTAATAATAAATCATTTCTTCTCCTGATCTTTGGCTTGGTTGTGTCTTTTGGTCTGACACCCACCAGGGGGCAAGTCCAGTTTTTCGGGTAACAGGATGAGCATAGGAGCAGAGAAATGCCCTGGTCACGGCCAGGGGGTCAGGGGAAGGGTTCTAGAGATGATCTCTGACCTGTTCCTAAGGCATGAGCAGGAGTTTTCCAGAATAACAAGTCTGGAAGAGGTTTCCAGCGAAGGGAGTTCCTCATGTCAAGGCCTGGAGGGGAGAGAGACCCTGGCCCGTGAATTCAGTCAGCTTCCTTCCCTGCTCACTGTGACTCCTGTTGGGGGAACACTTGGTGGCGGGCCAGTGTCACGGGTTGGTAAAAAGAATTTACCAGAAACCAAGAGAAGTTTAAGAACAAACGGAAAGTTAAATAAGTTCACTGCTACAGGCAACAGTGGGCCACACAGGCAAGAGGTGTCTGCGTGTCCACCGAGTGTGAAAGTGCAGGGTCTTTTACTGAGGAAGGGGCTGTGGACACAAAGAGATAGGGGAACAGAGGTGTTTTTTGGGCTATAAGTGAGGTAAGGGGCTTTGGTATATGGGAGGATAGTGGACTTATGACTCCAGTAAGATGGAGACGTGGGCTGACACAAGGAAGGTGGTGGAATTTATGATTCCGATAAGGAGACGTGGGCTGGAACAAGTCAGCCTGAGCTATGGTGAGGCTAGTCGTTTCCCAAGGCTGTTAATTCTGCTAAGTAAGGCAAACGCCTGTCAGGAGTTTATCTTCCAAAGAGGAGCAGGCAGACGCCTAAGGGCTGGAAGTTAGGGGGCCGCAGGACCTCGGCGGGCACCAGGTGGCATTGCAAATCCCTCAGCGGATCTGTCTTTGTTCTCAGTGATTTCCTGGACCTCCTATCCTCCCGTAGTCGGGCCCGCTACCCCGTCTCGGCCACTCATACCCTAAGACGGGGCTTGGCAAGCTTTTCCTGTAAAGAGCCACATGGTACATATTTGAGGCTTGGGAGGGTTTAAGGTTTCGGTCTCAAGTATTCAACTCTGCTGCTGAAGCGTGACAGTTGTCACAGACAGTGCATCAAAGAAGGGGTGTGTGGAAGGTTTTCCACACCACCAAGCAGTCCCCAATTCTCAGTGGACACTGATGAGGTGTCCTACAAATTAAACTCAATTCTGGCACTATCTACCTATAGGTAGCACCAGATCCCACAGGTTAAGGCCTCAGCCCCACAAGATACCCCCACAGCAAATGCCAATCTCAAGTCCAGGTTGTCACCTGTGCTTCTGTCCTATGGGCTACAAATCAGAGGTTTCCATGGCTGCCTCTTTGGATTCAATCATTAGTTAGAACAGCTTCCAAAGCTCAGGTACACATTTACTTATGTTTCCCAGTTTATTATAAAGGATGCAATAAAGGATACAGGCAAACAAGCAGATAAAGAGGTACCCACGGTGAGGTCTGAAGGGTCCTGAGCCCAGGAGCTTCTGTCACTGTGGAACTGGGGATGCACTGCCCTCCCACCTGGGTACCAATGTGGAATCCCATTGTATCCCATAGAGCTTAATCTGCAGCCGCCTCCTTCCTTCCAGAGGCCGGTGGCTGGGGCTGAAAGTTCCATCCCTCTAGCCACTTCACCTTTCTGGTGACCAGCCCTAACCTGAGGCTCTCTGGGGGCACCACCCTGAGTCACCTCGTTAGTATAAACTCAGGGCTGTTCAAAAGGGGGTCCTTATGAATGACAGAAGATACTCCAACACGCAGGAAATTCTAAGAGTTTTAGGAGCTCTGTGCCAGGACCTGGACCAAGACCAAGTATATCTGTCATTATACCACAAGTGTGACCATATTCCAATAAAACTTTATACCAACAGGCAGCTGGTGGTTTGGGCCCGTGGTCTGTGGTTTGCCAACTCCTGCCCTAGACTTTGTCATTATGGATAACCACAGCCACAATCCCAGTTTCAGGCATCCCACTCTCCCTCACCCCAGCCCCAACCCCAACACTGTCCTCTGTCTTTTTTTTTTTAATTTTATTTTTTATGGAAGTATAGTTGATCTACAATGTTAGCTTCAAGGGTACAGCAAAGCCATTCAGTTATAAATGTACACACACACACATATATATGTTTCAGATTCTTTTCCATTATAGCTTATTATAAGAAATTGAATATAGTTCCCTGTGCTCTACAGCAGGGCCTTGTTGTTTATCTATTTTATATGTAGCAATGTGTATCTGTTAATCCCAAACTCCTAATTTATCCCTGCCCCCCTTCCCCATTTCATAACCATAGTTTGTTTTCTGTGTCTGTCCTCCATCTTTTTGCCTCACTGGGACCTGCAATCCATTCATCCTACCACTCTTCATCCTCTCCTGTCTTATCTGCCATAACCATTATGGTCAATCATTTTGTCCCGTGCATATAACCTCAACTCCCTGGACTTTCTCCTGCTTTAGTGTTCTCATTCTGAATTAAAGCCAACTTTCTGTGCATGCCACACCTGCACCTGTGCACCTGTACAGGGCAGGATTGAAAATAGTCAAGCATGTGGGCTGGTCTCACTTCAAATGCATGATCATTAAACTCTAACTATGTCCTTGGTACCTCTCAGCAGTCACAGTGTGTCCCCTTCCCACTTTCCTGGTGTATTAATTTCTTATTGCTGCTGGAACAAATGAGGCCAATTTAGTGGCTAAAAACAACATAAATTCATTCTCTTATAGTTCTGAACATCTCCTTGAAAATCAAGGTGTCACCAGGGAGACTAGGCTCTAGAGGAGTCTGTTTCTGGGGGCTCTAGGGGAGAATTTGTTTCCTTGCCTTCAGCTTCTAGAAGTAATTTCATTCCTAGGGTTGTGGCTCCTTCCTCCATTTTCAAAGCTGGCGGTATAAGAGCTTCTGTAGTCAGCTCTCCCTCTGCCTCCCACATGTGATTATGTTGGGCCCACCCAGGTAATCCAGGTAACCTCCCCATCTCAAGATCCTGCCAGGGAACACATTCCCGGATTTCAGGTTAGACGTCTTTGTAGAAGCCCTTATCCAGCCTACCAACCCCCACCACCCACATACTCTTTAGACAGACCATTCACACCCAGTCTTCCTCCTCAAACCTCTGACCTCACTCCATCCTTGTCTGTAGCTGAGAAAATAGAATAAACATCACCCAAGAGAACATCCTGAGGCCCTCTCACCACATCCAACCTCCCACCTGCACCTGTGCCCAGGGCCTCAGCCTTCTCCCTGAGTATGGAATAACTACGACTATGGATAAACACCTGGGCTGCTGGCTAAGGGCACGCTCCTCTCTGTTCAGGATCTTAGCATCTCTCCTAAATCAAGGATGTTGCTCCAGCATCTCTCCTCCCTCCCTCCTTCAGCATTATCTTCCTGGTCTCCTACATGTTTCCTGTCTGCATGCAAACATACTGACGGTTCTCCCACTTAAAAAACAACATACTATCTTACACCCATTAAAATGGCAGAAAGAAAGAAAGATAGGAAGGAAGGGAGGAAGGGAGGAAGGAAGGAAGAAAGAAAAAAAGAAAGAAAGAGAGAAAAGGAAAAGGAAAAAAGAAAATAAAAGAAAAGGGAAAAGGAAAAGAAAGAAAGGAAGAAAGGAAGAAAGGGAGGAAGGGAGGAAGGAAGGAAGGAAGAAAGAAAAAAAGAAAGAAAGAAAGAGAGAAAAGGAAAAGGAAAAAAGAAAATAAAAGAAAAGGGAAAAGGAAAAGAAAGAAAGGAAGAAAGGAAGAAAGGGAGGAAGGGAGGAAGGAAGGAAGGAAGAAAGAGAGAAAAGGAAAAGGAAAAGAAAAAAAGAAAAGAAAAGAAAAGGGAAAAGGAAAAGAAAGAAAGAAAGAAAGAAAGAAAGAAAGAAAGAAAGAAAGAAAGAAAGAAAGAAAGAAAGAAAGAAAGAAAGAAGGAAAGATGCTATGAGTGTCCTAGACAGCATCTTCTTTCAGTAGAAGGTTGTTTTGTCTACGTTGAAAATCTGCTGTTCAGTGTAGCCACCTTCGTGTATTACCTTCGCTCAATCTTCTGGATAATCTGCTGCACCCTCTGCGTCAGCACTTGCTCTTCCCTTTTACTTTCATGTTACGGAGACGGCTTCTTTCCTTCAGCCTTGTGAACCAACCTCTGCTAGCTTCACCTTTTTTTCTGCGGCTTCCTCACGTCTCAGCCTTCCAAGAATAGATGAGAAGAGGGGCCTTGCTCTGGGTTAGGCTTTGACTTAAGGGAATGTTGTGGCTCATTTGATCTTCTATCCACACCACTCAAACTTTCTCCATGTCAGCAGTAAGGCTGTTTCAATCTCTCGTCATTCATGTGCTCACTGGAGTAGCGCTTTTAATTTCCTTCAAGAACTTACCTTTGTGTTTACAGTGTGGCTAACTGCTTGGCACAAGAGGTCTAGCCTTTAGCCTATCACAGCTTTTGACTTGCCTTCCTCACTAAAGCTTAATCATTTCTAGCTTTTGATTTAGTGTAAGAGACATGCAACTCTTCCTTTCACTTGAACACTTAGAGGTCATTGTAGGGTTATTAACTGGCGTAATTTCAATATTGTTGTGTCTCAGGGAATAGGGAGGCCCAAGGAGAGGGAGAGAGAAGGGGGACTGTTTGGTTGGGGGAGCAGTAAAAACACACACAACATGGATTAATGTCACCATCTTCTACGGGCATGGTTCGTGGCTTCGCGAAACAGTTATAAGAGTGACATGAAAGATTACTGATCACAGATCACTATTAAAAATACAGTAACAATGAAAAAGTTTGAAATATTGCAAGAATTACCAAAATGTAACACAGAGACATGAAGTGAACAAATGTTGTTGGAAAAATGGCACCGATAAACTTGTTGGATGCATGGTGGCCACAAACCTCCAATTTGTGAAAAACGCACTATGTGCGACACACAATAAGGCAGAGTGCAGTAAAATGTGGTGTGCCTGGCCTGGAGGTACCGGACTGCTCACTCAGGAATGATTAAGATGGCAGATTCTATGTTACGAGCGTTTCACTACAATTACAAACAATGGCACAAACCTCCTTGAAAACAATTCTCCCGCCAGTTACTGTCAGCTACTCTTAACAGCAAAACACTTACAAGGTGTTGTTTATGGACGCCCACTGTCTGTAAGTTGTCTTCTCCTGTTTTCTCTTGACCTCATTCCAGTAAGTCTGTGTCCACCTCTCCGCTACAGAGGCTCTCAGGGCCACTCTCACTCCCCTGGGGGCAGCATTTGACCCGAGTGACCAGCCTCCTCTCTGAAGCAGGTTCTTCACCTGGCCCCTGGCTCTCTTGCCATCTTTTGGTGGGGGGGCGGCTGGTCCCTCTGCCTCTTCGCTGCTTCCTCCTCATCTTGGCCCTAGTGAATTTCATTTCCCACTCTCTCCCCTGCGAGTCTCATCCAGCTTCATGGCTTTAAGAACTGCAAATGCATCCTGCCAGCAGCTCCCAATATTTTTGGTGGGGGATAGGTAATTAGGCTTATTTATTTGTTTATTTATTTATTATTTTTAATGGAGGTACTGGGGATTGAACCCAGGACCTCATGCATGCTAAGCACACGCTCTACCACTGAGCTATACGTTCTTCCCCTTCTGCACCGAGTATGTGAACGGACAAGTAGTGACTGTGCTCTTATTTCACGTCAGGCGCTGTGCTAGGTGATGGGATACAGCAGGTCCTAAAACAAAGTGGATAGGGGGAGAGACAGTAAGAAAGCACACAGCTTATGGCAGATGGCACAGGTATTGAATTAGGAGCATTAGATGCTTCTTAATGGCATCTAATCCACGTTTTCTTTGCACCAGATGGCATCTCAGGATAGAGCTCATTCCCATGCACGTTCATGGAGTTACCGCTCTTAGGCACAGTACGCCTGACTCATGGCTGGGCCATGATTAATGGGTAGTAGTCTTTTCAAAAAATGGATTCATGCGCACATCCAAGCCACATTACAATTTCAACTGAGAGTCCGTGCAAAGTCTGTTTCCTTTCTGTATGAAGAAAATGACTCTGGACACAGAGGACAAAGGGACGGGGGATCCCCCTTCTGGATCAGGAAGTCAGGGAAGGAGTCAGAATGGCCATCATGCAAAAGCCCAAGAATGATAAATGTTGAAGAGGGTGTGGAGAGAAGGGAACCCTCCTACAATGCTAGTGGGAATGTAGTTTGGTGCAGCATTATGGAAAACACTATGGAGATTCCTCAAAAAACTAGAAATAGACTGACCATGTGATATAGCAATCCCTCTTCTGGGTATATATCCAGAGGGAACTCTAATTTGAAAAGATATATGCACCCCAATATTCATAGCAACACTATATACAATAGCCAAGACATGGAAGCAACCTAAATGTCCACTGACAGATGACTGGATAAAGAAGTTGTGGTATATTTATACAATGGAATACTGCTCAGCCATAAAAAAGAACAAAATAGTGCCATTTGCAGCAACATAGATGGACCTAGAGATAGTCATTCTAAGTGAAGTAAGCCAGAAAGAGAAAGAAAAATACCATTTAGTATCACCCATATGTGGAATTTGAAAAAAAAAAAAAAAAGGACGCTATGAACACATCTACATCTACAAAACAGAAACAGACTCACAGACATAGTAAACAATCTTATGATTACGGTGGGAGGGGATAAATCTGGGAGTTTGAGATTTGCAAATGTTACTTACTATATATAAAAATAGATTTTAAAAAAGTTTCTTCTGTGTAGCCCAGGGAACTATATTCAATATCTTGTAATAACCTTTAATAAAAAAATATGAAAATGAATATATATATGTTTATGCATGACTGGGACATTGTGCTGTACACCAGCAATTGACACATTGTAACTGACTGTAGTTCAGTTAAAAAAAAAAAAAAAGGAAGTCAGGAAAGGGACCAGAGGAGCAGAAGCCTAAGGAACAGAGGGAGGAGCTGAGCATAACCTGGGACCAGGGTGGGGCGCAGTGAGAGGGAAAGAGAGGGGCCAGGTCCAAAGGGCTCCCACTGTCCAGCTAGGGTGGGCAGGGGGCAAAGGTGATCATGGAAAACTTGTGACCGGTGGAGAGACAGGACCAGATCTGTCCTTTGGAAAGATGTCTCCAGGTGCTGCGGGGAGGGTACGTTGGGGAGGGGGGGGCTGTGGGGACAGGGATGCTAATCTTGTCCTTGGCTCTCATGCCCTCTTGTTACTGCCTTTCCAGTGGCTTGTATTTGTACCCCTTCTCTTGCCCAGCTCAGCTGCTGCCACTCCCTCCTTTGCCTCCACAGCTCACCTCCGTGGCTTCTCTCTGTGAGCTTTGCCAGCTAATATAGATTCTCTTAATGCTTCCCTCCAGTTTCCTTCCAGGAAGCAGTGCAGCCCTGACGGCTCAGCTGTCACTACACATGTCCTGAGCACCCAGTCTGCAGGGACCGGGGCTTCTGAAGTTGCCAAGCTCCCATCCCCGGCTCAGTTTCGCCATCTATACAGTGGGGGTGAAGACAGGCGACTGGGTGTGAGGGGGTGTAGAGGAAACTCTTCCCACGTGTCTCCTCTACTCTCCATACTTCTGACACTTCTGGTCACCACACCAAGCAATTCTGTGACAGCCGCTGGGTGTGCTACAATTTAACCAAATTCTGACATGGTCTCCCTGGTGGTAGCATCAGATCCCACAGGTTAAGGGCTCAGTCCCACGAGACTGCCTCCTTTTCACACACCAATCTCAGGTCCAGGTTGTTACCTGTGCTTCTGACCGACCTCTTATACGACCACTAACGGGTTTGATTAATTTGCTAGAGAGGCTCTTAGGCCTCAGGAAAACCATTTATTCACGAGGTTACCACAAGGGATACAGCTCAGATTCAGGAACAGCCAGGCTTGTGTGGGAAAGGCTGGCACTCCCGTGTTCTTTCTGGGAAAGAGCTTTCCAGCACCTTCACTTGTTCAGCAACCTGGAAGCTTTCTGAACCCCGTCCTCTTTGGGTATTATGGAGGCTTCATTAATAGACGTGATTGATTGGATCATTGGCCATTGGTGATTGATTCAACCTCCAGCCCCTCTTACCAACCCAGAGGTAAGGTGGTGGGGCTGAAAATTCCAACCCTCTAATTACGTGGCTCAT
Organism: Camelus bactrianus; assembly: GCF_048773025.1. Lineage (NCBI taxonomy): Eukaryota > Metazoa > Chordata > Mammalia > Artiodactyla > Camelidae > Camelus > Camelus bactrianus. The sequence continues at coordinate 71,279,975 of NC_133551.1, read as the reverse complement.
TCCCCTGGCAACCAGCCCCTATCCTCTGGGGCGTTCCAAAAGCCACCTATTAACAAACTTAGACGTGGAGTTTGATAGAAATAACAAGACACTGGTTTTACCCTTATGGCTCTGGAGCTATTTCAGAACTAAGGACACGAGAATAAATGTTAGAACAAAAGATGCTCCCGTTGCTCTTCTCTCGGGAAATTCCAAGGATTTTAGGAGTTGTGAGCCAGGAATAGAGGATGGAAATCAAACATCTGTTTCTTATTATAAATCACAATATCACAGCGGGTAAATCTGGAACAACTGAAGGCAACCACCTGCCTGTTGGGTTAACCAGTCAAAATGTGCCAGATGAAGCCCCTCCTGCCTCTTTCTGTTCTTTAACTGAGACAGAACACGGAGTTTCACTAAGGCTGGGCCAGCTTGGGTAGGAGGGAGCCACTTTTGGATCCCCCTTCACCTGCTTTTCATTCACGCATCATTGTCAGCACGTGCCCTGATGGACTGGCACCGAAGTCAAGAGTTGTGGGCCCTCGGAACCCACCTGCCTAGGTGTGAATCCTGGTGCCACTACTTCCTGTCTGTGTGACCTCAGGCAAGTTAACGAGCTTCTCTGTGCCTCACTCTCCTTATCTCTAAAATGGAGTTAAAACAGTACCTCCTCCAGAGTGAGGGATTACACAAATTACTATGTGTGAGCTACTTGAAACTGTGCCCGGCTCATAGTAAGTGCTCAATATTAGTTGCTGTGATGTGTGTGTGTGTGTGTGTGTGTGTGTGTGTGTGTGTGTGTGTGTTCTAAGGATGCAACAGAATGCAAGGTGGGCACAGACTCTGCTGGAGCCAGAAGGTCGTGCATGCTATGCCAGTGCAAAATGCTAAGAAGAAAAATAGAGCAACGTAAGGGGACAGACAGGAATGTAGGTGCTGCTGGTTTGCAAGCGGGATTCAGGAAGGCTTCTCTGAGGAGCTGGCATTTGAGCAGAGGCTTTGAAGGGAGGGGGGACAGACTTGGGACCCCGGGGACAGGACGTGAGGTTGGGAGGGTGGCTTCAGAAGCCAGGGGAGGGATGTTGGGTTTTATTTCCTGCATGAGGGGATGGTCCGAGCCAGGGAGTGTGAGAAGTTCCACAGCATTGTCCGGTTGCTGTTGTTGTTGTTGGGAACCTGAGCTTCGGTTATATTATCTCCATAACTGCCCTGGTAGATAGTCAAGGTACCCATTATCCGTGCTGTGCAGTGGAGGGGCGGGGCTGGCTGGGTTTGATATTTGTCTAAGGATGGACAGTTTACTGTGAGAGGCTCCTGATAACCAGTTCCTTAGAATTTCACACAAGGTCAGTGAAGCCCGGATTTAAAGGGGAAGTGCTCCCCTCCACCCCACCACCCATACCCCTTCCCTCAGCCCACCCCAGACTCCTCTGCCCCACCTGGAGCTTCATTCATATTCAGAAACCAGCCACCAGGGCAGCACCTGGAAAGCTGGGAGTTTGGGCTGAGAGGCTGCCTGGGGACAAACCCAAAGGTTAGGAATCCTGGGATTGCACTCTGACTCCATCCAGAACCTGCTGTGTGAACTTGGAGCAGCCGCTGTCCCTCTCTGGAGCTCAGACTCCCTCTGTGAGATGATGAGGCTGACCCCCTCAACTGTGGTCTATCCTTGGTCCTTTGTCCTTCTTCCCACAGGGTGACAGTACCACCCCTGCTCCAGGTGTCTGCATTTTCACGAGAGACTCTGGACCCATACTGTCAAATACAGAAGCCACTGGGCACTTGAACTATGGCTGGTCCAGACGGAGATGAGTGAAGTGTAACAGGATTCGAACTCCTGAATTCTGAAGACTGAGTACAAAATGAATATAAATTCTGGGTCTTTTGTGATTCTGTATAAATTTTAGGATTATTTGTTCTAGTTCTGTGAAAAATGTCATTGGTAATTTGATAGGGATCACATTAAATCTGTAGATTGCCTTGGGCAGTATGGCCATTTGAACATTATTGATTCTTCCAATCCAAGAGCATATGCAATAGCCAAGACATGGAAGCAAACTAAATGTCCATTGACAGATGACTGGATAAAGAAGCTGTGATATATTTATACAATGGAATACTATTCAGCCATAAAAAAGAATAAAATAATGCCATTTGCAGCAACATGGATGGACCTAGAGATAATCATTCTAACTGAAGTAAGCCAGAAAGAGAAAGAAAAATACCATATGATATCACTCATGTGTGGAATCTAAAAAAAAGAGGACACTAATGAACTCTTCTATAAAACAGAAACAGACTTGCAGACATAGTAAACAAACTTATGGTTACAGGGAAGGGAGGACAGATGGGAAGGGATAAATCTGGGAGTTTGAGATTTGCAAATGTTAACCACTATGTATAAAAACAGATTTTAAAAAACCCCAAATTTCTTCTGCATAGCACAGGGAACTATATTCAATATCTTGTAGTAACCTTTAATGAAAAAGAATATGAAAATGAATATACATATGTATATGCATGACTGGGACATTGTGCTGTACACCAGAAATTGACACATTTTAACTGACTATACTTCAATTAAAAATAATAAAAAATAAAGACAATTAAAAATACATAAAATATCTCAGTAAAAATATTTCTATTGATTACATGTTGAAATGATAATAGTTTGGAGATATTAGGTTAAATAAAATATCAACATTAATTTCACCAGTTTCTTTTCACTCTTCTTAATGAGGCCACTAGAAAATTTAGAATTCTGTATATGGCTTTTATTATATTTCTATAGGACAGCGCTGCTCTGGAAAGCAAAATGCCTTCCAGATCTGATTGAGTTAATTCACATTGAAAATGACAGCTCCCTCTCCCCTGAGAGTCCCTACCTCTCCCATGGGACTCTTAACAGTACTTATCACCTTCTCAAATATTGTGTAATTTACATATTTGTTATATTTATTGCCTGCTGTCTTCTCCTCCTGCTAGAATGCAAACTCCAATAGGGCTTTTTTACAAAAACATGTCTATTTCACTCAGTGATGTAGTCCCAAGTGCTTAGAACAGTGCCAGGCATATAGTAGGTGCTCAGTGGATGGTGAATGAATGAACGAATGTAAGCAAAGGGAGGGTAGGGAGTTTCCCGGTTGCCCAGTCTTCCAGTTTTTTCTAGAGAAGCTCCAAATACAGATTTTCACATGTGATCTCCAACTTCTAAAATGTAACTAATTTTAATTAGTTTAAAGTTTTGTGTGGGCCAAAAGGAACACTTCTCTGCAGTTCTGGCTACCTGTCTAAACCCACTCTAGTCTAGATGATCTGGAGGCCAGGTAGGGAGGGGCCTGATAGCGGGGAGTACTGAGCAGGGGCCCTCAAATCTGCCTGCCCTAGAAAACTTGGCCCCACCTAGGCCAACACGCATTTCAAGGTCTAGTATGGGTGGTAATTAAGGGACGCCCCCATCTCCTGCAGCCCTTCACCTGTTGTGTGCCCAAAACCTGCAGCTTCGGGGACCACAGCCTGAGTGCGGGGACCAAGGGCGGACCTCCCCTGTGGCCAACACAACCCCTTCCCCTCTGTCAGGCCAACTTCTTTGTTCCTTGGTTTCCTCACAACAGTATGTATATGTGTGTGTGTGTGTGTGTGTGTGTGTTTGTGTGTGTGTGTGTGTGTGTGTCTGTGTGTGTGTGTGTGTGTGTGTGTGTGTGTTTAAAGAATGGATTGTTTAATGTGACTAATTTTTTTCTTTTAGTGGAGGTACTGGGGATTGAATCCAGGACCTCATGCACGCTAAGCATGTGCTCTACCACTGAGCTATACCCTCCCCTACAACAGATACATTTTTGCTGTAATAGTTGAAACTCAGGGCAGTGGGCTGGTGCAGGAAGGGCTGATGCTGTATTGGAGAGGGCTCCAGGCTTGTGGCAGAGTCCTGCCTTGTCCTGTGGTCTTTCTGTATGACCTTGAGTGAGTTCCTTCCCCCTCCTAGTCCTCAGTTTCCCCTTCTGTACACTGAGGGCTTTCAACCAGCTCTGCATTTCCGAACCCATCATCTGGGGACCTGGGTCCCCCTGCAGACTCCTTCCATTTGAATCTTTGGGGCCAGGTTTTCCCTAGTGAGGCCTCCATCTAAAATTGTACACCCCTCCTTCCTACCTTGCTTCCCTGCCTTATTTTTTCTCTGTGGCACCTATCACGGCACAGTGCACTCTGTATTTTATACTGACTTTGCTTATTTTCTGTCTCTCCTTCCCTGCTGGTATGGAAGTCCCAGGAGGGCAGGGATTTTTTTTTTAATATCTGCTTTATTGGGGAATAATTTACAGAAAACATAGTTCACCAATTTCAAGTGCATACTTCAATGAATTTTGACAACTGTATACTGCCTCGTGACTTCAACAGTCAAGATATAGAGAAGGGGAAGGGTATAGCTCAGTGGCAGAGTGCGTGTTTAGCATGCACGAGGTCCTGGGTTCAATCCCCAGTACCTCCATTAAACAAACAAACAAACAAACAAACCTAATTACCTCCTCCCCAAAACAAAGAAAAAGATATAGAATGGTTTCCTCACCCCGAAAATTTCCCTCCTGCCCCTCCTGAGTCAATCCCCTCCCTCCAGCCCTCACTCCTGGCCACCACTGATCTGCTTGTGCCATTCTAGTTTGGTTTCTTCTGGAATATCACAGAAATGAAATTATTATAGTACCTGGTCTGGTGTGATCTGGGTATTTTCACAAAGCTAATACTCCTGAGGTGTCTGTATCAGTAGTTTATTCTTTTTTATTGCTGAGTAGTGTTCTGTTGCATGGGTACATTGTAATCTCTTTATCCATTCTTCTGTTGATGGACATTTTTTAACACTTTTATTGTGGTATGATTCCTGTACAGTAAACTACGCATATTTCAGATGTATAATTTGATGAATTTTGGTCGATGTATACACTCAAGAAACCACCACAACAATCAAGATGGCTAACATTTCCATCACTCCCCAAGAGGTACAAATTTCAAATTCCTAATTTATCCCTTCCCAACCCCTTTACCCTGCTGGTAACCATAAGTTTGTTCTCTATGTCTGTGAGTCTGTCTCTATTTCATAGGTAAGTTCATTTGTATCCTTTTTTTAGTTTCCACATATAAGTGATATCATATGGTATTTTTCTTTCTCTTTCTGACTTACTTCAGTTAAAATGATGATCACCAACTCTATGTTGATGAACATTTTGATTATGTCCTGTTTTGGGCTATTATGAATGAAGCTGTAATGAACATTCATGTATAAGACTGTGTGCACATGTGTTTTCACTTCTCTTGGGCAGCTACCTGGGAGTGGGATAGCTATGTGGTAAATGCATGTCTAGATTGATAAGGAACTGAGGCCCAGAGACTCTAAGTGGTTCGGGTTGAAGGAACTGTGTCCTGGCCTCTGCATTTTCAATAAACTCCCCAGGTACGGTCAGGTGCTATGTGCTGGAGGATCTGGACCTCGAGATTCTTCGGCTCTGATGAGCTGCTTTCCTTCTGCCTTCCGTCTGTGGAGTCTGGGGTTTTAAGCCCAAACCTCAGCCTCTGAGGGGACCCAGTGTTGAGATTCTAATGGGTTGATCCTGCCTCGGAGAAACCCAGGCCTTGTTTAGGAGTGAGTCAGCCCACAGCCACCTTTATTAGCTTAGCATCAGGGAGGCTAGTAATTATTAGTATAAATATATACTCTGGCAACCTTGCTGATCTGCAACCTGATCTGACTTTTTATGAGCCTAAGGTGTTCTTCCTGCCCTTCTGGTTATAATCCAAGATGAAGCGTTCACTTGTGAATTTTTTCACAGCACCTTCACTGAGTCTTTTCTTTGTGACACAATGTCTAGGGACTGAAAAAACATTTGTGAAAAAGATAAAATTTCTGCTTTCAGGCTGAGGAAAGATAACATAGGTATAAGTAAATTAATCAGATAATCTCAGCTCAGGTAGCATTAAGTTCTGTGAAGATAATACAACAGGGTAACGGATGAGGGAAGCTTTAGACAGGGCAGCAGGGAAATCTTCTTTGAGGTGGAATAGCCAAAGCAAGAAGTCATCTATATGACTGTCCAGAGCTGTCTCGTAACCATATGCCTTTGGAGCACTTGAAATGTGGTTAGTTTTTACTGAGATGTGCTGTAAGTGTAAAATACACACTGGATTTTAAAAAATTACTATAACCCCCCTAAAATGTCTAATAATTTTTTCGTGTTGGCTACAGGTTGAGATGATAATATTTAGGACATATCCGATTAAATAAAAAATATTAATTTCACCCCTTTATTTCTCCTTTAAAAAAATGTACCAACTAGGTAAATTTAAAATTACTCTGCAACTTGCATTGTGTTTCTTTTGGACAGCAGTGGTTTAGAGGAAAAACATCCTAGGTAGAGAGAAATGCAAATTCAAAGGTCCTGAGGCAGGGACTGGAGAGTGGGCCAGGGTGGGGGCAAGAGTGGCAGAAATAGTAATGGACCAAATCCAGTAGGATCTTGGCGTCAGCTCTCTGAGGAAGTGGGTTTTAATTTAAGTGTAATGGGGAAGCGGTTTTAAGCAGGGAAGTGGCGTGGTCAGCATGATGTTTTAACAGACTCCTGAGGCTGCTAAGTGGAAAACTGACTGTGGACGGACCGTTGCAGAAAGAAGAATTGCAACACTGTCCGAGCCAACATGTCCTAAATATTATCATCTCAACCTGTAGCTTTCCCCTGGGACTTGGTTGCCCCTTCTGTAAAGTGGGGCTTTTGGGGCCTTTCTCCCACTTCAGCCCCAGTATTCCAGAGCCCTGGAGGGGCCGGCAGTCCTGCAGGAGCGGCTGTCGAAGCCAGAGGGCGCCTCCTCGATGATTCGGTGCTCGGCTGGCCAGGCGCCGGCGCGGCGCCCGCTCGATTGGTCGGGTCGGGGCGGGCCTCAGCGCCGGCGGCCAGCGCCATTGAGGAGCGGCGGAGAGGAAGCGCCGCGCAGTGCCGGGCTGGGGCGGGCGGTCCGGGACAGCGACAGGTACAGGCCGAGGCCGGGCGGTGCCGGGCGGCGGGCAGGGCCGGGGGCCGCAGGGCGGGCGTGGGCCCGCGGTCGGCCGCTCCGGCTCCGCTTCTGAACTGAGGGCCCGGGCCCGCCTGCGGGGAGCGCGGCGCTGGGAGCCCGGGGACGCCGGCGTCCGGCCCTTCCCTGGTCCAAGCTCCTCAGGGAAGTCCTACTGCGTCCGAGCCCCCGGCGCCGAGCCCCCGCGGGCATCCCAGCCACAGGCTTGGGCGTCCCGAGCCTCCCGGGGCTCTGGCGTCCGTGTTCTGGGGAGTCCGAGTCCCTGCCGGACCCGGCACCCTTTTCCAGGTTACGGGCAGCCAGGTGCCGTGGAATTGAGGGGGTGTCAGCCCGCGTCTCCCCACCGGAGCCCCGGTCTTACGGCGGGAGCCCGGTGTATGAGCCCCCCGACCTTATGCCCAAGAATGGGGCTTCGGTCAGCGCTCCAGTGTCTTCACCACTCTCTTCTCCAGCTTCTGGGGTCATGTTGTGGGTTGGGGATAGCAGGCCTCAAACTTCTCTTTACCCCTCGCCAGCCGGGGTCAAGCCCTGGCTAAGCCTTTCCTTCCGTGTCTGGGATCTCCCGCTCCGGGGGTCTCCGTCCCCTGAAGCGGGGCGTAGGGTTCTGAGAGCAGAGGGGCGGCGGGCGGGCTGTGGGAGCCTGGGCACTGGGAGTCTCGGCTCCTGGGAGTCTCGTCCCTGCGGGGCTCCGGGCCTGGCCCTTGCCCTTCTCCGGCCTCGGATCTCAGAGTTCTCTGGTTCCCGCAGCCCTCAGCCCCGCAGCCTCCGCGCCCGCGCCCTGTTGCCAGCCCTTCCTACTCAGGGTTCCAGCTGCCGGTCGAGGGTGGGGCCTGGCTCAAGGTCATGCCAGGCTGTCTGCCCCTCTGTGGGCTGAGCACTGATCCCCAGTGTCACCTGTCCCACCGATTAGGGGAGGCCAGGTAGGGGTGAGTGCCAGACAGCTGCCTAGAAGCCCGATGGACCGGAGTGTAAACACTTTGGGATTCTGGCCAGTCTGGCGGCCCTTCCTGACACCGGATTCCTTGAGGGAATCCTTGAAGTGGCCTCAAGCCTGGTCTAGATGCTTAGCAGAGCTAATGGATGCTGTCTGTCTTGGGCCTCAGTGTACCGCCCAGGGCATTTTACACAAGGCTTCTCACCTCATCTTTTAATCTGTGCTTTCAGGAGAAGTAGGGTAGGGTGTGATCTTGTGTACAGACTGACAGTTGTTTCCCTCTCCTGGACGAGCACTTGTAGTTGGCACTTCCGAGAGAGTTTGTTGGCATTTAGGGCCAGAATCAATGGCAGTAACTTAAAAAATTAAGAGTACTCCGATTTTGGTTCTTTGCCTCAGTGTGTTTGGAGTCTATATAATAAGACAAGATTAGCTGGGTTCACGTTTTGTTTTCACGGATTTCCTCGTTTAAAGTTATAATAAAGAAATGTTTCTTTACTCAGGCTGTTAAACCTTTATTATTTTGAGGAATTTGTTATTTCACCTCTTCTTTAAATAAATGTGCCCAATAATCTTTAGCAGATTACACAAAAGGTAGCTTAAAAAAAGATCTTTGGAAAGAAATTTGTATTTGCCAAATGCTACTTATTTACTTACATGTTTTTACTGTCATTGTTGACAAATAAAAATTAATTTTGTTTGGAAATGCAAGACACTGTTGACAAATAAAAGCCAATTTCTCCTGGATGTTAACTTCTGTAGAGTCTTGTGTTTTGGGTTTTTGTTGGGTGGAGGCCTTTCAGTTGGGATACGAGTATCTACTGGCACTAAAATGAATCACTGGAGGTGGGGCAGAGTGCTTGGAAAAGATCCTGAAAGGGCTGGTTCCAAGTGGGATGCCTGCCATAGCAAACCCGAAGTGTCAGGCTTGGTGGGCTGGTGTCCGACATGCCTGGCTCAGAGCAAGATTTGGAGCCCCCAGTTCTAAGTAGGGTCTACTGGCTGAGCAATCTTAGAACCCATTTAAACTTTTGCGTTTCAAGTTCCCTCATGTTAACTTTTTGTAATAAAAATAATCTCTGCATTTTTTATAATACTAATAAACACCAGTTAAAACGGGTAATAGTAATTCAGTAGTCAGTGTAATTACTGTGGCTGGAACCAGATGATTTCTGGTGTTTGTAATCACTGACTAAGGTAGTTTATTGTATCAGCATCATCTGGTGTCCAGGTACCAGTTCTGGGACATTTAAAAACAGTGATAAACCACTGCTGTCTCCCTTCCATTTATATTATTTTATGAATGATCCTGATGAACAAATTTGCAAAATTGACTTCAGGAAGGCTTAAAGGATTGGTGCAGAATATGAAATTGATACATATTCTGGTATGATACAGTTTCTTAGGCTGTTTTTGCCTTAATCTAGGACAGCATTTCTCAGCCTTGGCACTGTTGGCATATTGGGCTGGATAACTCTGCTGTGGGGGACTGTCTTGTGCAGGGTAGGAACTTTAGCAGCTTCTGTAGTCTACTCACAAGATACCAGTAGCACCCCCCTCCCAGTCATGATAATCAAAATGTCTCTGGACATTGCCAAATCACATCTGGATGAGAACATCTGATCAGGACAGTCTAGTCCCCAGATGAATCACCAAAAGCAAGCAGTTTAATGATCAGTTACATCGAAAAGATACATAACTTTGAATTGTATGCAACTTTTGGTAAATTTATAAGTGGCTCTTACTTGCAGCTTCTTTAAAATACAGGTGTATTTGTTGGGCCCTCCCTTTACTAGCCGGGGCGTCTTACCCCATCTTTTCTTAAATCTGTGCTTCACATCCATCCACCTGGAGGGGAGGTAGAGTGGGAAATCAGCTTGGAAAAATCTGGTTTTCCTGTTCATTTTCTTTTTTTTCTCTTTCATAGATTTTTCTGTGACCATGAGAGAGAGGAACAAAGAATGATCCATGATTTTTAAACACCTTGTCTTGAGGATATAGTCATGTTGGAAGGGCTTGTAGCCTGGGTTCTCAATACCTATCTGGGGAAATACGTCAACAACCTGAACACCGACCAGCTTTCTGTTGCACTTCTGAAAGGTGAGTACGTGTCTCTCTTTTTGGTGAAGCAGGATTTGCAGATGGCATTTCTGTTTTTTATATTCTTTTTGTCGTATTGAGAATCATAAACCCTAACGGCCAGATGGCTTTGTACTAAATATGTGTAAAATGTTCTCCCATATGACACCATTTATTATTACAGGGTGACTGAAGTAAGCAGCTGTATTGTTGTAGATTTTAGGGAACTGTTAAATATTAAAAGGAAAAAAAGACCATACTATTGGTGACTGTGCTTTGCTCCAGTTTTTTTTTTTTTTTTTTTTTTTTTGGTTTTATGAAGCTTTATGGAAGCAGCCAGGGTCTAGTGACAATGGCACTGGCTTTGGCTTCAAATCCTTCTGTGTTACTTGTAAGCTGTATGAACAAGTCATTGGAATTCTGAACCTCAGTTTCTTTAGAAAACTGAGAGGTATATTACCCTCTACAGGATTGCTGTAAGGTTAGGTGGAGTGTCTGTTAAAACTCCTATCCTGCTGGCGTACAGGAGACACCCAGTAGGAGTTTTTAAATATGTTATTGTGAGGTCTTCCAACAGAATTTCTGAGGTCTTGTCTTGCTGAGTAGAAAAGAACCTAAAGCTCAAGACAGTTTAGCTTTTCTAGGCCTGTACTTGGTAAATGCGGCCCAGTGGTTTGATGGGCTGATTGGAAAACCGCTTTCTTCTCCTTGTTTTCACTTAAGGTCTCTTTGCCCAGCTCAAAATAGAATCCTTTCACAAATCTAGAGAAAGATGATGAAGTCAATTTGCAAACATGTAAAATCATAGAAAGTGGAAAGGAGACCTCAAAATAGCGGGAACCTCATGGGCTTCCCAGGAGTGTGGATTTCGGCAGGTGGACCAGGGCAAGCTAGCGGGGCTGGCAGTGCGGCAGATGTTTGTGCAGTCTGAGCGCAGGGTGCCGGTGACTTACTTGCTCCAGCAGTGGCATTCTCCAGGTTGTTCTGACCCTTCGAAACCAGTGAAATGATTGTGGCAGCGACAGGCCGTGGGGAGCTCTGGCTATCATACCTCCCGGCTTCCTTCGTTGTGCTGGGAACAGAAGTGGGTTCTTTCGTGTTCTTCTCCTGCTTTTCCTCCTGCCCTTTCCTGGAAGGGAGCTGCTTATCAGAGAGAAAGTGGCCGGCTCTCAGGGAAGGGGTGTGTTAAAAGTACAATAGTAGTTTCAAGCTCATCTCTTTGGTCACTTACTGAAGTCCTCAGACACACTGTGAAGCTAACCAGGTTATACAGGGCAGGTAACAGGGCCTAGAAAGAGAGCTGCACACCGCAGCGTTGCTAATAACAGAGCTGGCTTTCTCGAGAGTGCTACAGTAAGAGGAAGGATATTTGCTAAAGAAATGAATAAATAGAAATTTGTAGTGTCTGATAAGTTATGGAGTCTATACTAACAATAGATTTCTAATCTCAGCAATTTTAGACAATATACCTTTGTAATGACAACTGTGTTTGTCTCTGAAGCTTTCTACCGCTTTTTTGTGATTATTTCTTTTTAAAATGTATTCTCTATGGCTTTTAATGAACCTGTGGAATTTGAGGAATGTTTCTCTGCAGAATAGAAAAATACTTTCTCTAAGCCTTATTTTTCTTATTGTAAAAATGGAGAAAATAATAGTATTTCCTCTTATTTTTGTGAGGATCAAATGAAGAAATGCATATGAAGTGCTTGGCACGTAGTAAGTTCTCATTAAATGCTATTATTATTAGTATTAGTATTTATTAGTGTTAGTTTTATTATTAGTGTTACCATCACCATCGTCATCCCAGATCCACCTCTGTAGTCCCTGCCCTCAGAGAGCCATTAGCCTGTCCGGGAGACAGAAATAAGTGTACAGTCATACAAGGCAGTGTGTATATTGCATTGTTAAACTGGAGGTGCACGCATAATGCAGTGGGAGGGGAACCATTCATCTGTCTCTAGGACTCTGGCAAAACTGTTCTGGAGGTGGTTTTTAAGTGCGTCTTAGCCGGGTTTTGGTCGGTGTCCCCGGGGTGAGTGACCACATTCCAGGCCAAACTAAGTGTGTGAGCAGAGGCAGAAGGCTGAGGACCCGCAGGGCGTGTTTGGGGTAGTTTGAGGCCAGAAGGTAGCGGCTGCCGGTGCCGTGTCAAGGAGTCTGGACTTTGGGCATTTAGATTCCCCCTCCTTTTTCTTTTTATAAGCTCTGAACCTAGATTTGGCCCTTTAAATGACCTGAAGCCTAGGGCGGAGAGTGAAGTAATTATTAGCTATTACTTAAAGTGACCAACCTCTGAAGTCACCCCAGTTCTAGTGACTAGATTTCTTGTTACTCCGAGGTGAGGAATTTCTGTATGAGAGAAAGACATCCACACATTAAGCCTGCAAATTATCTGCCTAGTAATCAGTGAACATTATTGCTCACCTGTGCTGAGGCTTTGTGACTTGGTCCCTTGGAGGGACCTTTCCCAGCAGGGCCGGCTGTGGGTGCATGTGAGGGGGTAGAGAGGTAGGAAGGAAGCCTTTGGTCTTGAACCATGACTGCTGCTGTTCTGCCTGACCCCCTTGTTTTTCACTTGTGTAGGCTGCCGCTTCTCATTCTTTCCTTCGTTCTTTCCTCCGGGGCCTCCTCTCCTTTCTAGACCTTTCTAGACCACCTCCTTTGCTCTCTGTGCTTCAGCTTCTTTAATTTTTCATTGCCTGGATTGCCTCCCATTCTTTCCACTTCTCCATGCCAAACAGCAACCCAGGAAACCTAGGGCCATCCTACTTTGTGACAGATTCGGGTATTGGAAAATAGGGCAAATGATTCAAATTGCAAATGTTGTTCTTCAAAAGAAGAGAATCTGTATACTTTCCTCCCTTTAAGTCAGTTTCAGCTGATTAGGAACATGTCTCGTGTTTTTTTCAGTGATCGTTTTGTCCCCAGACATGGATACAGGGTTGCTTCTGGGTTCTCTGGGATTATGAACTTCTCCTTTTGGTTGGTCTTAAGGTATATGGAGTCCCATGTGGACAGATGTTCCTGCAAAAGTCTGAAAAATAAGTTGGGTGCATTTGCTCAAAAGCTGCCAAAATGCTAGCTTTGAATACTTCTTTAGAAGCCAGTGGCGCACAAGTCTTAAACAGTCATTCAAAGGGAAAATAGTCAAGTTTCTTGTATTAGTTTGTCTTTGGAGGAAGACTTGCTTTCCTTTCTTCTGGGTTCTCTTACAAGCTAATAGTTGCTGGGTGGTTACTATCTGTGCTCCCTGTTCCTGAAAATATATTTCAGAAAGGTTTAAGTGACTCAGAAATTGACTTGTGTTATACAGTTTTATAAAATGATGGCTGTCTCCCCAGCTCTTTGAGGATGGTGACCCTGCCTGCCTCTTTTTTTTTTTTTTTAATATTCCCAGTGGGCAGCACAGTGCCTAAAACCGAGTAGGGATCAGTATCTGTGTGTGAAGGAATGAGTCCATAGCTGGGAGAGCTGGAGATCTAGCTGCACCTTCTTGACTGTTCCTTCAAACTGCCGTGGAGACATCTTGCTCTTTTAGGTTTAAGTGATTGTAAAAGCTGGGTCTGAAAAAGACCTTCAGTGATGGTCCTCTTCACGCCTCTGCTCTCTGACTGGTATTACACCTGCCAGTGGAGGTGCACAGGAGAACATGGGGTGATCTCTCCAGAAGAAAGAGTAGAATTCTTTTTGATGTTCAACTTTATTGAACTCTCATGGGCTCTCAGATGTTGTGTGGAAGACACCCATTTTGTGTGTGTGTGGTGGGGATAGGCAGTGGGTAAGGAGAGCTTGTTAAAAATCTCAAATTTCTGTGTTTCAATCCCAGAGATGTCTGGAAAGGGGCCCCAGGAACTGGCATTTCAGCCCAGGTGATTCAGATAGTAATGGTGACTATTAGCCTAAACTAGGGGTCTGTAAATGGGCCAGCTTGACCAGATCCTCCTGCAAGCTGAGAATAGCTTTTTCATTTCTATTTCTTTCTTTATTTTTATTTTTATTTTTTGAAATAGAGGTCCCGGGGATGGAACCCAGGACCTTGTGCATGCTAAGCACGTGCTCTACCACTGCTCTACCCTCTACCTGGCTTTTCCATTTTTATAGGCTCATAAGAAAAAGAAAACAAAACAAGAAGTGAATATACAACAGACACTCTAAGGCCTGAAATTCTTACTATCTGGCTCATTAGGGGCCCAAATTAGATCCCTGCCTAAATCCTTTATCTGCTTGTAAGCTTCAGCAGCCGTTACTTACCTGTCAGAGTGGGCTGGTCAGGAAATTAGTTCAGAGAAAGCACGTTGGTGTAGCCTGGGCCTAGATGTGAAATTCTCCATTTAACCTTCACTGATTTGCACACGGTAGGCACCCCCCTCATTTGTTGGATAAACATGTCATGGTGTCTTTATTTTTTTAGGTGCTGTTGAATTAGAAAATTTGCCTTTAAAGAAGGATGCCTTGAAAGAACTGGAATTACCATTTGAAGTCAAAGCTGGTATGTGGAACAAGGGAAAGGGAGGCAGTTTCGAGTCTTTCATTATTTGGGACATGAAAACTGAGAGCCCTTGTGTTTGGCTCTGTTTGACCAGGAGAAGGCAGGCTAGGAAGGGGAGAGTTTAGATCAGTCTTCAAGTGTGGTCTCCAGGCCGCTAGTATCAGGATGATGGGAGTCGGGGGGCATGGTGGTGGGGAGGCCAGGTGACCCCCACACCTACTGAATCAGAATCTCTGAGGGAGTGTCGTTGAACCTGCATCCCTTTTTTTTTTTTTGAACCTGTAGCTTTAATAAGCACCCCAGACAATTCTTATGTTTACTAAAATCTGAGAACTTCTGTTCTAGATATAGGAGGTTCTTATTTTCAGAGAATTCACTATAAATGTCACCAAGAGACAGTTTATTCTGTTGAATGAAAGGTAGGCTCTGGAACAGTGTGTTTGTGTTTCTGTTCCATATCTGCCATTTTTTGGTTGTGTGACCTTGGGGAAGTTCCCTAACCACTCTGTGTGTGCTTATCTTTAAGATGGGATAATAATAATATCTACATCGTAGGGTTATTGAGAGGAGCACATGAGTTAATGCATTAAAATTACTCAGAACAGTGCTCAACACACTCGGTAGATATTTACAGGCTTTATAGGAGCCTTGCAATTACTAGATTTGGTAAGGAAACAAGAATATCCTGGATAGACTGGGATTTCAAAACTGTAGAATAGATAAACAAGATTATACTGTATAGCATAGGGAAATTTACACAAAACGTTATGGTAACTAACAGAGAAAAAAATGTGACAATGAGGGTGTATATGTCCATGTATGACTGAAAAATTGTGCTGAACACTGGAATTTGACACAACATTGTAAAATGATTATAAATCAATAAAAAATGTTAAAAAAAAGAATATCCCAGAGTAAAAATATTCTCTATCAAGTGATCACTTATAAAATTAGTCCCTCTTTAGACACCCCTCATCCTTCAACAATAGCCTGTTGATGTCAGTCAGTCTTTCCCTTATTTTGAGGGTACTTAACAGTAAAATTCAAGTACAATACAAATCAGTTGCTAGGTGAAATAAAGTCGAAACCTTGTGAGGGATCTAGGCTTTCTGGAAGTCAGTTCAGGTGATGGATGAACTGCCAGAAACACAAGCAAAGGCACCGACAAATCAGAACCTTGAAGAGACTCAAGGATGATGACACTGGACACTTCCAAAAGGGTCGTACTTGAGTATCAAAGGATTAAGAGAGGCTCTTGGGGAAAATGGATATTTTCTAATATTTTTGCAAAAATGAACCTTTTTCTGTGTTCTGCAAAAATTAAATGAAATATAACAAGTTATATTTTGCTGTCATATAAATTTACCCCCAATTAATTTAGGTGAGAATTGCAACTGTGCCCTGATTATTGTGTTGTGAAAGCTGGTGTGTGGTTTCATTTGTAATGTAAATTTTATTAGATATAGAAAATGTACTTTCATTTTTCTAGAAAAAGTAACAATTAAAATGTTTTTTCATTATTTGTTGTAAGGTTTCTTCATTTATTGTTGGATTACACAGTCGATCACTTGGTGTTAATGATACTCTGTTGTCTTAAACATAACAGATGGATCCTGTTCGAATTCTAGATCTCAGATGGTAATGATCACATTCTGATAAGATGTGATGCTTTCAGAGGTAGACTGCTGCTTGGGCTGTGTGGATCTTTGAGAGGTCCATTAGGACAGTTCACATATTTTATGCATTATTCCCTAGAGGTGACTTGCCTCTTACTAATTGAATTTAAAGAATGCTTGTGTTCTAGAAGGCTTGGCTGCAAGTGGTAGAACTTGGAAAGTAAATATCACAGTCCTACCAGGCCATTTAGCTTTTCCATCAGCCCGCAAAGACTCGGAGTTCTTTCTCAGTGGAGTGCCACCACAGCGTCACCTGTGTTTCAGTTGCTGTGTTCAAGACTGGACATATTCTAAGTCTGGTAACTCCTAATAAAGATCTATCAGCCAGCTAATTAATAATGAACAAGAAATGAGTTTTGCTCCCACAGGCTCGTGTTGGTGTCATGGGAAGAAAGACAGCCCTGGGAAGTTGAAGATGTGGTCCTGTTGGGAAGGAGGTAGTTTCCAGAGGGGAGAGGTTGCATTTGATGTGGTAAAGTCACACTGAACTTTTTCCAGCTTCTAATTTATTATGCCTCATTCTTACAGATCTCAGCCTACTAACATTTGTTTCACATATAGGAAAACCTGCTGATTGTTTTCTTAAATTAAAAAATAAATGGTAAAAATAGTAATACTCCTTAAAGAAAACAAGAATAATACAGGAAGACAGAAAGAATTAAAAATGTGTTTGGGGATTTAATAAGACTTTCCTTTTTCCAGGCTTAATTGGGAAAGTAACCCTTCAGATTCCCTTTTATCGCCCCCATGTGGACCCTTGGGTGATCTCCATCTCCAGCCTTCACTTAATTGGAGCCCCCGAAAAAATACAGGATTTCAATGATGAAAAGGAGAAGCTGTTGGAAAGGGAACGCAAGAAAGCTCTCCTTCAAGCCCTGGAGGAAAAATGGAAGGCAAGGCAGAAATCCTTTGGGCCATAAGAAGTGGTGGTGAGACTCCTGAGAGCGGAGCACTAGATTCTGATAACAGCGGCTCTTTCCTTTGTAGAACGAACGCCAGCAGAAAGGGGAGTCCTACTGGTATTCGGTCACTGCCTCAGTCGTTACGAGAATTGTGGAGAATATTGAAGTAAGTCCTACTGACTTTTGTACAGTATGAACACAGAAGGGATTGCTCAGGCTGAAGTGCATTTTTGCATCTTAGTTGCTTGTTACTTGTGGGTTTAATGATCACAAGGTGTCTGCACGTTGTGCCTTTTCCTAGGTGGTGCCAGAGGGGAAACTGGAAAAGCCAGTCCAGCTCTGGGCAGACACAGGTTTCTCTTGCTTCAGTTAGCATGAGTAGGAGTTTTCGTTCCACTTATATTTGGCTTCATTTTCCTTTTGAATATGGGAATCCTACCTGCTGAAGGATTTGCCTCCTAAGGAGCCAGGTCACCTGAGTCCTCATGCCTGTATTGTTTCAGGGCAAATCACTTAATCTCTGAGGTCTCAGTTTCTTTGTCCGTAAAACAAGAGAGGTTGGATGTATGGTTTCTAGTTGGTTCCATACGGCATTGTGAACAGCCCGCTAAGATATTTAATCTCACACTGATATATCCAGGGACAGTTTGATGAGTTACAGTGCCAGGGCAGTTGGTCATATTTTCTGCTTTAATTACTGTTTTGTTTTGTCCTCAAAAGTTAGATCAGGGTTGACACTAATTTCCATGACTGTCATAAGAGTTAAGCTGTACTTAACTACCTCCAGGGTTTTCTTGCAGTGCCAATGTGATACGGACCCCATGTTTTTAAGGTATCCCACTTCCTCAAAAAAATACGATCTGAGGTTGGTGGTTTCAGAACTTTCATAAGGTTATTAAAAACGTCAGCACATTTGAGGTGACTGCTTTGAATTCTTTTTCAGGCAGTTACTTATATTCGCTGTCATCAATTTTTAAAAAAAATTCCTCATTATTTTAATTTTATTTTTAATAATAGCATTACTGAGAGTTAGTTCACATACCATAAAGTTCACACTTTAAAGTGTACAATCTAGTGTTTCTTGGTGTATTTACAGAGTTAGGCATGGATCACCGCATCTAATTCGAGAACTTTTTCATCACCCTGAAAAGAAGATCCATGTCCAATTAGTCGCCACTTCCCTTTCCCCTGTCCTTCCAGCCCCTGCAGCCACTAACCTATTTTCTCTATGCATCTGCCTGTTCTGGACATTTCATATCAACAGGGTTGTATGCTATGTGGCCTCTTGTGTCTGGCCTCTTAGCATAATGCTTTTAAGTTTCATTTATGTTGTAGCATGTATCAATACTTATTCCTTTTTATTTCTGAATAATATATTGCATTGTATGAACTGCCAAAGATAAACAAAGCTGGAGTGAAGTTTAAGTGGTGAAAACAAATTTTATTCAGTGACCGCTGACAGTAGGGGAAAGAGCAGAGCTCCCTTCCAATTTGTACAGAAGTGACCAGGCCTTTTAAAGGGAAAGTGAGAGTGTGTATGGGTAGGGAGGGCTCAGGTGAAAAATTACAAAGGGTTGGCACATGGGGACCGAGAAAGGATTCACAGTTGTAGGTCCTTTTGTTAACTGCTTTAAGAAAGGGAAGTTGTTGGGGGAGAGGGAGTGGCTACCGTCCGGTGTTGGCTATAACAAACCACCTTGAGCTTTTCCAGACAGGAACTCTGGAAGGGGATGGAATGTTCCAGGGACACAGCCTTAGGCTGCTGGGAGCCCCATTTAAGTCTAGTCAGGTCCTTAGTGTAGGGGTTTGAATGGAGTTTTCATACCTAGAGTTTTTGCAGTTCCCAGGATATACCACATTTTGTTTATCCATTTATCAGTTGATGGGCATTTGGGTTGCTTTTACTTTTTGGCTATTAGGAATATTGCTGCAATAAACATTCATTTTGTATGAACATGTTTTCAGTTCTCATGAGTACATACCTAAGAGTGGAATTGTTGAGTCATGTGATAACTGTGCGTAATGTTTTGAGGAACTGTCAGACTTTTCTAGAGAGGCTGTACTGTTTTACAGTTTCACCAGCGATGGGTGAACATTTCAGTTTTTCCACATCCTCATCAGCACTTGTCATTGTCTCTCTTTTAGTAATAGCCACCCTAGTGGGTATGAGGTTCAATCTCAGTGTGGTTTTGATTTGCATTTCCTTAATGGTTAATCTTGAGCATCTTTTCACAGGCTTGTTGGTTATTTGTTTTTTTTTTGTTTTTTTTTTTTTTTTTGGAGAAATGTCTATCCAAACACCTTTTCCCTTTAAAGATTTATTTATTTATTTATTTTAACTGTTGCATTGTAAGAGTTCTTTATGTATTCTGGATTCTAGTCCTTTATCAGATATATGATTCCCAAACATTTTCTCCCATTCTATGGGTTGTCTTTTCACTTTCTGTTATTATATTTTAATTCAGTGAAGCAGAATGCCTTTTCTGAGCCTACTACCAGGGCAAGGGGAAATAAATAAGTACAGAGTGGAAATGCCCCAGTGGTGTTCCTCTGTCCAGGTTTGGGGACCCAGGCGACATTAGGATATCATCAGAGGTGGGGGCAGTTGTCTAGATACAATAGTACTACTTTCTTTCAGTGTTTAAAATGTGTTTCGAAATGATTTAATGTTAAGTATCATAACTCTCTTCTTGAGATAGCACTAATCACAAAGAAAAGTCATTCATATCCAGTTGGCGATTATAACTTTTTAGTGTTGGATATGTATATGATGTAAGCATTTGCGTAAACTGCTTGCTGTGTTTTACTTAAGTGGCTCAAGGGTAGTGTGACCCCTGCCTATAATATTCTATCTGTGGCAGTGTTCTAAATGTGGTTTTTTTCCCCTCTGCAGTTAAAAATTCAAGATGTCCATTTGCGCTTTGAAGATGGTGTCACCAATCCTTCCCATCCTTTTGCATTTGGCATCTGCATTAAGAATGTGTCCGTGCAAAATGCTGTAAATGAGCCTGTGAGTATGAACTATGACTGCAAACCGGCAAGAAGGTGCTGGGCCTGGGGCATCTGGAGCTCTGCCTTTTGTCCTTTTGTGTTATGTAAATGAGATCACGTTCTTTTCCACCTGTTCTTTGGCGAACGTGAATGTCTCTTGTCTCATTTGCTGTAATAGAGAAACAGTTAATTTCCTCTGACCTGTCATCATTTCACTCATCCGCTAAATGCTGGTGCGTTTTATACACAAAGATACTGACATACAGAAAGGATTTCATCTTTGATTTTCTTCCCACGCCGTGTGCACTCTCGGGCTCTGCTGTTTCATAGTTTCAGCTGCCACCTAGGAAGATTTTCCGATGGCGTCCACGTCTTGAACTTCATTCTCCACCCCTCTTCTGACCTCATATTCAAGGTCTCTAACCCCCTATGGGACGCCTCAGTGGTATTTTAGGCTTGTCATAACCATTATATTCGATCTGCTCATGTTGCTCCCCTGAAACCAACCTTTTTCCTTTATTCTCTAACATGTTACTAAATGTTAAAAAGAACACATGAAAACTGACATCTTAGAACCCTTTTATGTACCAGGCACTGTTCTTAGTGCTTGACGTGATCTACCTCATTGAATTGTTACTTTTCACCACCACTGTTATCCTTGTACCGCAGCCGAGGATGCTGAGGAGCGGAAGGATGAAGCGAGTGGTGGAGCGGGGGGACCACTTGAACCCAGGTGGACCAGCTCTAGATCAGGGGTTGGCAAATTGGCCTGTGGGCCAAATTTGGCCCCATCTGTTTTTGTAAAGCTTTACATGCCCATCCATTCAAATACTGTTGAGACTACTTTTGTGCTACAGTGGCATGGTTGAGAAGCTACAACAGAAACCATATGACCCACAAAACCTAAAAATTTGCTGTCTGGCCCTTCACAGAGCAAGTTTGCCATCACTGCAGATTTTTGGCTGTCAGGAGGGTTGGTGCCCCTAACCTACAATTTGTTCAAGGGTCACTGTATTCCCAAAATGTAACTCAGTCCTATAAACATGCTCTCTGTTTTGACACACTCATGACTCCATGGGGAGAAGCTCTACCTTGGTCTGTTGCCAGAGTTCCATTTCTAAAACACATACTTGATCCTGGTGCCTCCCTCTACCAAAACCCTCAGCGCCTCCGTGTCCCTTGGAGTGTGACATCCAGCCTTCTTAGTATGACAGCCTTCTTAGTGTATTACTTTCCTAGGGCTATGATAACAAATTACCACAAACTAGATGGCTTAAAACCACAGAAATTTATTTTCTTTAATTCTGGAGGCCAGAGTCCAAAATCAAGGTGTTGGCAGGGTTGGTTCCTCCTGGAGGCTGTGAGGGTGACACTGTCCCATGTCCCATCCTTCCTTCTGGTGGCTGCCTTGGCCATCCTTGTCTTGTGGACATATCACTCCAGTCTCTGCCTCCATCTTCACGTGGCCTTCTGCCCTGTGTGTCTGTTATCTCGTCTTACAAGGATACTAGTGATTAGATTAGGGCCCACCCTAATCCAGTGTAACCTCATTTTAATTTTATTACATCGCAAAGACCCTTTTTCTGGTTAATGTCTCATTCGCAGTTTCTGGGATGACATGAATTTGGGGGCGCAGGGAACTGTTCCACCCAATATACCTAGTAACGTTTCAAGCTACTTTTCTTAACACTTAACTAACTCCCTACCCCAAATTCGTGTTCATACGCGTGTCCCAGTGCTGCCCCTGCACCGTGAGTAAGTGCTCCAGTTTCACAGGGGTATTCGCCTTCTCAGGGCTTTGGTATCATTGGCCCCACTCTCTACAATGTGTCCCAGTCTTTCCCTCCTATCCTGCCCTTTGCCTGAAACATACACAGCTTTTGAAACTCATCTGCACAGTGACATTTTCTCTGTTTGCTTATAGCATCTATATAGTCTTCCTCTGCTTAATTAAAATTGTTTGCATGTTTGTATTTCCAGCTAGCTAGATTCTGAACTCTATAAGAACACAACCATATCTTAATTCAATTTTATGTCCTCAGCACCTTGCAAAATGCCCGATGCATGATTCTTCAATGGCCTGTTGAATGGATGAATAATTTTGTGAATAGAGAATCATTTTCTTTTCTTCTCTATCTTCCCTCAGGTACAGAAATTAATGCGGAAAAAGCAATTAGATGTGGCAGAGTTTAGCGTCTATTGGGATGTCGACTGCACTTTATTGGGGGATTTGCCTCAGGCAGAGTTACAGGTATGATTCTCACAGGGCTTCGTTACCACAGTGCGGCAGTACAGTGAGGTGGCATCCCTGCCACGTCTGGCTTTGTTCTCTGCATGTCTCTTCCCATCCCCAGCCCCCCAGTCCCCTACTCCTCACCCCTCATGCATCCACACTTGCGTATGTTTGCTTGAGGTGCTCACAAGGTGTATAACTCCTGAACAATGTCCAGGGTTTTGAGTGGGTTTTACACTTATAGTGTGTTATAGGTTTCTTTGTTTTCTTTTTTCCACTTAAAGCAATTTTTTTAGAGCCTGATGAGTGTTGCTGTTTATACTTCTAGTTCACTGACTGCTGCGTGGTATTCCACTGTCTGCATTGAACATATTAGAATTCTTCATTCTCTTAGCTGCCTTTGTACTAGACACCCAGATTTTCCACGAACAAAGTACCAGATCTTATTCTTAAGGAAGAGCTTTCTCATCATGTTTATGTTGAAATTTCACCTTTGGTGGCATTCCTTTAAGAAATACTTAGAAGTCATTATAAATCACTGGATATAAAGTATTACTGTTTGTGAAAGATAGATAACAAAAAATCTGTTTAATCTTTTTGTAAAGAAATTTTAGGTGGTTTAAGTGAAATGGAGAAAAAGGACTCATTTTTCCTCCCGGACACAATTTTCTTTGGCTTGCATGCTCTTGTACAGAATGGTTTTTGTTCTGCTAATTTGATTAAATAAATACTGTATATCCATACAGTAGAACAGTATGCAGCTATCAAAAATAAAGGCAAAGATCTTTATGATGAATACATAATGTCTCTAAGATATAGTATTAAGTTTAAAAAAACCAAGGCAAAATAGAATATATACCATATGTGTAAGAATTGTTAAAAAACCAGAACATTGTGGATTTACCTGAATATATACAGAATGCTTCTGGTGGAACACTTAAGAAACTCTGGTGTCATTGGTTGCCTCTGAGTAGGGTTAATGGTGGCTGGAGGATGGGAGTAGGAAGGAGAGATTTCAGCCTTTTGCCTTTTAAATTTTAAACCGTGTGAATGTATTGCTTAATAAGAAATATAAATAAAAATGTTAAAATGCTGTAGAGAGCTTTAGATTCCTAATTTTATCCTGCTTTTGAATTCTGGTGTAATACGCTACAGATTAGATAGTATTCCCACTCGTGACTTGATCCTAAAAACATTTGCTGTAATGACAGACGTTCTTGTGACTCTCAGGAGGCCATGGACCAGAGCATGGAGAGCCGCGATCATCACTACATCTTGGAGCCTGTGTGTGCGTCTGCTCTTTTGAAGAGAAACTGCTCCAAAGAGCCTCTGCGGTCTCGGCACACTCCCCGTATCGAATGTGATATTCATCTGGAGACCATTCCCTTAAAGCTCTCTCAGGTACCCTCTTTCTCCCGGTGGTTTCTGCTCCGTTGGACTGTGACTGGGGTGAAGGAGGCATGTTGATGGAAGCATCTGGACACTTCCCAGTGCCCCTCAGTGGGAAAGTGCATGTGAGACCAAGCTGTGGTGGGTGCAGGACCCACTGTCTTTCTACGGTCTGATTGGGTGGGTGTCAGGTTACTTTTGACTTGATGTTTTAAGTGCTGAGCAAAGAGTACAAGAGAGGCAGTAAATGTTAATACTTAACTGACAGTGGTCGGAGAGAAATGCCACTCGGGGCTGGAATTTGGTCTTTCAGTTTGCACTGGATTTTAGCTCCATGGGTTGACCGATATGAATTATTCCTGTGAGGTGGATGTCTTAACTGAGCAAAAGGAACAAACCAGTTCTAACCTAGTATCTCTTAACCTCTAATAAAAAGCTGCAATACCGGCAAATCATGGAATTCCTCAAGGAGCTGGAACGAAAGGAGAGGCAGGTGAAGTTCCGAAAATGGAAACCCAAAGTGGCCGTATCAAAGAAGTAAGGCTTGTCAGTTACGAGCTGTGTGTGAAATGCATTTATAGCATATTCTTTTTTTGTGCTTAGATCAGAAGTATGTCTCACTGTCTTTTACACATGGTTGGAGATAAAAATACAGTTGATTTTTCTGGTCTTAAAACGCCATTTCTGTTGTCATGATTGGCTTTCTTGCTATATATTTATTTGGTGCCACAGGTTTACTCTTAGGTTGAGTGTAGGGGAATTCAGAAGGTCCTCTAGGTCTCAGTTAGGAGACTGGTGTTGCTCTGCTGGAATCTGATTGTGTAGTAAATATTTCCTGCCCTCTTGAACCTACTTCCCTGTGTCTTTTCTCCCAAGTTGTTCGATCAGCATTTGTATTGTATGCTTTATAATATCTATAGCAAAAATGAATCTTTTCATGTTGATGTGATAAACTTGATCAGTCAATACATTCAAACTTCTTTTAGATGCTGTGTATTTCCATGTCTTTCTTGAAATATTCCATTTAAAATCTTTAATAGTCAGATCCTCGCTAATTATCTTATGATGGTATTTATGGTATAGTCACCACTTGATTTTCTGTCATTGGGAGGGGCTCGTGTTATGGGTAGTTCAAACCAACTGAGTAATGTATTATTATTGGTATATTAATTAAGGATCTATTATTTTATAGATAGTGCTTTGCCGGTAGATTAACTTTCCCACATGTTGAGGTTAGCCTAGTATTATTTTAGTTTGAGGCATAGACTGATAGCTGACAGGAGAAGAGATGTCTCAGAAGAGGAGTGGTGTGTTGTGGATTGCCCTGGATTGATAGCATTTTTGTTACTTTTATTGTGAGAAGTAATTACGTTGTTATGAAATGTTTCAGCTGCCGAGAATGGTGGTGTTTTGCTTTGAACGCCAACCTGCACGAGATCCGAGAGCAGAGGAAGCGCTGGACGTGGGCCTTCTTGTTGCAGCGGGCCCGCGATGCTGTGTCTTACACTGACAAGTACTTCACCAAGTTAAAAGGAGGCTTGCTGTCTGCAGACGACAAGGTGAGGGGACTGTTGTCTTGCATTTCTTGCCTCCATTCAGAGCATAAAAATGTCTCTCAAAGGCTAAATAAAGAAAATGGAATCTGTGAAGAAATAAAGTCTTTGTTAGGGATCATTATGTTACAGGACAGAGTTGGTCTTACTCAAGTGAGAGCTTCTTGGAAGGCTTGGCTTTGCCTTGGCAGGAAGCATCCTTCACCTTCTGTTGCTTGAGAGGAGCCAAGCCATGGGGTGGGAGGAAGAAAAGAGGGCCGTGGTCCTGCCAGGCCTTTGTGCTCACTCCCTGTCCCCAGCTCTCTGTGCTGGGCCTGGAGAGACTTTTCATCTAGTCACTGTGTCTCTTCAAAGCCTCCTCCAAAGTTTGGAACTAATCTCTATGGCCTTTGGCCTACATTTTCCCTAATCCCAATTGACTTGATTGACCTTGGGGTTTTGGGGGAAGAGTCTAGGCAGAGGGTGTGAAGTAGAAGGTGAAGGCCAGCTCCTGTTACAGTTCACTGCCCAACTAGAGACCCTTAGAACCACCAGTCCTGGGGTCTTGGCGTGGAACTCCGCCCCACCTCTAGTCTCTGCCTCTGTCTCCCAGGGGAAGGCAGTGGGGAGTGCTTCCTCCTTGATTTGTTTCAGCTTTTTCTTTTTCTTTTCTTTTCTTTTTAGTGAAGGTACTGGGAACTGAACCCAGGACCTCGTGCATGCTAAGCATGTGCTCTGCCACTGAGCTATTCCCACCACCCTTGTTTAGGTTTTATGAGCATCAGTTTTTGCAATAGCAGTTTAGACTATTTCACATATTTTGGCTTGGGTACTATCAATGAGTTATTTCTTTAGTAAACTCTTCTAAGCTTCCCTTTAGCACTTGCCTTAGTCACTTGGGCTACTGTAGTAAAATTCCACAGACTGGGGGCTTAAACAATAGACATTTATTTCTCACAGATCTGGAGGCTGAAAAGTATGATCAAGGTGCCAGCAGATTCGGTTCTTGGGGAAGACCGTCTTCCTGGCTTGTGACAATTGCCTTCTCACTGTGCGCTTGTGTGGCCTTTCCTGGGTCGAGAGATCGGCCTTCCTCTTCTTCTAAGGGATCTAATCCCACCATGATGGTTCCATTCTCCTCACCACATCTAAACCTGTCCCCCTCCCAGAGCCCCACCTTCAAATCCTGTCACACTGGGAGTTAGGGCTTAACATAACGAATTTTGGGGAACACATTCAGCCATGAGAGCACCCTGCTGTGGTAACCACTGGCGGTGCTGAGTCCCTCGGTGTTCTCACTTCTCCCGCTGGTGCCCTGTAATACGGCCCATTCACTTTGCTAATGCTTTTTTTTACCAGGGTTGGGCATGGTTACTGACGTAGAAACCTTATGAAAAGGATGGGATAAATCGGACCTTTTGTTTTAGATGGTTTTCTTAAAGGCACAGGCAAAGACATAGAGGGAGAGAAAAATCTAAACTTCAGCTGAGGTGAGCAAATAAACACATCTGATCTCCTTTTTCTCAATGGTTTGGTATAGGAAACAGCTTGGGAGAGCTAACGCCGCTTTCTTTTGCATCTTTGCGTGTAGCGGGCCGCCATTGTTCTTTCCTAACTAGCATGAAACATGAAAATGACCACTTCCTTGCTAATGTCACATATGAAATGTAAAGGAGCTGGAGGGCTACACACGGTAAACTTGGTCCTCAGTTTCTTCATCTAAGTGGGGAGAATAGGACCTAGCCACCTACTTGAATCAGGTGAGGTGACGCATGTGAAGGCACTTTGTGAACCGTCGTTGCTATGCAAACACGGGATACTCCCGCGGCATGTGTTCTTCAGTCACCCATTTTCAACGCAGTACTGTTCTCTGCTCCCTCTGTACTTACATTAGTTTCAGAGACCAACTGGAATCTGTTGGGATTAAGTGGAAAAGCTGTCTAAGCCAGAAACACAGCAACATGAAACAAGGAAGATACTCATTGTTTCTTGGCCTTTGAAATGTCAGAAACGTTGGGGGCCAGATAGGTTCCTTCATGGTACTGGAGTGGTTTGTGAAGGTGTCCAGTTTCTCTGGAGCTGTAATACCTGTTTTGTTTGCTTGTTTTTGTTTTCACCCAAACAGGAGGAAATATGTCGGATTGAAGAGGAACAGAGCTTTGAGGAATTGAAGATTTTGCGTGAACTGGTTCATGAACGATTTCACAAACAGGAAGAACTGGCAGAGGTAGGAGATCCTCTGTGAGAAGATGTGTTCAGACCCAGCACACTCTGTGTGCTTACGTGGGGGACAGAGAATAAGCAGCGTATATCACTCCTGCGTCCTCTCTTTGGGAACTCATGTGTGCTCGTTTTGATTGACACAGAGCCTGCGAGAGCCTCAGTTTGATTCTCCAGGAGACTCTCCTGCAGACCCAGACACCGGTGGAGGCAGCGGGATGCTGCAGTATCTTCAGTCCTGGTTTCCTGGCTGGGGTGGCTGGTACGGGCAGCAGAGCCCTGAAGGGAAGCCAGTCGAGGGGCTGACGGCAGAGCAGCAGGAACAGTGGACTCCCAAGGAGATCCTGGGTAAGGAGGAGCTGGCCTTCACTTGCCCTTCTTGGCTGTAGTGAAGGGAGACACTTGGGTCATAATTCATCTCTTATTTGTGAAACAGCCTAGAGTATTTTTCAAAAAAAAAAAAAAGACATTTGTAAAACAGTTTGTCTTATGTTCACAGAGGCTGAGAGAGGAGGTTTTGAGAGATTCTTCATTTGTAACTCCATTACTAAATTTGAATACTGGTACAGCTTCATATAGGTCTGAGTGGCAGCGATCGTAAAAGAACTAAACTTGAGCAAGTTCTAAAGTTTTAAACTCCAAGGCTCAAATACCAGTCCAGAGCTACTCTTTAGACCCAGGTTGTCCAGTATGGTGGCTGTAGTCACAGATGGCTGTTTAAATTTATTAAAATAAAATAGAAAATTCACTTCCTCAGCTGACTAGCTGCATTAGCCACAGTGCTCAAACCCACCTGTGGTTAATGCCTGGGGTACTGGATAGTGCGGTGCAGAATGCCTCACCCCACTGGGTGGTGCTGCCTTATGCTGTACTTTGTCGTGAACTTAACATTGCCCCTCATTTGATGATAAGTTGGTAAGAGCCCTTATAAAACAGTTTGGATCGTTTTATATTAATAAATAGAACAGTTGCCTGTGACTTTGGAGTTTGTCCCTAAAAAAGGGAAAAGGAGTTAAGTAATGTCATCATGACTGTGATTAGTGCTTTTTAAATTTTCTCATGTGTTTTCTTAAAGTCTTTTCTTCCTCACGTTCAGGCTCTGAGGAGTTTTTTGACCCCACTGCAGACGCCTCTTGTATGAACACATACACAAAGCGGGACCATGTCTTTGCCAAACTGAACTTGCAGTTGCAGCGAGGGACCGTGACCCTGTTACACCAGGAGCAGGGAGCGCCTCAGACGAGTCAGAGCGCTTTCATGCAGCTTGAGTTTTCAGGTAACCGCCCTCAAAGAGCTCCCTGATGTTCTAAATCTCTCTGGGTATCTGTCCACTTGAGTTTCCTAGAAAGTTGCCGTGAACACTGGACTGTTGAATTCTGAATCGTGGCCCCTAAGGAAGACACAAGGTTAGGTGCCTGCAAGCCTCTGGTCATCACATTCACTAACAGATGAATACGTAACCTTGTTTTATGTGTTTGTGCTCAAAGACACCTTTTAAAATATATATAGTTGATTGATTAATATTGTTCTCAGGACCAGCGGCACTGTAACTCATGCCTGAGTGAAGCTTATCTACTACACGTATTTTCTCTGTAAGGCACAGCACTTCAGCACAATGGTTGGGGACCATTTTAAACAGCGAAATCACCAATGAAAAGCACAAAAATGCAAAAAACTTGGCACTAAATAAATCACAAAAAAGGCACTTGTGTGAACTGAAACAAGAAGGCAGAGCATTGCCTTGTTCAGCTTCAGCTGGGAATATGCACTCAGATTTCATGCTGCTCTGCTTGCGTCCTCAAAGCTCCCGAGTATTTATTTTGGGCTTACAGATGAATTTTAGCGAGCAGGCGAATTTGCCAATACGGAATCCGCAAGTGATGAAGACTGACTGTATTTTACTTCTTTGTGTGAATTCGAATTAAAACTGTGTAAATACCCAGTTGTTGGTTTTCTCTTCTCACAAATAGTTTTATTGCAGTTCATAAAAGTCACTTATCTGAGGTTTGTCAGTAGTTTAAAGGCAAATAGCCAAAAAAAGCCAGTTTGTTTTTGACTTTATAATCTTGAGTGAGAAATCCTAAACTTAATGTGAACTAGTAGATTGCTTGAACTTAATTGTGAAGTACTCTGTTTAAAATTCATTCTGATCATTTCTCGGCCTTTTGGCTAAGATCAAGTGTAAAATTCATTCTGTTGGAAAGCTTCTAATATTCCTTATGTATTTATATAGATAGATATGTAGATATATAGATAGGGTTATTTGGTTCTAATTTCAAGGAAAATCGTTCGTGATATCTGACAGTCTTCTGTAAAACATTATGTCTGATACTTTAAAAATACTTTGGGCTGTGATGGCATAGTGTCAACTCTTACCATTTATTTTTTGTAGGTGTAAAACTTCTAGCAGAATCTCTTCCTCGAAGAAATTCCTCCTTGCTTTTAGTTCGGTTGGGTGGACTGTTTCTTCGAGACCTGGCCACAGAAGGAACTATGTTTCCTCTTCTGGTCTTCCCTAACCCAGTACGTATAGCAGTGGGATGGCTAATCCATCCAGAGGGTGGGTGAATTGTGATCTGTTTCAGGCAAGCAATAAGTAATGTTAACTTGATTCGTTCTGACAGTTGGTCATTCTGAGACAGTAGGCTGATTAAATCAAGCTGGAGTTAGATGAGTTTTTGGAATTTGTTAGAGAGTGGGTGTGAGTGGGATCTGGGTGGGCAATGCCTTCTTCCCTTCCTGGGTTATAGCCACCTTGGAATAGTTTGCTCTGATTTGGAAGAATATGCCGTAAGCACCACTGTTTTCTGCATTTCAAGGCCAGTGTTTGAATTTCCAATGTATCTGACTGATTTTCATGCTGTCTGGCCCTTAGTCACTGCTAAGTTGTCCCATCTTTCCAGAGTTCTAAAAGAACCACTTCAAATTTTCTATATATGTGTAATTTTTTATATGTAGTATTCTTTTTAAATTAGAAGATCTTTGATCTTAAGTTGACAAAGGTATGGTCAGAAGAGTTGACTTTTTAGTGTCATATTCTTTCCGTAATTTGGGGGGTGTGGGGGATTGTCGAGAGGGTGGGAGGGCAGAGTGAAAGTTTGAAAAGCTGAGCATGTTCAGTACTCATTTAGCAAGTATTCATCAAATGCACTGAGTGTAGAGGTGCACACTGTCCTCACTAGGCTGGGAAAAAGGCACGGCTGGAGGGATCGGCCTGCCAGTCCGCGGTCACCTCATGTCAAACTCGATTGTGCTAAGAAAGGGTGATGCCATAGGGTAAAACGTGAGAGTGTCTGCACAGTAACTTGTCTCCTCTTGCCCTGACCTTTATGTGTTTTGTGTCTGTTTATCAGCATAAAGAAGTTGGCAGAGTCTCACAGTCCTTTGGTCTCCAAACATCTGCAGACGGAAGTGATTGTTACCCTGGTAAATTGTCATATGTTTTTAAACTCATCCTTAAAAACATGATGATTACAGGTCAATAATCTTGGTCAGCAGTCAGAGAGGGAGCATGTCCTGCCTTGTGCCTGGTGGTTTGCTGTGTGGCTCTGGGTCTGACTTGAACACTGCCTTGAGCTCTCCCTTGGCCCGTGTGTGACTGGGTCAGCTCTTCGGGGCTCTGGGTCCTGGGTTCCATAATGGGAGCAAATGTAACAACCCAGTCTTGAGAAGTCCTGTTGAAAATTAGAGCCAATCCTTGTTAGGTTCTCTATTTTATAAAATTTTCGTAAGTGAGAACTATTTGGAAAGTAATTTGGAAAGTGCCTTTTTTCCCCCGGAATTCCTTACAGGTTATCAAGAATAAGATGATTGTTTTGCTGTGTTCCATTTTCTTTCTCCGGTTCTTTCCTTTAGCTGCGGACCCAGATGACCCAGTTTTTGAGATGCTGTATGAGAGAAATCCAGTGCACAGCCATTTTGAGAGGCGGCTGAATGTCAGCACGAGGCCCTTGAACATCATCTATAACCCCCAGGCTATTAAAAAAGTAGCAGACTTTTTCTACAAGGGAAAGGTTCATACCTCAGGTTAACTTTTTTGTTTGTTTGATCTTATGTTACTTTCTAAAGGCATCAGTCTTGTCATTTTTAGTGGATAAGTGTTATTATGTGACCCAAGGGTCAAGAGACCTGGTAGTGGTAGAAGAGGCCTGCAGAGGAGGTGGATAGGGTTTCCTTAGTTACCAAATTGAGGTAGATTTCCTTGGAAGCTTACTCTTCCAAGAGGAATCAATATCCTTAATATTTTCTTTCTTTGCCTTCGTTTAGCATCATTTAAAAATACTTCCCATTCCATTAAGACAGTGGTTTCCTTGGCTACTCAGGATATTTTAGGCCAGTGAATTTAGGAAGAATGCATAAGAATTTCCTTCTAGATGACAGGGTCAGTGGTCTGTTTTACGTGCTTGGTGCAGCATCAAATACTGCAGAGTTCATCACTGCACTCTCCTGTATCATCATTGATTTATTATGCTTTCCTTTGTTCACAAAAAAGATTTGAGACAGTGTGTGCAGAAGAAGCACTTTTGTTGACAGAGAAGTTGATAAAACAGTAGTACTTTCCTAAAAAGTATACCATCTCTCCCTCTTCATAACAATTAAGTTGTTTTAGTTTTTGGTCCAGGTTTTGAGTCTTTTCATGTAAGCAGTGGCCATAAATATCTTGGCTTCATTGCTCTGTCAGTGTGATAGAATATAGAAGGCATATCCTTCTAAATTCCATTTCCTCTTTCAATGTAATGTCGCACTTGTAAGGATTTTGAAATATAATCGTTTAGAATCTTTAAGAAAATGGTTCGAGAAATTCTAGTAACTTAGGTATCCTTCCCTCATGTCCTGCCTGTTTCCCCACGGCTGCCCCTCAGCCACCTTTGCCTCATTCCTGTTCCCTTGTGTAGTGCCAGGTCAGGTTGGAGTTAGGAACTGTTGTACAGATTGTTTTTTAGCTTCGGTGGGAATTCCTGGTGAGAATAGGTGTTGTGGCACTTCCTTCACCCAGCCTTTTGAAAATGCTGACTCTCCTGTGTATTTCCAACCTTGCAGGTTTTGGTTATCAGTCTGAACTTGAGCTGAGAGTGGCTGAAGCTGCCCGAAGACAGTATAACAGACTGAAGATGCAGACCAAGGCGGAAATCCGACAAACTCTCGATCGTTTGCTAGTGGGTGATTTCATTGTAAGTGCACACATAAACGCTCTTTAGGGGGGCGAGGGAAGAGAAAGGCATTCTTTCTGTCCAGTTCTTTACCTACTGTAGATAGACATGCTTGTATCAATTATACTGATTAAGTAAACTGAAGCTATAAAATAGTAGCTAGTGAAAAATGGAATTCCATGTCTTTGACAGTCAGGGTTTAATAAATAAAAACAAATCACTGGGACTAGATCATGTTTCTTATTTGTACCCATTTTGGAACACTCTCAAGACTCATCTTTGTTCCGTTTTCTAGCCCTGACATTTTGTAAATGTTTCATTTAAGAACATCCCTTTTTGCTTACTGTTATCAGAAGACAAACAACTGGAATGATGCTCCAGTTTTGACTTCTGGGAGTGATGGTCACTTTGTGATGCTAAGTGATGAGCTGACAGGATGATACCATAGACAAGAAGAGCCAAGAGACACCTCAGCAGCCCCACAGAACTGGGTCTCTGACAGTGTGGTGTGGAGGTGCGCGGCTGAGGTGCAGTGGCGGGTGGACAGTTAGGGTGTGGCTTCTTTCGAGTGCAGCGCCAGTGGAAGTGTGAGGGATGGCAGAAATGTTCAGAGTGAAATACTTAGGGGGATATAGCATGGGATGGAGAATTAGTCTGTTTTTTTGTTTTTGCGTGTGTGTTTCAACAATTAGTATTGTGTTACTATCTTAGACCAAAAGGTTTCTTTTTCGATAACATTTATATAAATTAGCTTTTACTACATACATATAATTGAGGCTAATTTTATTGCAGGGAACAACCATTAACAACTTCATGACTTGGAGTACTTTTTATATTACAAATACTGGAACTTATGTTTTTCAGTAATGTATTTTGGCATCAAAGTTCATAGTTAGTAATGTCCATGAATAAATAAAGATATTTGGATTTCTACATTTATTCGAATTCCATAATTTCTGCAGTAAAATATTAAATCCTATGAATTTAAAAATAAGACCTTTCTTAAATCACCGATCATCAAAATCAAAGAGCAGACAACCCTCCAAACTAGTAATTTGTGAATTTTTTTCTCTCACTTCAGACATTTGCCTGTGGTAATGTTTCGAATCCTCAAGCATTTGGGTCTACTTTTGTCTTAAAAGTTTTGTTCTAATACCATAGACCATTAGGTCATGCTGTGACCCTCGGTGTGGCTTTCAGAAAGGCTTGAGCCCCAGCTGATAAAGCTGTTCACTCTCAGCAGTTGCAGTTAAAGGTTATTTAATTGTCATTTATTTTATCTTTACAGGAGGAGAGTAAACGGTGGACTGTGCGGCTAGATATTTCTGCCCCTCAAGTGATATTTCCTGATGATTTCAAATTCACGAATCCCGTGTTAGTTGTTATAGATCTAGGAAGAATGCTATTGACAAATACCCAAGGTACAGTGTGAATGTGAAATAGTGACATATTTTGGTAGATTGATCTGCCTTTCTGTGCTGAACCAAGTAAAGCTTAGAAAAAGGTTTATTTAACATTTTTTAAACTCCAAAGTTCACTTGTTACTTGTTTAATAATAACTTGATTGAGATACATCTGAAAATGTACAGTTCAGTTGCTTTTGGTCTATTGATGAAATTGTGCAGTGCTCACTGTTGTCTAATTCCAGAGCACTTTCATCATCCCGAGAAGAGAAGAAATTCTAAAGCCATACGCGGTTACTCTCCATTACCACCTCTCTCAGCCCTTGCCAACCACGAATCTTTCTATCTGTGGATATGCCTATTCTGAGCTGTTCATATGAATGGAATCACACAGTGTGTGGCCTTTTATGTCTGACTTCTTTCACTTAGCATAATATTTTCAAGGTTCATCCATGTTGTAGCATGGTTCAGCGCTGCATTCCTATTTGTGGCTGAATAGTATTCCCTTGTGTGAATATACTGCTGTTTATTTCTCCGTTCATCAGGTGGTGGACATTTGGGTTGTTCCCACTTTTTAGCTGTCATGAATGGTACTGGCATGAACGTTCATGCATAGGCTTTTGTATAGACATATATTTTCAGTCTCTTGGGTTGTTTCAGTGTAGAATTGCTGGATCATATGGTGACTTTATGTTTAACGTTTTCAGGAACTGCCAGATTGTTTTCTAAAATGGCTGCAGCATTTTACTGTCTTACCAGCATTGTATGAAGGTTCCAGCTTCTCTACATCCTTGTCAACACTTGTTTTTGTCCGTCTTCTGGATTATAGCCATTTTTATGACCATGAAGTAGTATCTTACTGTGGTTTTTATTGTGTTTCTTACCATTTTATATTTTAATAAACATTATTTCTCAGTACATGATTTCAGGAATAGACATTTAATCTATTTAGGGATATTAGGGACATATATAAAAGGACTCTTGGAAAGTAATTTCATTACTGTTATAAGATCCAAAAAATATTCATTGTTTACCTTGAAATGGGAGGGTAGCTTGGCTGGAAGCTTATCAAACAGTCTTAGTCTTATCTTATTTCACTGAAAGACCCAGAAGAGAAGAGGGTAGAGGATTTGAGCAGGAGTGGAAAAGTTTGGCCCTAAGGGGAATTGCATCTGAAGAAAAAGATCATGCAAGCACAGAGAGCACCTAATTGAATTTATAAAACACAGACATGGAACAGAGACATAGGTGACCAAACCCAATGATGTATCTTTGTAGTTGTGTTGACATTGCTCAGCTGCAGGAGCGAGGTTAGGAGTATGAACTCTGCGGCTGGAACATGACATTGTGCAGTTACTGCTTGTCAAGCCCTGATCTAGGTACTCGGGGTATTTTGTTGAGGAGGACAGAGGAGACCTCTGTTCTTTTGGAACATTCTAGTTGGGGGAACAAAGTGAACACATAAATGAATACAGGAAAAAGGAAATATGGAGAGTGATGTCAGAAGGGTTGGTAGTAGCAGCTCATGCAGCTCAGATGGTGGGGACGTGGTTTCAGGCAGCAGGTTGCTGGTTTCTGCACCCTGACATGTGTTCTTGTGTTAGCGGGTCTCCATCTTTTCTCATGTTCTTAGACTTTTCCTCTTTGTGTTTTGATTTCCAGACCAGTAGGTAAGTTCAGGCTGAATGAATGGTGAATACTGAATATTATGCTTGAGTTTTCATCCATTTAGTTTTTTAAAGTGGTGTTGGTTGACTCTCTGCTTTTCTAAATTGTTATGTTAAAAGCAGGAGGAAAGAAAGAGCAGACATACATTGAATCTTCTCTTTTTTCATTCTGCAGATGACTCCAAGAGGAAGAATGGGGACGGGCCAGCATCTGAAGAGAATCAGTTTAGTGATGATGAATATAAGACCCCCCTTGCCACACCGCCTAACACGCCGCCCCCCGAGACAAGCAGCAGTAACGGGGAGAAAACACCTCCGTTTTCTGGAGTTGAATTCAGTGAAGAGCAGCTTCAGGCACATTTAATGAGCTCGAAGATGTATGAGAGGTACTCGCTGTCATTCATGGACCTCCAGATCATGGTTGGACGAGTGAAGGACAACTGGAAGCACATCCAGGATATTGATGTGGGGCCGACCCACGTGGTGGAGAAATTCAATGTTCACTTACAGTTAGAAAGGCGATTGATTTATACTTCGGATCCCAAGTACCCTGGGGCTGTGCTCTCAGGCAGCCTACCAGACCTAAAGATCCACATCAATGAAGATAAGATATCTGCTCTAAAGAATTGCTTTGCTCTCCTGACCACCCCAGAAATGAAGACTTTTGACACTAAGATTAAAGAGAAGATTTTTCCCCAAGGGGGACAGCGGGGAAGTTTGCAAGACTCAGTGATGAATTTAACCCAGAGCATCGTGATGTTGGAGCAGCATACCCGGGAGGTTCTGGTGGAGTCACAGCTCCTCCTGGCTGAGTTTAAAGTGAACTGTATGCAGCTGGGTGTTGAGAGCAATGGCCGGTACATTTCTGTGCTCAAGGTATTTGGTACCAACGCTCACTTTGTGAAGAGGCCTTATGATGCTGAAGTCTCCCTCACTGTTCATGGTTTGCTTCTGGTGGACACCATGCAGACGTATGGTGCAGACTTTGACCTTTTGATGGCTTCACATAAGAACTTGAGCTTTGATATCCCAACGGGAAGCCTCCGGGATAGCAGGGCCCAGTCTCCTGTCTCTGGATCCAACGCGGCCCACTTCACTAATGCTGCCACACTGAATAACCGATCCGCTACTGCTGTTTCCCTTGACAGAATTCTCACCAAAGAACAAGAGTCCCTCATTAAACTGGAATATCAGTTTGTGAGCTCAGAGTGCCCATCGATGAATCTGGACAGCACTCTTCAGGTGATTTCCTTACAAGTGAATAATCTGGATATTATCCTAAATCCAGAGACAATTGTGGAGCTGATTGGTTTTCTTCAGAAATCCTTTCCTAAGGAAAAAGATGATTTGAGTCCTCAACCTTTAATGACTGATTTTGAAAGAAGCTTTAGGGAACAAGGAATTTACCAATCTACATATGAACAAAACACGGAGGTCGCCGTTGAAATCCACAGACTTAACCTGCTGCTACTTCGGACAGTGGGAATGGCAAACGGAGAGAAATACGGCAGGAAAATTGCAACTGCAAGTATAGGAGGCACCAAAGTAAACGTCTCAATGGGCACCAGGTTTGACATGAATGGTTCTCTTGGCTGTTTGCAGCTTATGGATTTGACACAGGATAATGCTAAGAACCAGTATGTGGTCAGCATTGGGAATTCCACAGGCTATGAAAACATCATCAGTGATATTGGCTACTTTGAATCTGTGTTTGTCAGAATGGAGGATGCAGCCCTCACCGAAGCGCTGAGTTTCACCTTTGTTGAGAGAGCTAAACAGGAATGTTTCCTCAACCTCAGTATGGCTTCCTTGCATTACAACCACTCTGCTAAATTTTTGAAGGAGTTGACGTTGTCCATGGATGAACTGGAAGAAAATTTTCGAAGTATGCTGAAAAGCGCAGCCACCAAAGTCACCACAGTCTTGGCCACCAAGACGGCCGAGTACAGTGAGATGGTATCACTCTTTGAAACTCCAAGGAAGGCACGGGACTGTTTTATCTTAGAAGAAGATGAAATATACGGGTTTGGCACAGGTGCATCTCATTCCGACACGGTAAAGCTAATCTTGAACATCAACATTGAATCACCCGTTGTTTCTATCCCTCGGAAGCCTGGGAGTCCTGAGTTGTTGGTAGGACACTTGGGACAGATTTTCATCCAGAATTTTGTGGCAGGAGATGATGAATCCAGAAGTGACCGTCTGCAAGTGGAAATCAAAGACATTAAATTATATTCTTTGAACTGCACCCAGTTGGCAGGCAGAGAGGGTCCTGGGCCTGAAGTAAGCCGGGCTTTTTGCCCTCCTTCTGGGTCTGCCAGTGCCAACAGTCAGGAGGAAGCTCATTTCACGCGACATGATTTCTTTGAATCTGTACATAGAGGTCAAGGTGAGGCATGTGTATCTTTTGTCTCATTTTGTTAAAGATTCCAAGCCCAGCCTGTGCAGTACTTTGTTTAAAATAACAACAAAACCTTTCTTTTGGAATTATCCCCAGTTAATATTTAAGAAATCAAAATGGAATTTTAATAGAATGCTTGCTGTTACGTTGGTGTGTTTTCAACTTTTTCCACTGAATACCATGTTTGGCAAAATGAGGTTTTTTTTTTTTAAGTGGCCCCCTTGGGTGAGTGCTGATTTACAGGGATGCTTCAGTGGGTGGATTCTGTTAGAGAATTATTTAATTTGGCCATATACATTAGACTTTCTTCATTCCTAAGCTATAGATCTTCCTAGTTAAATATCATAGTCAGGACAGCTGGAGAGATTAACAAACAGAATGTGAAATTTAGTCTCTGGACGTTATATTCTTCTTTGAGTTTTCTGCCATCTCTATAATGGTTTGGTCCAGGGTTCTGGGAATAAAATGCCTGTATTTATGTACTCAATCTCATCTGCTAAAACCGAACAGTTCAATCTGTTAGTTTTGGCATCTGCAGAAGTCAGGTAAGCCACAGATGGCTTTATTGATTGGTGAGGAAATTAATGCCTTCGAGGACCTCTCCTTGGGTTCTCAGATGTTAATTCACTGATTCATTTCCATACTTAGTAAAAGATTGCTTTCTCTTCTTGGGATAAAAGTTGTTTACTTAGAACCTTGTATCGTCCTTGATTCTGATTTAGGCCCAATAAGAGGGATCAATCTATGTCTGAAAGCTGGGTATGGATGAGCAGTTTGATTTGGAAAGAGCCAGCTTGGGAGCTTAAGAGAAACTTCATGTAGACCCTGGCCTGGATTAATGTTCACCATATATTTGGAAGCCACCAAATGGAGCATGTCATGAAAATAGTTTCTTTTTCTGTATAAATTTATTTTATATCTCTGCTTGCTATGAGTTTTCGTCTTGAGTTTAGTCATCAAAGTTTGTGCTCAATCATAGACCCCAGGTGCCAGGCTAACCTGCTCTCTTGGCCTAAGGTTTTGTTTTATATACCCTTCACTTAATTAGCAGTTACATGGTAAATATGAGTGTTTCCAGTCTGTCATTTCCTCTCTCTTATGCCAGCTTTTCACATCCTGAACAACACGACCATTCAGTTTAAACTAGAGAAGATTCCTATAGAGAGAGAGTCGGAGCTGGCTTTCTCCCTTAGTCCCGATGACCTGGCAACGTCCAGCATCATGAAGATCGAAGGAAAATTTGTCAATCCCGTTCAGGTAAACCCCCTATTGATTTTTATGTCAGGACAGTTGAAATTGTATAATTATTTTATATTTATATATCTATATTTTGTTATATATATATAAAATGTTGGAGGGAAAAATACAGAAATTCAGAGAGAGATCATTCAAGCATATTATTGTTGATCATTTGTTCCAATAAACATAGAATCCTTTTATTGTGTCCTTTTATCACTGGGGACTCAAGCCTTGTTAGCCTTCTTCATGTGGAGGAGGGAGGGGTGAATTATACAGAGGAAGAAGGCAAATCCTTAATTCCATTGCTATTCAGACACGAGGAAAATTATTGGTTAAAAAGTCAGTCTCTCTTTTCCAGGAGAAAATAATTCTTGTCACACTTTTGACATACTTGGCCCAGCCTATAAAACATTCTGACTGTCTGAGCTGTTGACAGATCATTTCAAGGGAGAATTAGTCTTGCCTTCATTGAAATGAAATGGTCCAGGATAGGGATTTGGTGTGTGTGTGTGGTGAGTATGTGAATATGTGTGTATACATGTCATTCTTTTTCCTTCAAAAGTGGCATTTTTCCTGCTTTCACAGGGATGACAGCAAAAAGCATAACATTATAAAACAGCAAGGATAGGCAGGCTCTTGGGACGGTGGGCCCTAGCCCTGGATAGTAGTTGGTCACTGTCTGGCAGCTGCTCTGGAGTGACCCAGGAGCGCTGTTAACAGAATGTGTGCCTTTTGACATCAGTGATTCCTGGATATGGGCCTCTGGGTGAGAGAACTTTCCTGAAAGCTTTCCCTTTTCAGCTTTTAAGCTTTTGCCTCATCAGTAGTGGCTGCTTAGGATGAATTTTTCACCTTAAGTCTAGCACATAGTGTGAATTCTATTGGATTATGTTGACTTATTTTCTTTTGGTTGCCAATGACTTACTGTTGTTTTTGATGATAATCTTTAAAAAATTATTTTAAATAATTCTTTAAATTAGTATGTAATAATTTAATTTGGCAATTTAAATAATTAAAAATATTTTATTAGGAAAAAATTTAAAAATAGTGAAAGTAGAATAGTCTAATAAACCTCATGTACCCATTACTCAGATTCAATAGTTATCAAGATTTTGCTACATTTGTCTCCTCCATCTTTTTTCCCCCTTTTGGTGAAATATTTTAAGCAAATTGCAGACTTCATGTCATTTTAAACCCTGTATATTTAGAATGTATCACTACAAACGACATGAATTTAAAAAAAATAACTACAATGGTATTATCACTCCTTACAAAATTACTGAGGATTTTTTGAGATCACCTAAATTTTAATTCATTTTCAGATTTCAGATTTTTAAAACAATCAAAAATGACTTCTCACTTCTGGTTTGTTTGAATCAGGATCTAAATAAGATCTGTACATTGCATTTGGATGATACAGGCTCTTTTATTTTTTTTTTGGTGGCCAGAGCACTTCAGAGGTGGTGCAGTGTACTTGATGCTGTATTATGTCAGGAGGCACCTAATGTCTGACTCTCTATTAGTGATGCTAAAATTGTTGATTGTGTTCAGGTGGCAAGAACATGATCCCTCCGTAGTAAAACTCCCTGTTAGTCATTCATAGAAGGACTTATTCCACTGAGAGGCTGTGATGGGATACATTATTTGCTTAGGGTTACAAAATGATCACTTTCCAATTCTGTCTTCTATATGTTTGGAATTCCTCTGTTTACAAAATTGTCCTTATGTAAGTAAACTTCCTTGAAAAAATTTTAATAAGAATTGTAATTAAAAACAAAGTTAGGAAGTAACATAAGTAATCATGGATCATCGTTCTTACTGTGAAAAATACTAGCTGTTTGTCTGGCGGTACTGAACTTAGGTTGTTCCACTAGTTGCTGATGGTCAGTGAGAACCCTGCCTTGTTTCTCAGTCCTGTGGTGTAACCACATTAGACTTTCGGCAGTGTTCTCTTCAGTTTCTGTAGTTATTTTTGTGAGGTTAGAAAGAGTGATTTTGCTGATTCAGACCTACAACTAATAGCACTTTATTGAACATTTATTGCGTGGAGATATTCTGTGAGGTACTTGGGGAGGGCCTCGTGAATGGACATGGGTTAGGGAGAGGTAAGGACAGAAAAGAAACAAAAGAGACAGTCTTTGCTGTCAACTAATAATAACCTCTTGGGGAAGCCCGTAAAAAAACTGTGGGCAGTGCATATGAGTGCAATTGACAATAGTAGTGGAGTAACTGAATTTTTCTCTTTGAATGCAGGTGGTGTTAGCAAAGCATGTATACGAGCAGGTTTTACAAACGCTGGACAATCTCGTGTATAGTGAAGATCTGAATAAGTTTCCAGTCAGTGCTACCTCCTCACCTTGCCCTAATTCTCCTCTGCCTTCCCTCAGTACCTGTGGAGAACCTTCCATTGAAAGGAAGGAGAATGGTTTGTTCAGCCACTCCAGCCTTTCTAACTCTTCTCAGAAATCCTTGTCTGTGAAGGAAGTCAAATCCTTTACCCAGGTTCAAGCCACCTTTTGTATATCAGAGCTTCAAGTTCAG
Organism: Camelus bactrianus; assembly: GCF_048773025.1. Classification (NCBI taxonomy): domain Eukaryota; kingdom Metazoa; phylum Chordata; class Mammalia; order Artiodactyla; family Camelidae; genus Camelus; species Camelus bactrianus. Next base: position 71,238,094 of record NC_133551.1, on the reverse strand, counting down.
CTAAGTGGAGATCTGACTTTGGGGGCCCAGGGTCTTGTGAGCTTAAAGTTTCAGGATTTTGAGGTGGAATTCAGTAAAGACCATCCTCAGACTTTATCCATTCAGATTGCCCTGCACTCTCTGCTGATGGAAGACTTACTGGAAAAAAATCCGGATTCCAAATATAAGAACCTGATGGTGTCTCGGGGAGCCCCTAAGCCATCTAGTTTAGCACAAAAAGAGTATCTTTCTCAGTCCTGCCCTTCAGTGTCCAATGTGGAGTATCCAGATATGCCTCGGTCTCTCCCTTCCCACATGGAAGAAGCCCCTAATGTCTTCCAGCTGTATCAAAGACCCACCTCGGCATCCCGAAAGAAGCAAAAGGAAGTCCAAGACCAGGACTATCCCTTGACCCCGCCTCCTTCCCCAACAGTAGATGAGCCAAAGATACTTGCTGGAAAGAGCAAATTTGATGATTCCTTGGTCCATATCAACATATTCTTGGTGGATAAGAAACATCCAGAATTCTCTTCCAGTTATAGTCAAGTTAACCGGAGCATTGATGTTGATTTTAACTGCTTGGATGTGCTGATCACACTGCAAACCTGGGTCGTGATACTAGATTTTTTTGGAATTGGGTCCACTGCAGACAACCATGCAATGAAGGTACCACCTGAGGACATCCTACAGAATATGAAGTCAGAGTCAAGTGCTTTACTGGAGTCTGAACTTCAGGATCCCATTAACACCAAACTGGATCTCAAGGTATCAGTTCCCTTTGGTTCCTATAAGTTCTAAGAATGGATTTGGTCTTGTTTACTTAAATGCTATCAGTATATATTTACTCTAGAAAATAGATCTTATTGGCAGGGGAGCTGTATAGTCTTCTGAATGTCTGTTATAAAAGGGTAGACATTAATATTTTAGAAAAAAATTTTAACATTAATCCCATCTGGAGGCAGGGGAAATAAATGGTTTCAGTAACTTCTTCTCTTTCCTTTGGGTATATAAATTAATGGAATTATTCAGCTTCTCTAAGCCTCCATTTCTTCATCTTCCATCATGTAGAATGATAGCATTTTGCAAGAGAGAGTTGGGCAAGAACCAGTTTTGCCTTGCTTGCTCAGTGCCTTTGTGGTACCTGAGGCCCCTGGTCCTGTATCTGGCAAAATGCTGGGGAGCTGGAGAGGCTTTCCCCATTCTTAGGGACTGCATGTGTTTGTAACTATATTCTTGTGGTGCCTCAGGAACCCTTTGGTGTTGGATGTGGAGTCCCCCCAGGGGGTTCTGCATAGGTAGATACAGCTGGTTTCACAAGAGATGAGGACTCGATAAATGCTCATCAACAACACCCTTTTTTAAAATAAGAATTTTTGAAAACATTTTTATTGTGAAAAATGTCAAACATACCACAAATAGAATGATATAATGAACTCCTGAATCCCCAACCTGTGAGATTCATCATGTTTAGTTTATCTACTCCTTTTTTTCTTTGCTAAAGCATTTTAAAGCAAATTCCAGATATGTTATTTTATGTAGCCCTCACCAATCTGTAACCAGAGTTCCCTGATTGTCTCAAAAATGCCCTTTTATTGGTGGATTGTAGAGGAACGAATGGTTTAAGAAACTTCATGTCTTTTCGTTGATCTCTACAATTCAGTGGAATACTTGCTTTTCTGAACCATAGTTTCCTCATCTACAAAATGAGCAGAATGAAATAAAATGATGTATGAATCTTTTGATGGGGACCCAAATAGGGTTCACGTGTTAGTTTGCTGTCATCTCTGTTAAATCTCTGTTAATTAAGCCAGACCCCCCCCCCCCCAATCCCTGCCTCTCCTTTTCTCCTCCCATGCAGTTGTCTTGTAGGAACTGAGTTAGTGTCCCCTGGAGCATCTCACTTTCTGGATTTGTCTCTTTGTTTCCTTGTGGTGCCATTTGACTTCTTTTACCTTCTAGTTTAGAGATGGAAGTTAGCTCTAGAAACTTGATCAGATTCAGGTTCGACTTTTTGGTAAGAACGCTTCATAGGTGGTGTTGAGTGCCTCCCGTTGCCTTATACCAGGAGGTGTGCAACATCTGATCATCCCACTTTTAGTGACACTAATAGTGGGCTGAAGGGGTGTCAGCCAGATTCCTCCAAACAAAGCACTTTTAGACCCATTATACATGTTATTTTTGTGATTAAGTGACTAGAGGTTTTTTACTTCCCCCTTCATGATAATGTCATTCCCTTGAGACCCTTCTGTTGTCTGTGTCAGAAATTTACTGCAGGGAACCTCCGTGGCACTGGAATGGACCCCAGGGTCATTGCTCCATCTGTAATAGTCCCCTCCTTTTTCTCTGCCTTCCTCTACAGATGGTTTTTCTCCTTCCTTTCCTCCTATTATTTTCTTTCTTTCTCTTTCCACTTTTTTTCTCCTAAATCCTTCATTCATCTGACGTTTACTGAGCACCTACTTTGTGGTAGGCATTAAAGATAAGGGGCGAGTGTCTCTGGGCTCTGCCCCTCAGGAGCAGAGAATCTGAGCTGGGGTTTGATCTCCTCTGCATCTCCTCTTATCTCCTTCTTCTCTTCAGCTAATGATTTATCCCCAGCAATGGCACTGAAAGAGTACTGCCTCAATAAATCATAGACATAGAGTCCTTTTTGTAGTGAAAATGACGGTATTACCATACATGATTTATTTGTTTCAAAGAATGCCATTCCCAAGGCAGAGGATTTTGGCTTTCTTCTATTTATCGTTGTCTCTGGGAAAGAAAATTTTTGATTGTGGTTCGTAAGTGAAGTCCCAGTTGATCAATAGGGGCTTCTGTTAGATATTTGTCAAAGACATTAAGGATTAAGCATATTTATCATTTTGCTTTGACAGATTTCTTAGGGTTGACTTGACTTAATGAATCTGTATGAGTGATTACAGAATAATACAGTATTAAAGATGGATGCAAAAATGAGAAAAATTGTTTTATAATGTAAAACACTTCAATAACAAAGAGTAGACAAGGCAGCCACAGAGAAGACACCACAGAGCCTGGGTTTTGCTCAGCTGAGTTCCTTTCTTATCACCTCTCTCCTCTTATTATGATTTGGCTGGCTAAGAAGAGCTGAAATGAAATTGGCATCAGTAAAATAAAAGCTTTACTTTCAAATTTCCCGAGACTTCCAGCATCTTACTTGATACTGTTTGCCTGAAAGATACCTTTTTCCCCCAGTAATATTTGCCTTGCTTTACCTCCTGTGTTCTTAGGTTCATTCACTCTCTCTTGTGCTGAATAAGACCACCAGTGAGCTTGCGAAGGCGAACGTGTCCAAACTAGTGGCACATCTGGAAATGATTGGTAAGTGGGGAAAATCAAACTTGCAAAATCTGGCAAGAATTTGAACATCCTGCTCACAAAATCTAATTGTCCTCACTTGCTCGGGAAGGTGTGGATCAGTGGCTTGATGATGGTTATTGGTCTGGCCGTGACTGGTGGTGGTGGTTCCCAAATACTGGTTTATGGATCAGAATCACTTGGATAGCTTCTTAAAAATGCAGATGTCTGACACAACTCCCTTCCCATCCCAACCATCTGATTCTGTAGGTTGGGATGGCGCCCTGGCATCTATCTGTATTTTTAAAAAACTATCTGGGGTGACTATGTAATTTCTCTGTCCAAAATTGGGACATTTTTTGAGAGTGAAAGGGGACATTATTAATAAATACAGCTGGGAAACAGGCATACCACAGGACTATCTCTGGGAAACCAGGGCGTAGGTTTACTTTGTTGCCATAAATAGGGGGAGCCACCAGTAGGTGGCGTGGTTTTAGGCAGGGGGATATTGTAGCAAAGCTGACATTCTCTCTAATCTCTCTAGGTTGAAATTCTCAGTAGAACACAAGTAATGAGCTACATCAAGTCCTAAGTCAGAGAGATTTACAAAGTGTGTGATTTATAGACTTCTATAGATTTTTTATAATACTGTTCCTTCCTTAAGCAACTGGTAATGAAATAAGGAAGATTACAAATGCTCAAATGTTGACTGTGTAGTAAAATAAGAATGTCTTTTGGGGAAGTAATGAATTAAGTTAAGGTTTCATGCCTGATATAAATTAGTTTATAAAAAGGTTCCTAGAAGAGTTGGGTCTTCAGAGTTGGGAGAAGTGTGGGTATTTTTGTTAGAGGACCTTAGGAGTCACAAATAAGCACGTGTCTTCAGTTCACTGGGAGCAGACTAGCCTGCCAAATACACACACCTCAGTCATCGCTGTGTAATGCTAACTATGATGATAAAATGTGTTTTACAGAAGCAACAGTTCAGAATATTTCTTTGTAGTATTCACACCCTGTTGAGAATGATTTATCATAGATTCACATCCCAGGCGTTCATGTTTCAACATTTCTTCTTTGATCTACCCACCTTCTAGGGGCTTCACTTACGTAATACCAGAGTAGTTTCAAATCTACATCTCCAGTCTCTGTCTCATTAATTTTTGTCTTTTAATTAAATCAGACGAAAACCCATTTAATGCTGCTTAACTGACATATCTCTGACACTTTTCCTTTATTCTTTTACCCACAGTACAAAATAGATCTTACGAGATTTTACTAATTCTAATTAGTGGTCTGATCTCAGAAGGGATCACATTTCTATCTGTATCTATAAATGTTTTATCCTTTAAATTGTGTATGCATTTAATTTAATTTCTTTCCCCTTATAAGTGTTAAAGTGTGATGTTGCTGTATTTATTTCAATCCACTTTGGGCTTCTGCACTGACTGTTGGAAATAGTACATAAAGTATTTTTCTGGGTTATTGGATTATGAAAATTTGCTTTTTCCATTTAGTTTTATTAAATAGTGTAAAATCTGAGGCACATGTATAGCAGTTTTTGTTCCAGACAAATTTAAGGTGTGTGACAAAAAAAGATGCATAAGTATGTGTTCTAATTTTTGACATTCCTAGAGGGAGACCTGGCCTTACAGGGAAGCATTGGGAGCCTGTCTCTAAGTGACCTGACGTCCCATGGAGAGTTCTACAGAGAACGGTTCACTACAAGTGGGGAAGAAGCACTCATCTTCCAGACTTTTAAGTAAAAATACCACTCTTTTCTTACTTAACATTTTGTCATAATTGCTTGCTGTTTCAAATACTTGTTGGCTAAACAGTGAAGAAAAGTTTTCAGAAATCTTAACCTCTTATGTAAGATTGATTTGATCTAGTTGTGAGGAATCTTGATTTATATTAAAATGGATCTACATTGAAGTGGGCCACTCAGGCTTTATAAACAAATGGGGTATGATTGAAATAATTCTGATTATCATTGTAGTCCAGTTTCACACCAACTTGTTATGTGACTTTGAGCAAGCCACTTAATATCCATGCATCGGTTTTCCTATCTGAATATTGAAGGGAATAAGGTAGATCAATTTTCATCTAGCTCTAAATGTTCTGAAATGATTTCAGCCTGAGAAAATTGAAGATAGGGTTTTGAGTTACATTGTGCATTTTTTCTTGTATAAACACAATCTGTATTGAATCCCTTCTATTTTTGAATTTAGAAGACATCTTTAGGCCTATGTAGTTATTAAAGAATGGTTTTCTCAGAGGGCAGGAAGTTTAAAATGGTGGTTTTTCAACCTTTCGAGGAACTGTTAGAAAGTGTAGATAGCTACCTCTGCCCCCAAATGTTCTGTGGTAGTGCTTAGTCTTGTTTTTTCAGCTTGCCAAAGTGATTCTAATGTTCAATCAGAGTTGAGAAAAAACAGTCCCTAAAGATGTCTGAGAACTTTTTCTTTCATTCCTGGAGGGTGTATATCATACTCTACTGAGAATTTAGATTGATTTGTTTGTATCATTACCTACCCTAGTGGCATGGTTCTGTAATAAATGAGATAATATAAAACTCTTAACTCTGCCTGGCACAAGGTAGATGCTCAGCTAATGTGAGTTCCTTTCCCCAGTGACTATGTCCTGTATAATAGTTAATTATTATGTCACCATGTTCCATTAAATTTAAAACTATTTCTAAAAGTTTTCTAATTTGTCTGTGAATGTAGATGCTAAAACTCTTTGGCCCACATTTCACTAGTAAAGAGAAGACTTCTTTCTGCTTCCAGAAGATGGATTTCCCCAGAAACATTGGTTCTCTTGCCTAATTTTCTTTACCAATTGTTTCATAGTCTTGTGTTTATTATTTTTCAAGTCCATATTGTTACAGTCTTTGCTGGAACAGAGTGAACAGAAATAATCACTTTTCCTTAAAGACAGGGAAAAAGAGGCCAGGTGGAAGGTCTGACCCACAGTTGGCTTCTGAGTGAGTTCTGGAATCAGGAGTGAGTTCAGTGCCCAGAGCTGTCCCCGTGTACAGCCTTGGCGAACGCACAGACTTTTTTTTTGTTTTTTTGGTTTTTTGCTTTAGAAGAACTTTATGGGTATATGATTAGCAGTACTTTTATTTAACATCCTCAGTACATCATAGAAGCTTAGAAAGGGAGTAGTTACTGGAGTTTGCTTTGTAAAACCGATTGTGGATTTCCATTTTAATAGTTAAAGCTGTTGTTTAGGGAAACCCCTAAGTCAGCCCAAGTTTTCTTCAGATTTTGATTTGCATCTTGCTGCTGTCTGAGTCACATTTTTGCCCTAACTCCTAGATATGGCCGGCCCGACCCTCTGCTCCGGAGAGAGCACGACGTTCGCGTGAGCCTCCAGATGGCCTCCGTGCAGTATGTGCACACTCAGCGCTTCCAGGCGGAGGTGGTGGCCTTCATCCAGCATTTCACTCAGCTGCAAGACGTGTTAGGGCGCCAGCGAGCTGCCATTGAGGGGCAGACGGTAGGTAGTTTTCTTGATCCAAGACACTTTTCCAGTTTGACTGATCAGTAGAACTTCTAAAACTCTAGATAGAAATCTGGAAAATTTCACTGGAGTAAGTTAATTTGGTAATCTTAAGCTTACTGATGTCCTCCATGTAGCTGATCATCTATAGAAATCTTACTATAATCAGAGAGCTTACATTCCTTATTCATCATACCATGTTTTAATTACCTTTAAAGTTTAGTTTAGCTAGCTCTAAAAAAGATAAACAAAATTTATGGATAACACTTAAGAGTTCTGGTCCCTTTTAGGACTTCATTGGGGACACTTCTGAAAAGTAGTCCCAAAGAACATATCTATTATAAAAAGAGGGTTTTTTTCAAACATAGTTCTCAAACTTCTTCGTTCCTGGCTCCCTTAATGTCTTGGAGTTTTTCTGTAATACGTCCTAGGCTAAAGGAAACATCTGATGGTCTTTCTATTTCCAAAGTAATTAAGTCTAAACAACTTAATAAGTACGTGTGTCCTAACAGCTTATCTTGAAAAATAGTTTGAAAATGGTAGCTGTTTGAAAAATAGTAACATATAAGTGAAAGATGATATTTTTATTTCATTCTTAAATAATCATAATTACTTCCTAGTAGGAGGTATGTGTCCCTTGAGCATGGAACAGCTTCTCAAACTTGGTATCAGGTTGGACACCACGACCCTCATTTCCTGTTCCACTTTTATTTTCTCATGGCACTTGCTTTTTATCATAGCAACTGCTTAAGGCCCACCTTCACAAAGATGTGACATCATTGAAAGGAACATAGCATGATCTGACGTTGAATAGAACCCACCTCAAGCTGTTGGTCTGTGCAGTGTCCAACAGATGATGTGTTCCCTGGAAAATGTAAATGTCCTGGCCATGCCCCCGTGAGTGTGAGGCAGCCTCTTGCCGTGTCTTGGCACACGGTTTGGGAACCACAGGAAACAGTTACAGTGTAGTTCTTTGTAAAACTTGTTATTTATTTTTAAGCTTTATTAGGTAAAAGATTATAATTTAAGCTTTATAGTGACAATATTGAAAAATCTTTAATGTTTTAATTTAAATGTAAAAACTTTGAATATGTTATATATTGTTTTAGTACAAAATCAAAAAAAGGACATTTGGAGAAAAGTCTCCTTCTCAGTTACTTTTCCTCAGCCACCCAATTTCTATCCCTAGAAGCAACCAAGGTTACTGGTTTCCTGTGTATCTTATAGAGAATTTTTTTTTTAATATAAAAGCCGTATGATCAAATTATAGGGAATCTGGAAAAAAGAATCAATCTTATCAATCTTCTAGCACCATAGGTATGTTTTAATTTATTGTCAATTGTTTTTTTTTCTATACATGTTTCCATGGTTATAATTATGGAATATATAATCATTTTTTCTCTCTTTAGAAACTTAAAAAGACAGTTTAGTATTTGATACATATAAAAGAATATCTGTAGCATGTATAGAAGGAACATCCATGAACCCACCACCAAAGTAAAAATTAAACCATTACTGAGACTGCTGCATGTGGTCCTTCCCTGTCTCATTCTGTTAATGCCTCAGGTAACCACTCTGCTGATTCTTGGGTCTTCTAGTCCCTTTAAAATTAAAAGAAAATTTTCTATACAGTATGCTTTGTTTTGCCTGTTTGACCTTTATAAAAATGGCATTAAGCTGTATTTCATGTTCTGTAACTTGCTTTTTTTTTTAATCTTAGTGTGTTAATAAGATTCATTCAGGTTGTTAAATGTGATTACATTTCATTTCTTTTCACTGTTATATTTCATTGTGCATTACACAGATGATTTATCCATTTTCCTGTGGAACATTTGAATTGTTTACAGTGCTAGGTCTCACTAATGCAAAGGTGTAAGAGTTTTTCTGAGATACTTAGGGGTGGAATTCCTGGGCCATGGGGTATGCACATATTTCTCTTTAGAAGATAATGCCAGACTTTTCCAGAATGGCTGTCTCAGTTATACATTCCATTGGGACTTTAAATTTCTTTTTAATCTTGATGTTTGAAATGAGAAAAATGTCAGTGTGTACATCTGAAACTCACACATTGTAAATCAACTATACTTCAATAAAAAAATAAACTTAAACATTAAAAAAAAATCAATGTACCTAATTTGGGTGAAATATAAATTATTTCCTTTATCTTTTACCCCAGAAGTACATAGCTTTTAACTTTATGCATAGTCTCTTATATTAAGCTTCTTTATTCACTGAGCAAGTGGGATTTTTGGTGGCTCTAAGATGTGCAATATAGAAATCTTGGGATAAGAGTCTGGGGTCTGAGTGTTGCCACTATAAGCATTGTGACCAGTTGCAAGTTACTTTTCTTGCTGTTCTTTTGACTCATGTAGGAGGAAAATGGAGATAGCAAAAATAAGTATGTTGTGTGTTGGGTTAATACTTACTTAGAGTAGAGATGCTCTGGAGTGTTCAGAGTGCTTTCATGCATACTGTCTCATTTGATCCTTATGAGCAACCTTGTTCATTTTTTCAATTATGTGAACAGTGTGTCACACAGTGTGCTGAGAGCTAGGCACATAACGGCAGAGAAGAAAGACAAGTTCATTGTCCTCATGGAGCTTGTAGACTAGTGGGAAGATAGAAACAAGAAAAAAAGATAGTTACACTGGTGCCCAATGAGATAGTGATGGGCAGGTGTGTTATTGCTATTTTATAGGCTAAGATACACAGGAACTCCTAGTTCTGGTTGTCTGGGACTCAACCCTGGTTAACTCTTGATGCAGTGCTTTCCCTGTCAGCATGTAATTGATAAGGCATGTTAAAAAAGTAAGTGCTTTACAGTATGCCAGTGGTGGCTTATTATTTTTGAGTCTGTAAGTTAATATATTAGACTTTAAAACATTTTTTAAAAGATTTTTTTTCCTATACATGTGCTTTGTGTGCATGCGTATAGGAGAAAAGGTGGAAAGGGTACTGTGCTGATGTGCCAATGATGGCGACTAGACAGTCACTGTAAATGTTTTAGGTGTGTTGTCTCATTTAATTCGTACAGCAGCTCTGTCAGGTAGGGCCTATTATTAGCAGATGAGGAAAGTGAGACACAGAGATGTAATAATTTAACAGATCACCAAACTAATCAGTGGCCAGAGTCGGGGTTCAGACCAGATAGTCAGGACCAGAGTTCCTACTCCTGATTCCTACACTAAACACCAAAATGGTGACAGTGTTTATCACTGGAGGTGAGAGTATGGATGATATCAGTTTTCTTCTGTCTTTCCCTTTGAAGTTTTCTACAGTGACTATGAATTAATTTGTAATTCTGAAATTTACTTAAAAATGAAGCAAACAGGCAGTAGTCATGGGTTGGTAGACAATATCAAATTGTGTAGAGTTAGCAAGTGAAAGCAGTATTGTGTGTAAATTCTCCTGACTTGGGTATTTAACACTGAAAAAAAGAGCCTTTTACATTGTAAAGGCTATATTTTTTTTCTTTTTAAATAGTAATACATGTTTATAGGCAATAGAAAACATATCAATACAAATATGAGTAAGTAGAGAATTGAAACTGTCTTGTTCTCACTGTTTTGTAATCTATATTTTTCACTGATCAATATATAAGAAACATATTAGCACATTATTCTTTTTGTCAGCTTTATTGTGTTACCATAATTTACAATAAAATTAACCATTTTAAAGTGTACAGTTCAAGGAATTTGAACAGTTGCATGGTCTTATAACCACAACCACAGTCAAGGTTTAGAACTTTTCTCTTTTGAAAAACTTGTTTGCATCTCTGTGCTGTAGGCCCCCAGCCCTAATCCCTGCGTCCTGGTAGCCATTGGTCAGCTTCCTTTCACAACAGAATACGGCCATATTCATTCATTTACTTATTGTCTATGGATGCTCTTAACAGTTTTTTTGATTTGCTCCTATTAAGTATGAATTTTTGTATCTATGCTCCTGAGGGATATTAGTTTGTAGTTTTCTTGAAAATAAAAGAATGCCTTTTTCTGGTTTTTGGTAACTGGGCAGAGCTGACCCTGTAGAAGGAATTGGGAAGTGTTTTCAGAATAGTTTGTGTAGAATCGACATTATTTCTTCCTTTGTATATTCTGGATACAAGCCCTTTGATACATGTATTGTGGATATTTTCCCCCAGTCTGTGGCTTCCCCCTTCTCCCCATTTTCTTAATACTGTTTTTTGAAAAGCAGAAGTCTTTCATTTTGATGAAGTAGAATTTTTTTCTTTTATGGTTAGTGCTTTTTGTCTCTTGTCAAAGAAATCTGCTTACCACAAGGTGGTGAAAATTTTCTCCTGTTTCCTCTTTTGGAAGTTTTATAATTTAGATCTCTTCCATTTTGAGTTAATTTTTGTGTATTTTGTGAAGTGAGGGTTAAGATTTTTTTTTTTTACACATACATATCCGGACTATCCTTTTTCCGTTGAATTACCTTGACACCTCTGTTGAGAATCCATTGATCATGTATGTATTTCTTCATTCTCTCTTCTGTTCCATTGATTTATATTTAACTGTATACAATACCACCTTGTCTTGATAGCTGTTCTTTTATAATATGTTCTGAAATCAGATAGTGTTAAGTCCTTTAACTTCTTTTTCAAAGTTGTTTTGACTATTCTAGGTCTTTTGTTTTTCTATATGAATTTTAGAATCAGCTTGTCTGTTTCTACAGCAAAGTCAGCTAGCATTCTGATTGGGACTGCATTGAATCCATGTACCTAGAGAAATGACATCTTAACAAAATCGAGTCTTTGAATCCTTGAGTGTGATATGTCTCCATTTAATTAGGTCTTCAGTTTCTCTCAGCAATGGTTTGGGTGCACCGTTCTTACACATCGTTTAAAACGTCTTGTTAAATTTATCCCTAGGTATTTCCAAATTTTGATGCTATTGTAAATCATATCAAGTAAAAAATTTCAATGTCCACTTGTTTATTGAAAGTTTAAGAAATATAATTGACTCTTGTATAGTGACATGTTGACCTCATGTCCTGCAGTCTTGTGAAACTTGCTTATTCTAGTTCCTTTAGATTCTCTGGAGTTTTCTGCGTAGATGATTATGTTGTCTGTGAATAAGAGAGTGCTTTCCAACCTGCATACTCTTTTGTGTGGACTAAGACTTCCAATACAATGTTAAATAGAAATGGTGAGAGTGGGTATCCATGCCTTGTCTTCATTCTGTCTTCCACAGAGGTGAACTAATACAATATTAGCTGTAGATACTTTGTGTGTTTTTTTTAAGGAATCTGTTTACTTCATCTGAACAGTCAGTTTGTTGGCATGAACTAGTTCATAGGTTCCCATATCTTTTAATATTTTTAAGTTCTGTAACAACGTCTCTGACACCTACCTGATAGTGGTGATTTTTGTTTCCTTATTTTTTTCTTGATTAGTATAGGTAGACGTTTATCACTTTCATTAATCTTTTAAAATAACTGACTTATTGAGGTCTGTATTATGGCCCATGCAAACTCTTAACAGCTATGCCATGTGCACTTGAAAAGAATGTAGAGTGTTTGCTGGGTAGAGTGTTCTATAAATGTTTAATTGATTTTTCTCTTGCTTATCTATTTTCTAAATAACTGGTTTCTGCTCTTTAATATTTCCGTTTCCTTACTTAGGTATATTTTGCTTTTCCTTTCTTAAGCGGGATGCTTTAATTATTCATTTTACATCTTCTTTTATATAAGTAAGCATTTAATGCTAAACATTTTAAAGTACCTTTTTAAATGCATTCCATGAATTTTTTTCTTTTTTCTTTTTTGGTGGGGGAAGGTAATTAGGTTTATTTATTTTTAAAGTTTCATTTATTTATTTTTTTAATGGAAGTGCTAGGGATTGAACCCAGGACCTCTTACATGCTAAGCATGCGCCCTACCACTGAGCTACTCCCTCCCCTCAGTGCATTCCATGAATTTTTAATGTGCTATGGTTTCTTTATCAGTAAGGTCAAAATGTTGTTTATTTCCCTTGTAATTTCTTCTGTAACCCATGGGTTATTTATAAGTGTGTAGTCTAATTTCCAGATATTTGGGGGTTTTCCATTATCTTTGTGTTACTGATTTCTAATTTAACCCCGTGGTGGTCATAAAATATACTCTGTGTGATTTTAGTTGTTTTAGGTTTATAAATTCATGAAACTTTTGGGAAATTGAGGTTATTTGATTGTAAAGTTAGGGAATTAATTCCGTCCCTAATTCAGTTTTCCTTCCTCCTTCAGGTGAGGGATCAAGCCCAGCGCTGTTCACGGGTTCTCCTAGATATTGAGGCTGGTGCTCCTGTCCTTCTTATCCCGGAAAGTTCCAGGTCAAATAACCTGATTGTAGCAAATTTGGGGAAGTTGAAAGTCAAGAACAAGTTTCTCTTTGCCGGTTTTCCTGGGACCTTCACCTTACAAGATAAGGTGAGCAGTCAGCGCCCATTCCCTTCTCAGTTCACCTGGCATCGCAATACCAGTGGAAAAGTTCCTATGTTGCAATAATATGATTCCCAACTGCTGTTGCTTTTGTGGCTTGAAGAATATTTTTTGACATTAACATTTGAATTAACCTTTTACTCTTGAAAATTGGGAAGGAAAAATGCACCAACTTGTTGAAACTGTGTATTGATTTTTTTTTTTTAAGTCAGGAAAAAATCAAATATAATACTCTGGAAACTGCCACCTTAACAAAGGTGGTAAAATAGCAATATAGTATTTTTGCTTTCAGAGACAGTGTAAATTATAACCCTTATTAACTGTATGTAGTGACTTATTTTAGCAAACAAACCAACAGACCCACCTTTGTAATGCTTTCCTCACAGGCTGAACTCATAGTAATTAACTTTTTTACATTATGTGTAAATGTAAGGAAGACATAATTTGGCCCAAGGTATATCTGAAGCTGTTTTAAAATGTCTTAATAATAAAATCTTATAGAATATGTTGCTTTGCAGTTTAAAACTACAGTAGCACTTGTTTCTTACATGATGTTTGGAGGTAATTGGGATGAGAATTGTGTTTTTATCTTACATTTGGAAAAACTGGGAGTCATTGAGAATAAATGATGAAAACGGGAAACCCTGGTAAACCCTAGTAAATCACAGACTTAGCACCGATAGGACCTTGAAGGGGGTCTTGCCCATTTTTGCAGTTGAGGAGATTGAGTAGTATTGCTAAAACGAGAGGTCTTGTGTTCTAGGTGATTGGTTGATTGATTGATTGATTTTACAATTTAAAAAATTGAAGTATAGTTGAAGTATGTTGTGTTTACAATTTTTAAAGGTTACACTCCATTTACAGTTTTTACTAGATTCCCCGGGTTGTACATACATCCTTGTCGCCTGTCTTACACTCAGTGGTTTGTACCTTCCACTCTCCCACCCCTGTATTGCCCCTCCCACCCCTCACCACTGGTAGCCACTAGTTTGTTCTCTACGTCTGTAGTCTGCTTCTTTTTTTGTTATATTCACTAGTTTGTTGTGTTTTTTAGATTCCACATATAAGTGATATCATACAGTGTTTGTCTTTCTCTGTCTGGCTTACTTCACTTAGCATAATGCCCTCCAAGTCCACCTATATTACTACAAATGGCAAGATTTCATTCTTTTTTATGGCTGAATAGTATTCCATTATATATATATATATATATATATATATATATATATATATATATATACACACACACACCACATCTTTATCCATTCATCTATTGGGTGGATACTTAGGTGCTTCTATATCTTGGCATTTGTAATAATATGCTATGATCATTGAGGTGCATGTATCTTTTTGAATTAGTGTTTTTGCATTTTTCGGATATGTAACCAGGAATGGAATTGCTGAGTCATATGATAGTTCTATTTTCCGTTTTTAGAGAACCCTCCATACTGTTTTCCACAGTGGCTGCACCAGTTTACACTCCCAGCAACAGTGTGTGAGGGGAGTTCCCTTGTCTCCACATTCCAGGTGTGTTTTAATGGAGCTTTGCTGGACTCCATGGCAGCCGACAGTAACAGCAATGCAGATAGCTGACATTTGTTGAATGCCTATTATACACCAGCCTGTGCTAAGCTCTTTACATAATTTGTTCATTTTGTTCTCACTAGCAGCCTAAGAGGTACCATTTTCATACCATTCATACCATTATTCATACCATTTTTCCAGGTGAAGAAATTGAGACTTAGGTAGGTTAAGTAATGTGTTCTGAATTAAACATTGAGGGAGGAGTACAATGTGGATCTCAGACTTGGTGTGTCTGCCTTTAGTACTCCATGCGCTTAACCGCAATATACAATTTTACCTCTCAGTGTTAGGATTAGGTTTATGTGCGGAAAATAAACTGCCAAAGGCTATTCCTGTCTTAATTGGCCCTTTCCCAAATAGCTGTAGCTCTTTTGAATTTTCAAATCACTTGGATGGAAGAAATCCAGAGGTTATTACAGAAAAGTTGTAAATTTGAGTAGTTACTGTTCACCTCTCTAAGCGTAGGAAGACAAGAAACTGAAAGAGAGTGACCAGGGTGCTAGTCTTGCCAGGCCTTTGCGAAAGACCTCAGCTCAGGTCAGAAAGTAAAAAATAGGAAGACCGTATTTGTTGGTAATGCCTAAACTCAATGTTATTATTTTCAAATGACTATTTCTTCAGTTTCTTTCATTTGTTTTACTTCTCCCTCATCCATCTACTCACTATTACTAACCTAAACATCCTAAACTGAAAATACTTGATTCATGGAGTGGGAATCGAGGGAGTAAGGGGAAGAGCAAAGGCGAGGCAGTGAGAACCACAGGACCCATGTTCATGTGTCAGCCTTGGGCTCAGGGCCCAGAGTGGAGGTGTTTGGACTAAAGGTTAGAGGGCAGGTTGTCCGTACATCACCTCATGTACAGCCGCTCAAATAAACTAGATTTGGTGATGAGAGCACAGGGTGAAACTGAAGCAGCAGTGTTCAGTGGTGCAGAAGAGGGTCACCAGCTTCACTCATGCCTGGTAGCTGTGTCTTCAGATGGCTGATGCTTGAGAACTTGCTTGTTCACCTTGCTGTGGAATCCGTCCTGTTGGAATAGTAGGCCTTCCTGCCAGAGTGAGAAATAAGCCTCCACTTACATATTGTTTTAGACAGTTAAAAGTAAAATAAATCACCGTTGGTTTTCCACAGTAGGCCTAGTAGAGAACTGGTAACCTTGGTCTTAATGAAGGAAATCTCTTTACATAGTTGAGCGATAAGCATTTTGCTGCTTACTGACTAGAGTCTTAAAGAAAATAGAAGAAAGATCCATTTATAAAGATTGGTAACTGCTTCTAAATTTTTTGACTCACTTTTCCTTACTATGAGGTGTTTATAATTAACATGATTAGACGTTAAACAAATGTGTCAGAGCTTGTGTTTGCACATGAATATTGTCCCCATTGTCACCTCAGGATGCTGCATCCTTGTTCCAACTCTGCTGCCAGGCCGCCCAAGGGGGAGTTCGTTCTTCCTTGGGAACCGTCTCCTGAGCGTATAGTAAGTTCTTTGGAATGTGTTTGTGATAGATCTTTGTTTTGAGGCCTAGATTTTTAGGAAGAGATCAGTTAGAGCCAGAAGGGTGCTCAAGTTCCATAATACCATTTTTGTTTCTCTTCCCTTCCTGAAAAGGTGAAGGACTTATTTTCTTTATCAGATGTATCTGAATATGGGCTTATGAGCTGATTCTGAAGTTAGCTTCTAATTCAGAAAAATTGCCAATATATTTCAAGAAATTTTTACAGAAGGGTTTCTGTTTTGTTAATTAAGCCAAATAACAGCACATAGTTTGTAGCATTGTAATCAAAGTGTTTTCCTGTATTTGTTTTTGAGGATTTGATTTTAAGCACCGGTGCATATAAGGATCCCTTTTCCTTCAAGGTATAATGTGTTTGTTTGCCTCCTGGTTATTCAGAAAAACCTTACGGGATTCAGCAGTCAATTCACATTCATATGCTTAAAAAAGAAAAATCTAAAAACGATCCTTTAAAATATTTTCATTACTTGAGAAAGCCTGCCTATCACTTTTTCCCCCATTTTGGTGAATCACTTTCCTCCTGTGTAGAGAAGTCCTTAAGGATCATCAAAAGTGATTTTTTTTTTTTTTTTTTTTTTTTTTTTTAGCCCTAGGTAGTACTTTCTTGATTATCTTACTTTATTTTCTTAAATCCTAGAAAAACTTGATCTGGTTACATGCCAGTGGTTGTTCTGTAGAATTCCATAAGGGCTGCTTGGAGTGCATCGCTTGTTATGGTATTTGTATTCAGATAAACTTATCCTGTGAAACGTAGCTCTCCACACGTACAGTCAGGTCCCACTGACCTAGGCCTACTTGAAATGAATGATTACTTTCTTGTCCAAAAATCACTTTGCATTTATGTTTGCCCTTTAATGCATTTGCACGTATGAGGTTTGTGTAGTATGCATTCCAGTGGTTAAAGAACAGAAAATAGTCCTGAACTCAAAGCTTGCAAAGGGGTTATTTGCCTTTGAGGTCTACGACTCCTGTGTGTTTGGAATTGACGTAAATCCATGTCTTAATGAGCTCAGGTCTGAATTTTTTACATATGCTTTTCCTTTCATTTTCCTCAACCACAGCTTGTGCTTAGACCATAATTTCTAAGTCTTTCAAAAGCTTTGAGTTAATCTCCTCAAGCCATTGATTTATTGAAACCAACTACAGAGAGGATGGAGAGAGGAATCAAATGAAAGAGCAACAAATTCTCTCTAGAGTTTAAATAAACTAAGCAAGAGGGAAGGTTTTTAATGTCCAAATACTTAAATAACAGCATTTGCCTAGTAATTTGCCTTGCAAGAAAGAATTGCAAAAAATAAGAACTAGTTTCTTTCACCGTTAGCATATAATTACTACTCAAGATAACTGCGAAGGCAGTGTTATCATCTCTGTTTCCAATGCTCAGAGGAACACACATGCTGGAGGGAAATTCCCATTCTTTTCCTCCTTCCAACTTGCTGGTGAGAAGGGATAGATGAGAACAAACCGACGGGGCAGAAGCCATGCAGGAGTAATAGCTCTGGGGCTTGGGTGAAGAAACCATGGGAGGTTTAAATGCCAGTTATTGAACCATTCTGGTGAAAAAGATTTACTCCTATTAGCAATTAACTGAAGGTACTATGTATGTAAGAGAAGCGTATAGTACCTTCAGTAGAATTGCAGAATTAATTTTACTGTTTTTGCCCTTGAACAGAAATGTAATAGGAATGGCTAATCTATGTTTTCCATTTTGTTTTCATCTGTGTTTACTTGAAGAGATGAGAAATGTAAACCCAGGAAGGGAGACTTCTGGAGAGTGCAGCCCCATTACAATGGCTTAATTCCATACTGCTCTTGGGTACATTTTTTTTAGAACAATAAGCCCCTCCTCTCCAGCAAAGCAGCAATACATCATATGGCTGAGAGATTGGCTTTTGTTGTATTTGACCTGGATTAAACCACCAAGCAATTAGTATCTTGACATTTGCTCTGAAGCCAAAAGATAAAATATGTTCCTGCAAAATTACTGTAGTTTTCAATAGGTACTGAATAATTATACGTAACATCTCTGCAAATAATTACATGTGGCAGAAAAGTATCTTGACCCTGTTACCCTTTTGTGTATGCGATCTGGGAGCTGAGAAGTACCAAGTGGTACAGAGTCTTTGAAGAGTCCAGGGACTGGGACGAGACTTCCAGGATAGTAGATATAGTCACCCCCTATTCCTGCCTTCTAGTTTCCTTTTGTTTCTTCCCAGGAGTCTGTGCCTTCAGCTTCCCCAACTGGCACTCCCAAACACAGTATGAGGAAAATGACAAGCTCCGAAGACCTGATAGGGACCCACCTCGAGGGGCTGTTCATGCCGCCTCCTGTTGGGGTGAGTCTAGGCAGCCTGAAGAGTGAGTCTGTGCCGAGGACCTCGACAAAGCAGCAGGGGCCACAAGCCACACCCTCTGTCCGCCAGGCATCCAGTAGTCCAGGTAACAGAGGAGAAAGAGCTGCGTGGTGGAGGTGGGGAAATTCATGGGACCATTGCGGGAACCGAACGGGTGTGCATCCTGTACATGCAGATGCCGACAAAGTGGTAGCACATCTTTAATGGTAATCTGATTTTGATACTGATTTAGAAGGCTTACGAATTTTAGCATATGGATTTAGCATTGGGTGATGTTTAAAGGAGAGTGAAGTTAGCAAGGCACAGAGTAAATAAAGAGATTTATATCGTCTGTTAGGACTTATATATCAAGATAGTTGTCACCAGATGGTGATAATATAATTAGAACAGTTACTGTGTCCTTAGACATCCTTGCAAGTCACTATTTAATTCCAGAGCAGTAAAAAAGAACTCTGAAAAAATATTAGAGTGAATTAGGTAACAACAGAAATACTGTAACAATTTTTAAAAGACATGAACCACCCAATTATTAGTGCTCTTCTCTAGAGAGTAAGAACGAGTCATTCCAGATGAGAGTCTCATTTTGGCCTTTTAGTTTTTAAATGTGTTCTGAATGGGTGGTTCAGGATTGGATAAGTGAGGTGTTGCTCCAAGTAGCTGGGGAAGCAGAATATGGTTTTAGACACAAAAGGCAGCAGATGAGAATCAGCCCAGTGTGGTTGATGTGGGACAGGAGCCGAGGGAGGCTGCTGGATGTCTTTTGTTAGAGAGATGCAAGGAGTGGTTAACTCGCTGTGGTACCTCCAGTCCTGGAGGTGACAGGAAAGTGGTTTATGGTTACATTGATGATGAAAAGAAATTATTGTAATCCTCATCAAAAGACTGATTGCTGAACACTTAACTGTGTGGCAGACATTGTGGCACATTCTTTTGTAAATGTTTGCATTTTATCCTAGTAATACCCATAGAGTTTTATTTTTGTCCCCATTTTATAGATGAAGGGACAGAGGCTTAGAGAGATGAAGTAGCTCGCCCGTAGTAGTGTAGATGTAGACAGTAAGTGGGAGAGTTGGACCATCAGTTTAGGCAGCCTGACTCCAGAACCCGAAGTCTTAACTTACGTGATGTCCTTGCCTACCGCCCTGTATACGTAACGAATGTCTCTGGCACAGGCGGGGTGGGGTGGGCGCGCCCATAGGGTCACTCAGTACCTGTTATCTTCTGCTGCTGCTGCTGCTGTTGTTAGGATAGCAATGATGGTTGGGAATAAGGTCAACTTTATAAATACGTGAAAGCCAATACAAAGTGATTTGGGATGTTTTATAGAACGGTCTCTTTCCTGGCATTGTTTCTCCTCCTGATTTGCTGTTTGTTTCTGGAATTCTTCTTATGTGATTAAGATTGGATTAAAGTAGTGGTTCTCAAACTGCTTCTGTGTATCCCTAGGATTCCCGGAAAACCCTGGGGAATCTCTGAAGCCCTTCATTCCCATCCCTCATCCCCTTCTACTGGATCAGCTCCACTTTTGTCTGCTTCACAAGTTTATCAATATAGTAAAAAGGCAAGAGCTAACTTATTTAGTGCCTGTCTAATCCAGGTGTTACAACATTTTGTTCTCCTGTGGGTTAACATGCTATTAGACATAGTTCCTGCTACCGCGTGAATGACATGAGAAAGCTATTAAATAAGCATCTCAATGTTGACAGATTAAGTTAAATGTTATGGGAAAGACAGAATGGCATAGAAAGAAAGAATAGAGAGGACCCAGTCCCATTTGAGATCGAGAGAGGAGGGTGACGCCATATGTAAGACTGCCACACAGCGAAGAGCTTGGCGTTCCAGGGAAACAAAGGCCAGTGAGCCTGAGGCTCCGTGGGCCGGTGGACGGTGTCGTGAGATGAGCTGGAGGTACAGGCAGTGGGCTTACGCAGGGCCTTAGAGGGATTTAGGGGGGTTTCCCCAGGAGGAGCTTTGGGTTAAACATAGCCGTCGAAGTGTGTAAAGGAAGAGAATGTTTTGGTCTCATTTTTTTTTAAGGATTACTGAGGTATTTTGTGGGCAGAATGGTTTTGTGAGGGCAGACCGGCATGGTACAGGTGTATTGGAGGGGAGTTTGTGGTGGTCTCGGCAAGAATGGAGGTAGTTTAAATTAGATCAGTGGTAGTGGAAATGGTTGTACGTGATGTTTGTTTGGAAAAAGAATTTTGCTTCTGGAAAATTTTGTAAACCTTTGGGTAACATTATCTCTACACGAGACCCTTGTGGGGTATCCTTGGCAGAGATGCACATCAAAGCCTTTTAGCCATAAACGCTTTAGCCTCAGTCAGTGTCTCGGGACAACGGTAAGACACTGAGGGGATGAGGCACAGTATGCACTTGTGTGCAGGGGCTGAGCAGGAGGTGTCTGGCACGTGGAGCACTGTGGAGGGAGGTCTTGGTGCCAAAGTGGGGACTTCCAGTCACTCAGTTCTCTGAAGCAGGTAGCTCTGTAAACATTTTCCAAAGACACGATGAATTTTCTTTTGGCTTTTTAGTTTTGTTCTGGTCCAGCCCTTTCAGGTCCAGCCCAGTTTCTTCATTGTCTCTCTTTCCTTGGGTCCTTGCAGAAGACCATGTCTGCCTGCTGGACTGCATTGTCGTGGATCTACAAGACATGGACATCTTTGCTGCGGAGAGACATCCACGGGAGTATTCAAAGGCCTCGGAGGACAACAGTGGAGACCTGATCTTCCCCTCTTATTTTGTGCGACAGACAGGAGGAAGTCTCTTGACGGAGCCTTGTAGGCTGAAATTGCAGGTGGAAAGGAATTTGGACAAGTGAGTGTTTTATATCCAAATAACTGTCTATTACAAGTAGAATCATAATCAGCTTGGAAATCAATGCTGTTAAGTCTGGAAGGGCATAGGTATTCATAGTATTCATAGTATTTTTTCATCTATGTAACAAATATTTTTTAAGTCCCTACTGTTTGCTATTCATGAGGACTCCTATGATGGAAGAAGAAACTTCTGCCCTCATGGAGCTTGTGTTTTGTTGGCGGATTGAGGAAAGAGAGTAGATGATTGTGATTTAGCGTTTGATTCAGTGTTACAAATTATGTTGTAGGATGGCAACAGGTGCCTTGGAAGCAAAGAGGAAGAGACATGAATTTAACACAGATTGTGGTGGAGGTAGGGACATAGTGACGGCAGGGGAAGTATTTTGGAGGAAGTGACATTTGAATTGTATGTTCCAAGTACACAGATTCTGGACCTACTGTTGCTGTTGACCCTGGAGCTCCGTTTAGAGTAACTAGATGCAGTTTTGCCCATTTCACTCCATTAAGCCATCTGAAAGTACTCCATAAAGACTCATGAACTGACTGTGATTTATCTTTTAATTGGCCTCAAAACACAGGATTCTTAATTTCTGTAGTTTAGAGCATGGCTTCTGTTGTCATTAGTTCCCCATCTGCCTGGGAAACTTACTGAAAACAAACATTCCCAGACCCTGCCTGAGGCTGCCAGAACCTGGCTCCCAGGGCCGAGCCTCAAGTGTATATTAACACGGTGCTGACGCTTACCTGACCCCTGTGCATGGACTGGGAACTGCTGGTTACAGTGAGTGATGCCTTTCAGTTTGGGGCATTAATTTTGGAGAAAGCAGCATTTGCATCTCAACTCCAGGGAAAGATGGGGCGTGGCTGGAAAGTAATAAAAGAGATTTTCATTTGTAGCACTTCAAAAAGCACTGTCACAGCTTGTCCAGAGTGTGATTTTAATCCCTCTTTGGTCACCACTCCCTTTGCAGCTCTTGGGCATGGGCAAGTCATTTAGTGTCACTTTTTTGTTTCTCTCTGGATTAATGGTACAGTTTAGCCGCTCTCACTGGGATTTTTGCGTTTCATTCTGACTTGTTATTCAAGTGCTCCCTGGCAGGCGTTCAGTTATGGTTGGCATGGGCTGTATTTGATTTTGCTGGCTTAGAAGTCTTAAGAGGAGCTTCATTATTTAGAAATCGAACACTTTGTTTTCTTTTCAAGTAATGCTTTCCCAAAAAATGTGCTTTGCTACTCTGCTTATCTAAACTTTGCCCACTTCCATCAGTGTTTATGTGCAGACAATTATACTGTTAGTCCAGATAGAAGGTGATAACTGAACACAAGGTGTCCTGTCAGCTTCTTAAGCTGCAGACACAGGGACCAAAGAGGTTCTTGGTAATCCTTCCCAGCTTTTCTTTGTCAGTTGCATAGCTGGTCTTTTTTCACCTTATTGTATCTTCATAGACAAAGTAGTTTTTTATATTCCTCTTCCACTTCAGATCCTAACCCTCTACTTTATATACTCAGAGCATAGTGTCTGCAGGATCCATGATGCCCACTTTACCCCTGGGAGGGGAGAGAAAAAGCTCTTCAGTGTTGGGATGAGATATATTCCCTTGACCTGGGCATTTTCAACTTACTCCCGCCCATCTCAGCTGAAACGAGTGACTGATTCAGGGTTTATTCTAATGTCCATCTGGACTCATTGTGAACACTGGTTTCTTCCTTTAGTTATCATTAAGTAAATAAAGAGCTTGTCATCTTTTCTTTTCTTTTTTATTGAAATACAGTTGTGGTACAATCTTATGTTACTCTCGGGTGTACGACATAGTGATCTGACACTTGCGTACGTTATGATATGATCACCATGATAAATCTAGTAACAGTCTGTTTCCATCCAAAGTTAACAATATTATCAACCATATTCCTTGTGCTGTGGAGTACATCCTTGTGGCTTATTTATCGTATAACTGGAGGTTTGTGCCTCTTAATCCCCTTCACCTATTTCATCCCACCCACCCCCTCCTCTGGCAACTACCTGTTTGTCTCTGTATCTTTGAGTCTGTTTCCCTTGTGTTTTGTCATTCTTTTTTTTAAAAAATGTATATTTTATTCATTTATTTTATTTCTGGGTGAGAGAGGAAGTTAGGTTTTTTGTTTGCTTGTTGTTTTTATGGAGGGACTGGGGATTGAACCCAGGACCTTGTGCATGCTAAGCATGAGCTCTACCACTGAGCTATAGCCCCCACCCCAGTTTTATTTACTTATTTTATTTATTTATTTTTTTAATGGAGGGACTGGGGATTGAACCCAGGACCTCGTGCATGCTAAGCGTGTGTTCTACCACTGAGCTATACCATCCCCTCTCATCCTTTCTTTATTGCTTTCCCGACTATAATGTTTTAAGCTATTTCTGAGTCTCATGAAATTTTTTTTCCTTATTAATAGATTACTTAGTTAACTCAGATTTGGGGAGTTTCTAAATGTATATTTTTGGAAAAAAGCGGCCTTTTATAGCTGAAACATGATACTCAGTTGTACTAACTTGCTTTATTTGCATGTATGTGAAATTTTTGTAATTGGAAATTGGGAATAAATTGATCGATAATGTAGGTGGGTACATTTTAACACTTATATTTGGATGTGAGCTGTGTTAATGTTAAGTTAGTAATTTGTTTGTGGAAGTGACTTTTTTTCTTTCTTTGTAGAGAAATAAGTCATACTGTGCCAGACATATCTATCCATGGCAACCTCTCCTCAGTCCACTGCTCCCTGGATCTGTACAAATACAAGCTGATCCGGGGTTTGTTAGAGAACAACCTCGGAGAGCCCATAGAGGAGTTCATGCGGCCGTATGACTTACAAGACCCAAGGATTCACGTGAGTGAGGTGTTGGGTTCTCCTGTAACACTCGTAGCCTCAGCGGATGGTCACCCTGTGTATCTGTTCCTCAGAGTCATCTGGGGAAAGAAGATGGGACAACAAGCAAATTAGGTTTCATGACATTAACTCCAGTTTTAGATTGACGTCAGCTCTGGGTTGATCGGCATTTTCCTTTCCAGACTGTTCTGAGTGGAGAAGTATACACGTGCATGTGTTTCCTCATTGATATGGTGAATGTAAGTCTGGAGCTGAAAGATCCAAAAGGGAAAGAAGGTGCTGGGTCCCTAGCCAGGTATGGCTTTAATTATATTGTTTTCCTGTTAGTAACGTAATACAAACAGTACACACATTTTGCTCTAGCATGCAGCAGAGGGTGCAGAGTGGTGGTTCACAGCTAAATGTGGTCTGCCTGCAGAATGCTTTTTGGTTGGTCTGCACAGTGCTTTTTAAAGGTTTAAATCCATCCTCTGTCAGTCCGGTTAGCTGAGTTTATTCTGTAGTAACAGACACTCCAAAATACTGGTGACATAGAACAGCGACGGTTTTGGTCTCATGTTTTGTGTCTGCTATGGGTCTTGGGTTGCTCCGCTCACTACAGTTACCCTGGCTGACAGAGCATCTCTTTGTGCCAGCGAGAAAAATAAGAGCTCTGGAGTGGTCTTGAATGGCAATTAAATTCTCTGGGAAACCCCGTGGGGCTAGAACACCATCCCACATAAGCACAGAGGAAACAGGAAGCAGGCTTGCTGTGTGTCTCCATAGGGCAAGACCCAGAACTATCTAGTGACCAGCAGTGATGACTGCCTCACTGGCCAGCACTTGAAAATTGGGGAATTTCACATAAAAATTTTGGATTTCAGCTTCTTTTGAAAAATCAGAAGCTTTGGCAATATTGGGCCCATGTTCTCAGTTGGAAGCATCTGGAAATTGAGTAGCAACCTGGCAACCTTTAGATAAGGCATGTGCTTACCCAGCAGTTCACTTATGTCATTTTCTTGGTTAACATAGGCCAGGAATTTGTGATTACTGGTATAAAACTCTCAAGAGTGCATTGTATTTTCACACTTGATAACCTTTTTCATTTTCATCTCTTGACAGCCATGCAAAGTTGGGCAGATATTACTCCTGCTTGATAGACAGAATTTTTAACTAGTGTGTAAAATCATATGGCTGGAAAAGTGATTCGGTATTTGAAAACAGGACTTCAAGTCTAGTAGTTTTTCCACTGAAGCACTCTGTCTTCTGTTTTGTCTTTCCCTTGAAAATTCATCTAGGTTTCTGTCTAATTTAGCTGGTGAGAACATGGTATAGTCAGGCTTGGATCCTGGACTGATTATCTTGTGAGCGAGCATTTCTCCCTAATGACTGGTTATGCCCTTAGTGTTTTCCAGGATGAAGTAATTCTGTATGGATTATCATGATTGTACTGAGTAATTAAGAATTACCCATTGCAGCTTTCTCTGTTATTTAAAAACAACAGGCAATCCCAAATACATTTCCTGTTGGTAGATCAACTGCATTATTTGTCTACATGAAAAGTATTATTTATTGTAGTGGTTCCCAGTAAGTGCTAGTCATCTTACATTAAAAATTTGGCAGATTCTGGAGGGAGAGACCTCCAGGAAGGCTGAGAGTTGACAGATGAAGGACTAAAGGGACTCTCAGTATCCCTTGGGGATCATTAAAAATATATAGCCTTTTTAGAGTTAGGTAAGAAATGAGAATGTTAATGAACCAAGGAAATAATAAATATGTGATATTGTTATTCCTCACGAAGTGCCTATGAACAAGGTCATCTCCTTGGAAGTGGCAAGTAAGATGCAAGACACAATGACACTAAACCCATTTCGAGGAGACTTAAAATCAGTGAGTCAAAGTCAGTGAAAGCTCTTAGGAGGAATGTTACTCTCCTTTATAGAACTAAGGCATGTTTATGACTTTGTTCTTTTATCTTAAACATATGTAATTTTGTAAAGTGGAAGAGTTTAACATCCTGTCTGCTTTCTCCCTTAGATTTGACTTCAAGAAATGTAAACTGCTCTATGAGAGCTTTTCCAACCAAACCAAGTCCGTTAACTTGGTTTCCCATTCCATGATGGCTTTTGACACCCGTTCTGCTGGACAGAAGACCAGCCCTGGAATGACAAACGTATTCACCTGTATCTTTCAGCCTTCTAAGAACAGCAGCACTGCCCAAGGATCCATTCAGATTGAACTGCATTTCAGGTAGTAGCTCCAGACCCTGACTTTGCCTTTCTTTATCAATATGTTTCCTTTTGTGGCCAGTGGGCCAAGGCCATATCGGCTTTAGACTGATCAAAGGACCTTGGTCAAAGGACCAACGAATCATTGAAAAGGTAAATAGATAATGGCTTATCAGTGCTGTGTACTGTATGTTAACGTGGTATTCCTGAACCATGCAGTTTCATTTATTGGCCAGAAGATGTCTCTGTTGCCTTAAAAAAAAAAAGTAGCTTAGACTTAAACAAGGTTCTTAACATCAACTTCCCTATCAGCTGGAGAATGTTTTAGTATGTAAAATGACTTGGGGAAGGAAGAAATTATGCTTGTTTAAGGGGAAAAAAAAGTCTTTTGGTCTGCAGAAATGGTAGAAGAGAAGGTGGTTTTGACTTGCATTATCGATTTATCTATGCAGGTTGTAATGAGTGACTTCATGTAAAAAAAGCTTTAGCCTGTTTGAACTATATTATGTTTTTCTTCCTAGTAGTATGGGAGGCAGTGTTGTATGTGACATACGCTTTAGTGTATGTTTTGGAATCATATAGACTTGTACTCAAAACCTTAATCTACCACTTTCTAGTCATGCATCCTAGGGCAAGTTGCTTAATTAATCTCTTTGAGCCACATTTTTATCTTCTACAAAATAGGGAGGAATAACGATGTCCACCACATGGGGTGGAGGTAATAATGATATAAGATGATTCTGGCATACTGTTGGCACAGATGGGAGTTGTTATTATTATTCCCCATGTAGCTTGTGTTATTTTATGATGCACTACTGTAATAAAATTTTATGACTTAAGTGGGCATAGACCTGAAAACTGAAAAATTAGGTCTGATTGAAAGAAATTCAAAAGGAGACATTTGGAACTGACATCAGTTTCTTTCTTTTAGTGCTTAGTGTCATCAGATATGTTGTAGATATAAACCAGTAAGTAAAAAGGCTGGGAAAAACTTGGTTAAGCAAAAAAGGTAAAAAAAAATTATCAAGATTATTCTTGTACTTATATGTTTAAATATGCCTGACATTTCAGTGTGCTGTTCAGTGAATTCCTTAGGTTTGAGATTTTTCTTTTAGGGAGAGGTTGCAGTCTCTATATGCCTTTAGGAAAGTAGTTTAAACTTGTGCATGAACTTTTAAAAAGTTCAGTAATAGGAGTGCCAGCTGCCTCTTGTTGAGCTGTACCAGGGGCTAGGCAGTTTACCAGCCTTTAACGTAATTCTCCCAAGTCTGTACAGTGGGTGGCTTCTTCCCGGTTTTACAGATACAGAAATGGAAGCTGGGAGGCGGTTAAGTACCTCTTCTCACACAGCCAGTAAGTGCAGTAGTCACAGCTCAGCCTTGCCTCTGATTTCAAAGCCCCTGTCTTTTCTGACAGTTGTCAGGCCCACCACATTAGTGATTGGGCTGACTGCAGTCAGATGATAGGCTGGCTGTGATTTGCAGTTCCTTTGTTTGAAGATGATGTTTATTTGAACGGGAGGCTTGCATGTATTTGGTCCATCCGCAGAAACAGTTTCTGGGGGGATTTGCCGTGCTATTGATCTGGCTTCCTAAACATTAGCTAGTTCTCCCACCTGTCATATTTTTTTAATACACAGTAAGCCTTAAAATATTATTATATTTACATGCTAAAGGTGTGTAATTTCTTGGAGTCTAATAATAAAATCCTACACCTTAGCTCTTGCTAACAGAAATGCCATTGTTAGTGAGAGGGTTAAAATGTTCTCTTGATTGGAACTTTTGAAAACTTTCTGTGTCTCAAGAAGAATTGCTCTTCTGTTGGGATTTTGTGTGTCAAATATAAATCACTTCACAGTGTTTAAAGGCTTGAAATATTTTCCAGAAAAGGAATCAGACACACTCTAACTTTCCAGTTAGTTCATAGCTCTGATGATCTGTGTTCAAAATGGGGTGGAAAAATTTTACTGAGGGCAACATTTTTTCTCTATTACAAAAGGGTGAAGTGTTTCTGTGAAAAATGCTGTGTCTGTGTGAAGGAGACATGCGCCGTTGTGCCCTTTTTCTGGAGGCAATGAGCCAGGTTTAGGAGAAACAAGAGACTAGAGAAGCCAGCCTTAAAAATATCTCTGAATCAGCTTTTTCTGAATAGAAGCCCCTTTTCGGGTGGGGAACCTGGTACATGTAGTTAGAGTCCAGAGTTGATCTTGGGCTCATAGAACAAAGTTCAACCCAGAAATCCCTGTAGGAGTGTCCCTTTCCCATCTTTCTTCTGTCTTACCCATCTCCGCCAGCTCATACACTAACAAGGCCTGGATAAGCCCCGAACATATGGTTTGAGGCCCGGCCTGAGAGAGCAATAAAACTAATGTTCCTTCCCCCACTCAACTTCTAGGGTGCTTGGGGTGATACCCTCAGTAAATGTCATCTTATTTGTCCTCCTTCTTAGGCTAAAAGATCTGGGCTCTCAGGTCAGTTCCAGCTAGAGAAGCCATCTAGTACGAGTATGTAAATTTGATGTTTTATAAAGTGATCCTAGACATCAGAGAAAGAGTGCCTCATTGATCTTCTAGTAGAAACAGCCTGTAGGGGAGGGAACTGACGTTTATCAAACCTGTTATGTGCCTGGTGCTTTACCTCTTATGGTGTTAATGTTCCTCATTTTATGGCCAGTCCTGGTGTCTGAGTGATTCCTGCCCCTGACCCCCAAATTTCTCATTTTAAAAGTGAGGAAACAGGCTCAGGGAAGGTAGGCAACTTATCCAAGATAACACAACTTCTAAGTGGCAGGCTTCAAGCCTGTGCTCTTTGTACTACACCGGGATTTCTCAGCCTCAGCACTGCTGACATTTCGGGTCAGATGACTCCGTGCTGTCGGGGCCGTCCTGTACACTGTGGGATGTTTAGCTGCGTCCCTGGTTTCTGCCCGCGAGATGCCTACAGTAACCTCTTCGGTTGTGACAATTAAAAATGTCTCTCCTACGTTGCTAACTGTCTCCTCGGAGACAGAATCACCCCTGGTTGAGAACTGCTGGACACCATACACTCTACTGCTTTCTCATAGCGTCTTCCTTCTTGTTTAAAAGTCTCATTGACTTTTGAAAACATATACTGAATGTTTTATTAAACCAGTGTTCAGTCTTCACTGATACTCAAAGCTGTCCATGTAGAAAATGCTGGAATACCACCTGCCCAAACACAGTAATACGTTTGCAAGTTAATGAAATATCAGATTTCTCCTTTCCTGTTTTATTTTTAGGATCTGCTTTCTTGTAGGTCTACCAAGGATTCCTCCTGTTTCACAGTAGTTCTCAATAATCTCCGAGTGTTTCTCATATTTGACTGGCTGCTGTTAGTCCATGATTTTCTCCACACTCCCAGTGATATTAAGAAGCAAACTAAAGTTACTCCTTCTCGCCACCGTAACTCTGGCAGTGAATCTGCTGTAATTCCCAAAACTGTGAAAAGTGGAGTAGTTACCAAGCGGTCTTCCCTTCCTGTGTCCACTGAAAGGCACCTGGAGGTCAAGGTCAATGTAACAGGTAAGTATATGTAGTTGTGAGTCCCTGAATCTTAGTTTGGATGTTAGGCTCAGTATGTGTCTCGCAGGATGACTTTTCTGTTGCCTCTGTATTTCAACACGAGCAGTTACGCATTTGCATCTTGTGCAGACCGAGTGTCGGAAGTTCTTGACCTCTGTTTTCAGGTATGAATTGCCTAGCCCACACTGAGGGCTCCAGGATCTAGTCCCTTTCCTCTGCCCGCCTGATGCATATGCCCAGCTGGGTACTGCCTGGGCAGTGGTCTTTTTTCCCAGTGTTAAATCTGGCTTCAATTTTCTCTTTGATCTCTAGCGCCCCAACAGATGTGCCTTACTGAGTTTAGGCAAATGTGGTGTGTGAGAATCTCAGTTTAGAAGATAAATGAGTGAGGGGATTGTTACTTTCTTAACAAAAAGAATATTTTCCTTTACAAACAGATTTACTGTGGTTTTTGTTAGCTGCTAGACTCCTTCCTATAGTACATCTGCAGGTGCTTGTGTATTTATCGTTATGTTGGTGATATCCCCTGTGTGCCACTCAGTGGTTTGACAGCAGCTGGATAGCACAGTGCGTTTTAAATGGATTTAGTTCCAGAAGTTCAGTTTATCCATGTTTTTGATGAAAACAAAGAGTAAATTTGCCATGTACAGTTGAGTAGGAAACTGTCTGCATCTACTAATTTCAAAAAAAAATCTACATTAAACTGGTCCGTGCTCTTTGTAAACAACTTGAACTGTTAATGGATGACCTAGTGCTTAATGCTGCCTGACCAACATTAGTATCTGAATTTTCTTCCTGGGGTTTTAGAAACAGGTCAGTGCTTGGAGAAAGGATGATTTCCCGAGGTTCTGAATATCTATTATGCCTCCCAGGAGACCTAGCTTAAAATACACTCTAAAGAGAGAAACTGCATCCCAGTCTCTGCTGCCTGTGCAGTGCTCTGTCGGCTCAGCTGTGCCTGGCCAGATACAGAGAACTTGTTCAGGATGGCAGGGAAGCAGAATGTCAGCAGAGATCCCAGCTGTGACTTAGTTAACAATACTGTCCTTTCCAGGCACGGAGTTTGTGGTCGTTGAAGATGTGTCCTGCTTCGATACCAATGCCATCATTCTCAAAGGCACCACGGTGCTCACCTATAAGCCCCGGTTTGTCGATCGCCCCTTTTCAGGAAGTTTGTTTGGCATTGAGGTAAGCAGTCTGTGTGTTGATTGGAACACTGAATGTTTGGCTCGAGAGAATAGCAGCTGGAAGAGAATCGTACCTCCTGAACTTTCATTCAGGGAAATAACTGATGGGATTGGAGGACCCTTGCCCTCTTCTCTTCATTTTCTCCTCAGATCTACCAGGTTATTCTGGTGTGTGAATTCAGTCCCCCAGTGTCAGGCTGTGAATGTGCAGAGGGACCTACCTCTTTTAGACCCTCCTGTCCTCAAAATGTTCAAGGAAACTCTTTTGGTGCCCGTTACCTGTCAGGCTCTTTGTCGTGTTCTCCAGCAGGTCTAGGCCTCTGAGAATTTGTGAAGGTGAGGAAGGGGTCCTCATTTCTTCTGCATCCCTTCCCCACATGGAGTGCTTGTCCCTGTGAAGACCTTGGGCTTTGTGATCATGGAAACCGTGTATAAAAAGTGTTAAGGATTTTCCATGTTACCCTTCTGGGAATATCTGATCTACGTAAGGGCAGCTCTTAGAGAGTCAGGCCTAACCTAAAGGAGTGACTCTCTGGTAGCGATGCTTGGGGCTCTGACGTAATCTCATGAAGGAAGTAATTTGCACTGGGATGGCTTTTGTGTTTGGAAAATCACATTATACAATATTAAGAAAAAACTTCTCTGCCTCTTTTGAAGCCAGAATATGCGGAGACGGAGAAACGAGGCAGATGAATGTCTCTGTTAAATGTTCTTCATTCACTGGTCTCAGCCAACATTGCTCTTGTTATAATATGAGAATATTTGGTCAGGGTCACTCATCACTTCCTTCTCATTTATGATTAAGCTTTTTCATGCCTTTTCTTTCCAGTGGTATTTCAGAGGTTGAACGAGTAAAACTTATTTTCACTGTCAGCAGCATACGGTACTTTTTTTTTCTCTGGTCAGAAGTAGCTGAATAAAACCTGTAGAGATTTTACTTTGCTACCACTTGTTTCTCTCATGTAAAGAAACCTTAGTGTGAGAGGAAGGATTTGCACGCTGGCGTGATGTGAGTTGGTCATGAAACTGCCATTCAGCCACTTTCCATGCCACCACACTGCCAGGTTTGAATGGAAAAGTTTGGTGATTGATTAATGAACTGTCAGGTACGGTTGGGTTTTGTGTGGCAGAAGCCCCTGAAGGAAAAAGGAAAATGAAACTTTCCTGCTCCAGAGTCTTAGAAAAACTAAACAGCAAAATATTTGAGATTCCTAGAAACTCCTTTTAGTCTTACTCCTTAGGCAGCACAATTGGATCTGAATTTTAAGACAACTCTCATACATCGTTGGGGAGAATGTATAGAGAAACAACATGAGTTTATTTTGAATATAGCAGAGGACCTTGGTGTCATGTGTTTTTCAATAGCACTAGAAAATAACCAAAAAAAAAAAAAAGGAGGTGGGGTGGGAAAGGAGCAAAGCAAATGCTCTCTTCCTTGTCCTGTACCCTTCCTATGCATGCAACATAATCTGGTCCTAGCCTGGCGGTCTTCCCTCCCTTCTCTCTCCCCATAAACATATTTACTTGTAAACTTTTTATTACAGAACATTTCAAACATATACAAAGTAAACAGTGGTATAATAAACCCCTGTGTACTTTTCACCTAGCTTCAATGATTAATGTATTTATTTTCAATTATGAAAGTAACAACTATCTTACATAAAATTAGGGGAGGGAAAAAATCACCTGTCACACCTTCTGTCATCTCTCTTGGCATTTTGATGTGTTTCTTTCTTTAAGGTTACAGTGTAATATTATTTTGGTTGTGCTGCTCTTTCGTATAACCTATGTTGTAACTATCTTCCTACATTCCATATGGTCCATTAAACTTTTACTTTTAAATGGTTGCAAAATATTCCATTGAGTAAATGTGGTAAAACTTTGGTTGTTCTTAATTTTTTAAAGTAACTGTTAAGTAAAATGGTTCAGTGAATTTTTCTGTATTTTGCATTATTTCCTTAGGCTAGTTTCCAGCAAGAAGTAGGATTAGTGGATCAAAAGACACGAGCTTTTTAAGCCTCTTGTTATGTGTTGCAGAACTGCCTCTCCCACAGATGAACCACCGCGCTCTGGGCAGCGGGTGAGCGCACCAGCCTCACTCTTCGCAGTGTTGATGTTAGCAATTGTGATGGCTCTTTTGATATTACAGGGCTGATTGCTTCTGAGGTGGTCTCTTTTTCTCCTATTGGTCAGACTCCTCCTAAGTCACACCTTAATCCGTGCCGTGTTGCATTTCATCCTCTAGGTGTTTTCATGCCGACTAGGGAATGAACAAGATACAGCTCTTTCAATTGTTGATCCAGTACAAATTCAAGTGGAGCTGGTGGGAAATTCTTCTTACCAGAATAGTTCAGGATTGATGGATGCATTCAATAGTGAAGATTTTCCACCTATCCTAGAGGTAATGTTGACAAATCTGTATAACACATTGATACTCTCTCAGCACTTTCCTGAACTACTTATTTACTCTGCCAGCCTCAACAACATTTTAGTTACTTCAGCAAATATAAAATAAATATGACATTGTCTCTGCCCTAGAACTTTCAGTCTTATGGAGGAGAAAAGACTTTTTAATTGTCTGGTATAGTCTTGGAGTTCTGTAAAACTTTACAGAAGGCAGAACTCAACGCAGGTAGGAATGTTGATTGTGAGTGAAACTCAAGGTGAGTCTAAGCAGAGGGGCGGGATGTAGAAGAGTAGAGAAGGAGAGCATTCCAGTTGGGAAGCAGCAAAGTCGGGGCCGAAATGGCTCAGCAGACCTGAGACCGAGGAGGTCTCCCTAGGAGAAAGAGTTGTAAAGAGAAGCGAAGAGGAGGGAAGGAGAGGCGGGGAAGCCAGGACAGGAAAGCCCAAGACTAAGGCGCTGTATTTCTTTGGTCGCGGCGAAGCTGTTAATTAGTTATCCGTTTGAACTGTAGGAGATTTGAAACAGAGAGAAAAGTGATTCTAATTTTCAGGCTTAAAAAAAATGTAATAAATAAGGCACCACAGCCAGACATTCAGACAGACATCTCATTTTCGGGTGGTCTTGTGTTAGTGTCTGCTTTTCCCAGTGGTAGTGGTAGCTGAGTTGCTATTATCTGAAGAGGACCAGATTTTCAGAAATATTAGTGGAGAACTTGACTCATTTAAGGTTATACATGAATAAAGAGATAAATTTTGCTGGGTGGTCAGTTTGCGTCAGAGATTTAAAAAATTAAATAGATCAAAGAGTAGTGGATTAACAGTGTTGCTGATAGGCGATCCTGTCTCCTCCAGAGCCGTTCTCCCGTCCTCCTGATGACTAATACACTTGTGTGAAAATCGCTCTACTGAAGTATTAATTGCTCTAGTAATTTTCCCTAGCTTAATGTTTTTTATTTGGTACTGCTTTGTGACATTTGACCTCGTAACTCAGACATCTTACCTCATGGCTATTAGTGTTTCATTTTCAAGATCTTCCCAGTCTTCAAAATGAGAAATTTAGTGTAACGTCTGTTGGCCTTCTAGAACTTGAAGAAGAATGATACCTGTGAGAGGTTTGGACACAAAAGCAAATGCAACTTTAAAAACTGCCACCTTTTAAATTTTGTTAGATTCAGTTACAAGCCCTGGATATCAGACTCTCCTATAATGATGTTCGGCTGTTTCTTGCCATCGCAAAATCCATCCCAGAGCAAGCTAACGCTGCAGTGCCAGACGCGGCGGCCCTGCAGGCCACTTCCTCCAGCAGCTGCCTTCCCGATGCATCCCGAGCTGGAGGGGAAGTCAGAGAAGGGGCGAGACATACCTTAGACCCTGTCTTGGGTAGGTATTTAACTATAAAACCCACTCAGTCTTCCAATAACTCCCCTTCTTTTTAACTTTTAAGATTTTCTTTTGCATAATTACATTGTTCAGCGTGTAATTGTAAGTCATTAAGTAAGTCATCAGTATGACTGTCTAATTTTTTTAAGTTTAAAAATAAACACCCCAAACCAACTGTTCTAGCCTACACTTTTTTTTCCTTTTACAGTTTCTTCCAGAGATAAGGATAATGCTAAGGTTTAGTTTTAACTTTGAGTTTTTCTCCAAAGTTATATGGATAATACTAAGTTTTAAGCTTTTAAGCTTTTAAAAACATGGCCGATACAGAGAAAAGACTTAAAAATTTCAGGGTACACTTGATAACAGGTTTCTAATTAGGAGCTTATTTTCGCCTGTAGAAATGAAATGCTTTTCTTTTTTTTTTTTTTTAACATTTTTTATTGAGTTATAGTCATTTTACAATGTTGTGTAGAGCACAATTTTTCAGTTATACATGAACATACATATTTTCATTGTCACATTTTTTATCGCTGTGAACAGAAATGAAATGTTTGAGTCACTAGTTTCCAAATTTCTTTTTTTTCTCCTTAAGTTAGTCTATGGGTTAGTTTACATTAGATTATTTATAAAAAATAGATACCATTTTTTCCCCTAGAGTTGCAGCTGGCTAGACTGCAAGAGCTGGGGTTCAGCATGGATGACTGCCGCAAAGCTCTTTTGGTGTGTCAAGGTAATTTGAATAAGGCTTTTCATTTTCTGTTGTTAATCTTGATAATATGCTTCCTTTCCATTTCCTCCGCAACTTCTGCAGGGAGACTTCGTGAGCTGGAAAACCCTCTATGGTTCTCTGTGGGCTGGATTTAATCTTGGGCAAGTAGTAATGAGGAATAGTGCTTGATAGTGGATGTGAATTCGGGCTCTGCACCAGACTGCATGGCATCAGATCCTCACTCTGCCGCCTTCTGGCTGCTTGTTAGTGACTTGGGCAGGTCTGACCTCACTGTACCAGTGCTCCCTTATCTGTACAATGAGAAGAGGACTTCCCTCGGAGGTTTGATGTGAAGAAGTCACTGTATGCAGAGCACCTAAGCAGGTGCCTGGTACACAGCACGTGCCCTGCAGATGTTAGCACCATTTCTAGTGGGAGTGGTAATAGTGGTGATACTGAGGGTCATGGCCATTTATTGAGCTCCTGTGTGCCTAGTCCTGTGTTTCCTTGTTCCGTCCTCATAGCCCTTGGAGGTAGGCATTATGATCCTCACTTCAGATGGGGAAACTGGCTCAGATAGGTTAAGTAAACTTGTCTCAGCTCACCTGTTAGTGAGGGGCTAGGATGGATTTAAAGCCAGGTGTGCCTGTGTTCTTTATACTGTGCACACTACCTCTCCACCTCCCTCTGTGTTCCCCTTCCTCTTAAAAAACAGAGATACAGCAAAAGCTGTATTTTTTCCCAGTCTTGATACTTGTGTGTATATTCTCTCTTTTTATTTCTCCATGTACTGTATACAGGCACACCTTGGAGACACTGGGGGTTCGTTCCAGAGCACCACAATAAAGGAAATACTGTAATAGAGCGAGTCACACGAATTTGTTTCCTAGTGCATATAAAAGTTATGTTTACACTGTAGTCTGTTGAGTGTGCAATAGCATTATGCCTAAAAAAGCAATGTACATATCTTAATTAAATGATGGTATTAGAAAAATGGTGCCAGTAGACCTGCTCAACACAGGGTTGCCACAGATTTTTTTTTAAACATTTTTTTATTGAGTTACAGTCATTTTACAATCACAAATCTTCAGTTTATGAAAACACAATATCAGCAAAGAGAAATAAAATGATATGTGCCCTTGTATCCAGTATATATATATGTATGTAATATTTTACATATTGGTAGATTGTATTGCAAATACAATTTTATAGAATTACAATTATTGTATTATAATATACTTAATATCAGCAACATCTTTCCATGTCATTAAAGTTATTTGTAAACATTGATTTTTTTTTTTTACATTGACCTGGGGATATATTACAATTTATTTAATCATTCTTCAGTATTTTTTCGTTCATTCATTATTATACACAATTCTGTAATAAATATTTTTGTGTATGAACTTTTGTCGTCATCTTTTAAGTACTTCTTTGGTAGAGAGACTTAGTATTGTAAAAACTGAATGAGAAGATACAGATACATTTTTGAGGCTCTTCACTTGACAAATCTTTTTCTAAAAAGATTGTACCAGGCTAAATTCTGACCATATGTGTGGTCTCATCACATAGTTGTTTGCATTACCTGTCTTTTTCCTCTGAAAAAAATGAAGGTAGACCAAGTTATCGTGTGTTCTTTAGCTTTGTTTTTCGCTAGCCATTGTTGCTTTTTGGTTTAATTAACTTTATACTCCTTAATGTTTACATTTCCTTTTTTTTTTTTTTACTCTTTAACAATTCAAACACGTTAAAATTTTTTCTAAAAGTTTTTAGATTTTTGTAATTTTTTTTTTTTGGTAACTAAGGTTTAGTTCTATCAGTAATAAAGATAATAATACCAACTAATGTTGATAAATTCTTTGTTGTATGCCAGGTTCTGGTCTGAGAACTTCCCACATATGCATCTGTTTCCCCCTCATGTCAGTCCTGTACGTGGTGCGTTGGGCACAGAGAGATCAGGTCCCTTCCCCAGGATTCAGCCTCTAGTAAGTGCCAGGATCAGAAGCCCGGCTGCTCCAGAGCCCTTCACGACTGACCACTGTCACACGCAGTGGCCTCTAATAATTTATTAAGTATGGGGTTGCTTTGCTTTGCTTTGCTTTGCTTTGCTTTGCTTTGCTTTTCTTTTCTTTTCTTTTCTTTTCTTTTCTTTTCTTTTCTTTTCTTTTCTTTTCTTTTCTTTTCTGCTGTAGTCTTTTCTTTTATAGCTTTAGCAGTCTGGTTGCGTTCAGGGAGCTGTTACCTAACAGTTTCATATTACACACGTGGTTGAGAAGACAAAGAATGTACAAAGTAAGACATTTGAGAGCAGTCACAAAACAGCACATCAGCATATGCAAAACTGCTTAGTGATGAAGTGCTTTAGTACCGAGGGGCGCCTAGGATTTGGATCCTCTTCTTCCCTCTTCTCTCGTCTCCTTCAACAGATGTCACAGTAGAGGAAGGGTGGCTTCCTGGAGGCCTTTTGAGCCAGATCTTGAAAGGTGTGGTAGACTTGAGTGGAGGTGTGCAACAAAGAGGGCCTTGTTCTAGTTGCTTAAAAGCAGAATTCCTGTTATTGTGCTTTTTTTTCCCCTTTTTATGTTTGAGACTACATCTGGCACCAAGGTTCTCTTGGGCTGTCCAGTAGGTCCTCATCAAGTGTGTTTCTCTGTTTCCTCTGTGAGTTGCTTAAGTAGCTGTGGGAACTGGTTGAACCGATCACCTTTTAATTTCTTTGAAGGTCAACTGAAAAAGGCAGCAAGTTGGTTGTTCAAGAATGCTGAACCTCTGAGGTCCCTTTCCCCGGCCTCTAGCAGCCGCGACAGCCAGGGGGCTGCACCGGCGCAGTGGGTCTCAGGCGTGGAGCTTAGAGCCGAGAGCGTGTGCATCTGCTTCATCGATGACTGCATGGACTGCGACGTGCCCCTGGCCGAGCTCACCTTCTCCCGTGAGTGCCCCTGATTCCTGGTGGCAGCGCGGAGGTCTTCAGTGACTGCTGTCCTTTGTGTTATTCGTGCTCTCCCGTACTTAGTAGTGTGGGTGAAATTTAGATAATGGTTTTACATATGTTTTCCATTATTTGTATTTTAAAGAAATGTGTATTCATTTGCCATATGTGGCCTTCAGACTATGGCTTGGGAATAATAAAAATTGTCACTGATGAAATTTCTGTTCTATTATCAGCTCTAGTTAAATAATTCCTGATCTCTCTATTTTGTTTATCTTTTCTTATATCTAAAGATTGTAGGGAGGACTGTTATTAAAGGAATATAAAAGATAAACTTAGAAAATAATATTTCCACGCTATGTATCTTTTGAAAATTAAAAAACACAGAGACTTATCAGAAAGCTCCCCCCAGAGTCTCCTCTGTAGGGCTGGCTAAGAGGTGAAACACTGTTCATCTGAGAGCTGTCCTTCAGCAGAGTGGAGACCAGGGTAGAAGTACTTGATCCTAAATCGTGTTATTGCAAGCAGTGTCGATGAGGCTTCTGAGGAGAGTAAATGAAAGTTTCACTGCTGTGTTTACTTTTAATTTCCCATGGTTTTGATCTTTCTAGCCTTCTCCCCTTCAAGGGAAATTCAGTTCTGGGGATTTAATTCGACCTTTTACACGTTGTAGAGGTTTTCCTTTTCCCTGTGCTTCTGGCACCACAAAGGCCACTTGATTAAAACTAACATCTGGAATTTTGACTGTTTCTATGAGTATCTTTTCTGCAGAGAATTATTTCTTATTTTGCTATGGTAATCTTGAAATTTCGAGCTAATATTTATTAGGACATGTTCTCATCACTCTACCTTCTTTTTAGATATTGGGGTAGAAGTGTGTTTTTTATGTTCTTACAGGCTTCAGATACACCTGGATCTGGGCCTGGGACTACAGGGAGGCAAATGAGGCAGTTACCTCATTCACACCCTTTAAAGGGGTGCCAAAAAACTCCATAATTAAGATAAATGATATTTTAATGCTGTGTTTTTAAAAATCAGAATTTATGCCAAAAAAGCCCACGATGAACAAAACATCAAATTTTTTCGTATGCTCTCCTATAAGATCATCAATATTAGCTATAACTAGCATCTCTCTATTTTATTTTTACTAAGGTAACATCAGTTTATAATACTATGTAAATTTCACGTGTGCGACATTGTATTTCTGGTTCTGTGTACACTGCAGCATGCTTGCTCACCACCAAAAATTTAGTTTCTATCCATTACTGTACAGTTGGTCCCTCCTGCGCCCACTCTCATCCCTTCCCCTCTGGTAACCACTGCTCTGTTCTCTGTATCTATGTGTTCATTTTTCTAACATCTCTTTAATACGATTTGTCAGCAAAAGAAGGTTTTGGTTGGTCCTGCCCCACCACTGCAGTAAGATTTACTTTCATTGCAGGCCTGAATTTTCTGCAGCGTGTAAGAACTAGCCCTGAAGGCTACGCCCACTTCACCCTTTCTGGAGATTATTATAACCGTGCTCTGTCAGGTCAGTATAATTATCACGTGATTTAAAAAATACACTTCGACATTTGCCTGGGCCTATTTCTACATAAATTTTATATGAGGGAAAGTGAGTGGGACAGGACAGGAAAAGATGAAAAATAAATGATAGCAAAAACACAAAACACAAAGATTTTTCTTTTTTCTAAAAATATATTTGATGTGTTGCAACTGAATTATTTAAAAGGTTTCTTAGTCAATTCTTTTTGATCCTGGAGTTTGACCCATTTCAGAACATGAAATTCCTCAATAGTGAAGGATCATTTGGCCCTGAGGGTAGTTAAATTTCCATGTGAGGTTTTAGCCCATAAGCATTTTAAACTTGAAGCCTTACCACTCCTTACTGGACGTGTGTGTTTCACTAGAAGAGCACTGAGTCAGTGACACTGTATGATCTGCCCTACCTGCTCCCCAAAGCAGAACATGGTTGATCAGGGCAAGCTGTTCTTCCAAAGACATAAAGCCCGGGGATACCGCGAGGCACATTCCGGCTTCTTTTCTTCCATTGGAAAGACCACGGTAAGGGCCTGTGCAGATGGACAGTCAGGAACCATCCTATACCAGGGCCGAGCCGGCTAAGAGAATTTTTCTTAGGTGTGGACAAAGTAAGCCCAGTAGTGCTGTGTAATCTCAGGCTTAGGCCAAAGAGTGACTCCTCCCTTTGATGTTAATGGAAAATTAAGCTTCAGTGTGTTGTGCTGCTGCTGCTGATTGTTCTAGAGTACACGTCACATTCAATTTTATTTGTTAGTTAACGTTTTCCCCTCCCTGTTCTGGATTCACTTAAAGGTAACACTCTTATTTCCTAATTGGTCAAAATGTTTAACTTTAGAATAATGGTCCAAGTCTTGCTAGTTGAGAGAAACTTTTACAGGGCATATGGTAGCTATTTTTTTGAAACTCATTTATTTTCCCAGAGCAAATATTGCTTACTTTAAAGTTGTGTGAACACGTCCAGGTCACTAAGTACTAAAAGGTATGAGAAGATGAATGTTCCTACATTATGTTACATGTTAGATTGGACTTGTATTGGTAAATCTCCTCATCGATGGCTGATTGAGTATATTTAGAAAACTGTTAAAAATTAACTGCCCTTGAAAAGTTGAGTCTTTAAAACCACAGTGAGGTACCATTTTTCTCACTTAACAAATGGGCAAAGTGGAAGCATGACCCTACTACGTATGTGAAGATATGAGCTGTAGAACGCTTACTTCCTTCTGTCAGAATTGTAAACTGAGGCAGCCACTTGGGGAAACAAGTGACAGGACCTGTAAGCTTACTCAGCCACTCCAGCAATATGCTTCTTCTAGGTCTGTACCCTAGAGAAGCTCTTGTCTGTGTGTACGAGGACACAAGTGTGAGACCGCTGATAGTAGTGGTCTTCCAAATAGCTGGAATCGCGTGAAGTGTCTCTTAGCAGTAGAATGGGTGAATAAAGTGTGGTCTGTTCATGGCTAGATCACAGTTCAGTGGGGGAAAGAAAGTACCGCAGCTGTATGTCATCAGTATGAGTGAATCTCAAAGACATGTCATTGAGCTGAAATAAAACCTGCAAAAGAGTACATCCAGTTGGATTCTGTTTGTGTAAAGATTCTTAGTAGGACAAACTAATCTACATATTCTTAAGAAATGCATACGTGTGTGGTAAAGCTATAATAAAGAGGGAGGAAATGATTAACAACTCAAGCTCATGGTTACTTGGAGTTGGGTGGGAGAGGTTGGTGGGGAGTGGTGTACTTCAAAGGCACGTATACTTTTTCTTAAGCTGAATAGTGGGTGCATGAGTGCCTATAGCAGTTTATTCTTTAAACCATACATATATGTTGTTTATATCTTTTGTACATACGACATTTTAAGATAAATTTGGAAAACTTAAGTTAATGGATTTCCAAGAATACCTGTTTATTCAACCACTGGCTTCTTGATGTAAGCAGGATAGTCAAATTTAATAGTTACTTCAGCCACTGACATGACTTCTTCAACATGAGTCTGAGATGCTCTTTTCCCATCTTGAGTATATCAAAAACAGATCCTGCCTGCTCTTTAATAGAAGAGGGCACATACTCCCTACCTTCCTTCCTCCCATCTTTGGACGACCGTGGTTGGGGTACACATGTGCTCTTCTACGTATGTCCCTTAGACCTTACAGACGCCTGGAGGGGGACCTGCAGCTAAAGGTGGTGCTTTTATTATGAAGTCACGTTGGCAGTACAAAGCTATTAGCCATAGCATGTCCTTGCTGAGCATTTGTGAATGGTGTTCCCCTATAAACTCTTGGTATCTGCTGAACAGATGTCTTATTTCCTGTGTTCTTTTAGGCTGGGAGCCATTTATTGAGCCATGGCCATGCTCTGTATCCTGGCAACAACAGGCAGCTAGTCGTCTCCATCCTCCTCGACTGAAGCTGGAAGCCAAGGCCAAACACCGTTTGGATATCAATATCACTTCTGTATTAATTGGTGAGTGGAAAGTTGTCTTTAGAACATTGGTACCTTTCTGTGCATAAGACTCTTGTCTGGAAGACCATTAATCCTGGTTTAGCAAATACTTGGGCCCATAGCAGATGTCACTTACTCATCATGGCTGCTTTCCTGATTAACCCTAACCTGGCCTCATGATGCTTCTTAACCTGCTGCTCCAGAGGTGGCATCCGGCAGTAATGCTGTCAGTGAGCAAGTAAGAGCTTAGACCACATGGGGAACATCAGTGTCCATGATGAACTTTCTCCCTGTGATGCTTGGTCACTGGGATTTATTAAATGTCCTCAAAGTGAGTTTAGATTCACTTCTCTCAGGCTAGTCATAGAATAATTCTTAAACGGTGTAATTTTAACTGTCTTTATAGCAGGATAAGTCGCCTATGCTGTTTCCCATCAAAGATCATGTGACCTGACTCTGAAAATCACTGGGCTAAAGAGTTGCCAAGCTAATAGCGTGTGTTCTGATAGTTTTTTTTGACAACACTGAAATGTACATTCCTGGATTCAATGTAGTGTGTCAGAATCACTCTATGCTTGTTTTTATATCAAAAGAAGAGTTACATCATCCAGTCAGGTAGTGCCTACTTTGACTATGAAAACTGCACTCACCCTTTAAGTTACTGATCTACACGATCTGATTTTTGGTACCACTGTAGTTACCTCTGAGTGATAGGTAACACGTACTACAGTTGTGCCTTGGTATCCAAAGGGATTGTTTCTAGCACTGCACTCCCACCTCCACCCCACCAGAGGCACCAGAATCTGTGGATGCTCAAGACCCTTACATAAAATGACCTAGTACAGTGACCACGGTTGGCTCTCGGTATCTGTGGGTTTTACATCCCACTTGCAGACCCCACAGATACGGAGGGCAGATTGTAGTGCAAATCTATGAATTTCCTTGAGTGTATGTGTTGGATTGAGGCTCATAAGCTATCTATTGGTTTATTCCATGTCAGAGTAGGATGGAGAATATATAGTGAAATAAGACTCTTAAGTTTATTGATCTCCAAATTTTAAAACCGGTGTTTTACATTTGCAGATTTCATTCACTAATTTGCCTGGATATTCACAGGATATCACTTACATGTGGAATCTAAAGTATGATAAAATGAACTTATTTACAAAACAGAAACAGACCCACACAGACATAGAAAACAAACTTGTGGTTACCAAAGGGGAAAGGAAAGCGGGGAGGGATTAACTGGGAGTTTGGGATTAGGAGATACAAACTACTATATATAAAATAGATAAACAGTTAGATCCTACTATATAGCACAAGGAGCTGTATTTAATAGCTTGTAGTAAACTATAATGGAAAAGAATATAAAAAAGAATATGTGTTTGTATACATAAAACCGAATCACTTTGCTGTACACCAGAAACTAGCACAACATTGTAAATCAACTATACTTCAATTAAAAAAATTTGCCTGGATATTAAATATCATCTGTGGAATAGTAAATTGATCTCATGATTCTTCTCTGTTATTTTGACTCCTATATTCTTGTGTAATCTGTTCATCTGGAAGTTTAGATAAAGTTTGGGGCAGAGCTTTGAAAAGCTACAATAAACAGGAACTTACCTCAAACAGAAGAGTTCTGTTGGTATTTCTGATGAGTATCTGTCTATTAAAAATATCTTCCAAGAGGCATTCTTGTTAGGGGGATAGATGTAGCTCAGTGGTAGAGCGCATGCTTAGCATGCACAGGGTCTTGAGTTCAATCTGCAGTACCTCCATTTAAAAGGAAAGAAAAGAACAAAAGGTAGGTATTCTTGTCGGTCATAAAGTGGGTTTTTTTGACCTTTAATTCCTTATTCCGAATATTGTGCTGAAACCCAGAAACATTGCTGTGACTTGGTA
Source organism: Camelus bactrianus (assembly GCF_048773025.1). Classification (NCBI taxonomy): domain Eukaryota; kingdom Metazoa; phylum Chordata; class Mammalia; order Artiodactyla; family Camelidae; genus Camelus; species Camelus bactrianus. The sequence continues at coordinate 71,193,497 of NC_133551.1, read as the reverse complement.
GTGTTTAAATATTCTTTTTGTAGCCAAATATTGGAGTTGAAAACCAGAAACTAATAGTTCTTGTTTTAAAATAAGATAATACTTTAATTAGAATAAAAAGTCTTTATCCAGGTGTGGTGCATCATGATTACTTTGTTAATCTGCTCTCCCCATAATAATTCTCCTCTTAAAAAAGTAAAAGCACTCCTAGAGAATTGTCAGCTGGATTTCAGTCTCCTGAGTTTGGTGGTTTTTTAGAAGCCTTGTGACTGGTCTTTCTGTCCGTACCCTGGGCCTTAGCTTGGCATGCCATGCTCTTCACAGAGCAAGCTGTTCTCTTTTCTAGACTTCTTCGCCACGTCCCTGTGCTCTAGGATGCCGTGCCGGAGTCACACCGATCCCTCAGTGTGTCGTGCACTTCCATGTCCTGAAGTCTTTGTATGTGCTCTTCTCTCTGTCTGGAATGGTTGTGTGCCTCTAATCCCATCGGGCACCTTACCTATTCTTCAAGACCCAGAGCAAAGGTCCTCACCTCTCTGTAGACTCCCATGGGCTTTCGTGTGTATTCCTCCACTTCTGCCAAAGCATAGTAAATCTCCCCCTGTCACGGGCTCCCGTACCATTTTATTTGGGTCTTTGTTTTAGCTCCTTTCACACTGTTGGATAGTTTTGTGGTGACGGTTTTTTGTTAAACGTTAATTTCTTCCAGTGGAGTATGAGGTTCTCCAGGGGACAGACTTTCTCAGAATCTAGCATAGTGTCGAGCATTTAGTGAGGCATTCAATAAAAGCTTGTTTTGCTGAATTGAAATTATCTGTTTTAAACCCTCAATCTTTTCTACTTCTATTCTTAATATCTTTGGGTAATTTTTTCTAGACCAATATGTAAGTACTAAGGAATCATGGATGGCAGATTACTGTAAACAGGACAAGGAAATAGTTTCAACTACATCAGAAGACTGGATGGGCTCTTCGGTGGATCCTCCATGCTTTGGACAAAGTAAGATTTTTTTCCTACAAATGTTTGACTAAATCACATTTGATCCACAGAGCCATGTTTCATTGAGAAATTCAAATAGAATCATCCTTTCTATGGAGAAACGTACAGGAAATTCTATCTTCTATAGCTGTTTTAGTCTTTGCCGGGGACATTTTTCTGGCAAAAGATGCTGATCTTTTAATATGAGCTCTAATTTCACTGTTGTGGGAGAGGAAGAAAGTGCAATGTACTATTCCTACATTCTGGTCACATTGCAGGTGAACTGGTGCATCTGAAAATGCATCAGGATCAGCCATCCGTCAGTTTGTGTTACTCAGCTGAACATTCCAGTTGGTTGGACTTTTGGACCGGATTTTAAAGAACGTCTTTTCAGTTTCCTATATCTAGAGACAGAGAGTTTGGTTATATTCTTGAAGAGAGGGAGGGCAGGCACCCATGTGGAAATAATTGTTTAAAGGGAGGCCCTGTGCTGTTTGTAAAGTATAAATGCATTGAATACCCAGCCTCTTGAAGAAAGAGGAGTCAGTTTGTTCTGTTAACAATGTTTTCTTTCCTTATTTAACGCTTCACCATGGAGCTCTGATTTCCTCAGAGCTGGGGAGATTGTGATGGCCAACTACACGGTCCTTAGTTGTTCCACAAGCCATTGTCATCCAAATTCAACTCAGCCCCAGCTCTTTCAGTGTGGTTTCTTTGGGGAGTCTTGGCTGGACTTTACATAGCTCATGAATACTTAACTATTCCATCTGGTCTGCAAACGTGTCCTGGGAAGATGGATTTTCTTAGTGTATGAAGCATTTGAACTGGTTCGTCTCTCCTCAGGGTGTATAAATGGACTTTCTGTCTGCCTTGTACTTCAGGAAGGAGGGACGAGGACTTGTCAGCTCTGCTTGCTCTCTGTGTCCCAGGCTGCTGCTTCTCAGTCTCAAGGCCATTGCTTAGGAGCCAGGGCCTTTCAGATATCATCAGCTTCAATCCTGGCTCCTCCTCTAACCTGCCCAGTTTGTGTGTCCAGAGACTGTAATGCAGTCTACCCAGAAGACTCTAAATCATCTCTGTAATATGTAATGTGTCCTAGAGAGTGTGTTTCTAAAGACATTATTCATGCAGAGGGATCTTAAATCCAGACTCAGTGCAAACACTAGGAAGGCCTAATCTTCAGGGTTCTGATGAAGGACTTTTCTTTTGTCCCTCTCCCCCTGCTCCCCTCCCCCTTTATTTTTGTGTTCTCCTCTTTCTCTGTAGTTAATAAGCTACCTTATCTGTGTTAAATGCCTGTGCTAAATTAAAGCTGGATTTTTATTTACTTACAGATTTTTGTGGTTGCTTAGGCTTATAAAAGTGTGTATCTTTTTAATTAGACATAAACAAATATACCTCAATTTCCAAACCTCTTTTCTTACTGGAAATTCCTAGATAGTAGAATAGCAGATGGGATTGTATTCTCTTACTAGACCTACCGATACAATTGCTGGGCATTCCTTTTGACAGTCGGGTTTGAATCTTGTTCAACTGATCACAAACTTTCAGCTCTTACTCAAGAATATTTAGTCACATTCTCCCCCCACATTTGTGCATTTTATTCAGGCCAGCTTCAAAATGAGCCCTTAAAAGGGGAGGTTTTTAATATGAAATTCAGCCTAAGGGAGCTGCTGATTTTTCACTGTTTCTTTAACAGGGAAAAGAAAATAATGGCCTCATTTTTGACATAATTGTTGGCTTTGTAAGGGCTGAGATTCTGCAGGTGAACCTGGATGGCATGGCTCCTTATTCAGTTCATTAGTTTTATATTCAAAGACAATTTATGGAAACACAAAAAAAAATATTCTAAAAACGTCCATGTTTAAGATAGAAATAAAATCAGGAGGTAACTCCTTACTAGAGATTGTTTTAACTTGGGACACAGACTGACTCTTTCCCTTGAATTTTTGAGACCCGTGGGGGATTAGCATTCTACTGCTACTGCCTTTTCCAGTTGGAACGAACGACTCCCACTAAAATCTGTGCTGATTGTTCTTGGTAACTTTTCTATGCCATTTAAGAACATACATGCTTTAAATTAAAAATCCTCAAAAGACTTACCATTCTGTTCAAGTGAACGTGAGTACATTTTCTTTCCCCAGTTGAGAAAAAAAGGAGCATGCTATGTTAACACAGCCTCCACGATAGAGGCCAGTGTAAAAACTGTCTCGCTCACCTTGTCAAGTACCCTCTTAGCTCTTAGTAATCACTGGAGGAATGATCCTATAATTGCATGATGCTTGCTCTGTTTGTAATGTACTCTGTTTGTGCTTATGTTTTGGAGATGAGTCTTCTTTTTCACTGTATTTATTCTTACCCTCTAACTTTGTCTCTCCTGTCTACCAGGCCTCCCCCTTGTCTACCTTAGAACTAGGAGTACAGCCAGTCTGACTAACCTAGAGCACCAGATCTATGCTAGAGGTACAGTATAGCCAAGCGAGGGCTTGCTTTATTTTCCTGTTTTAAGAACTGCCTTGTACACCGGTTTTCTGTGACTGTGGGAGCTGAATGGGGGTATACCCAGTTTTGAGAACTTTGCTTTAGTAGCAGGAAAGATCATTTCCAGCTAATGGACAGAGCGGCATCTTGTATCAGAAGGAAGTGATGTGCTGATTCTTATTCTGTGTCTTCCACTTGCTTTAACCCTTAGTGGAAATGGAATCAACTCCACAATGTATGATGCAGAAACATCCAGTGTCAGTTAGAGGTGATGTCTCATATTGAAAAGCAAATAAATGGAAGAAAACCATCCTCCATCAGGCAGTCCTGCAAGTCCTTGTTTACAGAATGCTCGGAGAGTATTTAGTCCTGTGGTAATGCAGGGGGCTCTGTCGGAGCTGTGACGATCAGGAATAGAGCTAAGAGAAATGTTTCCGGTAAATAATTGCTTAGATACAAATCTTACTTTCTTAAGAAGCGAAGTGCTTAGGAAGTAGAAAAGGGGATGTTATTTCTGTCTCTGACCCTTTAAGTTTCCTTGAGAATTTAAGTGGTAAGTAAATATGAAAGGAAAACATCATAGCATCAAGGAATTAGAATCCCAAGATGTCCAGTCCTTCATTTGTTTGAAGGAGTGCAATTTAATCTGAATGATTTATGTTTACTTGGCTAACACCACCAGATCATGGGTCATGATATATTTTATAAAAATGGCCTTTTGAGCTGCTTCTGCTAGGAGTTCAGAACAGAGATATTAATGTGTGGGGATAGTACTGTTGTTTTTCCTGGAAGGTTTTACCGGGATGGATGTTTGTGGGGAGGGCTCATGAAGCCTATGATTGAATCTTCACTTATTCGTGGATTTATACTTATAAGCTTTTCTCTGTTATTTAATCTTTTGGGCTGAGCAGAGTGTTAGTCCTCCCTGCCCCCTTAATGGAGGTACTAGGGATTGAGCCCAGGACCTTGTGCACACTAAGCACTTGCCCTGCCAATGAGCTATACCACCACCCTCCTCAGTACAGCATTATCCTTGTTTAGCTGGTGAGGACAGAGACTCAGAGAGACTAAGTAATTTGCCTTTATTCACATGACTAGCTAGTAGCAGACCTGGGACTTTATTTCTTATGGTTAATAAACCAGGTTCTTTCTGATAGACTGAGCTGTTCATACAGCATGAAACCCCACACTGTTCATAAGGGCCAGGTTACCCTGGGTAGCGAGTCCACAGGGGTAGCCATTTCCTCAGCTGGAGCCATTTAAGCTAAACTTGGACGTGAGGAACTTTGGGTTCTTTCAGCCTATGAATCAATTAGGTCTGGTCACTAGAGGAGGTTTTCTGAGGCCACCAGGGAGTACTGTTCCTTTGATGGACTTGGGAATTTCCTTCTCAGGCAAGTACACAGTTGATTTGGACCCCAGTGTGGAAGATGTCAAGTCTGTCCCCTGGAGCTGGGTTTAGATTTGTGGGCATTCCATGTATTTTTATCCTCAGAGAGGTAGGTTGCTGAAGTCTGCGCTGGTTTGTGTAATCAGGACAAGAAGCTTGGGGACCTTAGCAGTGTGCCTATGGAGGTGATTTAATTACAAAGCAATATACTCGTGAATGTCTTTATATGGATTCCTAGCACTTTATTCTGTGTTACAACGTGATCAAAGCCATTTGCCACCTGTTCTTTTTAAATCTAATTTGCAAATGGAAACTCAGAGTCTGGCGCACAGTGGGATATGAAAGCACATCTGGCTTCTTTTCCTCCTGGGTCCTTTATCTGCTGTAATAAAGCAGCTCTCTCACTCATGGAGAGGGAGGTGCCTTTCAAGGTGCCACAGTGAGTGCTGTTTACCCTGCAGACAGCTCTTAAATTTTTTACTCCCCCTCTGCTCTTGTCAGCAGCCTCACAGCTACTCCTTAATTTTCAACTTAATGAACACTGGTTTTTTAAGCAAACCTTGGGAACTAAGTGAGGCCATTAGGATGAGAAATGGGCATAGTCTAGCCTGAGATTATCTTAAGAAGTATTTGGAGTATCTGAAAACCAACCACGAAATTGTAGGAACACGCTGGAGACTACTCATGTATTTAGACTCCCCTGAGCCGTTGTCCTCACCAAAAAGAAGAACTTGCCTTATCCTGAAATGGCTTGTTTTGCAGTGTTTAGAGCACTAACTTGTGAAAACTTTAGAAGCTACAAAGGGAAAACAAAAAAAGCAATGACTCTTGAAGAGGCCTGGCACTGTCAGGACGCTTCCCTGTGCCGGACTCGAGAGGCCGGAGAGGCGGGCCCTGGTGCAGTTCGCCTTCTCGGCTGTGCTGGCAGGAAACACGTGCTCCTGGGGAGTGAACTGAATTTTGAATGTGGCGTTCTCAATGGGCAGTTGCAGTCACTTCTAGATGTCATTTTCTCCACAGCTGCAGACCATGCGGGTCCTGGGCTTTCTTAGGCTGACTCTGTGCTGTAAAGCTGGACACATAGTGAGACTGGGCCGCGCCCTTTTTTCTTGGTGGAGCGTGTGTGGTTGTGACCTGTGAGCACATCAGCCAGGAGGCTCTGGCCACCGGGTGGCCGCTGCCTTTGTGGTCCCAGTGCCACCTCCCCCTTTGTGTGTGTGGCTGGTAGAGGAAGTGCAAGCCCTGGGAGGAGCCGGAGCGAGCAGCAGGCTGCGAGACGGGCACGTGGGTCCCCAGGCAGCCCGGGCCCGGGAGACTGTTCCTCAGTCTGATTTCTGACAGGGTCTGGAGTCAGGTCAGACTCTCCCTGGAATCTGATTACTTATATTGATCACTGTTTCTTTCCAGTTTCCTCGATTAGAAGCTATTTTGTGAAAGAAGTTATATTTTGTCCTCCTTCTGTAGTCTCCATAGTGGTCCCTGCCTTACAGCAGAGGGTGGTGATATCTGTGCAAAAAAAAATGAGCTAAAAGTTTCATTTAAAAAGCTTTGGGATAGTGTATTTCTGATCTTCCAGGGAGGAAAAAAACCACAGCTATTCCTATAAGAGATAGGGAAGAATGTTTTTATTTTGTTATAATATGCATAATATGATTCCAACGTAGCTCATATAAAGGGAGACTTCCTTAAAGTACAGGTATTTCAGACAAAGTGTAAGCAAGTGCCTGCGATACGTTTGTGTTGTTACAATTTGGGTTATCTGTTTAGAATGTATTTCTTGGGAGTAGTGGGGATTCATTACTCTTTCTTGTCTAATGCCAGCCGTATGAGGTCTGGCGCCTCCTTCTAAGATGAGGCCTGTGGAGTTGTGGGACAGCTGCTGGGTGGGAGTGGTCACACGGCACAGCCCATTGTCAGGGGACTAAGTCACCTAAGGCACTGGAATACACAGTGATACCCCACTCCTGTCAACACACCTGTGGTGGTTCCTCTTTCTCTCCACCTTCAGCCCCTTTGCACAAGAGGCAGTTTGGGGCACTGTCTCCAGGTTTGGGGAGGCTGTCTGCCACACAGGTAGAGGCACATGCTAACGGCCTTGTGTTTGCTCACAGCAGAGGTGAAGGCCCCCAAACGCCGGCAGCCTTTTGTCCCTTTCGCTCTGAGGAATCACACAGGCTGCACTTTGTGGTTTGCCACGCTGACCACCACGCCCACCAGGTAAGGAGCACTGAGTCTGCCACCAGGGGCTCCTGTGTTCCAGCCCAGCACAGCAAGGCGGGCCCTTCTTGAGGCTCTTGAGGTTGATTCTGTTTGAATCAATAACTTGCTGTCTTGCTGAGATTTATGATGGGAATTCTGGTTCTGTGTAGAGTCTGCAGTCAGAGAAACAAGTCTTGAGTCTGAAATATCCAAATTGTGATTTTGATCTTGGTGTCCATTGTTTTTAAAGTAAAAGTTGAGCAAATTAAGGATGTGAAAGAAAACTCACTCCATCCTTTCTTCTTGGTCCCCATTCCATTCCCCCTTTTAAAATAAGCTTTGTGTGGTTATTAAACCAAATGTTTTTCCCATTTTTCTTCCAAAACTGCTTTGAAAACACCTCTCAAATCCTTCCTCTACCCCCCCCCCACCATATAAGAATTATCTTCCAAACCTTAAACATACTTAAGTCCAGATGGAATTGGGTGGAGTTAGGGGAACAAATGAGAATTTACCTAAGCCAAGTGAGAACATTCTCTAACAGCTTTCTGCCTGTTCAGACCTTGGCTCAACTTTCCAAATGCAGGCTGACCTTTCCAATTTAGGTAATGAAGTGTATGAAATGAGTAACAGGATCAACTGATTTGAGACCGTATTTCTCCTGCCTCCACCAAGTATGTATGATAACACTCTAGAGGAGACATTTTTGCTTTTTTGAAAACAATTCACATCTGTTAAATTCTAAATAGTCACGTAAATACTACTGTTAAAAGCCATGACTTAGTTTATGTAGCCCCCTGTGTGCCAGACTCTGCTGCTGGAGGCACGTGACCATGTGGCGATAGCTTTGAGCTGTTTCTAAAGTTTCAAGTAAGTTGTGATTGATCACAAAGATAACTTGTGTTATTGACCTTTCAGGTCATCTTTGACAGCCAGGTTACGTGGCCTGTTGCTATGAATTGAGTTCTGTGTGAGAGGGAGGTAGAGAGAAAGAGAGCCTAGCTGGTGTCGTCTGATTTGGTTCCAGGGCTGCGCTGTCTCACAGTGGGAGTCCAGGCGTAGTCCCAGAAGGGACCGGAACATTTCTTGATGATGCTCACAATGTTAGCGAGTGGCGGGAAGTCCTTACAGGTGAAGAGATTCCCTTTGAATTTGAAGCAAGAGGAAAGTTAAGACACAGGTAAAACATGGTTCATTGTTTGCCTCAATATGTATATATACATTAGAGGCAAAACCCTAGGAACAATTATTCTTATGGTATAAATAATTGTCCCTAGTGTCTTGCCTTTCCACTTTTCCTTTGTTAATGATTTTAATGTTTTATTATTAAAAGGTATTTGGAAAATCAGTGTTTCCTTTAAAAAAATATGACTGTCCTGCTATCTTGGAAATACATTTCTTTCCATTTTAATTATCCCTTTGTTAGACAGGTGAGGTGATAACCTGTGTGTTCCATAGAAGTAATTTGGTTGAAGCGTAGACAGATCATAACACTCCAGTTCACTGCATCCTAGCCTGGCTTTCGTGATGTTGTGGTGCCATGGCATTCTTAAAAGCTATCAAAGCATGTTGGTTTCAGTTTTAAGATATGTGCCACATAGCAGTTTCAGCAAGCAGAGCCAGTAGTGAGAAGATATTCTGATTCTAAGTACGAATAACTCATCTGGGCAGACCGCTAGCTGCTGGCACTCTTAAAGTAGCCAGCCGAAGGACGGGAATAAATGTGAAAGAACGCTGTGTCTGGTTACTGAGATATCTTAAAATGTGTAATAAAATGTTCTTTTATTTGCAAACATTTTGAAGTGGAAGGGCTGTCCAGTGGATAGTGAATGGGTTAAGATTTTAGTGTTTGAGCCTTATGATCTGAAATTCAAGAGATTGGCTTCAGCCTTCTGTGGTCATACATGCTCATGGTGCTTTAAGTCTGTGTGTGTGCAAACCTGCTCCTGAGTCAGACACTTCTCCCTTCTGCCTTGCTCCGCATCAGTGCACATACTCCCTAGCACCAAGAATTCTGAACTTGTGGACCTCCAGTGATTTTTCAGGAGAAAAATAGTTTAAAGAACTGCAGTACTGGGCACATGTGCCTGGAAGCCACATTAGAATTTCCAAGGATGAGTGGTGAGTGGTGTTCCACAAAGTTCCCCGAGAAGCTCATTATAGAGCTGTGACTGGATTTCTTAGTAAGCACTGCTTCTTGTATCAGAAGGGGTTTGGCCTTTTTGTGTCGTTTCCATTTTAGTTTCTGTGTTCTGTAACCCATTTCAAGTCCCACTGTTCTGCTTGAATTTCTCAAAATAAATGCCTTCTCTGGCTTTTCCCCCTCTGGCATACTGTACCCCACTCCCTGCCTCCCTCCTCCCTTCCCCGTTCCTGTCAGCCTCAAATCCAGTTCCCCATTTCAGGCTTCTGGCTTGAATTAGGCAAAATCTAAAATAGAATTAAATGTGCAATTTCCTCCTGTTCCTCCTGGTCTGCCCGCTGCCTTCTACTGTGGTGTCAGCTGAGCGTTTCAGCCCCGGGACTGAGGGCTCTGTCTCTCATTAACCTGCCTGTGTTCTTATAGGACTGAAGCTGAGTGACTGAGTGTGTCCTGAGAGAAGTAGGAGATTCCACAAAAGAACCAAGGAGAAAGTGCTGTTTTATGCATTTCCAAGAGTATGGTTACGTTATTAAATTGCCAGTATAGCCTTTTTACTACCCCACTGAAACACTGTTAGCTGACGTCATCATTTCATAAAGGTTGAGGTAGAGGTTAGTGGGGGAGAGACCTGAGCTAGTTCTCAAGATTCACTTGGTTTGCACCAAAGGAGGGCTGATGCCACTCTTGCTTGGGCTTTATAGATCTTGCAGTTTTGTTTTAAGTATAAGACTCAGTTAAAATGTTCTCTTGATTTCCCTTGCATTAGGTAACCACCAAAAGGCTTATTAGCCAGCCGGGTTTTTAATGTCATTATACAGTAAATCCGATTCCAGTCTTTGCGTCTGCTTCCCCTCTCTTGCTTGGATTGTGCTTAAGGTCTTTTTCTGTGTTCTGCCTGACAGACACACCCATGACCTCCGGATTCATCAACTGCAAGTTAGAGTGAATGGCTGGGAGCAAGTGAGCCCAGTTTCTGTGGACAAAGTCGGGACCTTTTTCCGATATGCGGCGCCAGATAAGAATTCATCTTCCTCTATGGTGTGTGGCTGTGGAAAGGGTGTTCGGTGGCCGCGCCCCCTTAAAGAAACCAGGCAGGCAGACAGGCCTGTAATAGCCTTGCTCTAGTGAAATTTTCTTGTTCTTTATTTCTCCTAGCACTGGGAAGAATACCTAAGATTATTTTGGGTTATCAATGCCTACAACTATATAGACAAGCCAGCCAATGGTTAGTTTTAGTAGAAAAATAAGATGTAAAATTAGCATTAACACATAATACCCTCCCCATACAGATTGGTTTTATACTCACCTGGACCACCCAGCAGGTTATGAGTCTGCCAAACACGTATTGGCTGTATTTTTACCCTTTCTTTATATAGCGTCTTCTTTATACTCCTTATGATGCTGCTCCTTGATCCTTCTAGCTCTGTGTCTCCAAATCCTCCTCTCTGGCATAGAGACAGATGTCCATTGTTGTTTATTTTCTGATCACACGTCCTTTCACCCGATTTTACGCAGCCTGTGGTTCTAGGGGCTGGAGGGCCAGCCTGGGGAGTGCTAGCAGGTGGCATGCCTGACTAGACTGTGCAGGTGGGGGCTAGCGTGCCAGCCGCTGTATCAGCCACTGTGGATGCTCTCGCCTGGGTCTCAGCCGTACTTCATAGGTAACCACTCATTTGTGGGTAGCCAGTGATGAGTGGGAAAACACAGATCTGCAGAGATAATGTAGCTTTCCTCATGCTTGCTTGCTTCAAGAAAAATATTTTTGGAGAGCACTGTTCTTTCCGCTTTTCCTCTGTTGTGCCCAGGTTTCTTAGAAAAATAACTTTTCTTTCAAGATTACTTTTCTGCCTAAGTTCATGTCCAGTAATAAAAGGACTAAGCCCCTGAGAGATACCTTTTTATTGTGTTGATGCATTCTGGAGAAAATCTGTATATATTAAATGGTTGTGAGATGAATATTGCTTTTCCCTTACCTTCTAAGATATTTTCTCTTCATAGTAGACCACACTTTACCTAAGATTATTTATAAACACCTTTCAAGCAAATTACATTGTCACTGAATTTAATGATGCCTGTAATGTTAGGACTGTACTGACTCTCTGACTTTTGGAATTTTTCTTAGATTGGCAGCCCAAGCAGCAGAACAAATATTATTCATCCCCAGGTTTATGTGAGTATGACTTTCCCGTGTCACTGTGTTTATTGAGTTTACACACTGTGCCTGAACCATACATGGATGTATAGTTCTTGACAATCACTGGACTCTGTGTTTGGAATTATTGTTTTCTTTTTCTATGAATGATTACCTTCCGTTTATAAGAACCTGCAAGAAAATGTTTTCCCCTAACTTGGTATGTGAGACTGAATATTATAGGGAAGGAAGAGAAAAGGCAATTGTTTTGGTCCAAGGCCTCCTTTTCTTTCTAAGTTAAATATAAATTAACCTTTGTATGGCTATAAATATTTCATAGGTTTTGGTCCAAAGGTTATGAAAGTAAATAAGAATGAAAAACTAGTCAGATTTTTTCCCCCCATTTGGCTTTTGAAACATCACTACAAGATGACATTAAAAAGCTATTTTCAGGTTTTTGCTTATAATTTCTTATCGCTGAGGATAGCAAGTTTTAAAATGTGAAATTCAGTTGAGCTTGGAGACGACAAGATCAAGATTTAAAACAATTGTTATTGGGCCTCGGCTCTTCTGGGGCTTTGCTGAGCTGGGTCTGTGGAAGCTTTGGTGATGAGTGTGTCCCTCTAAAAAAACTCTAGAAGACTGTAGTGTGCCTTTTCACTGAGACTTCTAGAAGCTTTGGTTCAAAACATGGAGCTCTTCATTTGATTGTTTATAGGTTGGTTTTTGCATACTGTTAGTTTTAATTAAAAAGTTGGCAGTGTGGAAAGCTTGGGTTGTTGTGTCATTTGTTTTTCCAATAAAAAAGCATTAGGGTTAGGACACATTGTAATTGTACTTCAACTTGAAAAAAAACAAAAACTGAGAATTCTAATTAAAAAAAAAAGCGAAAAGAAGCATCATCAGTATGTTCTGGATACTTGTTCTAAGAACAGTATTTTTGGAAATCTTCTCTTTAGTATACCTAAGGTGGAATTTTTTTACTTAAAAAAAGAAAATTCCTGTCCCATGGTAGTAGTTCAAAATGTGTTGAATGTGTGAATGAACATATGGTGATAAAGACAGTAGTGGCTGCACCCAAGACCAGAAATAAATGATTTCCCTCCATATCTTGAGTTTCTGAACTTTGGTGTTCTCTTCATTAAAAAAAAAAAAAAAGGATTATTTAACAGAACAGAAGAAGAAGAGGTTTGTTTTTAAAGCTCTTAGAGATACAATGTTTCTTATAGGCAGTCAAACAATAGTGTATGGGCATATTGACTACGTTTTATGACGTTTAGAAAAAAAGTTGTCCTTCCTGTGAAACGCCGACCGATACAAGCAACTCTTTAGAACTGGCTGTTACAATAGTGTGTACTTACAGGATATTCACTCCTGTTAAAGTGGAGTGGTTTTAGGGCTTAATGACTCCTTTCACTGAGGAGCTATGGCAGTAATAAGATGCTTTTGATTTAGGCCTTCCAGTCGGCAGTGTTGTATTTTGCGTGTGTTTCAAAAGCACAGTTACTCTCTTTTCACTTCTCTCTTTCACAGTTCTCTTCGCTCCCGCCCGTCCGAGTCGTCTTCGCGGTGACTATGGAAGGCAGCGCTCGGAAAGTGATCACTGTCCGATCGGCCCTCATTGTGAAGAACAGGCTTGAGACTCCCATGGAGCTAAGACTGGACAGCCCATCAGCTCCAGACAGTAAGTTTGGACGTCATCTTCCTTTTACCCTGAGACGGACTTTGGGGCGGGGACCACGCCTGAAAGCACTAACACTGATTTCTGTGGCAGAGCCCGTGGTGCTTCCCGCTGTCATGCCAGGCGACTCATTCGCTGTGCCTTTACACCTCACTTCTTGGCGGCTGCAGGCCAGGCCTAAAGGGTTGGGTGTGTTTTTCTGTAAGGCTCCTATTCATTGGACCAATGTGGTGAAGACTGCAGAGGTTAGTAGCAGCAAACGAGAGTGCCACTCCATGGACACGGAGAAAAGCCGATTCTTCAGGTATGCGTGGTGCAGCAGTGGCATGTAAATTTTGCCATTTTTGTTCTTCATTCTTTCCCTAAGGACCCTGAGTAATTCAATTGTGCTTGTTTAAAACCCTAAATTTCTTATTCCTTACGTTCTTGTGTTAGAGTTCGTAAGAATTCAAGGGGTAACCCTTGGTGGGAGTGTGGTTGTTGCTTGTCATCTAATGTTGATGGGAGGAACAACCACAAACCCACTACTCACACTGTACGATTAGAAACATGTCTGCCTGCATCAGCATAAAGAGGAGACATGCAGGGAGGGGAGAAAAAAATATTACCAGTTCCCATTCCTAAATTGGGAAGCAGGAAAATCCTGGGGTTGGGAGTTTTTCAAATGACAGATTGCAAAGGACTTTGGATGAAGGGTCATGCACCTGGTTCTGACTTCTCCTGGGGACTTTGACAAAATTAATCATTTAGACTCCTGTTTTCCCCTTCTGAAGAGTGTAAGTAATATGTTACTAGATTCAATGTTAGGAAAATTACTGGATTGCACTTGTCAGATCCTTCTAAACTTAGACTTTAAACTTTTGAGATTCGAGATGATCAGCTTTAGTTTCCTTTATAGCAAAGGCAGGCATTCATTTAGTTTACACTTATAGAGGAGGTACACGAAGAACTTAAATTCCAGGATACCCTTTATCCAGATTCGCCAGTTGTTAACAGACTAGAGGGAGAAATAGACAAAAATACACAGACATAATTAGTGACGTTAACACTTCCCTCTCAGTAGTTTATAAAACAAACAAATGAAAACAATAAAGATATAAAAAGGATTTGAACAGTGTTATTATTATTAATCCAGCTTATCACAATTGGTGTTTATAAAGCACTTTAACTAACAACTCCAGGTTGCACATTTATTTCAAGTGTTTGTGAAACATTCATCAAGAGAGACCATCTACTGGGCCATAAAAGAAAGTTCAGTAAATGTTAAAGAATTGAAACCCCACACAGTGTATTTTATGATTACAATAGAATTAAACCAGAAACCAGTAACAATAAGATGCTTACAAAACCCAAATATTTGGAAATTAAATGATACATTTCTAAATAACCCATGGGTCAAAAAAGAAATCACAAAGGAAATAATATTTCAAAATGATTAATAATAAAAACCAGACATATTAAAATGTGGGGGATGCAGTAAAAGCCATTCTAAAAGGAAATAGATAGCTTTTAATGCTCATGTTAGAGAATAAGGAAGATGTAAAATCACTGATCTAAAATTCTATGTTAAGGTAGAAGAACAAGCTAAATACAGAGAAATGGGGAAGGATAAATAAATATGGAAATCAAGGAAGTAGAAAATAAATAATAGGAAAAAATTAATAATGTCAAAATGGGCTTTTTGAAAAGATTCATAATTTTAATAAACCTCTAATAAGACCAGTCATGGTGAAAAGAGAGAAAAAGCAAACGACCATTATAAGGAATGAAAAAGGGAGACATTATTATAGATCCTACAGATTTATTCAAAGGCGTGGAAGATGTCATGAGCAGTTTTATGCAAATAAATTCCACACTGGAATGGCAAATTTCTTGAAAAACGCTGCCAAAACTAACACAAAGAATAGAAAATCCAAATAACCCAATATCTATAAAAGAAATTTAATTTGTAATAGAAAGTCTTTACAAAGAACATTCTAGGACCATATAACTTCACTAGTGAATTCTACCAGGCATTTTAAGGAAGAAATACCAGCTCAATGCACACTCAGAAAGTAGAGGAGAATAGAACAGTTCTGACTTATTTTATGAGTTCAGCATATCCCTGATGCCAAAACTGATATACTTATTATGAAAAAAAGAAAGTCAAAAAAGAATAAAGATACATGTGTGTGTATAACTGAATCACTTTGCTGTACACCTGAAGCACAACATTGAAAATCATATACCTCAATTAAAAAATAAATAAATTTAATACTAAATAAAAAAGCTATAAGCCAACATTCCTCCATGAAGATATGCAAAAATTCTTAACGAAATATTACCAAATAAACTCCAGCACGTGAGGTTTATTCCAGTAATATAAGATTAGCTTAACATTTGAAGATCGATGAATGTGTCTAATTCATCATATTAACAAACTGAAGATAAAAGGCATCAGATCAGCTTCATAAATGCAAAAAAAAAAATTGTGAGACCTAATAAATTTATCCAGATTTCAGGATTCAAGGTCAACCTATAGAAATCAGTTATATGCTTATATTCTAGCTGTGAAAAATTAGAGAATATGATTTAAAATATCACTTACAAGAGCATCAGGAAAAAAAATTCAGGAATCAGTCTAAGGAATGATGTACCAGTCTTCTACCCTAGAAATTACAAAACCTTGCTGAAAGATACTAAAGAAAACGTGATTACTAAGTGGAAAGATATAAGCAAGTTCGTGGATTGGAAGACTCAGTATTGTTAGGATTTCCGTTCTCACGAAATTGATCTGGAGATACAACCCGATGCAATTGATTATCAGCAGGACCATGAATTTTTAAAAAATGGTATATTCACACCATTGCATATGAATCAAATACTGATGCATACAATAACATGGCTGAGTCTTGTTTAAACTTAATGCTATGCAAAAAAAACCCAAACACAGAGAGTAGTACATACTGTATCATTCTGTTTACAAGCAGTTCAAGAACAGGTACAATTAATTACCTTATGATGATAAATGTCGGAAAGTGGTTGCTTGAATGATGGGAGAGGATACTGATTGGAAAGGGATATGAGAGAACTTTCTGGAGTGAGAGAAATATTCTATAATTGGCTTTGGGTGGTATTTATAAAGGCGTATATAATTGTCAAGATTCATCAAACTAAACGTTTAAAATCTGTACATTTTATTGTGATTTGATTATGTGTTAGTAAATGCGTTTGGATTGAAAACTGCAGATCTCTTAGTAAATTATTGAACCATTTTAATGTTATGCTATCTCCTACTTAGCTAAGAAGAAAAAGTTCAGGGTCTTCATTCAGGCTGATTACACCATTTTGTCTTCATAGGTTTTGTGTGGCCATAAAGAAAGAGAATTATCCAGATTACATGCCTTCAAACATATTTTCTGACAGTGCAAAACAGATTTTCAGACAGCCTGGGCATACCATATATCTCCTGCCAACGGTGGTAATCTGCAACTTGCTACCTTGTGAACTTGATTTTTATGTGAAAGGCATGCCAATTAATGGGACACTAAAACCTGGCAAGGAAGTGGCTCTCCACACAGCTGATACATCCCAGAACATTGAACTGGGTAAGGATTTAGTCAAATAATTATCTATAATAATTCTGTGAAAGTGTCAGTGGATATTTTGTGATTATTTGGCGAACATTTTTGAGTAGTTGTAGCACATATAACATCTCAGTAAGCCAGCTCAAGGGATTTATGCAGTTAAAGGAAAAAGCAAAACTTACAATTTGGAAAATCATCGAAACAAAAAAACTGAACAAAACCAAAAGATTTACACAGCAAGCACTCAACATAGCCTTTTCTCTTATGTTGCTCACTTGGTGTGTAACTAAAGGAAGTCATTTCATCTCTTCAAATGACGCTTTTTACCAGCTGTAAAATGAGTGGAATCATGTGTCTCTCTTCTTTTCAGGGAAGGGAAAAATGTTTGCTAAGCACACGCTGTACTCCAGGCGTTATGTCAAATACTTTCACACACGTGATCTCATGTAATCCTTACAGCAGTTGTTATTTGTCCCACTTTACTGATGAAGAAGTTGAGGGGTGGGACAGATAATGCATCAAGTAATTTTCAGTTGCAGGGATGAGTGAAGTCAAGGTAGAGAGTCATTATCCTGTTTAAGGCTGTTGCAGTCATGTTGAAATAATAAGGACTTAGATATTTACCTTTTTACAGTTTGTAAGTGATTTCACTACATCATCTCATTCAGTTTTCACAACAATGGATGTTTGAGGCAGAGACACAGCATTATCCCCATTTTATAGATGAGGAACCTGAAACTCACTGAACTTCAGTAATGTGTCCCACAGTGATAAGCTTACGTTTTTGAATATGTAAACCCTTGAGCTTAATTTAGAAAAGAAAAATAGTGCAGTCCTAGTTGTCTGTTTTAAAGAAAATAGGTCTTTGCTCTGACGTTTAATTAGTTCTTCAACAAATATTTACTGAGCCCCTGTGTATAATGGAAGTGTCCTCTCACCCCCCATCACTGTGTGCACACCGAGGACTCCTCATCTTCACATTCATGCTTTACGCGGATCATCACTTTTAACAGGAAGCCCACGAAGTAGATTCTGTGGTTACACCCATTTGGCAGATGAGACAGCGAGGTTAAATAGCTTGCCCCATATCACTCAGCTGTGAGGACAGACTGGGAATCTGAAGCCAGGCAGTGAGGCTGCAGAAAACCTTCACCCTTACCCTATACTTGCCTTTACTGGGTTTCTGGGACCCAGCTGAGGACGTGATGTATA
Source organism: Camelus bactrianus (assembly GCF_048773025.1). NCBI lineage: Eukaryota > Metazoa > Chordata > Mammalia > Artiodactyla > Camelidae > Camelus > Camelus bactrianus. Next base: position 71,175,737 of record NC_133551.1, on the reverse strand, counting down.
GTAAACTCTTAATACTATTAAGAGCTATCATCGATAACTTTTTGGTACTTTCATTCTTCTAATTATTATGCAGTTCAGACTCCCTAGTGTGACTTCCAGACCATCTGGTTTGCTTCATATTTATTCTCACTCCTGCTAAAGGAAGATGGCCATTCTAATGAGATTTTTGCCAGTTGAATACATAGATACTGATTTTTCCGGAAGGAATCCAATTTAGTTTGGCTGTGGGCTGTTTTGACAAACTGAAGCGAGAACCTCAAAAGACAATAGCTTGTGTCTTCCTTAGGGGTATCCCTGGAGAATTTTCCACTCTGTAAAGAATTGCTCATTCCACCTGGAACCCAGAACTACATGGTGAGAATGAGACTCTATGACATCAACCGGCGGCAGCTGAACCTCACCATCCGGATTGTGTGTCGAGCAGAGGGATCTTTAAAGATCTTCATTTCTGCTCCGTATTGGTTAATTAACAAAACAGGTATGTATACAGGCCTCCAGTAGGCCTTTGGAGTTGGTCATGGGAATTCGGATTTGTTTGCTCAGCCAACTAAATGGAGCCAATGCAAACAGATTACCTCAGCAGTATACGCTGCTGAAACTTCCCTGCTTCCATAAGAAGTGCTTAATCATGGTCAAGAGTGTCCTTTCGGACAACAACTGAGCCCACCAAATAAATTCAGTTTTCCCTGCTTACCCCTTGATGAGTTACTTTTCCTTTCTTTACTTGCATCTGTCTTGGACAGACTGGGTAGGACTGATGTGAACTTTCCCCTCCTTCATGAAGGGCTACCACTGATCTTCAGACAGGACAATGCAAAGACAGACGCTGCAGGCCAGTTTGAGGAGCATGAGCTGGCCCGGAGCCTGAGCCCACTCTTGTTCTGCTACGCCGACAAAGAGCAGCCAAACCTGTGAGTACAGTTATTTATGGGAAGGGGAAGTAAGCTCCTCGGGAAGGGAAGAATTAGCAAAGGCTATAGTATATCCGTGTAAGTAGAAATATACTGCAGATAACATCCTGACTTGGCAGGGGAATAGGACCGTGACTTAATGGGATTTTTTCGGATCTAATTTCTGTGTTATTTGATATTGAAAATAAACCATTTGGTTGGTTTATAACGAAAGCTAGTTTTATTTTACGTGCATTGAAGTAGTTCTATTCGTAACTCTGCCTATGAAGAGAGACCCTAATGTTCTCTTCTCTGCATGGCTTCTATCCCCCTGGAAGCTCTCAGCGCAGGCAGAGGAGCTGGTGTCAGAGGGGAGATAGGCTGGCCCTTTGGTAAAGCCTCCACCTCATTAATCCGGTCCAGCTCATTTTGTGTAAGGTTTTGAAATCCATCCCTTTTTTTCCCATCGAAATCAAATGTGCCATTTCAAGATCTCAGAGCGCTCATTGCACGTTTAAAGGCAGGAAGAGCAGCAGTTGTGAGGATTAGATGGCATATCCTTTTAACGTATGGTCGGGGCTTTCATTCATGTTTGTTCTTGGTTTTTACATTCTGCTTTTCACAGGCATCTTCTAGTTTATAGCCTTAATGCCGAAGTACGTAGGCATATCTGACTCTGCTAAAATGCCATGCCCCGTTATCTGCAGAACTATGCTACAGACTTCCCGGAGGGTGTAGGGGACCTTACACGCCAGTGGATGCAGATGTGTCTACCAGGGAGGGCTGGACTTTTGGTTGGTGCTGGAATCAGGAGAGGGTTGACTAGGGTGCTGGCCACGTGGGAGATACACAGCCACTTGACGTGGTCAGCAAGCCCAGACTCACTATTTTTCTGAAAGGATTTTGACAGTTTTAGATTTAGGACTTGATATTTGTTAACACAGTTTATTTTATCCAGGGAATTCATAGTTCCCAAAGCATTTCCACATAGATTCTCCCAATGTCCCAATGGATTAGACAGGGCAGGAAATCTTGTTTTGTTTTCAGATGAGGAAACTGAGGCTCAGAGAGAGTTACCTGCCCAAGGCTACATTGCTTGTTAGTGGTAGAGCTGAAACACACAAGCATGAGTTAACGATTCCAGGATCCGTGACAGGACACTGGCCAGCTAGATGGTGCTTTGCCTTTATAGTGGTACCAGGTCTTTGAAAGAATGGGCCATTAGCTGCATCTTCTGTACATACTTTTCTCATATGTTCAGGGTATTTCACGAACTCTTGAAGCACCTGAGTCAGGAAAGTATCAGTTTGCTCTGGATCCTTGTTTTTCAGAGGAATGATAGATACTATACATTTTCCTCATGTCTTATGTTCATAGAATCATAATGTTTTCTCCTAAAGTGGTTAGTTGTAGAAGTCAGTACATTTCACACAGTGCTGAACGTGGCTACCTCTAAGATAGAGTTTTGACCACCGACTAATTGCCTTGCTGGGTTTGGGGATCACATGCAAGTGAGGAAGAGTCACTATTAGAGTTCTAATTCTGGGTGCTAGCCGCAGCAGTGATTCCTGATTAGACAGGGAGAGAAGACTTTCTTATGGATGAATGTGTTCATTTTTGCTTTTCTGCCCACAGCTGCACGATGAGAGTCGGAAGGGGGATTCATCCAGAAGGCATGCCGGGCTGGTGTCAGGGCTTCTCACTGGATGGTGGTAGTGGTGTCCGAGCTTTGAGAGTCATCCAGCAAGGAAACCGACCAGGGCTGATCTATAACATTGGTGGGTTATATCTGGGGCAACGGGAGAACCAGAACCATTGGTCAATGACTTCAGGCTTGGAGGGATAAGCTGGCCATACATTTTGGCCTCACTGCAGGCGCTGATTTTCTTGTTTGGCGTTCAGTCAGGTGTCTGTTCTTTGACTGCTAGACTGATATCAACACAGACCTATTCTCCTGGGGATCTAAGGAGCCACCTAAACACCGCCCCTTTGAGGTCTGGGGCTCTGTTTCATTTCAGACTCACCTGTGTCAGAGAAGGATCAGTTTGGCTTGAATCCTTGCTTTTCATGGGAATAATAGGAACACTTAGAATGCTTTTCATCCTCCATGCATTTCCCACGCATTCATTAAAACTTGCAAACCCCAAGAGGGTAAGAAGCATTGTTCTCCTTGAAACCGAAGCAGAGAGGTTAAGTGACTGGTCCAGATATAAGGGGGAAATCTGGGTTAGAATTAGAATTATGACTTGAGTGTCCACATTTGAGGCAAAAAATATAATAAAATGCACAGGGTGTTTTTCGTCATTAGAAGCCCCTAAGCCAGCTTAGCTTATGGAGGTGGTGGGTGGTGAGTGAAAGGGAAGATGCTGTGCCTGGAACACTGGAAAGATTGTCCGAAGGGTTAAGACAAATTTCATTTAAATATGTCTCAGGTTTGAAATGTTAGCAATGTATCCTTCCTTTAGTATATAATTTGCAAGGATCTCAAAGCACTGTTTAGGACTGAATGTTGGGAAGCCACCTGGAACCATTCATTTTCACTCTACGATGATAGGAATGTTCTGTCCTGTACCGTCCAGTATGGTTAACACTGGCCGCAAGTGGCTGCCGTGCGCTCCACAGTACATTACTAAGAAATGTGAATGTGACAAGGGAATTGAAGTTTTCATTTTATTTCATTTTAGTGAAGATAAGTCGTGCTGTATGACTAATGGCTACTGTTTTGGGCAGTGTAGGTATAGAGAGTCATGTTCTAGAAGGAAAAATCGAGGTGGTATCATTAAGCTGTTTTCCCTGAATCCTGTGGAGTCAGTGATATGTTTAAGCGTTTGAGGGCTTATTAGTAAAAGAGTCTCTTCCAAGTACAGTTTGCTTTTTATGTTTTTTAAAATATGAATTTGCATGTATTCTCCCTTGACATGAAGGTGTCTCCTTTAAAGTTGACATTAAGTTTTTTTAATAGAAAAAATAAACTTTATCTGATCCTCCAGCTGAGGACCATTTTTGTTACTTTTTCTCACATTTGTTTGCTCCACCCCTTGAGTAGGCAAAGTTCTGCTTCGTACTGAATTTGGTTTTCTGCTGGAGTATCTGTCCTTGATAAACTATGAAAGCAAGACGCTGCAGGTTGTCTGGGAGCTGTGGTTGGTACGGATTGGAGGGAAAATGGTACTTGTGCTTTTTAAAGCAGCTGGCACTAAGGAACCGCACAATTCTTGCAGGGAGGCAAATTGAGCTGTCCAGTGGAAATATACAGTGAGTGCACATGTAAGCTTAGGTGCTAGGTGCATTCATTAAAACTTACTACTTTTGTGTTTAGAGATAAGAGTGTGACTTGAATTTTGTTGTTAAACCAAAGAAAGGAATAGAGAGAGTGGGCTCGGGTAGGATTTTATAATTCTTAAGGATCATGAGATCTTGGCATGTATAATCAAGGGAATTTGTGGGATCTCTTACATGAATATTTTTGAAGAATTGGATGGATAACTAGCTCCCTATCGGGAAAGTTTCAAGCATCGTCCCAAGCAGAAAATCCAGGCAGGGCCTTGCCAGTTAACGTCACATGTAACTCCAACAAGAAGGATTTTGTACATTTTGATCTTATCAAGCTATTCATTTATTAGGGGTTTGCCAGGGCAATCTAAAATGAAAAAGGAAATTAAAAAACCTACTTTTTTCCCAAAAATTGAGTCTTGATACTGTAGACTCTTTTTATAGTATCAAACATATCTTTTATAGGTGGACTTTGATTAGTTGAGATCAGCTAGCTATGATAATGTTCATTTCTGACAATCGATGCTTTTCTGTATGGTACAGAAAAGTGTAGGGTTTATCTTCCTAGTCCAGCATTACTTTGCATTTCTGAAGCACAGAATTTCAGTGATTTTTGTTTTTTTGATTTGCTCAGTCTTTTAGCTGTTTTAAGACATGTGAAGTCTTATATTAAGTAACACCCTAAGTGTTTTGTTTGCTTTTTTTCCCAGTACATGTTTTGGTGCTGAAAATATTTATCGTATGAAGGAATAAATTCTATGGTATTTCTATAATATTTATAAACATATTTAGCATTATGTTTGAGCTGGATTCTTAGACAGTGGGCTGAAAGAAATACTGGAAGAGTTAATTGAGTTTAGGGAAGTTGCAGAGTCCAACTAAGTAATATGAAATTTCTGTTACATGCTATAAGAGGAGGAAATTTTGTGTCCCATATGTAAGCAGAAATGTATCACATAAACTCGTAGTAGTCAGTTTCATAAATGGAAACCAAAGGTATCTTGTGACCAAACATCTGTGTGTTTTAGTTGCTATTCTGATTGTACGCACTTGGTGAAGAAGCTAGGAATTATGGGGATACTGATGTTGCCATGGAGACTTGTAAAGGCCTAAAGGGGAATAAAGAATAATACAAAGGTGCAATTGCTGTTTTCATTCCATTTTTGGTAAGGCTTGACAGCCTCTCTCTGTGCTACAGTTGTTTTCTCATAGAAACTAAGCAATTGTGAAGTCTGTTTAATTTATTTAAACCACGCATTTTTTTCCCTCCTGATTTATTTACGGAAGTGGTTCTTGTTATTTGTAGGTATTGATGTCAAGAAAGGCCGAGGTCGATATATTGACACCTGTATGGTCATCTTTGCCCCCCGTTACCTGTTAGATAATAAGTCATCTCACAAACTTGCATTTGCACAGAGGGAATTTGCCAGGGGACAGGTAAGCAGTTTGCTTTTGGAGAATGGCTAGTGCTTCTCTAACAGCACAGTGAATTTTAATGTCAGGGCTTATCTCCCCCCATCAACACTAAGTTTTTTGGTGTGAGTAACCATTTTATGCCTTTGGTACCGTAAATAGCTCCTGGTAGAGAGCAAGATTCAGAGTAGATCCTCAGTAAACATTTGCTGTCTTTACTTGACTTGTTGACTAAAGCCAGTGATCCTGTGTGTTTTAGGGAACAGCTAATCCTGAAGGTTACATTTCCACCCTTCCTGGTTCCAGTGTGGTGTTCCACTGGCCCCGGAATGACTATGATCAGCTCTTATGTGTCAGATTGATGGATGTTCCCAATTGTATTTGGTCTGGAGGCTTTGAAGTTAACAAGAATAATTCCTTCCATATCAACATGAGGTAAGTTCAGAGACAATATTTAGACAAAAAGTAGCCTTGTTTGAGGTATGGTAACGTAAATAGTAAGCTGTAAATACCATATAAATTTCAGATATTTATAAAACTATAAATAGTAAGTAGTAGATAGTAAGACTCTTCATGAAATGAGAACATATGTTTCTGGCTCAGACAAAGGTCTTCAAACTGCAAAGACCAGGTGAACATTTTGATGGAATGAGTTAAAGGGAACGTTGACACTTTTGACCACTGTGCATTTTGCTGTCGTCCGAGGTCACATGTTCAGGGGGTAGCAGGGAGCTCGTGATTGCCCACAGCTCTGAATTCTGTCAGCATTTAGAAGGTAGCATTGATTGTAAATGTTTTGGTCTATTCTTGCATCTATACGAACTGTTCTCTCAGTGACTGCCGTTTCAGTGAATCACCTGGCCTTCTTTGCCCAACTCAGTGACCCTCTGGTCCTCAGAGAAATCAGCAAAATTCCACCTCAGCTAGCCAGGGTGACTGCTTTCATCAACGCTTTTTTTTTTTTAAGTATTAAACTTTAAAAGATTGTGGTAAAATACACATGTCATATGGGAATGATAACATAAGGGCCCAGAGATTATTTCGTGGGCCTCAGGCACATAACGGAATTTACTGTCTTAACCATTTTTAATTTCAGTAGTGTTAAGTACATTCATGTTGTGCAAACAATATCCTAAACTCCTTTCACCTTGCAAAACCGACCCCTCTGTACCCAGTAAACAATAACCCCTTAGTTTCCCCTTCTCTAACCCCTCGCAACCACTATTCTCCTTTCTCTATGAATTTGACAACTCTTGCCACCCCAGATAAGTGAAATCATACATTTGTGTTTTTGTGACTGGCTTGTTTCACATAGCAAATGTAGCAAAATGTCCTCAAGGTTGATCCATGTTGTAACGTGTCAAAACTTTCTTCCTTTTTAAGGCTAAATAATACTGCATTATATGTTCATCCTACATTTTACTTATCTGTTCATTCATTGATGGACACTTGAGTTGCTTCTACCTTTTAGCTATTATGACAGACTCTTTTTGGTGGGGGGAGGTAATTAGGTTGGTTTGTTTATTTGTTTTAATGGAGGTACTGGGGATTGAACCCAGTACCTCGTGCATGCTGAGCATGTGCACTACCACTGAGCTGTACCCTCTGTCCCTCCCATAAGAGCTAAAGCTATTATGAATAGTGCTGCTGTGTTTTTGGATGTACAGATATCTCTTTGAGTCCCTGCTTTCAATTCTTTTAGGTATATATTCAGAAGTAGAATTGTTGGATCATATGGTCATTTTATTTTTAATTCTTTAAGTAACTGCCGTACTATTTTTCATAGTACCTGCACCATTTTACATTCCTGTCAACACAACACAAGGGTTCCAGTTTCTCCACATCCTCACCAACATTTGTGGGTTTTTTTGTTTTTTGTTTTTTTGATAGTAGCCATCCTGACGGGTGTGAGGTGGTATCTCATGGTTTTGATTCACAATGACTTGTGATGTTGACCTTCTTTTCATGTGCTTTTTGGCCATTTGTGCATCTTCTTTGGAGAGATATCTATTCAAGTCCCTTGCCCATTTTTGAATTGGTTTTTTTTTTTGGTTGTTGTTGTTGAGTTGTTGGAGTCTTTTATATATTGTAGATATTAACCCCTTATGAGATAATTAATTTGCATATATTTTCTTTCATTCCACACATTGCCTTTTCACTCTGTTGATTGTGTTTTTAATTTTGGTGTAATCCGGCTTACCTTTTTTAACTTTCATTGACTGTGCTCCTGGTGTCTTATCTGAGAAATCATTTCCAAATCCAATGTCATAAAGCTTTTCCCCTGTTTTCTTTTGATAATTTTATAGTTTTACCTCTTACATGTAGGTCTTTGATCCATTTTGAATTAATATTTGTATGTGGTACAGGATAAGGGTCCAACTCCATTCTTTTGTTTGTAGATTTCTAGTTTTCCTAACATCATTTGTTGGAAAGACTTTCCCCATGGAATGTCTTGGCACTCTTGTCAAAAATTATTTGACCCTACATGTGAGGGTTTACTTCTGGGCTGTGTGTTCTGTTCATCCATATTCTGTCTTTAATGGCAGGATTACACTGTTTTGATTAGTGTATCTTTGTAATAAGTTTTGAAATTAGGAAGTTGACACCTCCGTCTTTGTTCTTTTTCAAGGTTATTTTGGCTATTTGGACTCCCTTGAGATTCCAGCTGAATTTCATGGTGAATCTTTCTTTTTCTGGGAAAAAAAAAAACACTTGGAATTTTGATGGGGATTGCATTAGGTCTGTATATCCACTTTGGATAGCATTGATATCTTGACAATATCAAGTCTTCCAATCCATGAACCTGGGATGCCTTTCCATTTATTTCTGTCCTCTTTAGTTTCTTTCATCAAATGATTCTGAAGCTAAGGACACTGAAATCAGTGCTATTTCAACACATTTAGAAGCAAAATTTAGTCGTTTATACCTTATAGTTAGTTCTCCATGGAGAACACTATTGTAAGGTAACAGAAAAATGGCTAGTTTAATAGATGAGCCAAAATAGTATTTATATGTGACTTTTAAAGAAATGCATTATCTTAAAAGAATGCATTATCTGAGGTTTTTCTTTTTTTTGGTCAGTGATGTGCCTTTCTTAATTATCCTTTGCCCTGGCCCCTATTAGAGTTAACTGCATCTGGTATAGTGGTTTTCAAATTGTGTTCCTAGGAGTAGTTGGGGTCCAAGGAGGTAACTTTATATACAGGCCAAGGAAGCAGAGTTGGCAGGGCTCTAATGCCCTCATCCCTACTTCAGCCAGAACACCCATTAGCATTGTGTGTTTCCCACAAGGTTTCATTTAGCAGGGGGAAAAAGGTGAGGAATTCTGCAGCTAAAACCACTACTGGTTTGCATACTGCCTTGATGGAGTCAGCCCAGATCTATTGTGTGAGAAGGGGAAGCCAATTTGGAATTTTAAAAGTTACTCATGGTTACTTAAAAAAGAAAGAAAAAAGAAAGAAAGAGAGGTTTGGAGGTGGGGGAAGAAGGTGACTCGTCTACCTTTATTAATCCTTTTGAAATAACTTCAGTGTGTGGCCCTAAACTACTGAGCAGAAAACTGTGTCAGCTCTTTCTTTTACTTCCCCCAGTTTTCGTTTTGAAACAGTTTAAACCCACAGAAAACTTATGACTAGTACAGTGACACCCCCTCATCTTTTACCTAGATTTCCTGCATTTCAACATTTTCTGTGTTACTCTCTCTCTACACGTGCACGCATACATACTTTTTTTCCAAACCACTTGAAAGTGAATTGAAGTCATCATGATACTTCGGCCATAACAAACTTTATTTATCACCTATTATCACACACCGAGGAAATTTAATATATAATATTGATATGTTTTAAAATGAATAGTCCTTTGAAATGTCCTTCATAGCAACCCTCCTCCCTTGGTCTAGGTTAGGATCTGGTATATCTTGTCTGCTTTCGTCTCGAATAGTCATAGTCTCCTTTTCCTTTTTTGTCTTTATTGACATTGACATTTCTTTTTTTTACCTTTTTTTTATTGAGTTATAGTCATTTTACAGTGTTGTGTCAAATTCCAGTGTAGAGCACAATTTTTCAGTTATACATGCACATACACATACTCATTGTCACATTTTTTTTCTCTGTGAGCTACCGCGAGATCTTGTATATATTTCTCTGTGCTATACAGTATAATCTTGTTTATCTATTCTACATTTTGAAATCCCAGTCTGTCCCTTCCCACCCGCACCCCTTTGGCAACCACAAGTTTGTATTCTATGTCTATGAGTCTGTTTCTATTTTGTATTTCTGTTTTTGTTTTTTGTTTTTTGTGTTTTTTTAGATTCCACCTATGAGCGATCTCATATGGTATTTTTCTTTCTCTTTCTGGCTTACTACACTTAAAATGACATTTTCCAGGAACATCCGTGTTGCTGCAAATGGCATTATGTTGTCAGTTTTTATGGCTGAATAGTATTCCATTGTATAATATACCACATCTTCTTTGTCCAGTCATCTGCTGATGGACATTTAGGCTGTTTCCATGTCTTGGCTATTGTAAATAGTGCTGCTATGAACATTGGGGTGCAGGTGTCTTTTTGAAGTAGGGTTCCTTCTGGATATATGCCCAGGAGCAGGATTCCTGGGTCATATGGTAAGTCTATTCCTAATCTTTTGAGGAATCTCCATACTGTTTTCCACAGTGGCTGCACCAATCTGCATTCCCACCAGCAGTGTAGGAGGGTTCCCTTTTCTCCACAGCCTCTCCAGGATTTGTCATTTGTGGACTTTTGACTGATTGCCATTCTGACTGGTGTGAGGTGATACCTCATTGTAGTTTTGATTTGCATTTCTCTGATAATTAGTGATATTGATCTCGACATTGACATTTTTAAAGAGTCCAAGCCAGTTTCTTGTAAAATGTCCTATTTTCTGGATTTTTCTGACAGTTTTCTATGTATAAATTTGGACCAAACATTTTTGGTAAGAATACTACCTCTGCAGTGGTGTGTGTTTCCCATTGCGTCATATCAGGAGGCCTGTGACATCCGTAGGTCCCATTACTGCTGTTGCTGATAAATTCGATCATCACTTGGTTAAAGTGGTGTCCACCAGGTCTCTGTATTGTACTGTTACCTTTTCTTCTTTGTAATCGAGAGCAGTCCATTTAGGAGATAATTTGAGACTGTGTGTGTTCTCTTTCCCCAAAACCTTTAACTCAGTATTTTGATGGATCTTACCTGAATCCGTTGTTACATTGGTGGTTGCAAAATGGTGATTTTTCTGATTCTCTCATTTCTTCTACATTTGTTAACTGATATTCTTCTGTAAAGAAGAGCCTTCCATTCTCTCCAGTGATTTATCTATATTTGAATACACACACAAGCACATACAAATTATGATCACGTACTGGTACCTCCATGCCACAGGATTCTTCCTTTCCTGCTCTCATCCTACAGAACAAACCCTGTTTATCAGTAACATCAATACATTAGTTTGAACCCTATGAAGTTTCTCTTTTTTAGGTCAAAAGTAGTCTAATATCAACAATTTTAGTAGTTCAACCAGTATTTACTCATTTGCTGTACTGACACTATGACCAAAACAAACCCACTAAGTAAAATGCGTAGATCCCATACAGTCACAGTGTGTTGTTCAAAAGTTGCTTGAATGAATTCTTTTTTTACTGGGTGATTATACTGTCGATTTCTACTTTTTAAAAAAAAATGTGATCAAGGAACACATAGTGGTGATTATGAGAAATATGGGAAGAAAGTGAACTGGAACTTGTTTCATCCCTTTTATGCAGCCTCTTCTGTTTCCTTTTTCTGCAGAGATACTCTGGGAAAATGCTTCTTCCTGCGTGTGGAAATTACTCTTCGAGGAGCTACCTATAGAATCTCATTTAGTGACACAGATCAGTTACCCCCTCCTTTCCGAATTGACAACTATTCCAAGGTATCAAAAGGAGCTGAGAGACAGTTTGGCTGTTTCATATGTGGGAAAGTGGAGTATGTACTGCCCTTAAGATAATGATGAAATATATTTTAAACTTGGGTTTAAAAGAAGCTATACAGGAATCTTAGAAATCCTTGCTACTGAGAGGTGGTTTCTGCTGGTTATTTTGATTGCTAGGCAGCCTTGTGCAGAAGTGACTTCTCAGCCCCCAAAACTTACTTTGACTAGACAGTTCGGTTGGCATGGTGCCCTCTGTAGACATTCCATTTAAACAGAGAGAGGAATCAGAATCAGACTGATAAATGTCCAGTAGAATGGGCATTTCTACTGTTGCTTAGTTACAGTGAGCTTCTTTATGAATCTTCCAAATAAAGCTAAGATGGAAATCATTCGATTCTATTTTAAATTATGCCTTTGAATAGCAGTGTCTTACAATATGTGACTTTCCATAGCTGAATTCCAAAATTTTTATACCTTTCTCTGTTCAGAGTGTGTCCTGGGGGGTAAGGGTGGACTAGGTGCCATTGAAAGGATAGAATTGCTTCTCAGAACCCTTTACGCAGCAGCGGGGGCCTGTGTCCTTTCATCGGTGGGCTTTTTTGCAGTGTTGAAGATGATTAGAAAGGCACTTGAGGAGGCGAGATGCTGAGCCTCACTTGTGGTTATACGCTGTGTAGAAGTCATTTGGGAAGGATCTAGGACTTAAACCCAGGAGGCACTGAATCACTTTCCAGTAACACCAGTCTGAGCCAAAGTCCTCTTCCTCTCTGCTGTTACCATAGGTCCCGGTTGTCTTCACTCAGCATGGCGTAGCTGAACCCAGGCTCCGAACTGAAGTGAAGCCCATGACTTCGTTGGATTATGCCTGGGACGAACCCACCCTGCCACCCTTTATCACTCTGACTGTTAAAGGGGCGGGCTCCTCTGAGATCAGCTGCAGCATGAATGACTTCCAGGACAACCAACAGCTTTACTATGAAAATTTCATATACATTGCTGCTACGTATACATTCTCTGGGTAATTCTGGGTTAGACTCCTGTTCTTGCGAAGCAGAAAGCTCTAATTATTAACTGGTTTTAATTTTAAGCAGTTCTCAGGAGGCCGAGGGAAGAAGGAGGATTCCTTTCATTCTTTACCAAATCCCGGGCTCAGGGTCTATCTTGAGAGGTCTTTAGTCATAAACCCTTGTCTTCTGGCTAGATTAAAATTTACCCAAAGAGGCAAGATTCTTCTCTTTTTGAAGACCTCCCCCATAATCCATTGTGGCTCTTGCTTTACGGTGATATTTCTTATGTATTTTTTAAACTTCTTACCGCCAGTTTTGTTTGTTTTACCACTTTCCTCATTTGAAACTGAACTAATCTTCATCTATAAGTATTCAAATCACCATTCTGATGCACCTCTCCCATTGCGAATACTGATCCAGCAGACACTTAAGGGTCTATCTTATTCACCGAAAGCAAGCAGAGTAGTTTAACTTGACAGTAACTCCAGTTGCCCTGGAATGATAATCTTCACTGTTGTCTGACTAATTAGTATGTAGACAAGTCAGAGGAGGAGTAGTGAGCTTGTTCTGATTCTGTTTTATTGGTACATAGATAGATACATAGAGATTCAAAACCCTGGGCTTTCAAAAAGTAGTCATTCCCCCAACGTGTGTAATAAATACAGTTTATTGTTTTCTGTGCTGGTTACAGGGCCAATTTTAAGATTTATCCATGAAGAAACTGGGAAAATAGCTGAATCTTTAGCATTCCAGATACAAGGCACCTGATGAACAGGACATTTAAAGTCATATTCCTTTCCAAAATGTTCTGAATAATTTTGCTTATGAAATTGTTTTGTATGTGCCTGAGGTCCAGGGAATAATCTGAGTCTGTGCAATCTCTCCTCTACCTGGACTCCAGATTTCATGAGTAATGAGTTGAACGGGCGTCTTTGCATAGAATACCCCTCTTTTCTTTGTCTGTTGCAGTGCTCTTTTGATAGTGATGGTGCTAGGTTTTATCTTGTCTAAGTCAGTTGTCCTTGTTTCTTTTTAGAGATTACAGCACTCAACAATATGACTGGCTTTAGGTTTTAGTGCCTGAAAAACCAGTTCTTAATCTGGTTGCTAATCATGTTTCTCTCTGTACTTTCTTATGTTAAATTCTAGTAGTCATTAAGCTCTTTAACTGAAGAATCCTAATGAAGAATTATGAGTTTTATAAGGGACGTGGATAGATAAAAAGAAAATTTCCTGGGAATCTTAGTGTGTGAAGAGGTTGAACCGTATTTTGGAATGTGGTAGATCCTATTTCTTTGCCTTTTTGGAGAGAACTAATGATGAGATAGAAGCCTAGTTTTGTTTTTTTATATTAAATTGAGGTGAAATTCTTTTAACATAAAATTAACCATTTTAAAGCGATCAGCTCAGTGACATTTAGTGTCTTCAGGATGCTGTACAGCCACCACAGCTATCGAGTTCCAGAAGGTTTTCATCACCCCAAGCCCATTAAATGGTTACTCTCGGCCCCTGGCAACCGGCAACCACCAATCTGCTTTCTGTCTCTAAGGATTTACCTATTCCAGATACTTCACATAAATTATCATAAATATGTGATCTTTTGCGTCTGGCATCTTTCACTTAACATAACGTTGTCAGGGTTTATCCACATTGTAGCATGTCAATACTTCATTCCTGTTAAACGGCTGAGTAATATTTCACAGTATGTCTCTACCACATTTTGTCCATTCACTCTTTCATGGACATTTGTCTTGTCTCTACTTTTTGGATGTTGTAAACAGTGCTGCTGTCAACATGCCTGCACATATACTTGTTTATGTACTTTAAAAAATTCTTCTGTGTGTATACCTAGGAGTGGAATTGCTGGGTTCTACAGCAGTTCTCTTTACCTTTGTGAGGATCTGCTGTACTATTCTTCGCAGCGGCTGAATCATTTCATCTTCCCACCAGCGATGTGTCAGGGTTCCAGTGTCTGCGTTCTCAGCAGTGCTTGTTATTGTCCTTTTTTTTTTTTTTTTGAGTGTAACTAGTCTACTGGGTATATAGTGATATTTTCATTGTGGTTTTGACTTGCATTTCCATAATAACTAATGATATTGAAGATCTTGTCATGTGCTTATTGGCCACTTGTATATCTTTGGAGAAATATCTATTCAAGTCCTTTGCCCATTTTTAAATGATTTTTTTTGTCTTTTTATTGTTGAATGTTAAAGCTCCTTATGTAATGAGGATACAAATGCCATATCAGATACATGCTTTGCAAATATCTTCTCCCATTCTATGGTTGGTTTTTTTACTTTCTTAATAATGACTTCTGAAAGGACAAAATTTTACAATTTTGTTGAAAAAAAATTTTTTGTTAGTCATTTGTGCTTTTGGTGTCATGAAAACTAGTTTTTAACTCTGAATTTATGAAGAGATTAGTAGAATCAGAATAACCTAAATAAAATTTCATTGAAATACCCTGAAGTCTAACTAGGCTGCAACATTCCATAAAGCTTAAGATTCTGAAGCAACAGAGAAACACAACAGTGTTGAATTGGACAAAGGTGATTTTGTTTTCTTTTCATCCTGAAAGGACTTCTAATTTCTTGCTAAGATGTGGAGACACAATAATGCTGATCATCTTCCTGGCAGAGTAGAGCTAATTCTTGGACCCTTGGAGTATCTGGCTTAGTTTTTGTTTTCTTTCGTTTCTTTTTGTTTTCATCTAAAGATATACAATAATCCTTTTATGCCTGAATGTTAAACCACTTAAAATATCAGGAGAGAGGAAATGTCAGAGTATGTCTCCTGATAAATGACTCTTTGAACTGCGCAGGAAAACAGCACAACCTTGATCTTTCTGCAACTTGAGTCAGACCTCTTCTTCTATGATTAAAAAAATTTTCTTCTTTATAGTGGAGGTTTAGGCATTTGCTTAGAATGCTTGAATACACATGTGAGTGCATGTGTATATGTGTGTGTGCATGTGTCTGTGCGCACACAATTATGATTGTTCCTGTTTTCTCAATCCTAGTTTGCAGGAAGGGACAGGGCGGCCTGTGGCTTCCAACAAAGCCATGACCTGTGCAGAGCTTGTCTTGGATGTCTCACCGAAGACACAGAGAGTCATTTTAAAAAAGAAGGTAAGAGAGATTAGAACTTGGAGTTTAGAATAAAAGATTTTTAGCCCTGGAAGGGACGCAAGCCATCTGGTCCAGCCCCTCATTTTGCAGATGAGCAAATGGAGGCTGAGGTCCAGGCTGAGGAGGAATCTGGGCGTCTTGACCATGCTGATCTGTATTGTTCCCACTACCCCATGACACCTGCTCCAGGAATGCCAAGCCCTGCTCATCTTTGATACCTTTTTTGGAAAACTTAATCCTTGAATTTATTTTTTTTCAAATTTGTGATTTGTCATTTTCATTACTCTTTTTCTGTTGTAATTTATCCTTCCCTAATCTCAACAGAAAAATTGTCAAACTGACAGTTTTTTCGATTTTTATGCCAGCATTCTTTTCAGGTCAGTTTAGGGAAATTTTTATGTTAATAGACCTAGATATTGAGAGAAAGAGTAAACCTCGACCAGAAATATAATAAATGATAGGAAGACTGGTAGTAAATAGTTCGGACTTCAAAATGAAAGATATTTGAGAACACAGGTGCAGAAATCACTGAAAGAGACAGGAGATCACCAACTGTAATTATTTGAAATACATTTACCTGAGGGTTATAGTCTGGAAAATTTTGCATGATATAAATCACATAATCCAAAAATAACCCTGACAGAGGGTATGTGTTTACAACCTGAGTGGCCCTAATGATGATGAAGTCGTGTCACCTGTGGCAGTAATAAATGTAGATCCTTTTGGCTTTGAGGTCATCCAACTCTTACCACATTTTTAATGGGGGATAGATTCAAATTATTTAAAAATTTGCATGTCAAATGCAACTTTAATACACATGTTTTTAATTCAGTTTTATATTTTTAACGGCTTTATTGAGATATAATTCATATACCATGCAAATCACCCAGTTAAAATATACAATTCAGTGGTTTTTAGTATATCCGCAGTATGTACAACCATAACCACACTTAATTTTAGAACATTTCCATCACCTCAAGGAAGAACCCTGTATCCTTTAGCTATCGCCCCGCATTCCCCTTACTTCCCAGCCCTAAGCAATCATTAATCTGCTTTCTGTTACTGTAGATGCCCCTATTCTGGGCTTCTGTATAAGTGGTCTTTAATCAGTGGCTTCTTTCACTTATCCTTATGTGTTCAAGGTTTATCCATCTATCAATCTACAAATACTTCTACATGTATTTTTATATGATACCAGTTGAAAGTCACATAATTCAAATTTGCTTAAAATGTTATCACATTCTGTTATAGAAGGCTGTGCTTACATGTTAGATGCATTTTAGAAATAAGATTTGAGGAAAAGAAGAAATAAGATTTGGGAATGGTGGTGAGTAAAGAGACCATGAGGCGTAGTAATTAAAAGTGAACAACTTTCTAGACTTTCATTGAACATTTTGAAAAAGAAAATTTTGAAAGGCAATAATCTTAAAGAGTCTGACAAATTAAATCAATTGGGGGAAAAAATGGAAGCGCCCTTGGAAACAACGTTGCAGATGACTGTAAAAGAATGTTCAAGTTGTAAGGATGTTAGGGTGAATGAAAACCAACTCGAGAGTAAGATGGTTTATCAGGTGGATATGATCACCAGGTGTGATCAGCAAAACACAAATAATAAATATACATGTGATTTCCAAGGGCTGGGTGACTCTTAAGCAGACAAAAACAGATTTTTTTTAATTAAATAGCAAAAAACATTTTAAATAAAATTTTATATTTTACACATTTTCACAGTTGTTAAAAACTAGTAAATGGAAGGGTAGATGATAAGTGAGTTACACTGACATCTAAACTAGGCAAGTTTCTCTGAATTGGCCTTAGGAAATGGACCTGTGTGCTTGAATGAGGAACCACGAGTAGAAGTTTGACATCTCAGGTTTTTGTTTTTTGTGTTTTTACTTTTTATTTTGAAAGAATCTCAAATTTACAGAGAAGTTGGCAGAAATTCTATGGAGGTGGTGCTGTGGTTTTAATGTGCCCTGTTGCTGGTGACGTTAACTTTAGCACTTGCTTAAGGTAGTGTCCACTAGCCTTCTCCTGTGGAGTGAAGTTTTTCTTTTCCCTTGTATTTAGTTAATATTTTGTGGAGAGGTACTTTGAGACTATGTAAAACTTCCTCAGTAGACTTTCTATGTATGTATGCAAGCATATATATATTAACTTGGACTCCAGAACAAAACACTACAGACTGAACAATGGGAATTTATTTCTCATAGTTCTGGAGGCTGGGAGCTCCAAGATTAGGGTGCTGACCAGTTCAGTTCTGGTGAAGGCCCCTTTCCTGGTTTGTAGACTGCTGCCTTCTTACTATGTCTTCAAAAAGCAGAGAAAGAGGGTGGGGCAAGGGTGAAGGGAGAGGAGAAAGCAAGGCCTTTGACACCTAAGGGCCCTAACCCCATCAGGAGAGCCCCATCCTCATGACCTCATCTCAACCTAATTATCACCCAGAGGCCCCATTTCCAGAGACCATCACAAGTCTGGTGAGGTCTTCAGCAGAAGAATTTTGCAGAGTCACAGTTCAGTCTGCAGCTTTATGTGTGTCAATGTGGCTTCCTGTTTTATTCAGTGTGTTACCTGTTACTATCAGGATGGTACCAAAAAATATTTTGCTTTTATGCTCTATTCTCATATTTGGCCAGTGGGAGCGCCTTTAACCTTCTGTGTCCTTTTAACATATGACCCCTCATTCCTTGAGCACTTTTCTTACTGTCTGACACAGCAAGTTATTCAGGGCTCATTTTGTACTCTTCCTGCAGCATTCCTGGGATTTGCCACTTCTTTAAGGAGCCCTGATCCCTCTTATCAGAGAGTGGAATTTAGAAACTTAAGATATGTATACTAGGTACCCTTGTTGCTATTGTGGTGTTGCTGTTCCCAGGCTCTCCTGAGGGATTTTACGTACACATGACATATGTATACACACACACACACACACACACAGGCACGCACGTGCTATGATATATCTGCATGTGTACATAATATATATGCATATGCATACATATATCTTATATGTGTATTTACATATTAGACATATTTATCTCTGTGTATTAAAAACCAGCAGTTTGCACTAATAGTTCTAATTCCAGTCTAACACCACAAAGTTCATTCTGATTTTTTCCCTTTTCATATTTATAACTCCCTTGTTAGCACAAAGAATATATTTATTATTTTGATCTGCTCCCCAGAATGTAACCTGTCTTCTGTCACCGCAGTTGTGCCCCTGCCCCCCGTGTAGATACACTCTGTTACATGGCAGGGGTTCTGGTCTCCATGTGTTGGACAGCTCCCCTTTCAACCCCCAGCCCTTGCAGGAATACCCTTCTCACCTCTCTTTGACAGCCCACACTAGGCTTGCCTCCCCAACCCCATGATATGGATTGGGTTTCAACATCCTACTCTGGGCTGGGCCACCACAGTACACCCACCCACCCTCACACAGACCCCATGGCCTTCTGCCTTCCTCAGTCTCATCTGAAGGTTTTAGGACTAAATTGTGAGGGAAGAGGGCCAGGGAAGGGAGCTGGAAGGAGAATGGTAGATCTCAGATTTTTAAATGGAGGCTTGGGTAGTTTCCAACTCTGATGAGCCTGTGCATATATGGGCAGGCAATAGAGAAATCCATGTATGAAAACTTGACTTCAGCTGGGCATCTGTGCTGTGATTCCCAACCTGGAACATCTCCAGGAAAATTGAGGTGCTTTCCCATGTGGTTTTGGTGCCATGGGTAGATGTATTCTACTGTGCATAGAGAAGTAAGCATGTGGGGATTGCAGGTGGAGGAGTGCGGCTCGGTCTCTCCTTTTACAGATGTAGGAGGCAGTAGCACACAGGAGAAAGAGCATCATATCTTCGAGGTTTGAGTTCTGGCTTTGCTGCTTAAAGATCATGATATCTGGTGTTTCACTTTCCTACCTGAGCGGCATTTCCCCACTGATCTCCCAGGTTTCTGAGAGGGATCAGCTAAGACAATGTACATAATGTGTGGTGTAAAGAGATGTCATCATAATAACATAGCAAACATTTATTGAGGCATTCTGCTGTGCCAAGCATGTGCCCAAATTACCTTGTATTTATTGCACTTATCATAAGAACCCTAAGAGGTAGCTTTAATTTTCTCCTTTGACAGATCAGGAAACAGAGGCTATGAGAGATTTAGTAACTTACCCAGGGTCACTTAGATAGTAAATGATGCAGCTGGCTTTCCAAGCCTGGGATTTGACTCCAGCCTTCATATTACTTTATTAGTTTTTACTTTATAGAATGTAATGGAGAAGCTGTCTTTCCAATGCAGGGCAGCATGTGGATGCGTTTGTGGTACCCAGAAGGGTCTGCTGCTCTAGAGGAGCTTGCATCTGGTGAGAGTGGATGTGATCCTGACAGGTCTGGATACATTCCCATAGAAAGAGTATTCTAAATGCTTAGGTGTTACTGACATGGAATTATATGGATTGTGTTAAAAAGGTAGTATAGCACAGTGGTTAAGCAGTCAGCTCTGAAATCATGCTGTGGGGATTCAAATCTTCAGTCCACCACCTGCTAGTTTTGTGACCGTGGTGAAGTTTCTTGATCCACTGAGACTTAATTTCTAAATGTTAAGTAAGGGTAATAATAGCATATGCCTCACTGGATTGTTTTGAGGATTAAATGAATTACTACATGTAAATCACACTGATCAGTGGCTGGCACATAGTAAATAATCAATAAGCATTATTACTATTATGATTACTTCTTGTATGTAATTGTATAGACTTTCATGGATTGATCTGAAAGTCCAAGTGCTGTTTACAGAATATTCCTAGGGAGAAAATATATTTAGAATTAATAGCAATCATTTTAGTATAACCTTTGAGTAGAGTCCACTTGATATTGAACAGTCAACTTACAAATTGGAAACCATCAATATAGTATGCTTCCGTTATGAACATAGGACAAGAGGAGAACTCTAGTAAATTCTGGTTGTCTGCCAGTTATGAGGCTAACCAATGATCAAATACTGAGACTATCATATATACTTTATATAATTGGATCACTCCCTAAGGTAAGGGCACTGGAGGGTCACCATCTGGAACAGCAGTTATCATAGCGGTATAGCTAGTGGAGATTAGATTGAACCTCAGCTAACTAGTTTGCTCAGAAAGTATTCAGTGTATGAAAAAAATTAATTTTTAAAATTTATATCATTTGTAATTTCTGGTTGTTTGATTCAAGAGTTTAGCATATTTCATCCTAAGTTAACTAGGTCGATGAACAACAATGAAAGTTTGAATTAAGCACAGTTCCTACCTGAGAACTCATTCAGCCCTTATACAACGCTCTTGAAGCCCTGTTTTGAAGCCGTGGCCTCATGTGATGGCGCTTTCTGTCTCTGCCCACCAGGAACCAGGGAAGCGTTCTCAGCTGTGGAGGATGACTGGAACAGGCATGCTGGCCCACGAGGGCTCTTCCGTGCCTCACAACCCCAGTAAGCCCTCAGCTGCCCGCTCCACCGAGGGGTCGCCCATCCTGGATATTGCTGGCCTTGCTGCAGTCACTGACAACAGGTAATTTTCTAGGCAACTTTTGATTCAAGTTCACTGCTTTCAAATTCAGATTCAGGAAATTTGCACCAAGAAGCAAGAGTCTGTGAAGGAAATAAGAATTTGTATTTTTCTTCAATGATGGAAACCTGCCATATTTCTAAATATATAAGTATCAGGCTTCTGTTTTATTTTTTAAAGTTATTATGGAAATGCTTATGGAGATGTTAAAAAACATCAGTCAGTGAGAAGGATATGTTACGAAAATGAAGGTCTTTTCATCCAAACTTCTGTCCACCACTACTCACTACAAGTGAACAGTTTGTTTTTTTAAATCCAAGAATTTTGTGAATTCTTTTAAAGCAGAGTAAATTATTAAGAGAATAATCAAACGTGTTTTTACGACTAACTCCTTGGGTTCAGATCAACTCTTTTTAAGTTATTTTATTTGCCTGTGCCTCAATGTCTCCCTAAAATCAGTGTATTTGTTTTCAAAACAAATACGCTATACCTTGTTGACTTCCAAAATGACTTTAGATGACTTGCAAGTTGAAACCCAGCATAAAATAAAACTTGTCACTGTGAGAAAGCAAGAACCCATAGTACATGTATTAAGTTGTGAATCTTTAGAGTGTTAATACTTGTGTCCTTATTGCTTTCCATTTTGTTTTATTCCTTTTTTCTCATTGAGAGATAATGTAGCTGCCCTAGGATTCAAGCTAACTGCCCTTTAGATTTTAAGGGTAGAGAATATTGGGAGGAAGAAGAGTAGAACTGTGATCCTGATTGCTCTTCAGGCCTGAAATATTTGACTCAGCGGACTCGTTGCATTTTCCTTTCTTCCAGATATGAGCCGCTGATGCTAAGAAAGCCTGATCGTAGGCGAAGTACGACTCAGACATGGAGTTTCCGAGAAGGCAGGCTGACGTGCGGGTTACACGGGTTGGTTGTCCAGGTCAGTAGTGTTTGACAGCCCCAGTTGCAGCAAGCGGCGGTTGAGCTTTTTTTCAAACAGATTTCAGTTAGGATATACATGATGTGTTGTTGAATGGGAAAAAATAATTACAGAGCAAATAAGCCTTCTTTCATTTCAGTCAAGAAAGTCAAGAAACTTTGGTTGTGCATCTGTGCATACTTACATGGGAAATATTCTAGAAGGTGGTACATAAGGAGTGTGTTAGGAATGGGTGCCTGTGAGTGATGGTTTTTCCCAACCCCCCTTGGCTTATCTGGATTTTTTTTCTTTGATGAGATAAATTACCTATGTAATTTTTAAGAGCAAGAAACAAAGAAAAATGTCAGCTAAAAGCCCACCACTAAGTTAGGTGGATCAATTTTAGATCTATGGAGTTAAAGCAGTCTTGTATAAAGTGTTCCGTCAGATGGTGAGTAATCATCATGGGCTCTGCATGCTCTAGGTTCTGCTCACATCTGCATTCTTAGTGGTGCACCAAACATTTAATTGTTCTAGCAAATGTCAGAGTGAAGATTGCTGGTCAATTTCCTCTACCCTCGACTCAGTCAGTCCACCCCATAATAAACTCCCAGGTACTTTATAAGCAAATGTGTGTTTGGAAAATTACCAGAAGTTTGGACTTTCTGTCCTTCTGGCTTCAGGCCAGGAGTGAGACCATGGATCTGAGATGAACAGGTGGGCAGGTGTCTCAGAGGTTTGGGCATACAGCAGAACAACACATGTGACTGTGTGTGCACTTCTTCCTCGGCGTGGTGTTTTATCCAAAAAGTAAACACTGGAACATCAGGCCCAGGCTAGAGAGCTCTCGGTGTGTTTGTCCCTGGTGGAAACCAGGCCATCCTTCCTTAATGGGAGATTGTTCTCCAGGGCAGTGAGCAAATCTATAAGTAGCCTCTGACTGGTGTTTGGTGAGATTTATTTTCTTTATCTCTATTGCCCTGAGCTTTTTCATCAAAGACAAGCTGCTTACTTATATGAAGCACACATCTGGAATGGATCTGTGATTTTCAATTAGCAATACCATTCAGACTTCTAGAGGCAAAAGAGGGCTTATTATAATTGTTGGGTTCTGTGTCTGACCCTGACTTTACTTCTGGTTTGTTTCTAAAACCCTTGTAATTCCAATTCTCTTAGAGCAGCTCCCCACCACCCCCAAAAAAGAAAAGAAAAGAAAAGAAAAATCCCTTTCTGGCTGTTTGTTGTTTCTTGAATCTATTTCATCGTTTCTCTGGTTGTGAGTGACCTATAATAACAGTATTCAGCAGAGCAAAATGTGTTTTGGTTAGGATAATAAGCTTGCTTCAATCTTATTATTCTGAATAAAGTAATTGAAGGCATTAAAAACATTTTCTGACACTGCCCTTATAAGGCTGTGTATGCACTTCCTTTCTAAACTTAAAAAACAGTCATAAAAGCTTTCTCCATGTTGAAATCTGTCCTAGAAACCCAGCTCAGAGTTTCCTTTTCATTACTCAGTATTTAAAAACTAACAAAGGGGATAAAGACACTCTAGCCATTGTCTTCTCTAGCCCTGTATTCACTCTCCCAGAGGCATCATTCTGCAGACTTCCAGTGCACTCGGTGTATATAGTGAGAAGGTGCTTGTCTCCAAAGGCCTGAATACTGGTTATCAGGTGACGTTCACAGTTCCCTGTTTCATTTTAGAAGAGGTACCAACTTTTGAATATTTGAGTTGATTGTCCAGCCATATGTCTATTTGGGAAGATTTTCAACTCTAGAATTTGTTTTTTATTGGAAAGCTGAGTGATAGTGATAATTGCTTTATTTTCAGAATGTTTCAGACTTTTAAGCAAACACTAATGAGAGTACTCAGAGAAACAGGGCTTTTGGTACTTTTTTTTTTTTTTTTTTTTTTTTGGAAAAAAGCCTATCTTAATGACTAGAAGTTATTACTAAACCAATATACTGTATTCATGGAATTATCTTACCCAGAGTTTCCTAAATTCATGTAGCGTAGCTTTCCATCTTGCCCAAGCAATCATATATGAAGCTGGAAAAATAGCAAACACTTTACTATACGTTGACCGTGACCCTTCAGAAGAGAGTTTAAATTTGGTAACTTGTTTCAGATGACATGTTAAATTGTCAAAGTCAGTGCCTTTGCCTTTTCTTATACATTTTTACTCTTTTAGGCCAAAGGAGGACTTTCTGGTTTGTTTGATGGAGCTGAAGTTGTTCTTGGACCTGACACCTCCATGGAGCTTCTGGGGCCAGTTCCACCTGAACAACAATTTACTAACCAAAAAATGAGGCCTGGTTCTGGAATGTTATCCATCAGAGTCATCCCAGATGGACCCACTAGAGCCCTCCAGGTGATAATTTATCGTAAGAACTGACCTGAATCTCAGTGTGCTTCCCCTCCCATGGTTAGTCGTTCAACAAAGATTAATTGAAATATTTATGCTGGCTATGAGGATATGGTGTCTTTATTTATAAAATGGGGATAAGACCTACCTCACCAAGTTGTTATAAGAATTAAAGTATAGGTAAAATAAAAGATGACAAAAGAGAAAAGTGTTAAGAATTAAAGACGATAATGCCAAGAACAGTACATATTATTATTATTAGTCATTATATATACACACTTACATGTTTAAACAATTGATGTATTAATAGCATTAACCACAATAAGATACATGAGGTGTCTCATCAGACAATTAAAGTGTGTTATTAAAGTAGGAGTGGAGGGTGGTGTGAGGAATATGGAGAAAGAATTTGTATTCCCAGATTTGGAGACTGGCAGAGGCCTTTTAAGAGAAGTAATACTTGAGCTGGGATCTAAAGGTTAACTGAAAATAATTAGCAAAACCAAGATGGTAAGGTGGAGGGGCTCTGCCCTAGAAATGAGGGTGTCCACTCGACAGTTATTTACTGAGCTTCGGTTAGAGCCAGGCACGGTTCTGGATACTGAACCAAGTCTAGTAAACAAACGGACGAACTTCCCTGATGAGAGATTATGATGACCCAAACTAGAATAAATGGCAGGGGGTGGGCATGAGGAGGATGGAGGGAAACAAATAGAAATGAAAGCTTATTAAGGAGTAGAGTCAATCAGATTTACTGACTGATTAAAAATGTGGGGATGAGAGAAAGGAAGGAGTCAAGAGTGGCCTTCATGATTTTGATTTGGGCAACTTGGAGGACGAGAAGCTACCTCCCTGAGAGAGGTACACAGAGCAGACTGCTGGAGGAAATGAGGAGGTATGTTTTGGTCGTATTGAGTGTATGGTATCTACACGAAGATGTCCAGAAGTCAGTGTAAATATGGGTCTGTAGCTCAGAGAGAGATATGTGCTGGAGATAAGGATTTATCAGGTCATGGTGAATTAGAGAGTTAAGGAAGAAGAAAAGACTTTGGTGTGTAACAGTGAACTTTCTAAGATAGTACATCATAATCCATAAAACCTCTTTAAAAACCACCCTTCTCTTAAGGCAAAAAATGAACGCCAGGATCCTGAGGTTTGCACATCTTGATTCGAGCTCTAATTCTAGATCACCTGCAGATGCATAACCCCCACTATGTGAAGCTCAAGGTCTACAGCTTGGTGTTTGTCACATAGACTCAAAACCAAGTTTGCTTCATTATTACATAAATCTTACCTTGGCGGTGCTGTGGAGACCATTTACTGCCATGGGATTATTGAGCATATAATGACTTTCGATTTACACAGTAGGTATTGCTTGGGTTTCACCATGAAAGTATGAACCCTCTCACTAAGGACAGTGTTTTGACTTCAGATAACAGATTTCTCGCAGCGGAAAAGTGACCGTTCATCATATGAAGTGGATGAACTTCCTGTTACTGAGCAAGAGCTGCAGAAATTAAAGAATCCAGACACAGAGCAGGAACTGGAAGTAAGTTTTAACTATTGCAAGATCATTTCTTTATTGTAAATTTGTTTAGAAGTTTGCTCCCTGATTTTCTCAGTTTAGACCTTCTCTTTTCTTTCTGCCCTCTGTGACTTCTAAATATACATGTCACTTCACAGTACTTAATGTTATCACGTGAGTGTGTGAATATGTTAGTTAAATGACAGCTAAAATCAGATCAGAATGTAATAAATGTTGCTAAAACAGGGTGAAAATAAAGAAAGATAAACTATTTGAATTTAAACAGGACTGAAGATTGAGAATAAGCAAATTGGATTTTTAGGGGGTCCCAACTGACTCTGACACCTTCCTTCTTCTCTCCCCGTTTGGGCATTGGAAAAAAAGTGAAAAGTTTGAAAAGGAACATGGAATGAATGTGAAAAAGCACACTTACTCCATATTTACTCAGTGATCTTAAAAAAGAAAATCAAGGGAGATGGGTTTAGCGCAGTGGTAGAGTGATTCTAGCTTGTGCAGGTCCTAGGTACAATCCCTGGTACCACCATTAAAATCAATCAATCAATCTAATTACCTCCCATCCAAAACTTTTTTTTCCAAAAATCAAACACCTATATGTAAAGCACTATGTTGGATGTTATAGAAATTTGGTGAATAACTTATTAAGAGCTGGCCCCTGGACCGGGAGAAAGATTCTCCTGTAATGAAAGGCAGAATGTCATCAGTGCTCTGGTGGAGGTATGATCCTGTGACCCTGGGGTTCTGTTTGGGGTGGGGAGTGTGCCTAGAGAGGAAGGCTTCTAGTGAAATGGGGGAATTTGAGCTATCATGGTGACCTGTACAGCTCTCCTAAGTGATTTTCACCTGCTCAGAGACAAAGTAGAAGGATTTAAAGCCATTTATTTACTTGTACTCTCCTGGCTACCTTGAGGTCTGTTTTAAACTGCCAGTCTGCCATATTTTGGTTTCCTTTCAGGTGCTTGTGAAGTTAGAAGGTGGAATTGGGTTGTCTTTAATTAATAAAGTCCCAGAAGAACTGGTATTTGCAAGTCTCACAGGAATCAATGTGCACTACACACAGTTGGCAACCAGTCACATGCTTGAACTCAGCATACAGGATGTTCAGGTGAGTGGGGGAGGCTCAGAGCTTGCTCATCTCCTTGTGTTCCTGCTGAATACGCGACCAGATCCAGTGTTTGATATTCTAAAAACTTTAATGCTTTGGCACAAATACCTTGTGGCCTTCAGAAAATCATCCTATGAAAATTCCTATTTTGACCTCTATTTGTCTAATTTTTCTATATAGCAGAATTCTGAATATAGTAACTAGCACATCAGTAACTTAGATAATTCAGGCAAGATGGCCCAGAGGAAGGGGACCCATGGTTCCCTGTCTTGCCAATAGAAAAAACAGCAGGAAATCATCTAACCATCCTTTGGAGAAACTGAAGTTCACCACAGGGAGAAAAACAAGGGAACTGGACATGTGCTTCTGACCAAGATGGAGTAATAGGGACCAGACCTACTCTCCTACCTGAAACAACCCCAAAATCCAGATAAAAAAGGAGACAACAGGTTCAAGACACTAGACATCAGGCAGCAAAGGATAGTGACCCTGAGTGCTGGGAAACAAAAGAGGTGAGCCCTGCAGTCATCCCAGCTTACTGCCTTGAAAATGTTTCCAGGCTGTGGCACCAGGAAGAAAGACTGAGACAGAGCCCAGGAGGGTGGATGAGCTGAACAAACAGAGCTGAGAATCCTAGGACCAGGGAAGCCACAGTTCATAGGACAGCAGACCTGGGAGAAGTGTGCTGCACAGAACAAAACCTTGGGAGGTCTACAGAGGGTCCCTGCGAGGATTCAGCAGAGGACAGATCAGTGATGTGTGTGAGGAAACTGCCACCTGAGAGGGTCACAGGGACAGCGCCTGCTGCTCACCTACACCTGGAGATGGTGCTTGTTCCCCCAGCCACACTGGGAAAACTAATAATGTGTGGGACGTTGGGAAGAGTCTTCCAGAAACTCTTGGGCCTCAGTGGTGAGCTGTTAACCCTAGGCTGAACACTGCTCCAGACCTACCTAACATATCAGTCATATAAAAGGAAGCTCAGAAAGGATGGATCTGTTTCCAAGTGAATAAACTATATCCCTGAACAAAGCTCAAGATTTAATGGAATACAGAAAACATTCAGCACCCAACAAAGTAAAAATCGCAGTATCTGGCATCCTATCAAAAAATACCAGGTGTGCAAAGGGCAGAAAAGTGCTATAATGAAGAGAATAATCAGTCTAAACCAACCCAGAGCTAACACAGATGTTAGAATTTTCAGAGAAGAACATTAAAATTTATTATAACTGTGCTCTTTTCTGCATGTTCAGAAAGTTAGGTAGAGACATGAAAGTTACAAAAATCTCAAATCAAACTTCAAAGATTAAAATGAAATGAAAAATTACTGGGTTTGATCCGTAGCAGATGACACAGTGCAGAGAAAAAGAGTAATGAACTTGAAGTCTTAACAATAGAAATTGTCCCAGTTGAAATACTGAGAGAAAAATAATCCCCCCACCAAAAAAAACCAACAAACCACCCCCCAGAACCCACCAGCATCAGTGACCTATGAGAAAACTTCAAGCAACCTGATATACGGATAACTAGAGTTCTCAGAGGAGAGAGAGAGGAGGGGACAGAAAAAAAATATTTGAGGAAATTTTGGCCATAAATTTTCCAAACTTAGTGAAAACTATAAACTCACAGAAGCTGAAACACAAAACCACACCCACACCCTCCGCTACCTCGCCACACACGTAACATGAAGGAAACGACACCAAAGTGCATCATAATTAGATTATTCAAAACCAATGATAAAGTGTCCAGATTAAAAGAGCCATGCTACTTGCAAGGAACAAAGGTGAGAATGACAGCTGATTTCTTATGCAGCAATGCAAGTGAAAAGACAGTAAGCAGCATCTCAATGCTAAAAGGGAAAAAAAACTGCCAACCTATCATTCTGTGTCCAGCAAGCGTTATCTTTGAAGAACAGGGGTGACTTAATGATGTTTTTAGACATTCAGAAACTAAAAGAACTCATTTCCCGCAGATCCACACTACAAAAAAAAGTGTTAAAGGGCATCATTCAGGCAGAAGGAAATGGTGCTTCCATCCATGCCAAAACCTCTTTTCAGAAGAATTTTTTACTTTTATCATATATCACAAATAGCAAAGAGTTCAGGCTAATCACTTCCCATTTGTTTGAAGGCAGAAAGTTAAATAATATCCTATACCTCTATTTCTTTTTCTCTTTTGACCTTACAGAGAAGATCCAAGGAGCCATCTGCTGTTCATTAATTTCATTAACTTCTTACTGTAATTAAAAAGATTTCTTCCTGTGATACCTCTTGATTTAATGTGTGCTGTAAAGTATAGAAAATAAACAGATTTGAGAGTTTATTATGGTTACTGTGCTATGAGGAAGAATTTTTAAAAACAGAAAGTATAGCCCTATCCTTAGGGAGTGTCTAATCTAATTGGGAGAGTAAAATAAGAATTAGAAATTCTCAGTTAGTTCACTTGTATCAAATGCGTTTGGGGAAGGAACAAAGAAAAGGTCAGAATAAGGTGAGACTTTACTGTCATTTCACCTGTTGGATGTGACAGGTGATTCATTCACTTGGTGAATTCTTACTGGGTATCAGCTGTGTGCCGGGCATGGTACCGGGCTCTGAAGATACTGCTGTGACTCAAAAGAAGAGATTTCTGCTCTCTGAGCAGTCAGCCTAGGGAAGAAGTTGGCCAGTAAATGAGCACACAGGCAAACAGATCATTACAAGCTGGGATAACTGCTATGAAGGAGTAAAGGGGGCTGGTGCTGCTTTAGGTCCAGTGGCCTGGGAGGATCTTCCTGAGGAAGTGACAGCTGAGCTGACCTTGGAGGAAGAGAATGAGCACAGTCAAGAGAAGGATACCAGGGGAAAATGTTCTGGAAAATCCAAAGACTGAGGGAGGAGAGACTTGCCCACCTTTGAGAAACAATTAGGAGGCTTGTGTGTCAGGATGGCAGGGACCCTGGCGGAGAGTGGGCTGTGGTGAGGTTGGAGAAGGGGGCAAGCAGGCCTGGGAGGCTGAGCTAGGAAGTGCGGTCCCGTCCTCAGAGAAAGCCAAGCCACTGCACATGTCAAGGAAGGAGGGACAGGACTTGTACTCTTGAAAGCTCACGTTGGCTGCTGGGTGGAGAGCACGTGGTAGGAAGCAGAACGGAAGTCGGAAGACGTGCTCTTAGTCTCTCGCCCTTCTTCGTGTCTTGAGAGCAACAAGAGGACCATGCGCAGCGATTGTACAGTGAGGTCGTGTGGAGACCCCTGTGACATAATGGAAAGGTCAAGGCTTGGTGCTGGAAATACCTGCATTTGAATCCCAGCTCCTCCACTTACTAGCTTATGAATGTGGGCAAGTAATTTAACTTCTAAGCTTCTCTAAGCTTCTATTTTCTTGCTTGTAAAATGGGGAGGAGTAAGACTTACCTAACCTTCAGAGCTGTGGTAAGGAACATGTCAGGGGACGTGTGGAAAGTACACTTCGGGGTTCCCAACACACGTTCTCTCCTCTTTCCTCTTCCCAGTGTGGGCCTTTAGTGTAAGACAGAGATGGAAGATGGGTGTTTCCTGCCACGAGCCTCCAGCCGCCCCTAAGCTTGCAGGAGAGTAGGGAGTGTGTGCTTGGTTATGGTGCTGATGGGGGCGGGTGGGGTGGGGCAGGGTGAGCAGAGGGGTCCTGATGCCGCTGATGTCATCATCTCATTCCTAGAAGGCAGCTGACTTTAGGACAGGCCCTCTTGGTAGCCGTTTGCTACTGATTCTCTATTTTGGTTGTCTTACTTCAGGGAATTTGGAGTAAAAGAGAAGCATCAGTAGTGTAGTGGTTCAGACGGACTTGGATTCAAGTTCTTGTTCTGTCACTGACTAGGAACCACCCTAAACAAGGGCCTCTCTCCTTCACTCCTCCATCTGTGACATGAGGACAGTGGTAGTCCTCGGGGCGGCGGCGAGGATTGCAGCAGAGCCCTGAGTTTAAGGTCTTGGATCCCCGGGCTGCTGTGTGACTTGACAAGCTAACGCACAGGAGGTGACTAGCTTGGTGCTTGGCGTGTAGTACTCACCAAAGAAAGTCTAGCCCGTTATTATTACTACCACTATTGTTATTGCTGGGTTTAGTGAGAGTGTGTTTTCCCAAAGGAACCTTCTGAGTGACCTTCATATTGCGAGATCCCAGAGGTAAAAATGAAAACTAAGCAACTTGTCTGTCTCTGTTTTGCTGCTTTTTCATGTCCCAGGTGGACAATCAGCTCATTGGCACCACTCAGCCCTTCATGCTCTATGTGACTCCCCTGAGCAACGAGAATGAGGTCATTGAGACCGGCCCTGCCGTGCAGGTGAACGCAGTGAAGTTCCCCAGTAAGAGCGCACTGACCAACATCTACAAGGTAGGCTGGTGGGCTGGATACCACCCCGGAAGGTTGATTTCTTCTCTCACAGCCAGGTCTCAGCACAGCAGTGCAGGCTTGGGGGGTAAGGCACGCGTGACTCAGTACATTATGAAGTGAGATTGACAAGAACCCCTCTTAGCACTTTATATTCTCCTCTTGTGTTTTCGATGACCCCACAGGTGATAGTACTAAATCCACAGGGGCCAGAGTCCATATTCATCAGCATGAAGTCTCTGCAGGAAAGTGTAGCATCTTCTAGATCAGTCGTGACCAGGCATGATCTGATGTATTGTTAAAATAATAATCCAAGACTGGAAAAGGGGTAAAGGGTGCCTGACCTTGGGACAGACATCCTTCTCTGTAAGCTGCCACACTGTTTACTAAAAGCGGATCATTCAGAAGCGATAAGCTTGCTTTCTTGGGGAAGTCTTCACGTGTAAGCTACCTGTTACAGCACCAGGTTCTGGAAAAGTGGGAGCTAAGAGGTTGCTTCTCATATTTCTGGTCTTTGTCACCAGTGCCAGCAGGGGCCAAGCCTGCATGTGGCCCTCAAATTCACAAGCCCAGTTCTGCTGCTCCTTAAACTAGCTGCCATCTGTGTGAGCTCAGTGCCATAAATCTCATCCACCACAGTGCATTTGAAAGTATAATCCTGATTAACCAGACCCAGATGCCCTGGGAACCAAACAATAGGACAGTGAATCGTCTACTAAACATTTTCTGGAATTTGGGGTTAATTATAACAATGTAGAGAGAGATGAGCCAGAAAAATTTGGCAATAAGATTACGAAATCATGTAAGTGAAGAGACCATGTCGTGGCACTGGGACCTTCTTAATGGTGCAGATGAAAGTTCCTCCGGCGTTCACACTGTAAATCAGAATTTCTTTCTCTCTAGCATCTGATGGTCACAGCTCAGAGATTCACGGTGCAAATTGAGGAGAAACTGCTCCTCAAGCTGCTGAGTTTCTTCGGCTACGATCAAGCAGAATCAGGTAATATCAAATGTTCTAGGTTTGAATCTGGGCATTGGCCTCAGGATGGCATTTTTTAGACTGCTTGTGAACCTAGCAATCTCCCTTTCCACTTCGTAGTCTGAGCTGGGAGACTAAGGTGTGTGGTTCAGTGGTTCTCTTCCCAAGTCTTGCTTGTGGGCAGGTTCTGGAGTGTGTGTCTGTAGAAGGAAGCTGCTCCGAGGGTCTGCTGGTACCCCAGAATATACCCAGGACGAGCCTTCAGGAAGCAGCGTGGATTCCTCTTTGTTTCCTGTTTTTTTGACTCATCTGCTTTAGCATAGCAAAAATGATGTTAGTCATTTAGCAAACCACTTTGTTTCTTAACCTTTGTTTATTAAACAGATTCAGAGCCAAGAATCAGAAATCCCTTTGGCGGTTCCTTTGGTTTAGTTTAGGAAAAAAAATTGGCTAGCCTCAACCCCTTAACTTTTTTTTCACATCCATACCCTTATGCCTTAATGTAATTACAAAGGTTTCTAGTTACTTTATTCTTCTTTGGAGAGGGGAGTAAGATAAGCTATTGAAAAACTTAAATTTTCTAGCCGTGCTACAGAAATAATTTAGCTGTTGTCTCTTTATTTTACATTCCTCATTGTGGCCTTTGCGAGCTTAGAAAGAAGTCAGCAATGCTTAGTCTTTTGAACACTAAGCTAAATATTAAGCCTGAAGAAATGATAAGATAGAAATTTTTTTAATGTTATCGGCCTGTGTTGGCTAGAGTGAGGGAAAAAAAAATCCTGGGGGACATGTGTACATATGCACATACATACACACAATGCAAGAAAAATATTTTGGCGTTTTATCCCAGACTTAGAATTTAAGCTTTAACTGTATTTGGGATCAAGAGCAAGACCCTGTCTGCGAGTGCTGCGTTCCCCGCTTTGGGCTGGAGCGCCAGTGTGTGTGTGCTCAGGCAGCCACTTGAGCCTGCCTGCCAGGTGGCTGTTCTCTTTTGATACCTTCCTGGGAAGCTTTACTTTAAATTTGACTGGACATGCATTTTCTTCTAAGTTGCTCTGAAGAAATTTCTCCCAAGCACTGTCTCGTGGACAGTGAAATCCTCGCCTGCCTTTCACTGAGGGACTCTCCTCTGCTTTCTCTAGCTATTCCTGCTCTCTGAATGCAGATAAGCTGGTCTGTGCTGCAGGTGCATTTTTTAAAAACCTATTCCCTTTTTTCTATAAGTAGAACTATAAAAGCTTTACATTATAAATGTGTTTTATATGTAGGTATGCACGGTCTCTTTGGTTTCATTTCTAAAGCACATGAATCCAAATGAAAATAAGCCGCCCACGCGGGTGTGGGCGCAGCGTCACGGTGAAGAGCGCACTGCTGTGCTTTGGCCCGCATCATCCTTTTTGCTTCATGGGATAACGTGTGAGGCGTCTGCCTCCACTGTGCTGTTTAAGCAGTGTCCACCGCGTGGGAGAGGGTGCCGCTTGTCATGATGTTGGTTCTTCCTAGCCGGCAGCATGTTTCTTTTTAAGGCATTATGTTTTGCTCAGATTCAACATTTAATCATTGTGTTGTTGGTTATGATTCAGTTAAACTATACTCCAAGTACTTATCTGGATATCATTTTATGAAATAAATACAGGTAATCTGGGTCACTTAAAATAATAATATTAATAATGAACACACAGTTTCTAGAAAACACTTTGCCAGCAAACACACCCATGACCTCTGGCTTTTCCACCTGGATTATTTTTTCCAGAGATGATATCTGCCAGATGGTATAGAGTTGCAAATCAAAAGATCAAGCTATTGTACTTTTTTGATAACAGGAACCAGATCTGCTTTTACAAAGAAATATGTATCAGTATGCTGTACATATTACTGAACCCTGGAAAACTAAACTTAGAGAGATAGATGTTTACATTTTTCTATGAATTTTTTTCAATGTGAATGAAAGTGTTTGAATCATGAGACTTCAAGAGATTTAGTTTTCAAAAAAAAAATTCTACCTTTGTACCAGAGGTGGAAAAATACGATGAAAGCCTCCATGAAAAGACAGTTGAGCAAGGCGGGACACCTATTCGATACTACTTTGAAAATCTCAAAATCAGCATCCCCCAGATCAAGCTGAGTGTGTTTACCTCCAACAAACTGCCACTGGATCTCAAGGTGAGCTGACAGCTGGGTAAGTTTTAAAAATGACTTTTCCTTGGAAAAGAATGAATACATTTACTGTTTGCTCTTTCTGCCCAGCATCATTTGTGGCAGATATTTTTACAGGGTTTTGTTTTTTGGTTTTTTTTTTGTTTTGTTTTGTTTTGTTTTTTTGAGAAAGTTTATCAACTCATACATGTATATGTGTATGTACGTGTATACGGTTGATCCTTGAATGGCCCTGGGGTTGGTAGCATCAACCCTCCTTGCAGTCAAATCTGCATATAAATTATAATCAGTCTTCCATATGTGTGGTTCTGCGTCCAAGGATCACATAGTACTAAGTAGTATTTAATATTAAAATAAATCCACATGTAAGTGGATCATGACGTTCAGACCTGTGTTGTTTAAGGGTTAATTGTCTATTTCTCTCTCTCTCTCTCTTTTAATGTTTAAGTATGACTTTGTTGAAGATTAAAGAGTAATAAAAGAGAGTAAACACAGAATTACATAAAACCCCATCTGCCTTCTGCTTAGCTCTTGGCTTATCTCAATGAAGTAAAAGCCTCCTTTCCTAGGGTCGCTCCCAAGACTCGAGAAAAGCTACAGCCAAGACAGTATCTTCCCTTTTGTGCCAAGACCTGCCTGTCCTTGTCTCCTCCTTTCTAAGTGGTCACCTCTTCTTCAATGGTTGGCACTAGAAGTGTCTGCCACCTTCAAGGAGGACATGACCGCATACCCACTGAGATGTGGCCTCCCCTACCACCACATCAGGATGTAACACTCCCATGGAGCATCTTGATATGCACTTGACAGATCCAGTCTGAATACCATCTTTATTTCCTGCAATAAAATCTATTAAAATTAAGGGATGGGACTAGAATTCAAATCTAAGTCTATCTGACTCTGAAGTCCATATGTATATATATATATTTTTCCCCCTATACTGTGCACCCCTTAGCATATAAGGAATCAGAGAATTTTAGAGCTCTAAGAGCCCTTAACGACCCCCTTGCTGGGTAAACAAGGATTTTGGAGTTCAGAGTGTTTTGTCCCTGAAGCCTGTATGGATAGGTAATGATGGGAGCGGGAGCAGAGCCCGGGAGCCTGTTGGACAGTCCTTCCTTAGGTGGAGTCTGTATCTGCCTCCCGGCAGCTGGCACCCATTTCTTCTGGCTCTTTTCTCTGTTGCACTTGAAGATGGTTGTCAAGGCGTCTTATCTCCCCACTAACGACCAGTCTAAGACTTTCCCACTGCTGTATCCTGCCTCCTTTAAGATGCTTCAAGGTGGTCTCTCTTTCTGAACAAGAATAGCTAGAGACGTGAACAAATAAGTAGTAAACCTGGAGTCATAAATTCAGATGCCTCCCAGGACTGCGCTAGCAGCACGAGCAAGTGAAGCAGCCCAGTGGGGACCGTGGCCCACGGAGTGTGCGCGCTTCATCTGAAGGGGGCAGCACAGCGCAGCGCCAGCCAGTTGTCGCGGGGTAGTGTGAACCCAGTGTTGCTAAATCTTCAGATTTTTAAAGTGAAGCCGGAAATCTGGATTTTTATGTGGAATCTCCTGGTTTTTAAATGTTGGCAAGCCAATTTGAGTTTTTTTGTTGTTGTTGATTTTTAAAACCTTGTGGGCCTAACAAAACACATGTGTGGGCCTGATGGAGCCCATGGTTTGCCAGCTCACAACTTCTAAAATAGACTTTCAGGTAACAAGACAGTAGTCTGGTCAGCATCAGATCATATTTGGGTAAGGGCAGGGTGAGGGTGACTACTTCATTAAGGCAGCAGATGGGATGAGCTGGTCAGGACCAGGGAGCAGTAGTTGCTCCTCCAGCCGTCCTGAGAACAGTGCTTCCTCCGTGGGCTATCCTGTCTGCTTAATTTGCTTTAATTTCATGTTTCCCAGGAGACTGAAGATACTTAAAATTAGCATGGGAGTGGGGGGAAAACCATGGGAAAACCACTATCTTGCTAATATCCACAAGTATCCACTTGACTTGTGTGACCCTTTGGAATGGGTTTGTTTGATAAAGTATATATTCCCCCAGAACACTTGGCACTCACCCAACAGACCAATGTTAAGCATTTCCTGAGAGTTAAGGACTTCTTGTTTTTTAAATCATCTTACTAAGAAACACAGACACCTAACTATTCCTTTGAAATTGCTCCCAGTAGAGAACTTCCCCCCAGACTGACAAATGCACTATGATTTTCTACAGTTGAAGTACCTCCAGATCCTCAGTTACGTGGTATTCATGCTTGTGTGTATGCTCTGCATGCAATAAACTGGAAATTGTTTAAGTTGAATGTTTCATTTGGCACTATATTGAAGGAACATTTTCAGGGTGTTCATCAAATGATTATTAAATCTGATGGAGCTGCCATGTGATGTGGTGTGGGATGGGGGCACCCTGAATGTGGAACGTTAACGTTTCAAACAGGGTGCTGGGAATTGGGGCATCAGAGTTAACATCTCAGCTTGTGGAAGTCACCATTTTATTGTGCCTTGAGTTCTCCTAGTGGAGTCTGGGACTCATGAAATAATGTCATTTATTCAAAGAGTTTTCTAACAGAGTAATATCCCTTTATTAGTAGCTCTTAGGAAGAGCAAGGTGCTCTTTGAGATGAATATGCAATGGCTAAAAGTATGTGCTTAGGAAATGGAGTCCTGTCCCAGAACAGGAATCACAAGAGTCTGACTAAAAGGTAACCATGTCTTCTGTATTGAAGGAATAATTATCTTGATTCTCTTGACTCCAGGCCAGAAGTGAGGCTGTCAGAAATCTCAGAGGGAAATCTCTTCAGGTTTACACTGAGGGTACGTTATTGCCAGATAGAGTGTCTGTTCAGAGGGACTCAAAGCAGTTTCACATCTGCTATCTCAATTGGATTCCTTACTCTGTGATGGAAGAAGGGGAGATAATAGTTCCATCTCACAAGTGCAGAGACGAAAGCATAGCAGTCCCCCCACCACCCCCATTCTCCATTATCCTCCCAAGTTTGCGTGTTAGAAAGCAGGAGAGCAATATCGAAAATGCCAGGTAGTTTATATGTCCTTTGGGGTTCTTTTCTTTTCTTTTCTTTTCTTTTCTTTTCTTTTCTTTTCTTTTCTTTTCTTTTTTTTTTTTTTTTTTTTTTTTTTTGAGATCAAAAGAGTCCAGGAGCCTTTAAAAGGTTTCACAAGGTGGCCTACAGCAGTCCTTTTCCCATTTAGAACATTGGGGTATTACAAAAGAAGGGCTTTAATTGAGCAATCTAGTTTGGAAGAAAACCCACATTTTAATGGTCAGAGAGCAAGAGGGTGGGGGTGAGGGGGAATTTCAAACAAAGACACTATTTAAAAAGCCTAAAACTGTCTTCTCAAAGGCTTGAAATAATTTGTTGGGAAACTTCAGACCCTTTACTTCTTTCCTCCCCTCCCTAAATAAAAACCAGATTTGTTAAAAGGAAAAAAGATCCAGTATTGTTAATTGTATTTCAGAAAGTGCCAGAGAGGGAAATATCCCTGTAGTTTTAAACACTGTCCCAAGAGGGAAATGGGCAAATACCCTGCTTCACATAAACAGTCTCTATACACCATAAATAAACCTTTAAAGAATGAATTCCAGACAGTTTTGTTTAGTGCAGTATAAACTCAGAAAGGAAAGGACAGGGCCCAGGGACTAGCTTTGATCTGAGACCTTAGGGCACATGGACAGGTATTTCTTCTTTCAGCTCTGTAAAGTTTCTGGAAGACTGCAGCAGTTTTTGTCTGGTGGAGGTAGAAATAGACGGTTTCCTATTTTTATTAGGAACTTAGGAGCACAGATTGCTTTCTCCAGAATCAATTTTATAACAGGAAACCGTCGGCTACTTGAGTAAATAAGCATCAGCTTTGTATACTACTGTACTTGACTAGTCACTAGTGACTACAAGGAAAGGCCCCCTTGGCTCTTTCCCTCTCACCTCTTCTGCTTTGACTCACCAGGACAACCTGAAGGGGGCAGAGCAATCCATACCCATACGCTGTATCTCAGCTTTTTCAAATGTGGGAGGCCCAAATGCAGTCCCAGGTAAAGATAATGTTTACTGAAGGGCCAGGATATTTCCTTGGTTCAGACAAAGCACGTGAGCCACTCAGAAAGGGGAGAGTGTCTCTCATGAAGGTTTTGACACCTTAGTAGAGGTTTTAGAAGTCTTTGTATTATGTGTGGTTCCCCTTCAGTGTTTGGTGGCAGTGAGGAAGTTGGGGTAAAAAGCTTTTGCCTGAGGCCTTTGTTTTGATCTCACTTCCTCTTCTCTGAGAAGAAAGTAATGCTCAGAGTTGTATTGACAAAACAAACTGCCGAACTGATGTCAGTACCTGGCCTTCCCAGCATATTCATTGTGTGGCTCTGAGCAAAGTGGTTAGGCCTCCTGGGCCTGTTTCTCTGTCAGTGACATGAGGGAATAGTGCCTGCTCACCCCATCGTCACTCACCACTCACGTGGATGGGTGAGGCAGGCAAGAGTGCAGAGCAGAAGGTTTTTCAGGGGAAACAAATTGTCCTCTATTCTGGTCCTCATGCCTTCCGCCTCATAGGTAGTTGCTGTTATGAAAATGAGCACATTCAAGTCTAAGGTAACCAGCTGTGGGAGTTTAGGCCATCCACTTCACATTTCTTTGGTTTTATTTATTTAAAGAAATGAGAGTGTTAGGCTGAATTAGCATTTAGGCTAAATTAACTTGAGGATGCTCTTAATCTCTGAAATGTTTTGTTCTGAAATTATTTAGTTGGCGTTTACTAGTGACTTCCTAGTGCGCTAGATCCAGTGGCCTTTTCCTGTCCTCAGCTTTGTAGGGCCCTCCGCCATATTTGATATTGCTGCCTCCTTGTTCTTGATGTCTGTCCTTTCTGATTCTCCTCTTTCAGTGTTCTTCTCTTTTCCTAACCCATATGTTTATTTTAAAAGGGACTTTTTTTTTCCCTCTGTGGACTAAATAGTCTGATCATGCCATTTGCCCGTTAAAAAAAACCATTTTATTGGTCTTTTACCTCCTCTAATTTTAGAAACTCTATATGTAAGTTTTGTCTTTGATATAAGTCACAAGTATTTGTTCTTTGGTTTTTCATTTGTCTTTTTACTTTGCTTTTGTTGTGTGTATGTTTTTTAAAAATTATACAAAAACTTTTATTTTATATTGTCAAATTTATCAGTCTTTTGCCTTTTTGAGTCTGGACCTTGAGTCACGAAAAAGTTTTCCCACTCTCTGGTTTTAGAAAATTTCACCTAGCTTTTCTTTAATTATATGATTTCATTTCAGTTAAACATACTCTTGTTCCAAAAGAACTTAAGGCAGACTCTGAAGACTGCTGAAGGACTAGAGCAAACCTTAGAAAGACTGATATAGACCAAGATTTACTAAGACTGAAATCCAGCCCTGAAAACACTGACTGGATTAGCCCCTTTAACTGCCTTCCAGAAACTAAAAACTCATTTAAAGTCTATAAGGTTTTATACGAAATGTAGCATTCAGTCACAAATTACCAGGCCTACCAAGAGAAAAAACAGATACTAGAAACAGACTCACAGATAAACCAGATAACATTATCAGATACAGAATTTAAAATAACTTGTAAGTGTGTTCAAGAAGTTTACCAGAAAACTTTAATTTATATTTTGAACATAATCAAATAATAAAGGAATATTGTAGACTAGAATTTTTTTCACAAACATAGAAGAAAGAAATTTGGACAAAATGCTATCAAATCGAGTATAGCAATGTATAAAAAGGAAAATGCAGTTCACCCTTGAACACTTATACACCAATTTTTTTCAAAATACTTGTCCACTTATACATGGATATTTTTCAATACATTCTGCAGCAATGCATGTTCGTGGTTGATCAAATCTGTGGATGAGGAACCATCGATATGGAGGGTTGACTGTAAAGTTATGTAAGGACTTTTGACTGTGTGGGGTTGGCACTCCTAACCCCCACGTTGCCCAAGGGTTAACTGTATATCATAACCAAATTGGGTTTATTCCAGGAGTGTAAATTTACATTCCAAGTAAATCATGTCATTCACTATATATCGATGAAATGAAAGAATTAAAAAAAAAACATGATTATCTCAATAGTTGCACCAAAGTCTTTTGACAAAATTCAGCATCCATTTATGGTAAGAACTCAGCAAACAAAAAATAGAAAGGAGCTTAATGCTATTTGCAGCAACATGGATGGACCAGGAGATTGTCGTTCTAAGTGAAGTAAGCCAGAAAGAGAAAGGAAAATACCACGTAATATCACTTATACGTGGAATCTAAAAAAAATAAAGGACACAAATGAACTTATCTATAAAACAGGGTGCAAATGAACTTATCTACAAAACAGAAACAGACTCACAGACATAGTGAACAAACTTATGGTTACCAGGGGCTAAAGGGGGTGGGAAGGGATAAATCGAGAGTTTGAAATTTGCACTTCTTGGGGAGTGATGGAAATACTAGCTATCTTGATTGTGGTGGTGGTTTCATAGCTGTATACATCTATCAAATTCATCAAATTGTACATCTGAAATATGTATAGTTTACTGTATAGGAATTATACCACAATACAGGTATTAAAAAAATAGAAAGGAATTACCTTAAACTGATGGAGCGTCTCCATAAAAAAGCGACTCCAAATATCATACTCAGTGATGATGCATTGAAAGAGGGAAGGATGGCCATCATCACCACTTCTGTTCGCTGTTATGCTGGAGGTCCTAGCCAGTGCAATAAATAAAAGAAAAAAATGGTATAAAAACTGGACAGGAAAATTAAAACTCTATTATTTGCAGAGAACATGATTACCTAGAAAGTCTAAAAGAATGTACAGCTAAGTTATTAGAATGAATAAGTAAATTTAACAAGGTCACCAGAGACATTGTACAGAAATCAATTGCATCTCTACGTGTCAGCAACAATTACAGAGAAAAGGAAATTTGAAGGATATCATTTACAATAGCATTAAGGAAACATCAGATGCAGTATCATTATCTATTACTGTGTAATGAATCACCCCAAAACTTAGCAGTTTAAAACAACCATTTTATTTGTTCACAAATCTTTGGGTCAGCAATTTGGACTGGACTTAGCTGGGTGCTTTTTCAGCTGGACTCACCTGTGGTTATTCATGTAGCTGCAGTCATCTGGAGTCCACTGAGACTGAATGGTGTAAGATGACCTTAGCACATGTCAGGCACTTGCTGGCAGTCAACAGAACCCTCTTCCACATGGTTTTTCATCTTCAGGCAGGGTACTCTCAGCTGCTTCTCATGGTGGAAACATCAAAAAGGGCAGAGCAGAAGCTCCAAGATCTCTGGAGCTTTGGACTCAGAGGTCTCACAGTGTTACTTCTGCTGCATTTTATTGGTTGAAACAAATTACCAGGTTAGTACAGATTCAGGTGGAGGGGAAGTAGACTCCACTGGTGGCAGAAGATGCAAAGAAGTCATGGCCATTTTTAACGTACTGGAGATACCTAGGAATGAGTCCAACAAAGTGTGTATGAGCCCTCTACACAGAAAGCAATCAAACATTATTGAGAGAAAAATTTAAAGGCCTAAACAGTTAAAGGGACATGCCATATTAATACATTGGAAAATTCAGTATTGTAAAGTTGTTTCTCCTTGAATTGATCTGTAGATTCAATGCACTCTTGTTGAAAATTCTAGCTTTTTTTTTTTTTGCGGCAGTTTGACAGGCTGATTCTAATATTTATTTGAAAATGAAAAGTACAAAGAATAACCAAGGTAATCTTGAAGAAAAAGAACAAAGTTGGAGCACCTATACTGTTTGACTTGAAAATTATTACAGAACTAAAGTAATTAAGACAGTGTGGTATTGGCAGAAGGCAGGACAAAATGAAACACAAAAGAGAATCCAGAAACAGTCACATAAGTACAGTCACTTGAATTACAACAAAGTTTGCACTGTAGTACTCTAATATTGTACTGCAATAAGATAAAGGATGATCTTTTCAGTAACTATTATTTAGTCTATTAGATATTCATCTGGAAAAGATGCTTCTTGATCTCTGCTTCACACCATACATGATAATCATGTCTA
Organism: Camelus bactrianus; assembly: GCF_048773025.1. NCBI lineage: Eukaryota > Metazoa > Chordata > Mammalia > Artiodactyla > Camelidae > Camelus > Camelus bactrianus. The sequence continues at coordinate 71,133,084 of NC_133551.1, read as the reverse complement.
GGCAGATTGTAGATTTAAACGTCAAGAGTAAAACAATAAAGATTCCATAAGTAAACATAATGAAATATCTTTATGACCTTAACGTAGATAATTTCTTAACTGCAACACAGAAAGTTCTTACCATAAAGGGAAAGATTAAGTTCAATTTTATTAAAACTAAGAATATCTGATATCAAAGAACACCAGAGAATGATAAGACAAGTCACAGAATGGGAAAAGATACTTGCAATACATTCATTCAACAGAAGGCTTGTGTACAGAATGTATAAGAAAAACTCCTACAAAACAATAAGGAAAAAACAGATAATCCACTACAAAAATGAGCAAAAGACTTGAGTAGGCACTTCACAGAAAAGTATATCCACAAGGCTGATGTGTGTATTATCAGGTGCTTAATCTCATCTTTCAACAGGAAAATGGAAATTAAAACCACACTCAGTTACCATTACACACTCATCAGAATATTTGTCTTTTAAAAATTTTACCAGGTGTTGTGAGGAGGTAGAATAACAGGAAATTTCATAGACCGCTGAAGGGAGCGTAAACCAGTTCAACTGCTTTGGAAGACTGTTTGGCAGCATAGACTGCAGTTGAACACGTACATTCTTTATGACCCAGCAGTTCCACTCCCAGGTAGATATTCAAGAAAAATGCATACAAATGTGCCCCAAAGACACGTCCAAGAATGTTCATAGCAGCGTTACTCATAAGAGCAAAAATTTTGAAACAGCACAACTGTTCATCAACAGCAGTGGTTAAATACATTGTTTTATTCGTGTGTTGGATTACTACGTAGCCCTGACAGTTAATAAATAAATTGCAGCTGTGTGCAACAACCTGGTGACTCTCCCAGACCTAATGTTCACTGTAAGAAGCCACACACAACCAAGTACATACCGATGGTTGCGTTTAGGTACGGTCCAAAGCAGGGAAAAATAATCAGTGGAGATAGAAGTCAAGTTAGTGGTTGCCTTAGGGGGAGAGGGAGTGGTGACGGGGAGTTCGCAAGTGGGAGGGGGTGCTTGCAAGATGGGGATAGAAACCGACTTTTGGGACTGGGTGATGTTATGTGATTGTGTTTACTTTGGGAAAAATCATTGAACTGTACATTTGATTAGTATACTTTTCCATATGGGTGGTATGCTTTAGTCAAAAAATAAAACATGACAAGCATACAGATAGAAAACAGATCAGAAAGAATTATGCTGTGAAGCTAATAGTGTTTTTTTTTCTGTGTGATATATGTTATGTTGAGTAATATATATTCCTAATATCTTACTTTTATAATTACCAGGAAAATCCTTGTTTTTAAATATTGTAAACCTTGACTCTCATTGGAAAGTTGGCATGACTTGTAGCTTTCATGGAATCCAGAATTAAGGTACCTTGGAAGGCCATCGTATAAGCTAAAGTCTATCATTTCCTTTCTTCCCTGACGAGGCCCTAAAAAGCACCTTGGGATTTCCATTGATTCGGTTTGAAGACGCTGTGATTAATCTGGACCCGTTCACTCGGGTGCATCCCTATGAGACCAAGGAGTTCATTATCAACGATGTCCTCAAGCACTTCCAGGAGGTGAGCCGTGGAGCGGTCCTTAGTGGCTGGAGCAGAAGCAAAGTGTTTGTTTTAGTTGTTGGGAATTCTGGTTCCTCAGACATCACTGTTGAGAACCCAGGTGAACATCTCAGCTCAGATTATTGTGCTCTGGGTCAGGTCAGAGCCCGTGAAGCCCCTGCACATCATGAAACTCCTGTATGGAACAGTGCATTTGATTCATGAGCTGTTGGGCTTGTCTCTCAGGACTAGTCTCAGGGACTTCCACTAGATTAGTCACAACTGTTAAGGGTTTCATTGATGCCTTAACGATAACACAGAAGCCTGTGAACTCTTATTTACCAGGCATGGGCCTACTTTCAGCAGCCACACCAGTGTTCTTAGAGTCTATGAGATTCTGCTGTAGAGTTGAACTTAAAAAAAATTTTTTTATGAAGTTGGACGCTTTCCATTTTGTATTTATTATTCAAACTGCAAAGACCAAAATGTAAAGCCAGGCCATACTTTTCCATGAATAAATAGGTCTAGACCATATCCTATTAAAGTTAAAACATATCCTATTCTTGTTCCCTTCTCTCCGTCCTCCCTCCCATCTCCCTCCTTTCTTTGCTTCCTTCCTTGACTTTCCTCATTGGTGATATTCACACTGAACTGTAAGGAGAGTGATATAGTGGGTATCCCTGGACTCAGACAGTGGAGGGACACAGGGAGTGGAGGGTTGCTTGGAACGTCTGAACGTGCCCTCCCTATGCACCGGCCCCTCCCCAGGTAGACTCTGGGGAACTCCAAATCTTCCTCCCTCCTTCCCTTCCCTTGTAAACATCTCCCTGCTGCTGATTAATCCCCTAGTTACAGAACGATGGAAAGGAAAGTGTGATGTATACACTGATAAATATTTGTAAAGAACCTTTTCTGTTCCATTGCATTTTCTCCTTCTAAGTGGCTTTAAAGAGTGTAAGAGTATTGAAAGTCATCTCTGGGATGCGCGTATTGGGAGAGAAGTTCAGGGTGGGCTCATGAAAGGGCAGTAGCCTGCAGTTGATGACGATTAAGAGGTAGCGTTGGCATTGGTGGGGATGGAGGACAAGCCTGATGTCAAACCTGTTTGCTGGGACACTGTGTCCGTGAATATAAACAGGTACTGGTCTTCTTCTCTCCCCACTCCGTGTGACAGGAGCTCCTCAGCCAGGCAGCTCGGATCCTGGGATCGGTGGACTTTCTTGGCAATCCCATGGGGCTTCTGAATGATGTTTCCGAAGGAGTTACTGGACTGATAAAGTATGGAAATGTTGGGGGCCTTATCAGAAATGTTACACACGGAGTATCAAACTCTGCCGCCAAGGTAAGGAGATAGAGGTGAGATTCCATTGTAATTAGCCTCAAGAGTCTATACTTACTATAATTTCTTTTATAGTTAATAGGTTGTGAGAAGTCACATACATGGCCTTTGCTTCATTGCCCACATGCCCTGCCTTTCCCTCACCTCCGATACCTGGCACCCAGTCCACCAAGTGCACCTCTGAAATACCTTCTTCCTTCCCTGCGTTACGCCACTGCCTTGTCCGGGCTCTGGTTTGCTCTTCCCTGGGCCAGTGCCATAGCCTCCTACACCTGGACTTCCTTGCATCGTTCAGTGTCACCAGAATGAACTCGCGTTTTTAGATAAAGAATTTGTGCCATTCTCCTGCCTAAAATCTACCGGTTATTATGCACAGCTTACAGGATAAAGTCCAAACAGAAATACAGCCTTCTAAGAATGAAGCAGCCCTTTAAGTCATCTGAGTCCAGCTGTGGAAGGACAGCAGTGTAATTCTCCTGTGTCTTGCTGTCTAGTTGGCTTTTTTGTTCATTGGCCACTTGTTTGGTGGGTGTTTTGGTATTCCACAATTTAATTTTTGGCAGGAGCTGATTTTGTGTGTGAAGCTGGAAAAGGTGCAGGGTAGTTGAAGGGGGATTTCTACCTGACAACATAACGAAAGTTCTCTAAAGACTGTTTTCCTCCCCTTCCTGTCAGCTCAACAAAGTTTTCCTCTAGAGACTGACCTTTTTGTGAATGAACCAGGACTGGGGGAGCGCCTGTGCCCCCCGCTTGCTTACCGTAGAGCGTCTGCTTAGTGAGGTCACAGGTGCACTTGTGCCACAGGCGCCGCTAGGATGTCAAGTGGCCTTACTGTAGGGTCTTCCATGGTGCCACGTAGGAATTTATCTTGAAGATCAGGTAAGAAAATGGAGCTGAGTAATAACATGTCTGTATTGCATGGCATTCTTGGTAATAACGTGTGAAAGATGGGAATTTATTCCTATTTTCCAAACTGTTTTCTGGAGATGACGGTTCTTTAGTCGGGCTAGTTTTTTCAGACACCTCATTCTGTTGTGCTTCATAAATGCTGTGGTTTTTTTACAAATTGAATGTTTGTGGCAACTCTGTGTGTTGAACAAGTCTATTAGTGCCATTTTTCGAGCAACATTTGTTCACTTCATGTCTCTGTGTCACATTTTGGTAATTCTTGAAATATTTCAGTCTTTTTCATCATGATTATATTTGTTATGGTGATATGTGATAAGTGATCTTTGATGTTTCTGTTGCAAAAAGATTATGATTCACTGAAGACTCAGATAATGGTTAGCATATTTTAGCAATAAGATTTAAAAATTAAGGTGTACATTATTTGTTTAGACATAATGCTATTGTGATTGAGTCCACACATACTGCTTGCCACACAACAGACCAGTAAATCAAGAGACGAATTGTTGGGTTAATGGAATGGCGACTTTATTCGGAAAGCCAGTAGGCCAAGAAGATGGTGGACTAGTGTCCCAAAGAACTGTCTTACCCGAGTTAGAATTGAGACTTCTTTTATACTAAAAGGGAAGGGGATATGATTGGTTGCTGCAAACTTCTTGGTGTCGGAATCCTTTGTTCTTGTCCACGCAGGTCCTGTCACAGTGTTCCTATAAACCTCCAACAAGACAAATGTTATTCTGTGTTCTGCAACTTTTTATCTCTGTATGAATAGAAAAGTATTATACCTTTAAGGATCAGAGCCTTGAGAATGGGCTGTCCTGTATGTTTCAGGCTGTAGGCAACATTCTTAACTTGTATAAAAAGCAACAGAACATAAAGATTAAAGTAAAAGAGACAGATCCAGTATGGAGCTACTTGTTTTTCCCTGTTACACTAATGCACACTTAATCAGCTACGGTATAGTGTAAACATAACTTTATGTGTACTGGGAAACCAAAAATGTGACTCCCATTATTGCGGTATTCACTTTATTATGGTGGTCTGGAGTGGAACGCACTGTCTCTCTGAGGTACACCTGTGCTGGACTTACAGCAGACCAAGGGTGTATTTGGCTTGTGGTTCAAAATAGGCAGCACTCTTACTTTTAGAGAAAAGGTAATGGTAGAGAGGTGAGAGAGACTTTCTAAATCATAATTTGTAAACAGAATCAGGGTCAAGGTCTGAATGAGTGTGCACATTTCTGCCTTGAATCATTTCTCATTTTGCCCTTTGGACCTTTACCCTGACGGCAGCATAAAACATCACGGTAGTGGCACAGATTCCTCAGTGTTCTTTTAGCTACTAAACTTAATGTAAACAGATGCACTTAAAATATCTAGTTGTAAATGCCCAGTTTAAAGGTTTTACTTAATTTCGTTAAATTCTAAATAACATATAACAGTCTCCTTGGTTTTATAATTCCTTTTTTTATTTTTGTACCCCTGGGCTTTGGTTTTAATTTGAAAAATAAAAATAATTATTGTTTATTGAGAGGCCTTCCTCAATCTGGAATCAAAAGGCACTGACTTGATAGCTCACTGTGAGAATAAAATCAGATATGACATTATGAAAACTTTGAAAAATATATACTGAACAAAAGAAATGAGTTTTCACTTTGACTCTTATAGTTGCACCAGTATAAAATGTTCAGACTTTGGCCACCAGGAAACCATTAATTCCCTTGAAATGAAAGCCAATTTAGTTCAGTCTACAGAGGAGGAAGATCTCAGACCTGGAGAGTGGGAAATTCAAACTGGCCTGGGCCAGTTTGGCTGTTAGGACCCTCTGGTTAACCTTGTGGATGAGAATGAAGAAGCTGGGAGCTCACCTGTGACCTCTCCACAGGTGAGACCTTGTGTGGGTCTCTCTAAGTTTCTCCGCAATGTCCTGGTGAAAGGATTGGCCCTTTCTTTATTCTCCCTTGTTTGTGAAAGTCTCATTTGTCTCTTGGTTCTTGTTTCCCCTGGAAAACTGTTTTTGAAGCTTGAGGGTCAGCATGAGATTATAACTTAAGCAGAAAGAAAGGGCAGAATACTCCTTAACTCCACCTGCACCCCCAAAATCTATGTGAAGGCTTGGGTGGCAGTAATCATGTGTTTTGTTGGATATCATGCTTTATACTGTCAGATTTGCATAAAGGTACTGTTTTCCAGGACCCAAGGTCTCTTGAGTAGGAACCCTGCCTGCCATGTGCATCTCTCTTGCCTTTTGTAAGCTAATCAGTACTGGCGCCACAGACTGCTACTCAAATGAATTGCTATGTAATCTATTTTGATACCAGGAACCCTGGATATGTTACAACAATTAGTCTATATAGCTATCATGAGAAAGCAAAGAAACTTAAAATTACCACTTCATATTGGAAATGGTCACTCCAAAAGCCAGGTCTGTCTACTAAATACCCATTCAGGTCATCTGTGATACTGCATGTATGTAGTTTGGCTAAAGATCTCCATTTTCTTGTAGTTTCATGGGTTGAAATCAGACCTTTAATGTAGCTTTGGGGTAATGTTTTGTTTGCTTTTCTGTATACACAAGAAGAGTTTAAGGAAGTGCAAATGACCACAATAATCAACTGTTGGCCTGTGGGAAGTGTTCCTTTAAAGAGTGCCTGAGTTCCAGTGATTAAAGAAAGGGGTCAAACAAGACAGAAGTGCACCTCGCCGAGCCCCAGCCAGCCAGCCCCATTTGGCTGCAAAGACCATAGGGCTTTGATCTTGGTTCAGTAGGCTTTGAATGGAGTGGAGAAGCTCCATAAACCTCTTAAAATTAATTATAAATATTGTATACATGTGTATTTTCTTGGAGCAAGGATCTAAAGTTTTTATTAGATTGACAGAGAGGTTCATGCCTCCCAAAAGATCATAAATCATTATTGTAGACATAGGTTATGCGTTGAGGGCTGGTAGACAGGGTATCTGGGTTCTAATCTCATTCCTGCCTTTAAATAATCTTTTTCTCTGTTGATCTTGAGAGGGACTTTGGCTGGTTTTATTTATTTTTTTTTTAACCTATGAGAAGGTGATAGTCATTTTCCCCATCCCACTGACCTGAGGAACAAAAGATGAAGATCTGAAAACTCAGTGAGAAGTTTAAAGGGAATTCATTCTGTCACATAAGAAGGTAACAGACATACATGTCTTACTTGTCTCTGGGTAAATGTTGTGGATCATTCACAGCAGATTTTTAATTTCAGGTCTGTCAAATCAACTTCTGGAATTTCTCATTACATTTTTTCACTGTTTCTTAACTTATTTAATATTAGCATCAGGAAATATAACTAGAAGGTAATTTATGCCCTTTATTCCCTGTATTTCTCTTAGCCTTTCGTTCTGATCCCCCAACCCCCAGAAATCAGCTTACGGAGTCCAGATCTAAAGTGAGGAGAATGAGGGGTTGGCCACCAAGCTGTGAGCATCTATCCCATGACTCCCTTGCCTGGATCTTGGCAAAATGACTCTTACCCTTTGAGTGGAACCTTAAAGATCTGATTCCATTCCTAAGGCCATGGCAAGATGATTGTTCCTCGAATCTTTTCTAGGAATATGATTTTTTTAAGAAAAGTGCATAGCATTTCAAATTCCAAAGCCATGTTGAAGGAACAGATTTTTCTCTGCAGCATGAATCAGAAAAAAACATTCTTTTCCCTAGTTGGGTATTACTTGAATATCTACAAGATCCTGTCACCTCTTTGAAAGCCAGAGAATTGGAGAGATGCCCATTGAACAAATTCCCTCTCTTACAAAGAGTTCTCATTTCCCTTCTATCTGTGATTATTATGTAATATTTTCATATAGTTATAGGAAAAAAAAGAAGAGTTCTCAAAAAAAAAGTTCTTTTCAAACTAAGAACATCTCAGATATTAACAGTAGAACAAATGATTCCATTTTCTTCTCTGTAGAAGCTCAACGTTTGCTCTGTACAGCTGTCATCTCATCTTCCTAAAGGAAGAAAGCCGATAACATACTTAATTTCTTCAGCAAAGAAGAGAAGCACTTTTGCTCATCACTAATGGAACCTCTGCTCTGTTCTGTCCTACTTTCCATCCCTCTCTTTGTGTCTTTGTCAAGGCAATATAGGATGCTTTTGATCTTGGGTACTCTTTTGATCCCACATATGTTTTGATGCTATACTTATGACTGCAAATATTTTAATAATTTCCCTGTTTTTAAATAAAAGTTTTTTCGTCAAAGTCAGTTGTTGTTCATGGGATTAGAATTCATGGTTCATTGTTAGCTAAATGCTGATTTTTACTGATAACTTTTGCAGTTGTGTGGTAGGTTTCTTTCTTTCTCTTTGGCTTTAGAGCATTTATTTCTAGCAAGCCCACATTTCCCAGCTCAAATTCTACAGACCTAAATTTTTGTCAAGGAGATAGGAATTTTCTGTTGGTTTTTAGTGAGTACATTTTATCTTTTGTAGTTTTAGCCATCGTTTCATTGTTTTAAATCAGTCTTGTTTGTTATGAATTGGATAAAGACCTTATATTATTTCTTGATGCAAATGGTATTAGTAGGAAAAAGATTTAGGAACAGGGTTGAAATACCCTCCTTCATTATGGAAAACATACTAACTTATAAACTTTCCTTGAGCACCTTCTCTTTGTCAGGCCTTGTGTTATAAACCCTTTACATACATTGTCTTCTGTATGTTAATCTCTGTTCTTCAAATCAGGAAACTGAGAATTCGAGAAGTTAAATAATTTTTTCAGGATCATACAACTAGAAATGACAGGGATGATATGAAACCGAGTCCTGCTAATTCTAAAGGCCTTATTTTTCTCCCTATATGATGCTTGTCCTTTGTGTGCATAACGCTTTCTTCCAGGCGCTAAAGAGAATATGAAAAATTAATTACTACTAACTTTCCATCAGAAGCTTATCATTTGACATCACTCTGTTAGATTGTAAGGTGACTGCCGTCATATCAGCTATGTCACAAAGCAGGATCTCAGGAAGTGGTGCTGGTTGTGGTCATTCTTGTGATGGAATGGTCGTGACCATCACCATCTTCTTTACCGACAGTAAGAACCTTGGTGCTTGTAAACGTGGTTTTACTCATTGATACCATTTGATCTAGTCAGTCAGTAGGACAGATGGTATCAGCCCCAATATGTAAATGAAGAAACCGAGGCCCAGGGAAGTAAGGTGACTTGCCCAAGGTCCCAGGCAACTGCAGAGCCAGGACCTGATCTTCTGCACTAGCATCTCAATTTTTACTTTAGTTAACACTTTTGAGATATTGCTAACTGCTTGATTTGTTCTAGACATGCCTCTGTATGTTAAAAAATAAAAACAACACTGAGAAAGGCAAAATGTATAAACAAAAAGCCCTACCTCAACTCAGAATGCATTTTAGTAGCTCTGAGGAAAACCATCTGAAGATGAATACAGTCAAGTTAAATGATGACGAGAAAGAGAGAGGGAAATTGAGATTGTTTTTTGGATAGTTCGGTGGAAAACCTAGCTAGCACTTTAGATAATTTTGTTCTTTGGGGTAAAGTGTACAGAGGAGCCACTTCCCTTCCAAGAGAACCTTCACTGGCCCTTTGTGCCCAGGAAAGCAGACCTGGGGCACAGCAGTGATCCAGTGGACACTGACTTTGTGTCCCTGCACCCAGAGTCTCAGCCAGCCCTTGCCCCTAGCCAACCTACTGTCATGTCTACTGTGACCTGATTGAGGGCAGAGGGGTCCATTTGCCTTTTGTTTAAGATAAACAGCATTTGTTTGTATTTGTTTTGTAGGCAGTATATTTATAAGGCTCAAATGAGACTAAGACACTGTTTATTCAAGGCAAAAGTTTTATCTTTGCACAAAAGAGCATACCGAGTGCCTGCCTGCATGGATTCTGTGGGGGAAAAGGCAATTTATGACTTGTTTCTGTTTTTGTCATTATGTATGACTACTCCATTTTATAGTTGAGCTGATTATCCCCATAATAGCTTTTCCATGTACCTATAAGCAAAGAAGAGGGGAATGCCTCCTTATAAGCATTGGAGTTTTAGTGTATTTAAGTTGGCACAAAACTTTAGGTTAAATGAAATTCGCTTCAGACAGTGATCTATCCCTTAGAGAATGTGGAGTTTTCTATTTTCAAAAAGACTTTGATCCAAAATAAGTCACCCCAGGGATTTATTTTCCAGCCAAGAGGAGGTGCCTTCAAGTTGTTGTATATAGAGAAATGACTCAAATTCTTGGCAACAGAGTTTTTGTTTTATTTTCCTCTGATAACCTTGAACACTAAAATGATTCCCTTAGTCTGAGCTCTTTTTGGTTAGAAGCAAATTTTAGATGCTGAATGACCCAGCAGTGACCTATCCTAACTCGGTCAAACCTCAGATGTTTATGGGAATTGGAAGTGTGTTGGGGGAGGGGGGCGGGGGTGCAGCGGATGCATGAGAATCCCATGAGTGACCAGAATTCCCGGGCAGTCCCCACCTGCCCATCGGGTGGCCTTGCTTGTGAAGGAGCTTGGTGAATGGGGCTTAGCTGTTCTCTCCGCCATCCCGCTCCCCATCAGGCAGCTCGGTAGCCAGAAGTAGCAGGAATGACACCACTGTTGAAGCTCTGTTTTTGAAACAGAAAGATTGGGAAAAGTTTAAAACTTGCCTTCATTTCCTAGTAGTAGTTCAGCTAAGAGTCAGGCCCTTAGTTACCTTCTTAGACTGAACATCTCATATTTCAGAGGAATCCGCTCTGTCTTCCAAAACTGCAGTGTATGGTGGTGGAAAAGTGTGTTCAGTTGCTAAATTGAAAAGACAGGAAATATTTGTGTCCCCCAAAGAGTAGTGGTTTTCTACCCTAGGATAAACATGGTGAATAAAAGAATAACACGTTCAAGCTTTTCTTTGGTTGACTGGTTACCCCAGAGATGTGGTCGTTCGTCTCTTTTCTGCATTTCAGTATTGTTCGTATCAGTATTTTGGCCTTTCTTGAAAAATTGTGACAACCTTAAGGTGAGGCCAACTATAACCCGTTTTTATAAACACATGAAGGACAAATCAAATTCTGATCCTTGGCAGTAAAGGATCAGAACACTCACGCTGTTTGGAAGGGCCCTTTCTGTTTTCTCGACCTCTTGCTCCTCTGTGATTATTGTAAGTCTCTCTCCATTTTGAAGAAAAGCTAAATCAAAAGTGTTTTATTAGGAGGAAGAGGGGATTTCTTGGATTCTCATCCTTAAAAATCGGAAAAGGCTGTGGATACTATAGCCATCGTTGACTGCGTAGCTTCTGTAAGTCGGTGAGGAAGGGCGTGGGAGCTTTACAAATGCTAGCTCATTTAATTTTCACATGGACCCTAAAATGAAGGAAGGCTTATCTCCATTTTACAGATGAGAAAAATGGGACCACATGGTTGGTTACCTTGATTAAAGTCTAATAATGGATGAGTGTTGGAGCCAGAAGTTTTAGGAAAAAATGATTCGGGAGTCTGCCTGTGTATTTTTCCTCCACATAATGCGCCTTCTCAGATACGATCATCTACCAAAGCCAAACCATTGTAGAAACTAAAACACAGGTAGTTGGAAACAACAGTCTTTTAAGGTAAAGCTCAGTTTCCTATTCATTCCTAACTTTCTTTTCCCCTCTGTGTTGGACCTCAGGATTTTCCAGCTGTAATTTCTAAAGCTTTCTGAATTAATCCTTATTATCTGGGAATCCCTAATCTCATGTAAAAGGATTGAAATAGGGCAAAAATATTGAAACAGTTTTCTTTATCCAAACAGAAAATGACTTAAAAGCGTCTGAGGAAGCTGGCTGTACTTTCTCCCACACCAGACGTGCTTGACCCAAGATTTATTCAGATTCAAATAATTTGAGTTGCACAGTCAGTTGGCTCTTTCCTCCTGCTTTGTCCGTCAAGGTAGGGAGGCTTGTGCTTTCTCACTATCAGCTGATGGCAGAAAATAAGCTCATTCTCTCCAGTAGCCCTTTTCTTTCCTTGCTCACCTCCCTTACTCTGTAGTACAGCCTTCCCAGTTTTGTAGAGGTGTTCATGTCTCTACATTCTGCTAGCACGTTGGCTTTCAGATGCTTAGTGGTACCAGTGCTGCAGTTAAGAAGATGGAGAATGCTGGGGACAGTGTGCTGTTTCTGAGGGTTTTATGGTAGTTCTATTAACCTCATCTGTGGTTTGCTTTCTGGAGGAAAGGAGACAATTAACTTACTAACACTGTCATTCCTTGTTGTAATATTCCTTTGTATTTGTCTTGATTTTTAGTTATTGATGAAGCATATATTCGTCTCTAATCCCTTCTGTAAGTCTGAAAGCAGGCAGGTGGTTATTACCACCACCACCACCATCATAAAGAAACCAAGGCCCAATGGAAGTAAATCACTTGTGCAAGACGGCCAGAGAGTGGTAAAGCTTTGGGCTTCTTCCCTGGTCTCTGAATTCTAGAACATTGCTGGACAGTACTTCTTGAATCTTACCTGAGACTCTAGAAACTGACATCTCTACAGAAGACTTGGGTTTTCCATCGTTGGTGTTGTGTGAGCTGTGTTAATGTGCCTTCCAGGCAGAGTGGGTTTCAGAGAACACAGGTGGAGAAAAAATGTATCTTTCCCTTTTAGAGATGTATTGAATCATTCATTCACCATGGTGCGGTTTATGTGAAATATTTGGGATATTCTCACAAACAGGAAGTGTGAGAATAGTTCTTAGAGCAGTTTTTTTGTGGAGTGGAGGTGGTAGGAGAAAAATGTAAGCTTCTATCAGGGCTTTACATAAAGTAATTTCTACATTGTTGGAGGTGAGTGGAAATAAGAGAGACCGTGGAAGGAAAAAGGAAGGCCCTTCCAGAAGGGATGAGAGTCTGGCTTTGCCTGGGCTTTCCTCGTGGCCCGATGACGGCGTGTCCTGGCCTGACTCTTCAGGGAGGCTCAGTGGGGACTTGGAGGCCCAGTTGGTCAGTGAATAGTGGCAGAGACACTGCACATTTAGGTCAAACAGGCAAATAAATGGGAGCGATAGCTTCTCGTTTCTTTTCTGTTAAATACCAGTAGGGAAGCCCTCCTGTGCTATTTGTAAGAACAAGAAAATTTCCTACTTAGGCACATGAGGAGGGTGGAAATGAGCTTAAAAACTAGGAGCCAAATGAGGAAAGTCAAGAAAAGGGACGAGAAGGTGGCAGAAAGCTGGCCGTCGGGCCATTTTCTGTTTCCCCAGTGGTGCTCGTTCTCTCCTTGCCTTTGTACTTCCCCTCATAGCTTTGCTTCTGTTGGGAACGCCCTTCTCCCCATCTCTGGCCTAATGGCTCCGGGTGTGTGAGGTCCAGTCCAGTGCACTATAAGATTCTCCCCGCTCGGAATTCCCAGGGCACTTTGCGCTTTCTTTAAGACGGTGACCATAGTTTTCCTTGGAAAGTAACAACCATTTGTACACGTCTCTCAAACATCCATTTAGCATTGTCAGTTAGGTGCTAGGTCCTGTGGCAAATAGGAAAGTAAGACTTAAAAAACCCCCTTTTTTTTTTTTTCAGGGATATGGAACCAGGTAAGGCAGATGAGAAGTAAGCAAGTGTATTACAGAGAGAGTGAGTCTTGCGGCTGGGATCTGTGCAAAGTATTTGCAGTTTGGTGAGATAAGTGCTGTGAGGGCCAAGGGGAAAGAACACTTTATTCTGTCCCTCAAGTATAAGATCGACTTGAGACGAAATGTGTGATGGATTTGTCTGTTTATCCCTTTGCATCTTGGAGTAGACCTAAAGCTCCTGGAAGGCAGAGATCTTATCTGTTGTCAATTGTTGCCTCGTCGTAAATGTTAGTTGTAAGAGTGGAGGTGGTCCCGGTGGTGCCCTTGTGGGCTCTTCCCTTATCGGGCATAGCATTTTCACATGGTGTACATTTGACTAATAGTCATTAAATGTGAAATACCTCCTGGATTTTTAAATGATCTATTTTATGGTTTTTATGTGGAATAAACAAACTTTGGAAACATTTCTTTATGACTTTCCTCTCAGACATATCTGTAAGCTGACTGAGATGCACAGTCATGCTCTATGTATAGAAATGCAGAGAGGAAAATGCTGCTGACTTTCAGGATCCTGTTTCTTCCCCTCTGCTCCCCATCACTCAGGTCTCAGTTACTGACCTGGATGGAAGGAGGCCAGGTGGGCATTATTGGATCAGGCCCAGGCTCTGCAAGGTGGCAGGAAGCCTTGGGAAACTGTCACAGCGGAAACCCCAGTCCCTCTTAATCAAATGAATTAAAATAATATTTATGGGCAATATCTGTTTGCTTTATTAAAGGAAAATGTCTAAGTAAACATTTCCTGCAGGCTATTGAATGTATCTAACAACACATTGGTTCGGAAGCAATGACTTTCAGTGCTTTCACTGCAATGAAAATTAAGCAGAGCGTGCTTCCAAAAACAGCCCATTGTTTCAGCTTTGTTGCCTTTGTTATGTTTCAAAGCAGGGTATTTTGGCCAGATGGATTATTTTCTCTTTATTGGTAACTTGGAAACTGGCAAGGATGATGCCAAAGTTGGTTGTAAAAGGGCTGCTAATAGCTCCTTGTAGTTTTATAGAAATTTAACCTTTGTAATCCTGTTATTGTTTGATCTTCACAAACACATGGTAAAGAGTACAAGTATTATCATTGCCACTTGACAGAAGAAGAAATTGAGTCACAGCAGAGGTCATTGACTCGTGGAGGGTCAACAGGGAGTGTGCAGAAGAGGATGAGGACTCGGGGCTCCTTTCTGGCCCCAGACTCTTTCTCATAGACCACATTGCTGCTCTAGAAAGCACCCTTTCCCCCTCGGGAATTAAAGCACTTTCGCGTCTGTGAGATGACTTAACCTTGCGACATCCCTATGGGGCCAGCAGAGCAGGTGATGGGAAATTCAGTCACACAGGTTGAATGGCTTTTGCCAGAATCATGCAGCCAGTGTTGGCACCAGTGGTTGGTGTCCAGGCCTCACAGCTCTAAGCCCTCTTCTCCTCCTGCCAGACTAAGTCTCCTCAGCTGAGGGCTGGAGGAGCTTTCCGATGTGGGGAGACAGCTATGGAAAAATCTTACTTCCAAGAGAGAGGGCCTCACTTTGCTGGCCTCCATGCTCAGGAGTGTGAATGATCCGTTTTAAGCATCTCAATCGGATGTGCAGATTTCTCGTCATAGGATCACTGAGAAACAAAGCAAAAGGGGCAAAGCCAGGTCGATCTTATCAGCCTGCTTCTGGGCACACTCCCCACCTGTTTGGATTTTATGTTCAGTGGCGTCAGCCAGTGAAGTTGGTGGGATTGCTGCGGTGCGGTTATTTACAAATCAGATGGCAAGACAACTTGAGATGCCTCAGTGAGTAAGTTAAAGAGAGAGAGAAATTCTTAGGACTAAACACAACAAAGAATTCGCCACTTGTTTCTCTAAAACATTTATAACAGAGCAGTGAACGATGTCTAGCCTCAGTTTTTTTAAAAAAATGAATTCTAGGAAAAGCCTCGTTTGAATAATGTTTCATATGGTAACTTAACTCTCTCACCTCTCCCCTTCCATCAAAGCCCATTGTGAATTCTTCCGGAGAAAGATCTCAAACTAAAACTCTTCTCACTCTTTCCATATGAACATGGCAGAGCCAGCTCTTCCCAGGTTTGGGCCCTCAACACAGCCTCTGATACTCTCGTAGAAACTCGTAGGACGCAGATCTGGGAAGGAATTTGAAGATCAGCTTTTGACCCTTTCAAGTTACAGATGCAGAAATTGAGACCAGTAAGGTTCTCACAGCTCTTTAGCCGCAGGGCCTGCTCTAAAACTCCGGCCTTCTGGCTACAAATCTGGTATTGTCTGTGAGACAGGGTCAGCAACTGAGCACCTGCTTCCTGTCCTTTTTGGAGGGAGAGAAAGGTAGTGGGGCCAGAGCCCTGATGCTGTGTCCATTTTCTCAGCATTCTTTCTGTTGATTTTATCTGTTTATCCGTCTGTCTCCACACTAGACTGAGCTCCTGGAGGACCAGGGACTAAGTCACAGTCATCTTGGTATTTTTAGCCCCAAGCACTGTGCAGGGTATGGAGAAGGCCCTCGAGGGGTTATTGAACCAAAACCGATTTTTTTTGTCTAAAGGTCAGCTCACCTGAATGGGAGGGAAATTAGGCTCCTTTGAAGGACCTCACCTCACTAGTCCTTCACCTATGCCTCATCCAACCAGTAAACCCCTGCAAAACTGCCCCTCACCTGAAAACAAAACAAGACCCCCCCGTCCCCCCCAAATAAATAGGGAACCCCTCCATAATTAGATTTAGAGGGCAATTGTTGAGATGAGATAGAGATAAAACTTTGATAGACACATCTTTGTAATGCCAAAATGAGTGTGACTCTGTTGGTTAAATGAATTTTTAAAGTTTCTCCGTATGCTTCTGTGTTTATCTGCATTATTAATTATGATCATTGTCATTGGGTTCCCTCTAAAGTTCTGAGTTAAGAGAGAGAGAAAAGGGAGCCTCCAGGACTACTAAGTCTACCCTAGGGAGGGAACGGCCGCTTGCCATCCCCCACGGTGAGCCCCACGGCCGCCAGGTTCTGGGTCTACAGCTGGCCAGCCCGGAAGAACTTGCTTATAAGAACACTTTGGCTTGAACTTGTGCCTCTTCTGAATCCTCCTTCAGAAAGGCACTCACTGTGCGGCCCCTGGCTGCTGTGAGCACGATGACCTGCACGCTGACCCTGCGGGTGACGCAGTTCCCCAGCCAGCCCCCTTCCTCTCCTGCATGTCTGAGCGGGATGTGGGCGAGTGGCGAGCTGGGGGTGGGGGGCAGGCTCCCCCTCTCCTAGCAGGGGTGGCGGGTCAGCCTGGGTCGGGGCTGCGTCCTCTGCACTAGAGGAGAGGCCTGAAACCTTCGCTTTTTGCCTTTTTACTTTAATCTGGAATACTCTTAACAAGACAGCCGACCAAATGGTGCCTGAGTCCTGACCCTTTGTCGGGCCAGCTGCAGTCCCTGTCTTTCCGACTGAAAGTCTTCATTGGGGTCCAAGCCCTCAGTCGTACTGTGGAGCCCTTCCACTTGCTGGTTGGAGCAAGATTGCAAAGAGTTAACGCTTTTGCTTTTTCGGAAAGTTATCTGTGAAGAGTATTAGTTGTTTAATAAAGCGTGCCTGCCCTCCCGATGAACCCGCCAGTGACTCTGCAGCTGGGGTCATTCCAAGTTCACGCGGTGGACTTTTGACTGCCTTCTGTGTCTGTGAAAACAGTCGGCAGCTCCTGCGGGGATCATTCATTCAGGCCTGTAACACAAAACTATTGCCAATGGGCACCTGCTGGGGCGGCTTCCCAGGAGGGCTGGGGGGGAAGAGACCAAACTTCAGGCATCTGCGGAGATAAGGGCAGCAGGGGGGCCGCTCGGAGCCTGCTAATCGCGCTGCACTTAGACCCCACTGCCCGGCCCGCGGGCTGGTGTCAGGATGTATTAGGGATCCCCGGTCCCGATAGGATGTGAGCTAATTAAAGGCCTTTTACAAAGAGGAGGGGAGTGGGAGAGTGTGTGAGGAGAAGAGGAGGAGGAAGGCGGTTTTGGAGCACATTCCCCAAATTTCTACCACATTCTTTATTCCTGTCTCTTATCCCTCAGAGCAGAAGAGAACAAATTAAAAAGTCTGAACATTTGGTTACTTCTAATCTTAAATCTTAATCCATTCTGCCTGATACTGTAATGCTTTTAGCTGCTGTTTCTATGGGATTACATATACCATCAAAGATCTTTTGCCACATTTCCCCTGGAGACATCCTACTCTTGAAATACTGTAGGTCGACTGCTTGAATCCTGCCCTTTCCCCCAAGTCTGGCTCGTCTGGGCAGTGAGTACCTGCTGTGGCATGTTCCAGGTCTTCCCCTTTTCCTTGGGAAGTCCGCTTGCCAGCTGTAGGGAGTACTGCTGGGAAGATTACGCAAATTAATTAACTATAAATTATATAAAGTAGTAAGAGCAGCAAATGCTCTCATTAAATTTTAGGTGGGGGGTTGGTGTTATGGTTTGAAATGTCAGGGCATCCACCATCTTGAAAATGTTGCTGGGTACTAGCATAATAATTCATTTTGTAGTCACACTCACTTCAGAAAAAAGTCACCTGAAAATGTTCAGTTTACCTGCTGTTTTGTTTATCTGGCTTATATATCCCTCCCTCCGGCAACAAGCAGTAGATTAATGTATTTATAGACCTAGGGTCCTTTTAAGTCTGTTATTTTCTTAATCTGCCTGGTAATGATACATTTCTTGAAAGCAGTATTGTTCACACGCAGACCCAAGCCTTTATTATATCGCTTCTGATACATTTCACACAAACTTGACTGTGTGCAGAGAGGCATTTAGATTAGTCTTGTACTACATGGTAACAATCTGAGGAAATTCCAATCAGAAGCCAGCAACCTGTTTCCTTGGTTGAGGACTGCTGGTGTATCTGGCTTTGTCTGTGTTCTGATAAGCAGTAACCACAATGTTAATTTTGTATTTCCTTGCCTTTTGTCTCACATAATCTGTTCTCAGAACTGGCCAGGAGCTTGTTCAATGTCATGCAACTCTTGAAATAGTGGGGTAATTAAATTGACCGTGTGGAATATGTTAGTGTATTCTTACCGTAAGTGTTAAAACTTTAATTCCATCAACCTCGATTCCTCAGTGTTGCTGTAAATATGAGGTAGACGCAATGCAGATTGCACAGGTGAGGGGAGTTTTAAATTTGAGCTAGTAGTTGAATGGGTATCTTTAAAATTGCTGCTAGCTAATATTTACTGACTGCTTCACCGTGTACCAGGTACTGTTCAGAGTCTTCACACGAATGGACTTGTTTACACATGAGGACATCGAAGCTCAGAGAAATTGCATAACTTGCCCAAGGCTGTGAAGAGAGCTGGGCTGGGAACCAGGTTCTCTGACTCAGAACCTACCCTCCTGGCCCCGCCCAGTGCAAAAGTCGCACCCTGTTCAGTGGGCTTCGTTCATGGGCACGTCTACAGTGTCGTATTTGCAGGAATTAACCACATACAGCTACTTTCTCAAGGTGGTGCTGAGATTTTGAATCACCACTTAAAGTCCTTTCCTGTAGGACCCTCTGTTGTGTGGTTAGTTCTTTTGTAGGTGTTACACCATCCAGCCACAGTGTGGCTGAGAACCAGAAAATACTCTAACCCCATCGGAGACACTTATTGAAGGCATTTTAACATTGTTCCAAGCCCCACACCCAGAGCTGGCTAAATATAGACCTACACAACCAAAAGCATACCCTCATATGAGCAAATCTATTATTTGTTATGCCTACACAGTAAGTTCACAACTGTCTGAACAACTGAAAATGCCAGGCTCTTGTGTGAAACACAGGGGAGAGAAACATGAATAAAACAAAGTCTTCCCCCTTCTGGGTCATGGCCCAGCACAGGAGAAGGTCCCATAAATAAATATGTGCGTGGAAGTCTTCAGGTGCCAGGACGGACGTCTGTGCGGGGCCGGGGCGGAGGGTGGGGAGGGGTGGGGATAACGGTGGGGCGGACCTTTGTACCTGGGAAGGAAGGCCCTCGCCCAATTCTTGATGTCAAGGAGATGTTTACCATGTGGCCAGGAAATGGTGGGCACAGGAGGGCACGCAGGGGCAGCCCAAGCAGGAGGGGCTAAGGGAGGTGGAGCAGCGGCCTTGGGGAGGTGGCTCAGTGGCACCAGTGCTGAGGCTACAGGCTACTAGGACCAGAAAGCACGCCACTCCATCAACCAGTTTATTCGGGAAAAGACTGGTCTGCCATTTTACATCCCTTTGTTTCCCCTTCCTCTTCCCTTACTGATTATAAGTGAATTTCAAGGGGTAGAGTCCTCACTGAATTTGTCACTTTTGAAGCCTAGTATCGTTGTCATGATAGGACCATAATCTGCATACATATAATGTTAACTGTTAATGTTTTGCAAGTATTATTATGTACGTGGGTAGAGTATTTGCACCTTTGAGGCAGGGGTGGGTCAAAACAAAATCAACAGGCCCTACCCCATCTGGAAAAAGAATGCAAACTTGACTTGCTTTTTATATAATCAGAGCTAAAACCAAATCATAGCCCGTTCGTTCACAGCAGGTAGATTGCAAATCCAGCCAAGCCATTCTTTCTGGTCAGAGTGACTCTGTCCAGTGCTAAGTCATGGACTGCCTCCGGCATTTCCAGTTAATCTAGTATCTCCATTTAGACGTAGCAGAAAAGCAACCTCCCCGAAGCCCAGACAAACAAACTCAGGGTCCTTGTTAAAGGAAGAAGGCGTTTAGACCTCAGTTAAAACAGCTGGGCTAGAGAGGCAGGAAGAGGGGAGGTCATGGGCACTTTTCTTCAATCATGCTTTTCTGCATAATTTAGAGCGCGACAGATGGAATGTTTGTCATTGACCCCAAACCATGTTTTGGGAAGTTAACTTATCTGACCCCGTTTGATCAGTCCTTTAAGCTGTTTCGCCATTTTCTTTAGACAAAGCTGCACAGACATGGCCTCAGTTTGAGAGGGAAGAGCGCAGTATATACAGGAATGTATTCCCCCAACTTTGCCCTGCTCCCAGCCACTCCAATCAGTAGGTTTTTCCTCTGAGAATCCCTCCTTTCCTGTTTCCACTCAAGGCAAATAACCGTGACTAAATTTTGATTTGGAATTTTAGTTTTTCATGTGGGATTCAAAGGGGACTTTTATCTTGAGGTAGGAATGGCTACTGTTTCTCCACTGGTGTTCAGATTAAGGCTACATAGGTCCCCTGTTGACGCCTTGGAACTCTGTGCCTTAGTGTTTTCCCTACGCTCAAAGTTATGGTGCTGGATGGAGTCTGCCCCAGCTCTTGGGGTGGGAGAAGGATTGGGTCCCTTGACTCTCAAGATTGAACTTAGGTTGGGCTGCTTGGCAAATATGGTAAAGAAGAGATTCCTTGAGTAAAACCTGATAAAATGTCCATCATGAATGGAATCTCCTGTCCCTCTCCCAGCTCACCTTGGGGCCTGCTCTGTGGTGGTTTGACCACCCAGAGCTTGAGCATTTGTGAGTTGCCACTTGTGTCCTGGTGGACTCAGTGGACTGAGTCACGGTCATAGGACTTGGAGAAATTTATATGTGACATGGAATACTGTTTCTTTAAAATTTCCCTGTGTTCTTACCACATAGTCTATTGCCCTTTTCCATGGAGCCTTTATGTTTGATGGGGAAACATGGTTCTGCATCCATCACTCACTGACCATGTGAAGTCCATGTTGGCATCTCACCCCCTCATCTCAAACAGGTAAATAATTAGTGGATGAGAAGTGTTCCATCTTTTGGTGGAAGTTAACCAGTGTTGGGGTGTTAGCACCATAGAGCCAGCTGCTGAATATATTCTCATCAGACATTTTTCTCTGCAAATATCTCCTAGCTCTAGCATAGCCTACTCACCCCATTTTGGATGCCTGTGTTCTGAATCGGCACCGAAAGTTTTAAATGTAAAGTGTTAATGTTTTGATTATTTCCTGTGTGCCCGACACAATGCTAGGCACTTTATACCTTTTTAACCCGTCTTCCAGCTGCTCAGATACCTTGGAGTCATCCTTGACTCAGCACATCCTGTCAGCTGTACCATCTGGGAACATCCCCCTCCTGCCCGCCCGCTGCTTCCCCACCATCCCAGTGCTCATCCCCACCCCGTTTATTGTAGCGACTTCTGCGTCCACCCTTCCCTCCCCACATCTCACAGCGGCGCTCAGTACAGCAAATGTCACTTCTTCTACTCAGCCCCCTCCTGTGGCTTCCCACTTCACTCTGCATAGAAAATTTAAGTCTGTGCAGTGATTTATAAGGGGCACGTGGTCTGGCCCCTCCCCGTACCTTTCTGACCCCGTCTCTTACCCATGTGGCACTCCCCACCTCACTCAGCTCCATCACTCCAGCCTGCTTGCTGTTGCTCAGCCCTCTGCCTCAAAACTGCCGCCTCAGTGCCTCTGCACCCGCAGTTCTCTGCCTAGAGTGGTCTGTAACCACGTGGTTTTCGCCTGCATTTTCTGTATCCAAACATCACTTTGTCATGAGGCTCTTCCTGGTGCCCCTCCCCATCTAAAATCGCACCCCCCTCTAGCAGCACCTCTTATCCTCCCTCCTTGCTTTGTTTCTCACTTAACATTTACTACTGCTTTCATTTTATGTGTGTGTATTATTTATGGTCTGTGCAACTAGAATATAAATCCCAAGAGGGCCACAAGGTTGGTCTGTTTTTTCACTGCTGCATCCCCAGTCCTTAGAACAGTGCTTGGCACATAGTTGATCCAAAGTAAGCTTTTGTTGATAGGAAGGGAGAAATGAAAGGAGGAAGGAACAGACTGACCCCAGGAGTTAGGCATGATCTCAGTTTACAGATAGGACTCTGAGAAGCTGCCTAGAATCACAGAGGCAGTAAATGAAGCCAGAATTTGAACCCAAATGTGTGACTCCAGAACTCCTCTGGTTTCCTCTCCTGTTTTCCTCTGGGTGTCTCTGCCTGACTTGTGGCTGTCATAAATATAGACTCTGTGAATTGCGTGCACAGATACAGCAATATGCACACATTAAAATGTCTGAAAGAGAATGCTTAGCCAGAATCTCTTGGTCTCCTTGATACCCTCTGGCACTTAATATATAGAACAGATAAAAAATGATCAGCACAGTTCTTAACCAGATGCAACATGAGATTCAACATGAGAAAAGTTACTAGCACACAGAGCTGCGGGGGTGAAAAAGAGCACATTTTTGGAAACACAGACTTTCTAGTCAAACTGGTGAGCGGTCTTTGTGGTCATTTATCCCCAGAGCTCCTGTGGGTTCAGTCTGGGTTCATGCGGGGGAGCAGCACCTGTCAGTCCCCGAGGTGGCACTGTCACGTGCCCATCCATACCCTGTGCCAGGCCCTGTCCCTGCCCCACGGATACAAAGGACAAGACAGTCACAGAACTGAGTGTGCCTTCAGCAAGCTTCTCTCTGCTTTGAACTTAAAGGGCTCCTTTCAGTGAATTCCTAGAATGTTTATTTTTTTTCCTCCAAAGGAGCAGTCTCCTAATTTTATTTTCTCATCTTGTTCTGTGAAGTTCTGAAGTTCATTTGGCACTCTTCTTTTGCCAGCATAGGAAGTTGAAGGCACTTATCTGAAGACTAAGAAACATCCAAGGCAGTGAATCCCTGTTTTCTTGTCTCTCTGACCCTTGCGTAGACTTAAAAGCCGCCGTTAAGGTTCAGGAGCCTCTGGAAGACTCCGTTCTTGTCCATCTGTAAAGCCACAGGCACGATGTGAAAAGACATGGTAATGGTTCCATCCATCTCAGGGAGTTCTTTCTGTCTTGTTTCTCATCTTTTGCCTTGGACTTCAGATGGTTTTTATTTTCTTCTCTAGATGCTGCCTCTTAAGGATACAGCCTTAAGCTCGTGTTAACACCTGCGGCCCAGGAACATACCTGAACTCCTGCTGATCTGGGAGAGGTGCTAAGAAATTAGTCCTCAACTGCTGCTAAATATGTTCCCCTGTGGTTCCAGTTATGTCCAAACTTAAGGGTATTGAGGGACACCATTAGATCTGTGTTATTTGTTATAGGTACATGCCTTCAGAACCTTTGTTTAACAGAAAAAGAGACAGTGGTGGCAACAAGTGTACAGCACTCTTTTAGAAGATAGGACCACAGAGGGAGGAAAATGGATGAATAATAACTTGAAGGGACGGGAAAGTTAAAGGAAGACATTTTTAAGATTGAACAGATTCAATTGTATTTGTCAGGCTGAAAGAAGAGGCAAGAAAGAGCGAAGATACAAGAGAAGAGATGCTTGATTTAGTGATACCCATGACAGGGTCATTTTTATCTACCTACCTACCTACCTATCTATCTATCTATCTGTCTGTCTATCTGTCTGTCTCAGACGTGCTAGGGGTTGAACCCAGGACCTCGTGTAAGCATGTGCTCTACCACTGAGCTATACCCTCACCCCAAGACAGGGTCTTATGAGAGCACAGAGGAAGGGTCTAGATTTAGGAAATGGTCAGCCCACTTACTCAATTTAAGGTGAAGGAGGAGAAAAGAGGGGGTTTTCTCCTTAGTTAAGTAGAATCTGTTGTTTCTGTATAGTGGGAATGGGGTTAGGTGTTAATGAGTTGAAAAGGAATGCAAAGCAGATCTTTCGCTCTAACAGTGTTCCAGGCACTGTCTAGGTGGCAGTGGTGCAAAGATGACCAGACTTCAGTGGCTCCGTGTCCCGGGAGCATGCAGTCTGAGCCTTTTAGCATTGCCTGCTGCAGCCCGTCTAGCCTCATGAGGAAACCGGATACAGCTTGCTTACCTGACAATCAGATACCCATACTAATAAAGCTCCACTCAGAAGGGGAACAGGAGAGGTCACCCTGCAGGTTGTATGCGGGGACAGGCAAGGGCGCATACGCGCTGCCGACCTGGAGCTGAACCCTCGTGGACTTGGAGCCACTCCTGATGGGTGGGGGGCGATAAGAGTAGCAGGGATGGGGGTGTGTCCTCGTAGTCAGCTTTCTCCCCACCTTCCTACTGGGTATTTCCATCTTGAGTAACAGAGGCCTTTCTTCTTAAATCTATTATTCTGTGCTCAAGTGAATAGCAATCATTTGCGAGATATTATTTATTATCTAAGAATTAACTGAAGTCTAGGACTTGGGTACCTTTTGAGTTTAATCTCATAAGCTGTGTCCTTAAACATTTTATTTTAGAGTCAGACTTCTAAACCACCACTATCCAAGTGAGATACAATGTGAACCACAATTATAATTTTAAAATAGTCTGGTAGTCACATTAAAAGAATAAAAACAAATAGATGAAATTATTTTTAATATTTTTATTTAGCCCATTGTGTCCGAAATATTATCCTTTCAATTTGTAATCAGTATGTAAAAATAATTGAGGTGTTTTACATTCTTTTCACCTTAAATCTTTGAATTCCAGTATGTATTTCATATTTATACCACATAACTTGTACTGATCATATTTTAAATGCACATTTTAGCTTCCTGTGGCATGTGGTCACCTTATTGGACAGTTCAACTCTAGACTAGAAATGAAATGAAAGTCACATGTTACCAACTTGTAGCGTGTATTTGAAGAGAAGAGGTTCAAGTCTCTGTGGCTGACTCGACTCATTTCTCTCCACTACTTTTTAGTCAGCTTCTCGTCCTTTTGCTGAGTGGTTCATTTCTAAGATTTTCCTTGCTTTTCATGGAAGAAGGAAGGTATTGAATGGAGAAAGGATCTTTCCATGTTTGCTTTTGTCTCCATCATTGCAATGAGAAGTTTTATACAAGATTCTAATAAATGGCTATTCAAATTACTTTTTCCCTTAGATCGTACTTTCTGTTTTTTCTCTTTCGCTGCCTGCTTGGCAAATTTAGAAAACATTCTGGTTTTGATGTTTTTGAATATAATATGGTGGTATTTCAAATACAGGCATAATTTTTAAGAAGTTAATTTTTATTTTTAAAAATGAATTCTGACTTTGGTGGCATGTTTAGAAAACAAATTCCATAAAAAATTTTAAATTATGAAATAATGGAATATTATGTAGTGTGTGTATACTTTAAAGGACAATCAAATGAATAGCTTAAATGACATCATATACTAATAGACTATCCTAGAATGTTACATTAATGCAATAGAATATATTACTATTTTTGAAGCCTCCATGGTTACATTTCTTTCCTTCACTTCACATCCTGAGGTAATCTTTGCCCTGAAATTTGTGTTAATCACGTCTTTCTTTTCTGTATATACTTTTATCATATTTGTATGTGCCCCCAAATAATGTATTTATAATTCTGCCTGTTTTAAATTTATCTACAAAAGCAGACTAAATATACCTCTTGTGACCTTTTTTAAAACTCAGCAGTACATTTTGGAGGTCCATCCATGTTGGTATATGTATCTGTAGCTCATTCATCTTCACAGCTATATAGTATTCCACTGTATGAATGTGTCACAGTTTATCTATGTTACTGTTAGACGTTTGGATTGTTCCAGTGTTTTGCTATTGTGACCAATGTCGCTGTTAACATTCTTGTTCATGTTATCTGGTGCACGTGTATAGCCTCTCCGTTATACACTGAGGAGCAGAGTTACTGGGTCACAGAGTATTTATTTGTCCCATCTTTACTTTGTTTCTTTGCAGATAATGCAAGGTCCTAATAACACTTTGCCTCCATTAACCACCCTGCCCTTTTATCCCCTGAAAACATCTTTATTTCACCTATATCTCTGAAAGATATTTTACTGAACCCTGGCACTGTCCCATTTGTCTTTTATGCTCTTGTTTTTCTTCATGCTTTGATCTGGATATTTTCTGCTGACCTATTTTCTAGTTCATTAATTCTTTTTGGTGCTCTATCTACTCTACTGTTTTCATCTATCTTTTAACATCTTAATTTGAGTTCTCTGATAAAATTCTGTCTTTCTATAAATTTTTTTGAAGGTTACTATCATTCTATTTTAAACTCTGTGTGTAATAACTCTAATGTCTGGATCACTGGTGACTGATCTTGTCTGGGTTCTATTTCTTAGTTTTCAGTCATTTTGTTTGACTTCCATATCTGGCAATTTTTACTGAATGCTCAGCATTGTGTAAGAAAAGTTTCAGAGACTCTGCCTGATAGTATTTTTCTCCAGAAAGGATTTACATTTCTTCTTCCTTCTACTTTCAAATCCTCGGGGCTTTGATTTCCCCTCATGTGTACCTCCCTGCAGAACATATACTCTGAGCTTTTCATTTGCAGTGAAGGGTATATAACAGCAAGAGTTTCCCAGAGGGACTTCTGTTTCAGTAAAGATCAAAGCCTGGTGCTTAAAGAGAAGAATCTTGAGGAAGGATGGACAGTGGAAGGGAATGTGTGTGGGAGGTAGAAACTGTATCAGCTTTAACTCCTGAGATTATAACAGAGCTCCTAAGAAAGCTTAGTCCTGAAGAATCAGTTCTAAACCGTTTAGGCAAGAAAATGGCTGATTTTTTTTTTTTTTTTTTTTTACAAATAAGGGTTAATTAGCTCTAAGTAGAAAGTACAATGAACCAGAGCCCCTATTTTTCCATCTTTCTAGTAATTGAGGGTTTTCTATTAAAAGCAACACAGAACATCAGAATAGGCCCATTAAGTCACCTTTGCAGGGGCAGCTTTTGAGTCACATGGATTGTGTTTTCTTCCTCATTCCAGGACTTGTTTTTTAGGCCTGAAGTCTGTTAACCTGGGAATGGCTAATTCAGCAGGCTTCACAAACACCAGACCTGCAGGAAGCAGACAGGTGTGAATTCTAAATGTCCTCTCCCAGGTCATCTTTTGTGAGGGGGAAGGATAGTAGAGGTAAGAATGCCCTCTGAAAGGCCACAGAGAAATCCAAGGGACATTCCAGGCAAAGATAGCTAAATTGCAGTTTTCAAATTTTAGTCCATCTAAAAAGTGAGAACATTTGGGTTTGTTTTAGGCGGAAGGTACTTTTTTTTTTTTTCACTTACTTATTTTTAATGGAGGTGCTGGGATTTGAACCCAGGACCTTGTGCGTGCCAGGCAAGCACTCTACCACTGAGCTATACCCTCCCCCCATTTCAGTCTGTTTTAGAAACAACCTTCCTATGGCCTTTCATTCGCCTGGGATCAAACCAGGTCTCAGGAGATATGAGACAGGACTTAAGTACCTTGGAGCTGAGTGACTTCCACATCCCAACCCCCCAGGAGAGGCTCAGCCTCCCTTGCTCTGCCAGATGCTGAAGGCCAGTACCCCGTCTGCGGTCTTACTTAGCATTCATCACACTTGCTGCTGCCCAACAAGTGAGGTGTGGGCCTTGTACATCTAGCTCTATCCCGCCACCCCCATAAAACATTACTTAGTTGGAAGAAACAGCACCTTACTTTCTACTGAGTGCTGTACTCCTCTTAGATTTGGGGGTGGGGATAGCAGGGGAGCAGCAAAGATGGAGAGAAAAGGTATGAAGACCGAGCTGGATGAATTCATCTTACCCCAGCGGCACAGCATGGTTTCTGCATATTCTTTCCCCATAATCCTCTTTGCTTTCACCCCCCCCCCATCGCCCACCCCTCTTATATCTCTATCTGCACGTGTCCTTTACGGATACATAACACAGCCCTTGCCTGAGCAGCAGCTTCTTTCTGCAGTGAGATTTGTGTGACCAGACCAGCTCTGATGAAGTGAATCTTGTAGTTTTGGTGTTCCACCTCCTTCAGAAATCCTTCCGTGAGAAGCTGGGTGGAGGAGCAGACCTCTTCTCGGCAGGCAGGAGCTCTTGAATCACTGGTCCCAGTCCCCACCTCAGCTTGGCTTCCATCTTCATTCCCAGCTGTAAATGGTCCACTAGCACCGTGATCTGATGTGCTGTAATGTGATCTGTGTCATGGACATTCACAGACCCTCCTCTTTATCTGGGACCCTTTCAGATGTGAGAGTGATAGCTTTGGGGAAAGGAGGAGGTGGGTGTTAGGCAGCATGGCCTAGGGCAAAGTGTGGGTGATGGAAAGGGCCAGGGTGTCTGAGCTGGGGTATTGATCAAGAAAGGGGATTGGAGCCTGACCTTTCTTATCCAGAGATTTCCATGTCATTTTTTCAGAAACCTTTACACTTCTCTCAGCTTCCTTCCTTTGTCATCACCACTGCTTGGGAAAAGAAAGACATCTACCTGGTGTGTCTATAAGATTTTCTCTGGCATTTAGGAAGGAATTGTCCGCAGAGTTGACAGCAAACAGCGCAGTTGGGCTCTCCCCCTAGACTACCCAGTATCAAATGAAAGTAGACGCTTAGCAGCTAAGCAGACTTCTGTTGGAGATGATCATGGTCTTTCCAATTTCTTTCTTTTTTTTTCTTCTAGTTTTACCGAGATATAATTGACATATAACACCATCAGTGTAAGGTGTACAGCCTAGTGATTTGACTGACATATTACACACATGAAATGATGACCACCGCACATTTACTGAAGATCCATCATCTCATATGGATACAAAGTAAAAGAGAGAAAAAATACTTTTCCTTGTGATGAGAACCCCTAGGCTTTACCCTCTTAACAACTCTCGTATACAACATGCAGCAGTGGTAACTGTATTAATCACGCTGTACCTTATAGCTCAGGTGCTTATTTATGTTATAACTGGAATTTCATTCACCCAGTTCCCCCTTTCCCCGCCCTCTGCCTCTGGTAACCACAAATCTGATCTCTTTTCCTTCAGGTTTATTTGTTTGCTTGTTTGTTTGTTGAAGTGTAATTGATTTACATTTCTTGGTGCACAGCTTAGTGATTTGATATTTCTATGCATTTAAAAATGAGCACATTCCAGTCTAGCTGTCACCTGTCACCATACAAAAACATTACATTATTATTGACTGTATTCCCCACGCTGAACATTTTATCCCCGTGACTTATTTACTTTGTAGCTCGAAGCTTGTGTCTCTTAACTTCCCTATCCTGTTTCATTCATCCCCCCACCCATGGTCTTTCCAGTTTCTTCTGTACAACTGGATAATAATAGGGTCCCCTTCACAGGGTTGTTGTGGGGATTAAACTAATAAATGACTTCATAGATGTCAGACCGTTAGAACAACGCCTGATAGGCAGTAAACATGGTTGGCCTGTGTTTATAGTTCTAGAAGTTACACTATGGTCTTCAGTGGTTGGAAGCTCTCCTTTGCCTATTCTGCTACATACTCACTTAAAATTTCATTTATTTGAAGACACTAGTTGGGCACAGATTTCTTTCTAAAAAACGTCATCAAGATATTTCAAAGCCTGGGAGCACACCTGACTTGTGCAGCAAGCAGCCCCACTGGGACTGGCGCCTGGCACCCGTGATCGTACTCCATGATGTCGCCCTTCTCCCTTCTTCCCAGGCATTTGGCATTAAAGAGAATATATCTATTTGTGTGAAATACAAAGTACTTTACAAGAATGGAGCCTCGTGAGAATGAGATAAGCTTGAGCTTTTTTCCTATTGTGAAATGTTTTGTTTCATTTCTAAATTCCTGCATTTTGAGATTTCAGTCTATGATTGACTTCTTTATGCTTTCCTTTGTTCCAGAACAGGTATAAGGTAACTCCTATATTACAGGATGAGACATGCAGGATGCAATTGGGGAGGAAAGGGGGTGGAGCACTCATTAGAAAAAAGAATAGGATTTGCAGTAATAACCCTTGGCATTGACACATTGCTCTGTGTTTTTTCCCCAAGTACTTTTAAAACCAAGGTGTCATGGATTAACCCAGCAACTCTGTGGGTAGCATCCTCCCTGTTTTATGGATGAAGGCCCTGATCCCTAAAGACTGTGTGCTTTGCTCATGTTCACCCAGCTGACACTAGTGACAGAGTTGGGATCAGGGCTCCTTGCTATTTAAGCCTTTGTGCTTTTCTAGTGTTGAAATAATTCATCTGCCAAATCAGGCACTATGGTGTGACCACCTCAGAGAGGACTCTTCCCCCATCACAGTCTCTCGCATGGTTCATACTGAGGCACGCGCCATTTATGCATATTGAGAAACCTTGTTAGCATGGCTGATGGGGGTCTTGTGGGTGGGAATGCTTATTCCCCTTGACTAGCACTGATTGTCTGCAAACCCAACACTGCCTTCTCTGCACAGGCCTCAAGGGGTTTTCAGCGGTAGACAAGCGATGCCTGGCTCCCCAGCACGGTCCCCTACCGCTCCTGGGGAAAAGCCTACCGGAGGCCTCGCTGATGCAGAGCTGAAGCTAGGACACCACCCCGTCACAGCTGGGTTTAGAGTCGTCCTGCCCACAGGATCCTTTTAATTGGTGTAGGGAAAAAAACAGGGAAAATTGGACTTGACTAAACCGTGACACTCATCTGTTGAAAATCGGTCTTCCTGATGCGACGCGTGTGTATTCTGTTTGTGTCTCTGCTTTAGCCTTAGAGCAAACTCTCCCAACCCTTTTTAAAGAAAAAGTAAAATCCTATTACGAGAGTGCTTCAAACCACTCTGAGCTAGATTAATCTGAAACAACATCTGAGTTCACAGTGGGGTCAGAGTTGCAGAAGAGCAGGAGAGACTTGCCAGTTCAGCAGGCGTGCGTCTTGGGCCGGTTAAGAACCAGGACAGTCTTGAGGTCTGGCTTTGGTGCTTGGATTTAGACCTTGTGTGCTGAGAAACTCTGGGTGGCTTCAGATAACTTTGTTTCTTAACTGAAAAGGAGTGCCTGTTGCCTGATGCGTGTTTACCCGTGAAATAGCAACATGGTGTATTTCTTGGGGTAGGAGGGCTTTTAGGTCTCCAGAGGCCAAAAACCTCCCCGCCCCTCCCACCCCCGCAAAAAAGCAAGGTCACGGGCTGGGGCACGTTGGCCGGAGTAGAATGCCAGTCTTAGGTTTTTTTGGTTTTTTTTTTTTCCCCAGCGCTAGCTTTAAAATGTCTTTATTATTCTCATTCAGAGTCTCTCTTCTAGATTCTTTCCCCGTTCTCTTTCTGCCTTAAAGGCCATACATAATCAGAACCAAGTAGAACTGAAAGCAGACCAACCTGCTCCATGTCTAGCGGATAGAGATCGGGGGTCCAGAAGTGCCTCTTTCTTGCCAAACCTCAGCTTGTTCCATGCTTTTTTCTAATACCTGTCCCCAGCCCCAGCCCGCGCCCTCCGCCATCTGGCTGAGTGAGGACTAGCTGTTCGGTCTGCCTCGTGTCGGGGACAGAGACCCGCTGCTTGTCAGGCCCATTCTCTTTTAACTCTGCCCTGGTCACAAGTATCACAGAAGGGTTTTCCAACATCCGGGCAGAATTCACACTCAGAATCATCCTTAACTGTGGGTATTTAACAATACGAAACAGAGTGAAGTGGTGAAGACCTTAATTTTGAAGTGACTTAGGCCTTACATGACTTGAAGGAGGTTTTCGTACTAGTGGACTGGCAGGGTTGAAAATGACCCTGAAGTTTAAGCCTTCTGACTGCTCGTGAGAAACTTGTAGAAGCTGGTGGCCTCCTGTGTGCCAGACGCCATGCCCCTATGTTTTGCATTATCTCTTTAACCCTTCAGAGCAGCCCTTGAGCGTGGTTTTCTGTAGAACCAAACTGAAGTTCTGGAAAGTTAAGCAGCTTTCACCAGATGCATATTTAGTAAGTGGCAGAGGAAGAATCTGACTCCTTTGCCCTGCCTTTTAACTGTACCGTGGCAGCTCCCACAGAGTTCCTGGGGACCCGCTCCAGACACGGTAGAGCCAGGGTTTCTGAGTTTACACATTCCAGCAGAGCCTGGTGCCAGCACTGCCGATCAGAATGGGACCTGTGCTGGTGGCTGAGACTGGCAGCCCTACCGTCTTGCATTGGAAGAAGGCAGGACTGTCCCTCACACTGCAGATGCCGTGGCTTCTCTCCCCCTTGCTGTTACGTGCGGTCCCATCCGCCCTGGTGACAAGAATGATACTGTCACCAGCAATTACTCAGTGGAGCAGGGATACAAAAGAGGAAATTTCCATTAGGTAAATAACTGTGAAAGAAGAACCCCAGAGAAGGGGGAGAAATTCAAGCCCAGGATCCTGTTACACCGGCCAAATATCTTTGGCATCCTGTGCTTGCTAAATATCCTAAAAGGGTCAGGAAAACTGATAGGATGGAACAGAGGGACACAGTGTGAATTTTTTTCTCTTGCATCATTCCAACATGTACTTGAATTTCAGTTTCATAAAATCAACTGTTCTGAGCCCGGCCCCAAACCCAGGCTAATTTGTAGTGGCTCCATTTCTGTAGACGGTGGGGTTATTTTTGGAAGACGGGGTATTGACACGCAGTGTGTGTCAGCCACGTGGTAGTAGAACTGGCATCTTCAAGTACTTCTGAGATTTTCTACCCTCTTGCTGAAAATATGGCTTTATAATGGGGGGAGAGTACAGCTCAGTGGTAGAATGTGTGCTGAGCATGCATGAGGCCCTGGGTTCAATCCCCAGTACCTCGATTAAAAAAAATAATAAACAAACAAACCTAATTACCACCCGCAAACAAACAAATATGGCTCTATAGAAATGAATGACTTCGGGCTGTGGCCAGAATTCACAAGTGTGGCGTGTGCTGAAACATCTGACCTTCAGTGAAAGAAGGGGGAAGTCAGTGTTGTCTTTGCAAGGGTAATAGCAGGTCTTCTGAAGGACATTCTGTTCCTTGGAGCTTTCATTTTAGCTAAGACAGTATTCACTTGCAAGCCTTAAGTGTTTTGTGGACTTGAAATTCCTGCCAAATGAGCCCTAATGACTAAGTCTCTGCAAACGCTCCTTCTGGTGTGGAGGTATAGTTTATACCGAGCGGAGATGCAAATGGTCTGCAGAGTACCCTCCAGCTGCTAGTTCCTGCGCCCTGCTCCGGGGCCTTTACGCCCCCTCCACCGACAGCTTCCACTTAGTGGGGATGCCCCTGCCAGACGCTTTGCATGCGCACCATCTCATTTAATCCTTCCAAGCAGCCCTGTGGAATCTGATTATCCCCATCTTGCATATGAAGAAATTGAAGTTCAGATAACTCAGTGTCAGGCTCTGGGCTAAAGCACTTCACGTGCATTATCTATTCGTTACAGCCTCCTTGTGGATGGCTATTCTTATTCCCGCTTGAAGATGAGGAAGCAGAGGCTCCCAGAGGTGAAGTTACTTGTCCATGATCTCGCAGCTATTAAGTGTCAGTCAGAATTCGAACTCAGGGGTGATGTCTTTCCGTTATGCCACACACGGACCTCCTGACTGAGGCCCTTGAAGGCAGGAGGCAGACCCCACTTCTGATTCATGCCCCTCGTTCACGAGCCTGGCACACAGCAGGGGTTCCTTACACGTTTGATTGAGTAGTTGATCGACTGGGTGCAGAGCTGGATTGTACCTGCTCATATCCTGATGATTTTCAGCTTTTCCCCCAGTGCCTCTGGGATTAGTTTTCCTTTGTCTGAATAATCTGAATCTCGCCTCCAGGCTTCATTTCCCATTTGGAACATCTGCTATGAAAAAGTTTCAATGTGAATTTGACTTTCAACGCATTTGGCATTTCTTTGTAAAATGCAGAGGCAGAACTGGAGCGGGGCAATCCTGCCTGCATCAGTCACTCCCACACCATGTTGTAGCTCTCTTGGGTATCTGCTCTGTTTTGATGATCATTTTCAAAGTCAAGGACATGGGCGAAACAACACTTCCCAGCCTCAGAGAAGACCGATTCCAGAGGGCATCCCTTAAGAGTGCTTACTGGAACCATCTCCCTCTCCAGCCTGTGTGTTCCCACCCTGTCTTTGAGGGAGAAACAAGATACAGGGTGTGATTTACTTTCCCACCTCGGTGGGGAATGAGGGATGAAATTAAAGATGACTAAGTGCTCCCACAGTGAGAGAAGGCCACAAGCTTTGGGATGCCCTGGATTCAGTACTCAGAAGCCCAGTGGACTGGCCTAAAGCCCAGCCTTGGACCCTTCATCTGGCTGGCTTCGGTTTAGTTCCTATAAAACGTCTCAGCCTGTAAAATCTTAGTAACCTCTCCTCAGTACGGGTTTGATTGGATCATAGATTTCCACATCGTCCCAAGTCTTGTGAGTTCTCAAAGTCACATTTCTAGGGATGAAGACTTTTGCAGTCGTTTCCTGTTAATGCAATATCTTTGTATCCTTTACTTTCACTCAAAGTGACAAAGGACAAGTCCAGTTGGTTTGCACAGTAATTTTTTAATAGACAGGTGGGAACTCAGATGGCAGTCCTAGAGTCAGTTGAGTAGGTGTTGGCACCTTTCCACACAATGGCAAGGCCCCTGAGAGGCATGTGGAAGAATCCAGCATTTAGAGGGAAGAGCAGTCCTCTCCTCCTGAGGTCGACATGGTGTTTTTGTACAGAGAACACCCAGGACCAGTTGGTGCTGGCGGTGCCAAGGCTGCTGCCACACAGTCAGTTGGCAGTGAAGCTTTAACGTAGGGGTGCTCATAAACCTTAGATACCAAACTTATTTTATTGATGGATGAGGGGCAGTTCAGGGAGAGGGGTTGGTATTGGGCAGTGTGCCTAGATTATTCTCCCATTTTCTCTAAGTGGGGAAAAGTACTATGAGCTTTTTAACTTCTCCCAAGTCAGCTGCCGGAAATAGGTAGTCAGGACCTTAACTTAATATCTCCTCCAAGAAAATCTCTCTTCTCCATGGAAGTAAGAGCGAACCACCTCCTCACCTCTTTTGTGACATCAGGGGGAGGCAGTTTTGTCCAGACCCTGAAAGAAGACCACTGGCAACCCACGTAATTCCAGAACACGGTGGGGAATCTCTCCAAAACAAGGGTTGCATTTTTCTCTCCTCTCTTGATTCCCAAGTGTGTACGATTTGTGTTCCGGGTTCTCGTTGCTCGCCATTCGTGTATGGATTGTTACCTTCCTAATGAGACTGTCCTCCTTGAGAACAGGCCCAGGGCTGCTTTGTGTGTGTGCTCAGCAGCACCTAGATCTGTGCTGGACCCAGAGTAAGTGCTTAATAAAGACATTCTAACTTGGATCGTAGATCACAAGCTGTCAGAGCTGGAAAGGATTTTGGAAACCATCAAGTCCAACAGTCTAATTTTACAGATGGTACCACTCCAAAAACTTACTTTGGAGGCTGGTGTTTATCTGCTGGAAAGAGGGTTTTTTGTTTGTTTGTTTGTTTTTTATGTGAAAGCCGAGTGCAAATGATCGTAGTTCTGAACTTGAAAGGCTTTCTTCAGATGGTGTGGGATCCGTTCCTCCTTGGACTAGTAGCTGACTAATAACAACAGTAAAAATGCTAGCTAGATCCCATACCCTGAGCCAGTGTCACTAATCCTTTTAGCCACGTGACAGTGTCAGGACTGTCTCCACTCTCCATATGCCGGGGGCTGGGGGAGTGGCAGCAGGAGGGCACCTGGCTCAGGGTCACGCAGCTTCTGGAATGACTGAGACTAGAATCTGGTTTGGTCAGACACCTGAGCTCATGGCCCGCAGTGGCTTTCAAGTGGGGCCCCTGACGAAAGCCCCCTCTCAATACAAAAGCCCATGCGCATGGGGCTCCATCCTGAAGGAAAGTGTACGATTAATTTTCATTAACTTTAGTTCTCTAATTAGACAGGGAGTGACAGGGGAGGTTATGCAAAAAGCACAAAATGGTAGGGATTGCCTCTCCCGAAAGGCCAGGATCAACCACTGCCCTCAATCCTAGAAGCATTTGGTCGGAGTGAAAGGAATGAGGGCTCCCATATCTTGCTCCGGGAGCCGTTGCTTTACGTGAAATGGCTGTTTCTTCCTCTAGACTCTCTTCTGCGCCCAGAACCCACCTTCTCTTGTCTTTAGTGTTAGAAGCCTCAGGATTGATGGCTTCCAGGGCAGATCTGTGTACCTCTCCTTGCCAAACCAGAACGAAATAGCCTTCTGGTGGCCAGGCTGCCCAGTGCACTGGGGCTTCCAAGGCAGGCTGTTTGCCTTGAATCTTTCCACTGAGCTTTATATCCAAATAACATTCCTGTGAGTTTTCTGAAAGGTTAGTCCTGGGTCATTGGCACTTAAACCACTTGTTTTGGTAAATCCTTCCCGAGAAGGTTAATTATATATTTGATATCCTTCCCTTTTTATGCCTGAATGATGAGGATAAGTACCCTGTGGTTTATTAACTGTCACTTTAAACCTTTTCAAATTGTCTTGTGACAAAACAGAGTTTTATGTCCTTTTATCCAGCTTTGATGGATGAGACAGCGTCTCTGGTTAAAGTATGCCAGGATAAAT
Source organism: Camelus bactrianus (assembly GCF_048773025.1). Classification (NCBI taxonomy): domain Eukaryota; kingdom Metazoa; phylum Chordata; class Mammalia; order Artiodactyla; family Camelidae; genus Camelus; species Camelus bactrianus. The sequence goes on along the minus strand of NC_133551.1, from coordinate 71,096,581 downwards.
AAAAGCTCTCTGATTTGTGGGGGAGGATTTTGCATTTGAAGTCTTGAGTTCAAGTCTGCCACTTCATAACCTGTTAACCTTTCCATGTACTTCACTGTTACTTTTCACAAATGGGGCTGGGCAGCGAGGCACTTGGTAACTTCAATAAGTAAAAGAAAAGGCATTACTTTTGGGCAGTTGATATGTCTAAAACTTTTCATAGCAAATCCTAAGGCAACAATTTACCATATTCCCTATTTTGAGCCCACTGATTCTTAGAGCAGAGAGCCTCTGTCCTTACCTTTATAGAATCCCAAAGCTCCCCTCCCCTCCCCTAGGCCATAGGCCATTTTGTTATACCTTTTTCATTAAGTTAGCAATAGGACTGTGGAAGGCAAATGTCATTATGGATTTTTAGTTGTTGTTTGCATGCCTTGTGTCCACCGGTGTATAAGTCCCACAATTCGTTATGGGTCCAGTGTTTAAAAACCACTCTCCTGGGACGTGTGGTGTATATAATTCAGCAGCTGATCTCTCTCTCAGTCAGTATTTATTGAATCCCAGCTAGGAGCAAGGGAGGGTATTTATTTTAAATAATTAAAATAGTAAGAAAGAGTGCTGAGGCTTTAAAACTCTTTTCCTTCTGTTTCTCTTCATTCCAGTTCGCAGGGACATTATCAGATGGCCTAGGGAAAACCATGGACACTCGCCATCAGTCGGAGCGGGAGTACATCAGATACCACGCAGCCACGAGTGGGGAACACCTTGTAGCTGGCATCCACGGCCTGGCTCATGGTAAGGCATGTGATACCAGGCTCTTCTGCCACAGTTCCTAAGAGATACCTTTCCGCCCATCCAACTGTAAGCGGAAATCCTAGCTTGGTATCTGGGTGCGCCTGATAGCCTTCTGTCCTCCTAGCAGTGGAAATGTTACAACCTCTGAGAAATCCTCATTCACGTTCAGAACGTTGTGCGCATCGCCGTTCCTTCCCGTTCTCTGGCTTCTGTTCCCAAAGTGTCAGAAAGCGTAACCATCTGAACTCCTTCTTAGAATTTAGGACTGCTGCTTCACGACTTGCCTTCTGCTTACTGCTTGCTCCTTCCATAGAACGTGAAGTGTGAAACTGGCAGCCAGGTTTGTGGCCCAGATGTTTTTGAGTCTTGTATAAATGCACATTCACAGGGATTGTAAATCCATGTGCCCAAGAGACGTAGGTGATGGCGTGAATGTGTTAAGTCTCTAAATTTGTTTGAATTCTGGTTTTTAAGGCTTTAATTCTGACTCATTTGCGTTTTGTTGTCAACAACTTCTTAGCGTGGTATTAAAAGCCCTTAGAAAAGTCACCCAGCCAGCTCTTCCAACCACTGTCCCCTAGCCACACTGTTTGTCTGTCACCCAGAGCAACGTCCTGCTCCCCAGACATGCCTCCGAGTCCTTGCTGACTCGCGTTTCTTCTGCGCTCCCTCCTCTGCCTCACTTCCTTGCCTGTCAAAATCCTACTCCACCTGCAAGTCCCAACTCAGATGCCGTTTGCCCAGCTCCACGGTCCCCACTTAGACAGTCAGACTGTCTCCTGAGGGCCAGGGGACTGTTTTGTATTCACCTTTATACATGGTAACCTGGCATATAGCTCTTGCTTAGTAATGGTTGTAAATTGGGCTGTTTGTACCAGATTCTTAGGAGTAGTCTAAAGCTGTCAGAGGTTTTATCAAGATTCATTAAGTTTTGATTATCTGCATTTGGAGGAAGAAGAAGGAATATACATTATAAAAATCATATTTGTCTTCATGCTTAGGGCAGAATTTTTATCAAGTTTCCTAATGGTGAGGTTTGGATCTATATGCCTCTGCTTTTCCTAAGCCTGCCCAGCTGGAAAGTGAGCAGCCCCCAAGGAAACATCCATCCAGAAGTAAAAATTGTCTGAAATTAATCTGTTTATGGACTTTAAAAGTTGATTGTTGGGCAATCATCTGGGGTTAAACATTTAATCATTCTTTCTAGTAACTGTAATGATAGTGCATTGGACCATCAGAGGCCTGTTTTTTAGTGAATATGGAGTGCTTTGCTGTGTGTATTGATGCCTGTGTCTGTCCAGCATCCTTAAATGCAGAGAGAAAGCATGGCTGTCCTCACTTTTTAGATGGACATACCAGTGTGCTGAGAAAATGGGTGACTGGTTCAAGACTGCAAAATCCTTTCCAACCAGAGATCCTTCAGATAATATGTACAACACCTCCAGGAGCCAGCTAGGCCTGTCTAAGACCCACAACCAGGGGCCTTATCCAAAGAGGACCCATTAAGCTCTGGGTTATATGAAAGCAGTAGCCTAGCATGAGAGCCTTCCTTCAGGATGGGAAAACAAAACAAAACAAAAAACCTTAAAAGATAACAAGAACCAGAATGAATTCAATCTTCTTGGTTTAAAAACTGGGAGTCAGTCTCAGTTCTCTCCGTGGGCTCTGCTTGACCCAGGTTCAGTGATGTTCTGTCTCTGCCATGAACTTTGTTCAAAAGCTTAGGAAAGGCGTACTGCCTCGCTGGAGCAAACGGACCCAGAATCCAGAAGAAATGTTGTGAATTGTTAGTACATTCTCACCCAAGGAATTTCCTTTACCAATTTGTCTCACTAGAGCTGAAGGGTCTAGAGAGCATCCTCAGACCCCCACCGTCAAAGGGTAAACATCCTGTGAGTGTCCCTGGCACAAATCCTGGGACTGCTCCCCGGACAGGGCCCTGCTTCTTCCCTGCAAAGCCTGTGGCCTCTCCAGCCTTTGCCAACTTCTGGCCACTTTTGAGGCTCTTTAAGGCCATTGCTGTCAACTTGGCAAAATGTTTGGAATGTCTTTTTGACCTAGGTTGGTCCTTTGAACTGACTCCACTGAGGGTCCTGGCTGGCTCTGGCAGCTTTGGGGGTGCCGTTCATCAAGTCTTCCTCGTTTACTCTGATTGCCTGTACGTGTTTTAGCAAAGTGCCCATTAGCTTTTACCCCATTTCAGACTTTGGGTGGTGTTGGCCAGCCACACGGTGTTCTTTGAAAACTGAGGTTTTATATTTAGTAATCTCTCTGCCTTATAGTTTATGAGATCCCAACTTTCCCCAAGAGCCCTATTTGCTAGCCTGTTGATTGAATCCTACATCTGCATCGTCTCCTTATTGCCCATATGCTATTCAAGCTCTGGAATTAAAAAGTAGCCACTCTTAACCTCTTAGCTTTTCCTTGATTTGTTTTTAAACTGCAACGCACTTTACTTCTGACCAATATGTAATGTGTATTCTCTGACTCTAAAACATAGTGGCCAAATCTGCTGGCCCCCCATCTTGAGTTGGCCTGCCCGTGGCCTGTCAAGAGATTGGCATTCTGCCCCTGAGTTTACCTTGCCAGGTGCATGGAATCGAGGGGTTTGGCTTTAAATGCTTTTGCTCTTGTCGTTGGCCAGGTTACAAAAGCCCTTGTCTTTTTTGCTAGGTATCATTGGTGGACTGACCAGTGTTATAACCTCAACAGTGGAAGGTGTGAAAACAGAAGGGGGTGTCAGCGGTTTCATATCTGGCCTTGGGAAGGGGCTTGTTGGCACTGTAACCAAGCCAGTGGCAGGCGCCCTGGATTTTGCATCAGAAACAGCCCAGGCGGTGAGAGACACAGCCACACTTAGTGGCCCCAGGTCAGTGGTCGTGGGGGGAGTGGCTTCTGCAATTTCCAGCCCAGTTCTGCTGCCTCTCCTAATCCATACTGATAAGTTAATCATATGCTTTCTGCCTTAATGATGTCATTTTAAAAAATTTGAATACATGGAACTAAAATTTCTGACCTGCCTAATATATGAAAATGAGGCACAAAAATCTGGCAAAAATTTCACCAGATCTGTATCTATATCTGTGTCTGTCTGTCTGTATCTTCATCTGCATATACTGGGTCTCTGTGTGTATAATGTTGTTTTTCTTTATAAGAGGGGTCAGAAATACAACTGCATCCTTATAGACCTCCCCTGTTCACCAAACTACTGAGACCCCCACATGCCCATTAAGAAAATTCTCACGCAACATGCTGTGTCTTGCTCCGAGGCTCCATGGCAGGGTTCTAGAAGCCCTGCAGTTGTGGTTCATCATGTGAGTCTGTCCCTTCTTAGTTCTCCTTCCACTTGAAAGTGCCAGCCAATCTCCCAGTCTTCTAAGGAAACTCCCCAAGGAAACTGGCAGTCTTCAGGGGGATGTCTTGCCTTGATACCAGCTGAGACAGGAAATCAGTGACAGCCCATATGGTTCTAAATCCCTCAGCGTCCAACTACTTTAACTTAGCTATTCGTGTTAGTGGCCTATTTTAGCCTCCCCTTTTCAGAGTGACTAATTGGGGATCTTATCAACAAAGGATATAATGAATGTACAGTTCCCAGCCAAGCTGGACTCCACTTAAGCCCAGAAGGATTTTGCTGCTGCCTGGCTAATAGATATTCCCTGAGTGAATTAGTGTGCCCTTTCAGAATGCCGAGAGCCTGGGCCATGTCCACACCCTACGCCTCCCTCAGATAGGATTTGAAGTAAAATCATCCCCAATTAAAATGAATCCATTTTCTGTCACCAGGAACCCTTACTGATGACACATTACTGCAGCAGGGGAAATGCTTAAGATTGTAGACCGGGACCGTGTGGTGTGTTCTGCCAGAATGTCTTCCATCTGGAAGCAGCTGCCTTTTTTAAAAAAAAAAAAGAAGGATCTGTAGAGTTTACTTTAGTTAAGTTACATTCTATTCTCAGATATAGAGCTGAAACAATCCTTGAGTATATTTTGAAGCATTTATGAAGTCAGGGGGAGGGGCAGTAGGGAGGCTTCAAAAGTATTTCCAGTTAGTTTTTCCATGTCTGCTCAAAGCCCAAGAAGCCTGCCTCCAGTATTTCGTTAGGACGGTTAACGCCTAATGAAGCACAAGTAAAGCAGAAGACCCCAAGAATTCCAAAAGGAACCATCCTTATCCTTAAAATCCCAAAGTGGTCAAGGGATTAAGTGATCTGTTCCAAAAAGGGACCGAAGGGGGTGTGTGTGTGTGTGTGTGTGTGTATGTTTATACACAGACAGATATAGGTTAAACTTTAAGAATATTATTATTTTGTGCTGCAAATTTTAATGATGTTGACCAGAAAGAAATCACTTGTACTTTATACAGTGTCCATTTAGAAGTCTTGATAAAGTTTTGCATCCTTTTTAGGAGCATAAGAAAAGCACAAAATGGTTGCTACAGAAGGAAAAGTGTTGTTGTCATCTTTACCAGTTGTCCAGTGATGCCACAGAAGGTTCTGTTTAGTGTCAGCCAGGGTCTGTCTGTGACTCATTCATTTTCAGTAAGTAAATATTGATTGAAAATTGCCTAAGAACTCAGGGCCGGGACTATAGCAGAAAGCAAGTTTCTCCCTGGTCTCAAAGGACTTACAGTCAGGCGGGACAGCAAACGTAAAACAAATAAGCATGTAGGTAATTATTTGCTAAAACTGATAAACGACCTAGGAGATGTACAGAGTGCTGTGGGACTGGATAATTCGAGAAGGCAAGGAGTAGAAGGATGTTTGCTGACATACGGTCAGTGAGGTCAAGAAAGGCCTTTCTAGGGAAGCGATGTTTGAGATGAAGCCTGCGATGTAAGTGGGAGTCATCCAGATGAAGAGAAGAAGGAATCATGTTCCAGGTGAAGGAGGACAGAGAAGTTATGCTGCTGTGTCTCCTCTCTGTCCCTGGAGGAGCCCGTAGTGGGAGAGCCAGGGCCACGCTGCCAGCGTTGAGTAGGGCATGCACGTGCTAGACTCATGCTAACTGGGGGCCTCAAAGAAATTTGGCCCTTTACCCTTTCTTGCACTGAAAAGGCACTACAGAGTCTTGTGAAACTCTTTGGCCTATTTCCCTTAGTAAGGTCCCTTAGCCTAGGTCCAAAAGTTGGGTTATTGGTGAGCAGCCATGCAAAGTAGAAAAGAACACTTGAACTGAAAAACAGGACTGGGTCCCAACTCCTTACTCATTGGCTTTGGGCCCTTGGTCAGACCTCCTTGCCTCCTGAAGTCTGTCTTTTCCTCTGTGAACTAGGGATAAATATACTTGTTGTGTTATTCTCTCTCTCAGAGGTTTGAAGCCCAACCAGAGTTATTTTTATGTGGAAACTATAAAGAACTATAAAATGCTGGGTGATATTAATTTTGAAAGTCACATTAAAGGAGCACCGAGGTTTTTGCAGGTGGAGAAATGTTTCAGTGCCTTCAGGGTTTGTTCTGATGACACTGTGATCTCTTAGGAACGTACTAGTTCTACCAAGGGATAAATCACCGTGGTTTCTTGGAAGTGAGTTATAACCATCACCAACCATCCCAGTTGATTGAACAGGATCCAGGGGTGTTACTCAGGGTTTTTCCCCACTGTTTAGACAACAGGGACTAACAAATGATTTGAAGGGATTAGAAGTGAGATTCTGACCGAGGGCTGACCTGAGCCCAGGGACTGAGCCAGGGACAGAACCCAGGAGTCCAGGGGCTCTGCCTCTGAGTCTACTCTCGGAATGAGGCATTCTGCTTCCTTCGTAATATTTCATCCAAGTGAAGGCTTAGATCTTAGCATCTATGTTTTAAATGACCCAAATTTTAAGCAGATGATAGCAAAGTAAGCCATAAAACTGTGAAAGAATACTCCTTCCAGTAATCCATCTAAAAAGTGGCCTTACAGGAAATATTGGCTCCTTCTTGTGTTTATTTGAGCATGATTTTATTTATAGGGACCCCCCCTCCTTGAGTTCTTTAAGATTAAAATACTTCCAAGTTCCTCTCCTTGTTGGAGCGTGCAGCCACCTAACTGTTCTCTGAAATGTCCGTGCAGTCTGACAGTCGTTGAGAAGGCAGGTGGGGGTCGGGGAGTGGAGAGGGCGGAGGACAGCAGAGCCTTGGCCTCAACATGAATGCTGTGGACCAGTATCCCCTGCTGCATTTGTTAACTGTACAAGTATGTGTGGTTTGGAACTGAACTAAGAAGCCTTTTCCAAGGCAGCGTTCTGCTGGCTCGGCTTGCATCTTCTAGTCTACGTGTATTGGGCCGCATTTGTCTGTTCCTGAGTAAAGTTCATGGAAGTGACACAGATGCAGCCACACTTGTGGTGCCATTGAAGCCATGTAGAAAAGCCCGCCCACCCTTCAAGAGAGCAGGGCACCAGCCGGGCTGCATGTCCAGTTCTCTGCATGTTGCACGGCTTGGGGGGTACTTGGTGGTAGTATCTGGAAAGATACGTGGGCAGAAAGCTGCAGAGACCCAGGAGCAGCCGTTTCACACTAGAAGGCAAAAACATCATGGGAAAGGGAGGAGTGGCCGGCTCTGAACTATTTATTTGCTTGTTTATTTCCCGAAATACCATATGTTGTAGACTTTGGGTCTCATGACATTTCAGGAAAGTAGCAGATGAAGATTTATGAAGCTTGGCCCTGAGGTTTCCTCCAAAATATTTCTTCACCTTTTTAGTCAAGACCCAAAACGGGAGAAGTGGGAGTTGGCAGAACTTGAAATATTTAAGCCAATTTAGCAAAGCTCAGGAGTGTTGGAGCTTATCTCATTATTTAAGTTAGATAAGGAGGAAGGGGAAATCTGAAGGATGATGATAGATCAGTGTGTAAGAATATAGCCATCAGGTCTCTGATAGTGTTCTGGAATCCCAGGACCCTTGTGTTGTGCACGCAGATGTAAATTCCAGTTGCTCTGAGAGTTTTTGAGTAGCCTTTTGGTTGACTTCACAGAAAAGATTTATGGTGGGCATACTTGACTTCTGTGAAAACGCTCCCGAGGCACCACCCAAAATTCGTTAGAGAGACTTTCCGTTAATGACCTCTTAGATGTAAAGCTGAAGTGGAAATTTTTTTTAAGGAAAAGCCCTTTTTGTTAACAGTGTTTGCATCTTACCTATGACTTTCCAGGATAAAAGGGTTAAGATCCTCTTGAGTCCGCAGAGCCTGAATGCCATCAGGTTAGAAGAAAGTCAGCAAAGGGGACTTAGGAGCTGCTTCCCCTGCTCCTCGCTTTAGTCTGGCAGCATTCTCTCAGTGTCCTACCCCGACCAGCAGTCTGCAGTCCTCGGTGTTTCACATTACATGTCAAGCAGAGCTGGCATGAATTAATAAGCCTTTAGGGATCTTCCAAAGGTGAAAATCTAATAAAAATTAAAATGTTTGTCAGAATATACCAGTGCTCTCAGTTTTTCCCACCAACGTTCTGTCGAAGGCAGCACAGAGCAGACTGTACCCGGACGGTACCCCATGTATCTGGAGGCAGAGCAAGTCCAGCATTTCTTGGAAAGTTTCTGTTTTATCTTAAAACTGTAAATGAATTGTACAACTATCGTGTGTTTGTTTTAATAAGATAATTTTAAAAATTGCTCCTCAGTAAAATTAACCATTCAGGAAGAAATACCAAGTCATCCGGCAGCAACCGCCTCTTACTTGTTTAAAAAGTACCAGACAGCCCTTCCAGATGAGTTCCACAGACCCTGGTGGCATCAATATAAAGATACAGTTATTGATGAAACGCGAGAGTGGTGCAGCTTGGACCCTGGGGCTCTGTTTCTCGTCTTTGGGCAGATCTGTCTGTTGGCTTGGTGACCATCTGCTGCCTGGGGCAGCCAGTGCGTTAGATAGCATGTCAGTTTTACCATGAGAAGGAATGAGACTTCAGTGAAACTGAGAACTACTGTTGCTTCCGGCTGAAGGGAAAAGACTGTCCATACCTCTCCTGTTGTCCAGAAGTGGCGCCGTGGATGCGGGGCTGCCACTTTGTCCATCTTCTGCTCACCCGTGCGGGTGTGCGAGGCGAGAGCCCTGCGTTCCCGCCTGCAGGTCTGGCCGCCCCAGGCCTTCCCCGAGGGTGCTTGAGGGCAGATGGATTGCTCTCAGCCTTCCTGCACAGACCTGGAAGCAGAAACAGCGTTCAGAGCTGTGTTCGTGACGTGCACTGTCTCACTCGGGTCTGAAATTAAACTGATGAAGTTACAGGATAAGGTATTTTTAAGAAACATCTTAACAGTCCTTCTTGCCTTATAAGTTAAAATTCCTGTCACAGGAACACAAGCAGAGAAATCTTACTTTCTGATACAGACTTCTTCCCTCTTGCTGAACTCGAAACACTGTACTCCCCTTTCACGCAAAGACTCCAGGCAGTGCCATTCTCATAACACAACTTATGGAAAGCTCAAATCTGTTCATGGAAGAAAAGATAAAAGTGTGTGTGTGTTCCTGCACACACATATTTGAGAAAAGCCTTTCCATTTCTGAAATCCTATGACTCATTTTTATGCAAGATTATCTGTTAGGGAAAAAACCCACTTTTTTGGTCATGGTACATTATAATCGTTTCTAGAAAGGAGAGCGTCTATTTTTTGCCATTTTTGGCTTGCAGAGATGACTGACTTCATGGAAACTGCACTATCCTGCTTCCAAAAGTAAAAGTAAATTGAATTCAGGCATGTACATCTTTGATGTACAATCCTGGTATCTCAACCAGCAGCACCTAGATAAGAAAATAGAATGGAAAGTGTGACTGCTTCCTGATTTTGGTTTCTTCCATTTAAAAATTAAATCATCAGTCTAGCCCTTGTACATGAGTCCCTTCCTTGTTCGGTGACTTGATTTTTAAAACTCTGGAATGACACGTGATCTTACATATTTAAGATACGCATTTGAGGTTTTTGGTTTGAACTTCAAGAGAAACAGAAGTGTATTTCTTCTTGAGAAAAACGTGTATTCCCTGCATTAGAAAAGAATGAGAAGCCGTTTACTGTTGGTAGAGTTCCTCTGCAGAGACATTAAGTTTATTTACTTTTAGATTTGGATGGCAATCCTATGTCTTTCACTGTGTTCCCTTACAGAATCATCCCTCTTTGCCCAGGATGAAATTGGAATCTCCCTTAAAGAGAGGATCCAGGTTTGAGTTCATATCCCCTGGTCCCAGAGACCTTTAGACAGATAAGAGAATTCTGAGATACCTAGAGGACATACAGGCTGGCAAAGAATTGAAGACTGTAGTATTACAACTAAAGGCTTGTCATCTGTGCGGGGAGAAAAAGTGGGTTTGGACGCTATGATTAACCCTGAGTTTCCTTGCCCCGATACCTTTATTTGGTACTCTTTTGCCAGACTTTTGCTAAGTTTCTCATTTATTTGTCAAATAGGGGGGAAAGTGAGATTGAATTAGTAAAACATTTTAATCACAGTACACCCTAAAAGAAACAAGTTTATTATACTGGGCTTCTATAACTCAAATCAGGTTAACAGTGTTACTAATCTATATTCTTAGTGGATCTGCTTTAGTATGTAGAGGAAACTGATTTTTAGTTAGCACAAATTTTATACATATGGGTCCTTTTAGAACAAAGATTCTCAAAATATGGTCTAAGGACCCCTGGGGAACCCCCAAACCTTTCAGGGATCTGTTAGGTCAAACTTATTTTTATATACTTATATATTCATACATATATAGATATATAGATAAACAAACAACTATTTTTGTAATAATGTTGTCTAGTGAATACAGCAGAATCTTCCAGAAGCTACACAGTGTGTGATATTGTAACAGGTTGGCTGGAGACGCAGATAGGAGAATGCAGCTGTTTTCTGTTAAGCAGGTCTTGAGGAAATTTGCAAAAATGTAAAACAATGCCACTCTTTGCACCTTCTGTGACTTCACGAATGTGCCACCAGCCAACAAATACCTGTACCTGGTTAATTTCCTTGACAAGCTCTTCTACTGGGAAATATGGTGACGATCATCATCCCGCTGATAAATAGCATGTATCGGCAGTGGTGGATTAGCGTGGATTAAACTGTAGCCGCTGTGATGGGATGCTTCGCTTTGGCACCCTGCCAACAGTTGTCAGCCCTCCTAGTTTGCTCCTGACTTTTACTGGGTTTCTTAAAGTAACAATTGGAAGGATTTTATCACATATCAGAAAGACCTCTCACAATAATTTACCTAATTTAGTCCTTCACCTTAACCTACCGTCCTAATAAATTTTAACTTCAGCAGCATGGTAAGTGCACAGCAGATGACTTCAAAGTGCAAGGTCCACCTTCTCAAAAGGCCACGTGGTTGTGTTAGCAGTGCCCTGAGCTCTTTCGGGAAATCAAGAAGGTGTATCTCTGTTGGAGCTGACTTGGCAAAACCTCAGTTTTCCACCCTAGCAAAGTTGGTGGAGCAGGGTAAGCCCACAATATTTGGCTAAGCTCCTTTGAACTCCTTGTGGAAAGCAGTTTTTATGAGGCAGTTGTTCTGTGCTAACACCAGAGACAGCTCCTGGTAGATTTTCCCAAACATACTTCAAGCATAGATAATGGCAGGGGTGACCCAGGCTGTATCATAAACTCCAGGGACTGCTGAAAACTTCAAAGGAGAGGCAGAGCAAAACTTCACGTCTCATTATGAGGAGGATGGGCCACAGGGATCCTGGCTAACCCTGGCAGGTTGGGGCTGGTTGAATCCAGTGTAACCTCACTGAGAACTACTCCCAGGATGGATGGAGCTTACCGTCCGCTAGGCTCTGCTGATCTACCCCAGCAGCACAGTTAGGGTCGGGGTACCGCCACCTGCCCGCCTTCCAAGGCGTCAGAGGCCAAATTACCATGTGTGAGTGCTTTCATACCCCTGTTGAAAATATGTGAACCTCAGAGAGTCTTTATGTTTTTGTTTAAACTATGAGGGGCTCCATCAGTTCAGCTGAGCCAATTCTGAACTTGTGATATTCAGACCCGATTAGTCTTAGTTAGCTCACTGGTTCATGTACAGGCGAATTGACAGTAGAAATTCAAGTGATTAAGTATTGATCTCCTGCTATATTCCAGGTATATAATAGGTATTAAATACTGTCTGCTTTGAAGAATCTTCCAGATTCTTGAGAATCATCAAGCTGTTTGTGTGTTAATATTCTCAAATTAGTCTTATATGTTAATTAAAGTAAGTTTCCTATAGCTTTCTTTAAGTACCCCTTTGCTAGTCATTTGACTTGCTATTTGTTCTTGAAAAACAACAAAACTGTATTTGTGGTGGTGATGTTTATTGGAGGGTGTGTATTGGTGTATATTTGGTAGCAATGAGCATTTTTCCCACATTATTGGGTCCGTCACAACCCTTTTAAAACAAATCATTAACATTTTACTAATTGTTTACAGTTGGCTAATGATCTCATGATTTTTAAATTCTAGCTTACACATATTTACTAAGTATTCTTCAGTTTTTACAGTTAATAAGAACAATGTTTTAAAAAAAATCTATCATTTTGACCTTATCTCATTATAACAATATTTCTAGCTTTTCAAATTAAATTTTATTTTATCAAAGTAAATATACATCCACACTTGTAGAAGTCAAAGATATCTACACATTTGAAATCAAAAACCAGCTGTCAACTGCCCCATTTTTCCCTGCCTCTTGATTCCTGCTCCCCTAGAGACAGACCACCTTCAGCACTTTTGTCTGGTTCTTCAATTTTGAGGTATTTACCTCCATGTTTCTAAAAGAAAAGAAAAAAGGAATATAGTGCTATTTCTTAATATTACTTAACTTCCTATTGCTGTACATACATCCCCCACTCATTTTTCAATATACTGTAGTTAGATCATCCTTTTCGGGTAAATCAGTATTTTGTTTCTGCATTATGACTATGTAAATAGTATTCCCAGCGAAGCCACGTAGGTTACTGTGATTATGTTTCCTTTTTGGTTTAACTTTTTAGTTTGTTTTCTCTCCCTGGAGTCAGTAAATGCTTTTATTACTGTTTGCTTAGTTTTCTATATGCATATTTCCAGTTTATCCTCAAACTTACCTACTTTCAACTTCTTTTTACTCTGAGGTTAGTAACAACTTTTTAAAAGATTTGTCCTATCTGCCTATTGCTAACACATCGACACACTCTCCTGAACATGGTAAAACATGCATTTAGTAATTTCTCGTTGCCCTTTTCTTGGCCGTTCTCCTCCAGGATGCCCCGGGTGCAGTCTGGACAGCCTGCTCTCGGGCTCCTCTGTGCAGCTGGTGCCCTTGCCCTCTCCTGAGGCTCCTTCTCCCATTTGTTTGTCTTTTTCTTTCATGAATAGGGGCAGTTTCCGGATGTTTGGTGATTCTTGACTGTCTGTTCTACTCCCATTTAAGGATGAGGCACTAATCTGCGGGTGAGGGCTCTCTGTGTGGGGCCCAGGGGCCTTGCCGTGAAAGGATCGGGCGGGACCTGTTGCTGCCGGTCTTCTCCTGAGGAGGAGCAGGCGGACTGGGGGTGAAGGAGGGACCTGCAGGTCTTGCTGCTGCTTCTGCAGGCTTTTAGGCAGTCTTCCTGTTTTCACCACCTCGCAGACAGGCCTCCCTGTTCCTCCCTGATGCCCCAGGCCTTCAGAGCTGCTTGGTGCCTCCATCTTCGAGAAATTCAGCGGGTTAGCGGACTAATTAGCGTACTGCTTTGTGGCTTCCACTCCCTCAGGCTTACATCTCAGCACCACTGTTCCATCTGCTTTTCAGCTTCTAAAATATTGTTGACACCTTCTCTTTATCCTTCTGGACCCGTGCCATTTGTATCCCTTTGCTTTCACTTTAGAGGGGTCTCTGGACTCAATCTGTCACATTTAATCAGAAATCCTATAATTTAGACTTTTCACTAGTTCATTCATCCTTTCTTGAGGTCTCTTCTCCTCCACATTCAACTAGTAGCTCTGAATTAATGTGGTTTTACTGAAATCCATATACATTGTTTCTGCTAAAACATTCTTTAAGTTTGGTGATATTAATAAATAATATTATTGCTGACATGGTTGAACATTTACTACGAACATTTACTGTGTTCTCTGTCGTTTACGTGTATTATCTCATTTAATCATCATGACAATTTTTGAACAGCATCTGCTTAAGCAGTCAGTGACCCTTCTTTCCCAGGAAGATTTAGAATGCATCTGGAGAGAGGTCGTTGCTAGTCCCAACCCCAGCTTTCAGTCTGGTATTGGTCTTTAATCTCTCATTCTGAGTGTTGTAAAGAAACACGTTGTGGAAGGCTCTTGTCAGATCCCAGGAACATGAAAGAAATAGCGCACCCCACGGCAGTGACATGGCCCTGTCACCACCCCTCGTTGAACCATAAAAGCTATTCAGAGGGGCCGGCAGCTGGTGAGCGACTGTACTTAGATCCTGGGTGCTGATGGGTGTTTTGTAGTTTCCAAGGGAAGTTGCTGAAAGTTTTCTTATCTTGACACTCCAAGGGCAAGAGGTCTCTCTTCAAAGGGAAGCGCTTGTTTCAGAAAGAGATGTGGAAAGAACATAAAATCGCAGGTCTCCCCAGCTCTGAAGGAGAAGAGCACTGTGGTTGCCAGTGTGAAAAGAAACCGAGCCCTTGCAGGGACGATGGGGGCTCCGGCAGTGCTGCCTGGCTCCCACGTCTGTGGTACGAGGGCAGAGGGCCCCCTGTGGAGTCAGACAGCCCTGAATCTGAGTCATCTCCCTGCTGCAAGGTTCTCCCCCGTAGTATCTCCGAGGTGAGATTCCTTTGACTCATGTGGAATAGGAATAATGACGCCTGCCTCAGTGGGTGGTTACGGGGATTAGATGACATAATGTATACAAAGCACTTAGCCTGACATGTGGCATGTAATTAGGGCTCAAGAAATGGCATTTGTGTCAGTATTCTCTCCGAAGAGGGGATGCTGAGTGTATGTGAAACCGGGATTACGTGTTTACCTCTTACTTAACGCTCTGTGCCTGAAAACTTGCTGACCGCTTGCTCTAGTGCAAGACGAGGAGTTCATATGCTTTGCTGGGTTCTTGTCTGTCCCATTCTCTTTCTTCACACGAAACAGACAGTTAAATTCAGGCCTACAGACCTGTGATGGTTACATGGTTGGAATTCCGGGTGGAGAAGCTCACCTGGGCACTGAGCCTTTGTGTACGAGAACCCCAGTGGAAAAGGTGTGCAGAGGCCACGAACTTGCTCTGAACCCGCTTGTGAAGAGCAGGTGATCCCAAACTATTGTTAGTGTCTGCTGTAAATGATATGCCTCTGGGTTCGAGCAGAGTTCAGCCAAAAGCCCCACATGACATGGAAATCTGTCCTGGAGCCAGGTTTGTCGGGTAAAAGTTATGTAGCGAATGTCTCCAAACATTGGCATCTGTTGTCCGCCAAGGGTAGGACAGCCGAGAATGATGAAGTGCTTACGGAAATTAGGATGGGGCATGCGACCCTACAACAGCTGACACACTGTTTCAGGCCACTGTTGCTCATCCAGCTCTTCTGATAAACAGCTTTAAAAGCATTACGTGGTTTGGAAAGCATTCTTCAAAAACGGTTATATTTTCCAGACGCATGACAGTCCACTGTTTAGCATTGTTAAAGGGTTTTAAGTTGGAGAATCAGATCCCCCTTCAGTGGGGCTGTTGAAACTATCGAGGGCTTATCTGTCTGTCTCTTGCCAGGACAGTCTCACAACAACATTATCACATAGGTTGGGGTCCCCTATGTCTGTTTAAAAAAAAAAAAAAGTGCTCTTAGGTTCAGGGCTAAGGTTTAAAAGGAATGACTCTCATTTCTAGCTAAGTGTGATGGGCTCTTTAAAACATTACTCTCATTGTACACTCATTATTTCATGGTTTCTACGTAATGAAAGTAGGAAATAACTTTGATATTATAAAGCTTTGAGCCTTTGAAAATGAGCTTTGTCTGGATTATAAATGTTCATTTCATGATCCACTTCAAAACTCATCTTCCCATTTGTCCTATTTGCAGAAATTTAGCTCCTTTAGGAAATTCTGGGTGTCACTGGGCAAGGGAGGTGGCTCATGGGGGGGTGACATGCCAGCTGGGCAGTGCATTTAAGACTTAGGTTGACCGGATGATAAATACAGAGTGCTCTAGTGACAGATTTTTAAGGCACTGCTGTTGACGTCTAATGTACCACAGATTTTTTTTAAGTTTGGGATAGAGTTCATGGGATGTTATTCTTATTCCCAGAATGCGGTGGTGGAGCTGACAGAATCACCCAGAACATCATCTGATTTATTGTGTTGAAGTGACAGCAGCTCACAGTCTTTTACTGCGTCACTGGAGGATCAGTTCCTCCTTGATTCATGTCTCTATGATCAAAATAACCTATCTGGATGTTCCCTTTGTGTATTGGCGGCAGCGTGGCCTTCTGGCAAGAGAACCAGATTGCAAATCATGAGACCAGAACCCTGATTCCAGCCCGGACACTACTTTGTTTTGTGGCCTCGTGCAGACAGCTCTTCATCCTGTCCTCGGGTCAGTCTTCACACCCCAAAGTGGGCAAGGACCGTCTTTGCCCCGGTCACATCTGTGTGCCTGGGTACAGTGTAACCCCTGGAGGAACAGCACAGATGGGGCTCCCTTAGGGCTGGCTCTGCTGTCAGGAGGAAGCTTGGGCGCAGGGACAAAGAGAGTCCAGGGAGGACAGATGAAAACCTGATTGCCTTCTCTAAAAATAAAGTGGCCATGGGTGAGTCTGAGGCAGCCTGTACCGAACGTCTCCCTGGGCAGCCCTCGGCCCAGCCTGAGCCGTTACATCTCCTGCCCTGAGGCATGGAATCTGTGGCCAAGCCTGCCCTGTCTCTGCTTCCACCCTCCCTCCGATGTCACCTCTGGGGAGACTGAGGTGCCCCCAGACGTGACAAGCTGGGTCACACGGGGAGTATGTGAGGATGGCCCACGTAAAAACCCGTGTAAATGGACCACTTCCCACATGCTCAGTCACATGGAGGTCCCTGAAGGTTGGCAGATTTTTAACTGATGGCCAAGAAATCAGTGTTTAACAAAAAACAAAACCCTTGACAGAGGCCATTTTGCACCAAAAATGGATCTGTGTGGTGTGAAAAGGCAAATTTCAAAACATATTTCCTTTTCAGTTCCCCAGCTGGTATCAGATTAGCCCTTCGCAGCCCTGTCCGCAGTGCTGGAGGAGCTGGCAAGGGCGAGGAGCCCGGGGAGGAGGCGGGCCGGAAAGCGTGCTGGGGAGACGCCGGGCCGCTGCGAGTCCGTCGCCCGTGGCTCTGGGCACGTGGACTGGCCGGTGCCGCTGCATCCTTTCTGCAAGCAGCTTGTGCTCCTGCATTTTTGGAGCCTGCCTTGTTGTTCGCTTAGGATTTGTCTGTCCCTGGAATGTGGGCATCAGAGGGACCCCGAGATGGAGAAAGCCCTGCAGGAAGTAGGGGCACCCAGGTCACTGTTCGTAAGTTCTCGAAGTCTGTCCCGGCCCACAGCGGAGTCTCATTCTCAGAGGTGGGTCCGGTTTTCCAAAGTTTAATGTATCAGAGAATCTTGACGCGTCTGGGTTCACAATGGGCCAGAACTGAGCCTTCAGGAGCCCTTCTGTTGTGCAGCCTGATGGAGACTGGCTTCATTTCTGAGTATTCGTGTAACCTGTGATAACGTGTGTGCACGTGCTTTGTACTGCAGACTGTCCTGGGAGGAGTGAGGTAGTGTTATGACGAAAGCCTTGATTGAAGCCTGCAACTCTGTGTGAATAACTGGAGATAGATTCGATGGGTTGCACATTTTTCTTGAGGATTTCCAGGATGGATCTGCCTAGCTTTTTCCTGCCTCTTCTTTCCTGACGTAAGTGGTTCTCTATAACCTGTGTTTTTAACAAACCAAAACAGATAGTACAGAGTAGAAGAATTACCATAGAGAAGAGGGTTCTCAATAGCAAGAGACAGTTTTCTGTGACCCCATTCATTTCGTGGCACCTCTTATCGACCCCCAAAAAAGGTGCTTGAGGCTTTGGAATGACAAATTCAGCAGCTCATCTCTGAACATCAGCACAGTAGATAAGGAAACTTTGGGAGAAAAATGCAAGAATGTCTGTACAGTTTCCATTCAGAAATAAGTGTGCTCTGAATCTGAATCAGATTGAACCGCATCTGATTTGAAACAGGCCACTGGCTTCACGAGACTCCATCAGAGAAGCCTACCTCCACCCAGAATGGGAAAATGCCTCAGTGCGTGTTGTTGCTGGTGTGAGATTTCTGGTTTTATTTTTAAACAAGCTTGGGCCTAGACTAGGGCTGCCTCACAATGGCCGGAACAACACAAGGGGCAGGAAAGCACCAGGTCAGCAGCAGAGACTCCCCTCAAGGGCTTTCCTGCCTGGCCCTCTCATCATGTCTCTGGTCTGGATTGGGTTTGGGTTTCTTTTCTCTCTGTTCCTCTTAGTCCTTCCTCTGTTATACTTGGACCTTGGTTAGAAGAGTCCTAGTAACCCTCCCAGACTTCCACAAGTCAACCCAGCAGCCTCGTTTTATAGGTGGGCCCGCTGAGACACAGCAGACAGACGTGGTGAACTGTGGGCTCACGACTTGCCCCTGGGAGAGCCTGGGTTCAGCTGTGCGATGTACCAGCTTTCCAGCCATGAGGTGCATCCTCTGGAGTGAGCTGCAGGCGCACGCCTCGGGAGCCACTGCAGGAGTGCTCTTCTCTTGGGTTAAACTCTAAAACTAAAGTCAACTCCCGTCCATCGGGCTGCTTGTTTAACCCTTTGTACACTAGTCAGAGATACTGAAGATCACGGGTGAGAGCAGGCCCCGCGGGGCCTTCTCCTGTCTGACTCCAGGAGACCGAGTCCCCTAGGGATGCCGCCCCTCCAGGGCACGTGTGCACAAAGCACCAGGAGTTCACCCTTGTAGTCAAGGCCTGAAAAACACGCTTACTTTTTTCAGTATTAATGTTAAAAATAAGACAGCTACTAGCAGCGTTTCCATTCCCATCCCCCATGGGAACTGGCAGGTCTAAAGGATGCTGTAGAACTGTGGCTCCTTTAACGTCTTAGCTGTACCGGGGAAGCCTGCCTCCCGAGGTGCCCAGGGCCCACAGCCTCACAGGAGGTGCCTGCGGGAGGACTCGGCCGCCGCTTCATAGAAGGTTTATTAGAGATTGGACCGAAGAGTTTGCTTTTGTGAGAACAAAGTGCAGTCGTCCATTCAGGAGCAGCTCGGGGCCTGTACGTAGGGGCCCAGGGCCTGCCGGGATGGGGTTTTACACTTGGGCTGTCCTTTTGCCCTTCCCCTGAACTCTTTTCATTTCAGTCATGAGCAAACAGTCAGTGCCTGAACTAACAACCCTGCTGTCCTCCGGAGCACGGCTCGCTTACAGTACCGAACAAAGGGAGGGAGGGCCGCGTGGGCCGGCCCAGGCCGAGGAATGCAGCTTCAGGGTTCTGCTCCATAAATTTAACCAGCACGACGAAAAGGAGATAATATGAGCCTTCGTGATGATCTGAAGGGGGAGGTTCTGTGTCCCATTGATTGCGGTCTGGCCCAGTGCCAGGCCCAGGCCTGACCGACAGTTGAACCATATCGTTAAGGCGTGTAATACAGCTCGAGTCTTGTACTGCCGCCAGTGAGCGCATATCCACAGGGCAAAAGTTTATAAAGAGTTGAGGCTGTCCTGTTTAACCCTCTCACACTGCATGTAATAGACCCAGCTGCCATTTAGAACTTGCCCATCTGAGGTCATAAAGGAGAGCCAGCACGTTTCTTGTCCTCAAACCGGGCTTTTCAGGACTGGGGAGAGGGGAGAGGTGCTGTCTAGAGAGGGTCAAGGCGCGGTAATGCTTCCCTCTGGAGAACAAGGCCGTCTGCCTCCTCCCCTCCTCCCCAGCCAGAAACGGGACACCTTGGTGCTTTATTCAGAGTAGCTCTCTGTTTGCAGTATAATGTTGCTGAAGGAAACGGGGCTGACACAACAGGAAACCTACCCGTCTCCGAGGAGGCAGAGGTGGTTGGATGCCGACAGTGGTGTGTTCTCGTCCAGTTGCTGAGACCCAGCATGGCTCTGTTTCCTCCTCGGAGGCGAGTAATAGCCTCATGTTCTGGCTTTCCACTGCCCAGCCTAAAGGCTAGACCAGAGCAGGTGGGAGGCCGCCTGAGAAAAGCCGTGACGGTCCGCGGCAGGCCTCCCTGTGGAGCCGCTGCCCCTTCGTCGGCGGAGGCTGGGGGCAAGGCCTGGGAAGCCGGGTTCTTGCAGTAATGCTGTGTTGCGTGCATGGACAGATAGACAAGGCTTTGGCATTAATATAGTCAGAAGGAAAGGGCTGTCTGTCTTCAGAGGACCCCAGGAGAGAAAAGCGGGTTAAGGGAGTAGTTTAGTCCTATTCCTCGGCTAGCTGGGCCACACTGTGGGCCTACCTGTCCTTTGTCCGTACCATCCAGCAAGGCATATATTTCTGTCCTTCCAAAGAGCACTTGTCTACAACGGACAAGGCGTCTTAAGCGGGTATCCATGCTCTGGATGGTGCTGCGCCAGATTTTGAGTGCTTACACATGCCGCACACTATGTTAAGCATCTTATATGTATTACTGTGTAATCCTCCAACAACCCAATGAGGCAGGGGCTGTATTTTCCCCCATTTTGCAGATGGGAAAGTTGAGGCATAGAGAGGTTCATAACTTGTCTGAGTACTCAAAAGTAATGAAAAAGGGAACCAGAATGTGAATCCTGGCCATCTGAAAGCAGAGCACACACTGCTAACTTCTACACTACTTCTGGATCACCTCTTGGCCTCTCTCTTCAAAAGAGCCCATGATTTAAACCTGAGGCCTCTTACCAGGTCTCACTTCCTTTTGATTCTTGGATGTGGAAGGTGGGAATCGGCTATCTGGCTATGACCTAGAAGATTTAGGGAAAGACTCTTAATGCAGTAAGTTGGGGAGAGGTACTGTCAGCTCTGGACCTCACAGCCTGAAGGGTGCTTATCACACCTTCTCACCCATACGGACTTAATGCAGCAGCGGCAGGTGGCAGGTCTGGAGAACCAGGCCACCAAGCGGTGTGTCCAGGGGCTGTGCTGTCCCGGGCCCTCTGCTGTATCCTACCCCCTAGCCCCCACCCCAACCCCTCCCCAAGTGATGAACCACTGTATCCTTCTAAGTTCAAAATTTTCTACTTTCACAAAATAGCAGTCACACGCATGCAGGTTCCAGCTTGTCTTTGCTCTGCCATCCAGCCAAGGCCATCTTCACCAGCTGCTGTCCTGGGAACGCCTACTGGGACACAGTACAGGAAGCCTTGGAAGAGGGAGAGAATGTCCAAGTGTGTGCTTAGCATGCTGTAACCTTCTTTTGATGGCCAAGGATAGCTTCTGTTTATTTTGATGCTGTGGGGCCTGAAAGAAGGGCCCTAGAGGTAGGAGACGAGACTAAAGGGCTGGCCACCTCTGAGATAGTCGGATTCTATTTAGTCAGCCTTCCACGGTCCAGGTGCTTTCAAAGCCTAAAATAGATTCTAGTAGTCCCTGGATGATTTGGGCACTGAAATGATTACTACACCCAAAGTTTAGCAGACCTTGGTCCTGGGTATCTTTTAGTGTGCCACCTGTTTGGGGGTCTCTTTTGTCATGTACTTGAGCTCATTTGGCATCCAGGAGTTATGCTGGGGCTAGTCTTTTGGGATGTGAAGAGAGAAACCCTAGCGGGGAGTGAGTGGTTAAATTGTAGGAAGAAGTTCTGCTGCTCTTCTGAGTTACTTCTGTTCTGTTCCACAGTGATTACAGATGCCATGAGGTAGCCAGATGATCCCCAAACCGGATTTATAGAGATTCTTATCTGCAAAGATCTTAAGACAGAAAGCACTAGAAAGTTCCAGTGCTTTATGTAATATGCAGAAGGGGGTCTGGTCTGAGCTGCTTGCGTCTACGCGGTTGGTCCCTGGGGAAGAGAGCAGTGACGAGCATTAGCTCCCAAGTCACCTCTTGCCTTATGTGTGACTCACCCTCCTTTGTCAGCATCAGGGGTGTCCCAGGCCTCCCTGCTTCTCTCCACCCCAAGGAACTTGTTCTTTGGAATGCCACAGGCTCGTCCTGCCTAACTGCCGCAGCCTCCAGGCCCAGAGGGAGGAGCAGTCCGTCGACTGACAGGAGAGGCTAGAGCAGAGGTTTCGTGTTCACTGTCTGCATGGCAGGAAGCGGTGCTGTGGCCTCTTCACCTGACAGACTCCCAGATGCACCTGCTTTTCCCATAGGCACAGTGAGGCCCAGGTAGAAGGGCCAGTGCCGACTGCTGGGCGGTCTGTGCTGATTGCAAGCTAGGGTCCCGTTGCCTGGGGAAGCCAGTTGCCAAAAGCACAAGGTAGAGAGTGAGCAGTGGCTGGCGCCGGGTCTGCAGGGGCTTCATTCTGCTGCCCTCTCTGCCTGACAGGGTCTAGCATCCTTCCCTGCGGCCTCCTTGCCTCTCAGCAAGTTCTAACACATTTTGAGTCCACATGATTTTCTACTCCTGTAGAGGAAAGCCCCAGGCCAACGACTCACACGGATTCAGTCTCACTGGTTCTCGTTTCCTAGGAGAACACATGCTCTGAAGGTTTGGTGCGGGCTCTGACCCAGGGGATGAGTCTGGTTTTTATGAAGGCACAGAAATGCACCTGAGATGACCCCAAGTCCTTTTCTTTCATTTTTTGATTTCTCGCCACCTGGACCATTAATTCTACTTTCAAAAGGGGCTGGAGAGGAGGACATTTCAAAGCAAAGCTGATTTGGTCTGTGAACCAGCTTGTCTTCTAGGTTGTACTTCACGCTGATGAGAATCAGAAAGGACAGTCTATAAGCCCCTGAAATGCAATTTCCAGTGAAACACGAACTTCACTCTAGTGGCTCTGCAGCTGGAGAGCCTCAAAACCAGGTCCAGATGTTCCCTCTCCCTGGGTTACAGGAAGGGGGTTTTGGGCAAGTTGGGAGGCAGAGGGCTTGTGCTTTTACCCGTTCTTGGAGTAGCCCTTCTGCAATTTGTGTCTTGCCTCCCAGGGCTCTTGAGGGTATGTGCTGTGAGCACCTGGGTCCATTTTGGCCCTGCCTGGCACCTCCCACTCGTCAGTCATGATGTGTCGCTCCAAGTGGCCAGTTACCACCGGTAAGAGAGGACCTCTCCTGCTGTTCAGATTCAGAGAGCAAGACAGTGCTGGTGTTGCAGCAAAGTGTGTTACAGCTCAGTGTTACAGCTCAGTTGTGACAGCAACCTGGATCCGGGTGAGAGACCAGGCAGCACACGGAAGGTTGGAGACTCAGGTTTATTACACCAGCAGGCCCAGAGGAGTTAACATTCCAAGCTCTGGACCCCGTCTGTAGGTTCACACAGGCTTTTATAGGCTACCAGTCTAGACTTTGCAACATTTTGTAACATCATATGTAAATAAGGTATAACAAAGGTGACTAATTAGGAACAAGCTTTGTAGAAATGGGCCAATCAGGAGTGAGGGAAATGGACCAATCAGGAATTAGCTCAGGGAACCAATAGAATCTTAGGTATAAGTTCCACTTTCCTAGAAGTAAGCCATTTCAGAGTTTAAAAAGCGAGATAATGTCACAGGGCCAGGGAACCGGATGGTGCTGGCAGGAGGGTAGTAGCCTGCCTGGGGGTCCTGCCATCTTTTTCATGGGGCTTCCCACCTCACTGGAAAAACAACGGGCTGGGGGCAGGCCTCCTACACAGGGCCCTCAGGTTAACAAAGCAGCGTCCATGGTCCCCACTGCCATCCAGCGTAGCATGTGGCCGTGCCTCCCGGTCTTGGGAGAAGTAACAGTAATGGTCAATTCATGGTCCTTTCCTCTGGAGAAGTCGTCACTCAGACTACCTCTTGGAAGAAAGCCATTCCAGACAAAGCCTGGCCATTCTCACTCCTCCTTTCCTGGTGTGCACTCAACCTGTGCTTGTATACAGTATGGAATCATAGAAATTTGCCCTCAGTCATGCTTTGTGTCTTAAGTGTGCCTTAGACATTTTGGCGTTTGTGCTTGACTGCTCCCTGAATCATCTTTTTAAAAAGTAGTTCTATTGTATGAGCTTAAAGATATGTACAGATGTGGACCGCTCTGAAAATTCAAACAATATATGAGCACGCACAGTGTATAGACCTTGTTCCAAGAACCTTGCACAAGTCGTCTCTTTAATTCTTACAGCAGGCCAGTGAGGTAGTTACTATTATTCCTATTTTTAAAAAGAAAGTAAACAGAACTCAATCCCACTGGCCGTTAATAATCACCAAAAGGTCAATAATGGTAACTCAGCCAGATACCTCTGTTTGTACGTACACATGTGCACACACACACCCCCCAATACGTGCAGATACATGATTTTACGTGAATCATAGAGGCACGACTATTGATGCCTAAAAGTAAATCACTTTTAACATTATATTACATTAACAAATCATTTTTAACATTATACTAGTAAATCATTTTAACATTTATAAATACTAAATTGCACATACACAGCAATACACTTAACTAGTCCTTTATCGATAGACGTTTCCATTTTTTTTGCCATCATAAGCGTCTTTCCACATGTGCATAATTCTCTCTTTAGGGTAAATTTCTAAAAATAGAATTGCTGGGTAAAGGATAAATGCATTCATTTACTCAATTCAGTCCAGAGTTATGAAATAGGTACTGTACTGGGAACAAGGCTTTGTCCTTCTTCTGAGCCCCTGCCAGTCTGAGAGTAGAGGTTTCAGTGCCCCTCCTGGCATGTCCTCCACACCTAGGAGTGTTGCGTCATCTTCATATTTCGTTTGGCCACTTGGGGCTCTTCTTTTGTGAATTATCTTTGCATATTCTTCACCCCAATCCTTTGTAAACCCTTGAGGGCAGAACTTGTCTTCTTTTTTTAGTGTGTTTGTTTTTGTTTGTTTGCATCCTGTGTTGGTCCTCCCCTTCCAATAGGTGTGTCCTTTTATCAGTTTCTCATCCACATTAGTACGCCTCTTTCTTCCAAATATTAATAAAACTTAGATTAGCCACCTGTTGGGTTCCATTCATGAAGTTAAAGTCTGCATCATGACTGTTGAAGAGAGCTGACGCTGCTTACAGGTGCCCAGTCAACTGCTTTAGCATCAAGAATGAGGCTTCAGTCAGATGTTCTTAGATCGTATGTGGTGTGGTCTGTTACCTGTCTTTTATCTTACTTGTTTCCTCCTATTTGTTAGTATTTGTTTACCACTAGTTCCTGTGGTAAAACCTGGCAGATTCGTACTGATGCTATACATTGTTGTACTAGTAAAAATCTTGCTCTGCCTTTAGGCAGAGCCCTGCTGAAGCCAGGCCTCCCAGGCAGCCCATTCTGCCCTCTGCAGTGTGTGGTGCCCGACCTCCTTAGAGCTTCCATCACCGACATGTGGTCTGGGTGAGAACACCCTGTCTTCCCAGTTGGACTGTAAGCTTCTTGAGGTCATGTTATGCCTTCTTTACTAACCCTCCAGAAACTTCAGAATGCTTAACTCAGAGTATGTAGTAAAGAGATTTTCATCACAGTCATGCTGATAAATCTACTGAGTCCAAGAGAATCGGAAAGACCCAAGATCAAGTTTGGTTTTGCCACTTACCAGCCGGGTGGCCTTGAACAAACTTTATAATCTCTCTAAGGCGTGGTTTCCTCTTCCATGAAATGGAGTGCTAATAAAACACATCCTTAGAAGAATGTTGTGAAGCTTAGGGTGCCCGGTGTTTAGTCCACACTCAGTAAACGCACCTACAGAGACATACAGGGGACCCTGGTGACCCAGAACTCTTAGTCCTGGTGTCTTCTTACCTAAGGCTGATGGGGAAATACAATGTAAGAGAGCTGGCTGAGGTGGCCACATGCTGTTTTTCCAAAGAGTATCCTTAGGGGTTCACATGCTCCTGCGCTTAAAGACTGTGTTGAGCCTGAATCTGGTTTTTTCCAACACGGAGCCTTATAATCATTCAGGGACTCAGCATGATGCCACAAGTTTAAAACATGCCAATTTCTCTCTCATGCTCTGCCAATTTTTCTTAAATGGTAATATGAGTGCCTGCACGCATGCTTACAAAAATGTGCGTGTATGTGTGTGCGTGTAAAACGCTTGGAAGAAATAAAGATGGGATAAAATTTTGCCTGGCACAGCAACTCCCATCTCTAGTAGCCTCTTAGGCATTTTGCCAAATGGACCTTAATTGGTTTCCTTCTGTTCTATTTTTATTTTGTAGTCATTTTAATGTACAGGGAGCCAGCTCCTTCAAATGAGACATTTTACCATTGAAACATGTTATTTAGTTTAACTGCGTGGGCCCAGCTTCACCAGCATTGAGGTGGTTCTCCCATGACCTAACCACAGCTGTGACCCGCCAGTCCACGATGCACATGTCCCCAGACTGAAGCAGACTGGCAGCCGAGTGTCCTCTGCATTGTGGGCTCAGCCTCTCCATCTCGTGAGGCCAGCTCTGCCCCTCCCCGCCTGCCTCTGGTGGCGCTCAGCCCTGCTGTGGCGTGTGGCATGAGAGCCCTTCTGGCCCACGTCACCCTTGTGTGCTGATTAGACAGGAATCAGCAAATCTGTTGAGTGCGTGTTTAATGTGACACAGATGTAGGACATACTGCAGATCTCTCTGCTTTACAAATTTTCAGCTTTTTGCATCTCATCAGTGTTGCTTATTATTTACAGGATGTAACTTGAGACAGCAGAACAGATTGTAATTTTTTTAAAAAAAGGTTTGAGGGGTGATGGGGCCGCAGGGGATCTGGGAGGAAAAAAAAGAAAATCCAGTAGTGTGGAATGTTGTTTGCTGTCCAGACCAAACAAACCAGTTTGCCAAGGGTTGATAGACTATGGCAATCAGTCCCATTCATGTTCACACGGGCGGCACTTAATTATAAGGCAGCTTGACCTTTTTACCACCAAATAAAGAAGAATCTTTTGTCACCAGGTTGAATGTCATGGCACCAAGCAAAAAGGTACCCTGTGTCAAGGCACCAAACGGTATCACTTAGCTGCCAGTCCGTGTTCTGCTTCCTTCCTGTCCAAAGAGAAAGGACACCATTGAACCCAGTCCCCATTCAGACACATGGATGTTCTCTTTGCCTTATTCCTGCTTGGCTTTACACGCAGGCACCATGGCAAGAGCCAGAACAAAGAGGAGTCTCTTCTTTTGCCTGAAAAATCCAGGTTACTCTTGAGGGCATTGGAACGATGGACCAGAGCCAGTATGACCCAAGTTGAAAGGGAAGGTATTGTCTCTTGTTTGCAGAGGGCAGATTTGCCTAGAGGTGGCCTTTGCTTCTGAGAAAGCTGTGGCCATAGGTTAAATTTGAGGAAAAACACTTAAAAACCACCAACTTGTCAGAAGGAGGCAGGGGAGGAGGAGGCAATTGGTTGATTCCTTTATATTTCTAAGTCAAAAGAACCTAAAACTTGGGGCTGGAATAACGAAAGCCAGACAGTAAAAATCCTTTGGAGAAGTTCTCCTGGGATTTGAGCGGGTTCAGAGAGCTGATCACCTTGGTCGGAAGATTCTGAGCTGCTTAAGTGCTGAGTGTCAACACCGGAGTGGACTATCTGGAGGGAGCCAGACCCCTGAGCTGTTTCCAGGGTTCCTGGAAAAGTGCAGATGGTGCGTGTTCCCCCAAGGCTACCAGGCAGCTCTCCAATTGCCCCCTGGGAGAACATGACTCAGGTCGGTGACTTTCTAGTGTCCCTCCACCATGGAATGATCAGCATTCCTGTGCCCCAGGGGTTCCTGGGTTGTTACCAAGTCCAAGCCCTTCCCGGCTCCGTTTCGGAGGAGGAGCCTGGCGACAACTGCCCCGTCTCCACAACCGTGGCTTCAGAGGCAGCCTGTGGGCTGTGGCCAGTATCTTCCTTCATCATCTGTGTACTGAGCACCTTCTGTGTGCCAGGCCCTGTCCTAGGTGCTGGGGGACAGCGACCCTAGAGGAGACAGAGGGCTCTGGCTCCTCTGAACTGCCATTCACCTCCCCCTACGCTCTCCAGGCCATGAGCCGCCCCCACCCCACCCACCTCCCAGGAAAAGGTTGGTGGCTGGAAGGAGGATGTGTCCCTGGCTGGCTCTGCTGCCTTCCAGGGTCACAGTGGCTGCCACTAACCTCGGGGCCTGAGACGGATGCTGCTTATCCCTGTGAGGGTGGCAGCTGTGCACGAGTTTCGTTCTCAGGGCAGTTGCTCACTTTCAGTGTCCTTGTCCATTGTTGAAGCATCTTTCTCCTTTCCCCTCACCTCTACCATGCTCTCTGTTTGATAGTAAAAGCTTGCCTTGCATAGATCTTCCAGCCTGAGAGGACAAGTGATCTTGGGAAAGCAAACAAGTTGCACAGCAGGCCCTTGAGAGCTGCGGTACCCCTGCCAGCTTCGGCCGCAAGGGAGGCCCCGCGCACGGCAGAGTGTGGAGAACCGGGGCTGGGGGTGCCGGGGACGCGCCCCCGCCCCCCACCTTCAGTCAGCGCAGCCCCGCTTTCAGGGTTGGTATATTCAGTGATCGTACAGACTTCATTTAGAGAAAGTGTTCTACCACCGAAAACCTATATTATGGTGAATTTCATTAATGGCAGCATTCTAAAACTCTGCTTGTTCCAATTCTAAGAATCTGACGCTTGGTGTAATATACTGGGCTGCTAGGTTCATTAGCTCTAGCAAGTAAGATGCGGATGGAGTAGGTCCGGTGAGTAAACACTTAGGCTCTGGTTCCTCTAGAAAACACCTCTGTATCCAGACATTTGATGTGCTCCCCATGAATCAGCCTTACATACTCACTAAACCATGTTTCCCACAGGGTTCTGTCAGGCTAAAATGTTAAATCTGAGCTTTAAAAGTTTTGCGTTCTGGTATTTCACATTGACTTGACACCCAGTAATTCTGAATAAGAGTAGGAGAGAGGGAGACAGCTTCTATGAGTACCTACTATGTGCCAGGCGCTGTGCTGGGCGCCTCTCATACATTCTCTCAACATTATCAACCAACTAAGCAGTATATTCCCATTTATTGATAAGGAAACAGGCTGATAGCAATCCAGTAACTTCTTCAAAGTCAGTCAGCTAATAAGTGACTGGACTGGGATTTAAGTCTTTTTCCAAATTTCTGTGCTCTTCCCTGTACCCTGTAACCATGCTCCTAAATTTCATCTCTCTCTCAAAAGAGATCAACTTGTGGGAGGAAGTAGATAATGTAAAGATTGGGGAAAAAGAAATGATGTAATTATTTGCCAGAGATCAATCCGAAAATAATATAGTGTATTTAATTTAATCAGCTCATTAGCATTTGTACTTCATGGCTACAAAATAAGTTTACCAGGAATTGTATATTTTAGCCCATGTGAAATGTCTTGGGACTGGCATTAGAGGTGACAAGTTAGCAAGGACACTGACCATGGCTTGAGAGATTCCTATAAACACTACACTCTCTGAGTCAGAATGTTGTATTTAGGACATAAATGAAGCTTGCATTTGTAAATGCCTTGTTTTTCTAGCGGTGTTGAAAGCTACAAACCTCTTTAAGTTGTCAAGTATTTTTTTTTAAAAGCAGAGAACCCCAGAATGCGTGCAAAAGTTAGGCATTTTAGGAAATCCAAGGTTATCAGGCTCTAATCTCAATATAACATTATCCACTTGATTAGAATTCTTTGTGAAGCGAGTCTGCTTTACCCCTCCCCCCAGCTTCGTGAACAGGTAGTCACACCCCTGAGGCAGTTAGCTGACTAGGGAAAAAAGCTCTGAATTAGTTTGGTTCTTAGAGTTTAAATCCCAGTAGGCATATCTGTTGGCATTAGTCCTACCAGCTGTCACAGTTGCAGTGTCGTGGGGTCCCCCAAACATGTGTTAGGTTATAGGAAGCCTTGACCCCTATAAACAAGTCAGGTGTGAATCCCACCGATGGGAGAAAGCCCAGCCCAGGAAATGTCGTCCGCGCGGCAAGATGTCAAATTACTGAAAACTTAACAGCGATAGTAATGTAATTTCTAACGATTTCATGAATCAACATCTTTCCCACATTTTCCATTGCAGCAGTACAGTATGGGATTTTATGTGTTGTTACACACATGACTTGAGAACTCTAGGGAGAGGTAAGTAGAATGTTAACAAGAAAGCAAAAGGGAAAGGAGAATATTGCAGTTTGAAGCAGTTTCCCCAACAAGAAAACTAAGTGAGAAAGATTGGATGTTGGCTCCTAGCCCGCCTTGGGTCTCAGCCACCTAGGCCGGGCTAAGTTAGGGCCCCTCTGCACCGTGGCACCCTCTGCAGATACGCCGTCGTCAGCATCCTCGGTAGCATTTTACTGAGTGCTTGCTATGGACCAGGCACCGTTATAAGCACTGTACACGTACTGACCCGTTTGTAGATGAGGATACCAAGGCTTCAGGAGGCTACACAACTTGCCATAGGTCGCAGTTTGGAAATGGTGGAAATGGGATTCAGACCCAGCAGCCCAGCTGAGCCGTGACGTTACACTGCCCCCACCTAGCGCTCCCCCGCTGCATCATAATTGCCTGTTTCTGTTTATCCTCCATCAGACTCCAGGAAGCTCCCTGGAAACTCGATTCATCTCTGTCTTCCTAAAGTCCTAGCGTGGCCTGTGCTCGGGAGAGTTCATTACATGGAGTGGGGGTGGGGGTGGGCAGAGGCAGGCACAAGTGATTCTCTAGGCTCTCCGTGTGGGTCCTCAGTAACTGCATTTAGGAGCCAGCCTCTCTACTGACAGAGGGTTTCTTTCTGCCCAGCCTTTTTTTTTTTTTTTTTCCCATGTGTTCAAAATCCAAATTGTAGTAGATATTTGGTATAATTTTCTTGGTTCAAGATTTATCGCAGCCAGAGCTCAGTGGTTATTATTAAACCTGTGGATGGAACACTGTCTCGTGAGTAGGTTCTAGAAAGTGGAATTCTGTTTGTCATGGAACTATAGGGAAGAATGTCTCATGCGAACTGAGCCAAGCTTTAGAGGTCTCCATCCTCCAGTAGAGTCTCCTCTGATCACAGTTTGCGCCGAAAGGGGTAAAATCTGTGGAAAAGAAGTGCTTTTCCACTTGGTCTTTGAAAGTGGAAACAGTAGTGGAGTGGGGGGCTGCAGGTCAGAGGTCAGGTGTTGCCCGGAGCCCAGCAGGCTTCGTGAACATCCACACACTGCACTGCAAACGAAGTTTTAACCAATTCATACACCCTAGTGCAGGAGGTACTGTTTAGATAGACTGTTGAGTTCCTTTTAGAGAACTGACAAATGTTTGCCTGGACCATTCAGTCAAGAATTCTGGTATCTCCTAGCTGTCATCCATTACCAAGTAGTATTTGAAGAGAGAGTCCGGGTTGACCTTCTGTTCTCAGCCTAATTGCCTGTGCTCAGTTGAGCACAGTAGATATTGGTAAAATATTTAATTAAAACAAAAGTCTGCAACACTCACATAAAGTAAATGCAAGCACAGCCCATCGCTTTGTTGGGGTCAGTACACGCAGCCTCTACGGAAGATGGCAGTCATCAGTTGAGTAAACATTCCGTTACCCTAGGAAGTCACACGTTTGACACACACACTTTCTCCTCATTTACCGATTGTTTTGGAACCTCTCTTGGTTGATAGACACTGGCCATGACAGATTCCTCCACCGACGAATATCTGAACTCACTCTGGACAGGGGTGTGTGTCTGTGTACAACATCTGTCTTCAACTAATAGAGCTATGACATAGTTACTCATCATATAAGCGGAGAACAAATAGTGGCTGGCCATCCGTTGACCCTCAGGCTGAAAGGCAGGATCAGCCGAGTGGATGGAATTGGTTAGATCTCCTGTGTCACCTTGTTTGGATTTATTGTTGCTTAAAGAAAATGACAGAGATTGTTTTCATTACCCCGGCCTCTGGTTTGGGCCTCCAGCACACGTCAGACGGCAGCGGCCAGATGCAGGCTCATTCTGAGCGGCTCTCGCGAGGTGGATGGGTATCTGCAGTGTATCAGCCACTGTATCAGCAGCCCCGTCCCCGGGGGGAGCCGTCCGCGCTGCACAGCCGGCTCCCTGACATTTTCCTGGAGTTCAAAGCTCAAGTTCGCTTGGTGCTGACATTTTGGATTAGCTGGTTGACTGGAAGGCCTGCTTCTTTCTATACACTGTGAAATTCATAAACCGCAGCAGCCGAGGGCTTAAAATGGCCGACGAGCCCCCAGCTGGCAGCAATTAAGTCCACCACAGACCTCTGGCTAAACAAAGGTTTGTGGAGGCAGAGTTGCTGCATATGCACTAAACAGACTCATGCTGTAAACTCCCCTTTGTGTTGAGTGTTAGTGAAGGTTGCTGTCAGCTAATGAGAGGTGAGTGGGCGTGGTTTCGCCACCTCTTGTTTAATGATCTGCTGTC
The DNA here is from genome assembly GCF_048773025.1 of Camelus bactrianus. Classification (NCBI taxonomy): domain Eukaryota; kingdom Metazoa; phylum Chordata; class Mammalia; order Artiodactyla; family Camelidae; genus Camelus; species Camelus bactrianus. The sequence continues at coordinate 71,064,489 of NC_133551.1, read as the reverse complement.
CCCAGGATTGTGGTACCAAGACCCTGCCCAAGAAGCAGCACATCTTGACAGTGAAGGTGATCATGAGAAAAGGAGCCAAAGGCAGCCTGGGGAAGCCAGAGGATGGTCCGACGACGGTCTGCAGCGATGGGTGGGGGTAGTGTGGAAGTTGATCTTTCTGCTCTGGCGCCTGTGGGCAGGCTCCACGTCTTCCCCACTTTTTTTGACAGACTCCTTTATGCTTTGGGTTGAAAGGACAAGGGAAGCATGAAGAGAGAACAGGATGCTGTTTTATACCCCTTCAAGCAGCAAAAATTTAAGAGGCTGGGCCAGTGCTATGTAATACCCGATTTAAATCAAAGTTAATTTAAATTAAAATTTTAAAATTCAGTTCCTTAGGCACACTGGCCACATTTCATATGCTCAAGAGCCACACATGGCCAGTGGCTGTGTCCTGGACAATACCAGGTGCTGGAAAGTATATAGATTACTAGGCTCTCTGAAATGCATTATTGGTGGGAGCATAAATTGGCTCAGCCACTCTGAAGACAATTGGAATTATCTCGTTAGGTGAATACTCATGCCCTGTGATCCAGCAGACACCTAGATATGTACCCAAAGAAACTCTTTCCCAGGGTCACTGGGAGACAGGTACAGGGATGTACACAGCATCGTTTGTAGTAGAAAGACCTGGAAACAACCCACGTGCCAGCAACAGAAGATGAGTGAATGATGGTATATTCATACCCTGGAATAATTTTAAGCCAGTACAATAAATGAATTACAGCAGCACACAAAAGAATGGCTGAATCTTAGCAATATGACTTCAAGGAGGAAGAAGCAAGTCCCAAAACGTAAAAAGGCAGTGCCATCCTTTTTCAAAAGCTCCAAACAGTGAAAACCAAAGAATGTAACAGGACCATACCAGAGCATACTTAGAAATGTGATAAGACTACGTGCAGAAGAAAAGTAAGGAGATGATAAATACGAGATTCAGAAGTGGCTATCTCAGAAGAGGGACGAGGGGAGGGGGGAGCGGCAGAGGACCACACAGAGAGATTCAAGTTATGGTCAAACAATGGGGTTTTCGTGCTAGGGATAGTGGTTTCACAGATGTTTATTATATCATTTAAAATAAATAGAAGGCCAGTGATGATAGTGGGCCCTGAACTGAGGATAATGATGAGTCTAGCCCTAAAGTCCAGTTTAGAACAGAAAGGAAGAGCCCTTTCCTCCCTGAGGCGCACAGGCTCGCTGGAACACACGTGACAGTGCTTCAGGACAGTCACTTAAAAGGGGTCACACTCTGTTACTGAACCACAGAGTGACAAAGGTAGGGTTGCTGTCACATACAGTCACACTGGTTTCAAAGGGCTGTTTGAATTTTTAGTGCCGCCATCAGTATGTGAAGAAAACAGTTCCATCACACAGGCCTGCAATGAAGAATATCACTTTAGACTTTTTACTGGCTTAAGTTTGGGTCTAAATTTGTTCACATCAATGGCTTTCACCCCCATGCTCCCCAACCTCCAACTTGGACCTCAGAAGTTAACATTTTAGTTGAGTTTTGGAGAAGGAAAAGCAGCTTTCGGGTACCAACAGTGCTGAAGTAGTACAGGATTGTGGGGAGAATTCCTTCAACCCAGCTTTCTGTTTCTAATAAGAGTATGTCTAAATCACCCCTTCTGGAAGTAGTCCCTGTAAGCACAAGACTACAAGAGAGACGACGTTTCCTTTTATGGCAGAGTTGAGCTGTCTGCTGTGTCTGTGTGAACGGTGAGCCTTGAATGCCACAGTGAATGCCTCCAGGCAGCAGTATCTGAACACTGTGCCCAGGCTTCCTGTGGCGTGTGTTTGATCACAGAGTGAGGACCTTGGAAATAGGAAGATAGTTTGCAGTCTATTGGGAAGACAGACAAGAAAAGAAACTTAACAAATAGGCAGGGCATACCCACGAGGGAGCATCTCTGCTCCGGTATGCCCTGGTGTTTGGGTGGGCTTGTAGTCCGTAAGTTAGAAGATGATGCGTTGGGAGGGGAGATTGGATCTCTGAACTTCAGGGAAGGTCTTGAGGGAGGCCTCTGAGTCAAGAAATGGCTGTGTGCACCAGAGAGCTATTGGACGATGTGACAGCGTGGGGTACGCTTACTTACACTCGCAGCTGTTCCGTGGTGGTTACCGGACGTGGCTCCCCAGAGCTCGGGTCCAGAGGCAAGCCGCCCCCCTCGGCTGCTCTGGCTTCCCTGGATTGCCCCAGAGGAGGTTAGGGCTCTTAAGAAGTTTTCTCTTACTTGGGAGCATGTTTCTCCCGCATTGGGTGCTGATGGAAAGATTGCTACTACTTCTCAGGAAAATACATGTCAACAGAGACGTGAATGTCACGTCTTTGCCTCCGTGACCCTTCCTTTGTTTTGATCGGTGGCATACCCCTGACCTTTCCGCCAGGAAGCTGGGATGCTGGCTGGTTCACGTGTTAGTTCGACTTTGTTGACTTTCAGATCTGTAGTCTATTATCTCTCCACCAAAGTTTGCATATCACCTTTCCTTTTTAGCTCCATAGTCAAAATGGCCTTTATATCGCCTCCCTCCCTGCCCCAAATGCATCCAGTCATGTATTCAACTAATATTTATTCTCTCTACCACGAACCCAGGATAGCAGCAAAATTCCTCTTCTCATGGAGCTGACATTACAGATGGGGAGCCAAGCAATAAGCAGAGGTTTTATCTAAGTGGGATGTGAAGCAAATGTATTTTGAGCATGTGACCAACTTTATCTAACTTGTTTTTGAAAGGGTCATTCTCGTTGCTGTGAGAATGAATAAGAGTGCAAACAGAAAGAACTAGAAGACTTGTAACAATCCATTACAAATCACTCACAGTTAAGGGAGATGGAGAAATAGTTGGACTGGGGTAAATGTGGGAGCCAAGCCTACAGACACTCCCCTCCCCCGCAGTAGACTGTGGACGATGTCAGGAATGAACCTGACATTGAAAGACAAGGAGGAGCAGGCCTGGCCCAACCTCGGAGGGGCCCCTGAGCTTCGGCCGCATTGCCCGAGCCTCTTCCAGGGGCTTCATGGGTGACACAATAGTACCTTGAGGAAAAGATACCCTTTTGGTCTGTCCTGGACAGTGTTTGGAATGAGAGTAGATGTTTCACTGGACGAGGAGATAAGAACAGGGCTCAGCTGCCTGGAAAAAGTACACCGAGCTGCTTCCCCTTCGTTTGTCTCCCAGCATCCTTAAAACAGCAGTTGTTCAGCTTCTCCGCTGATGGGTTAACAGCGGCATCCAGGCCTGCCCTCCCTACTGTCAGTCAGTTGTTGGGATCCAAATAGCCAGCAGTGGACCGAAGTCCTGAAGAAAGAATCAAGGCATACTGAACTTTGTAAAAATTATCCCTGGATTTCTGGGTTTTCTAGCCTTATCAAACATTGCCCACGTCTGGGGCTCGAGACAACACGGCCCGATGGGCTGAGCACCGACGTGGGTCCGGGAGGGCTTTGCAGTCGTGCCAGTTATGCAGCTAACCCATGGCGTGGCCCGTGGCACATTTCTGACAGTTTCTGTCTGTATTTCCACCCTGATTTGCCCAGCAGGCACTTTCTGCCCTTGTAAGTAAGTCTCTCACTACTGTGAGCACGTGATTCCGGAGTGCTGATTCAGTATGTGAGCCTCGTTCTCTCCTTTAGATATGTCTAGAGAGGGGTGTTTTCCTTCAATGGAATCCAGGAACAAATAATGAAAAGTACACCAAGTCCAAGGCCGAGGACAGAGCAGGCACACTCTTATCAGTCATCTGAAATATGCACAGCCTTTCCAAAACAAATATGGACTCCTGTTTCTAGGAAAACACCAAAAAGTACTTATCAACTACCCTGTATATGGTTTGTGGAAAAAGACAACATCAGCCTACCCTGAAAGCCACAGCAAAGCAGATTCCTCTGGGCAGCCGACAGCCGGGGGCCATGAGTGAGAGCCGCTGCAGAATCCCAGGCTGCGGCCTGGGACCAGTCCACGGAGTCTTTCTTCTGCCTCCTCCGGTTACTGTGTCCCTCACTCTGTACCCAGGCAGCTGAGCTCATCCTAGAAGAAGCTGAGAATCTCGGTGTGTTCTGACTAATGCCCAAAATCCCTCACTCTTCCTCCTGACCCTTTACAAACCCAGACGTGCCCATCCCCAGGACATTCCTAGAAAAACAGGGTGTGGCCACGTGGAAGTCTGGTGTTAACACACTGACAAGAGCCACCATTGGGGGCCAGCCTGTCTGTCAAGCACAGGCTTGATGGGCACGATTTTATTTGATTTTCACAGCAGTCCTGTGAAGTAGGTGTCATCGTCCTCTTTTACAGAGAAAACTGGAACCGAGGGGTTGAGGAAATTAACTGACTTATCCATGATCCATAGCTAGAAAATGGGAAAGACAAGGCTTATGTTCAAAATTGAAGTCTTCAACCACTGTCTTCTAGTGTGTTCACAGATAACACTGCAGGTTTCATTCTGATCATTGGATTTAGAGCATGTTCTGTGTCAAGTGGTGCTTTCGTCTTGGATGAAGAAGGAAGGGAAATCATTTTAATGTTTACACTTAACCTCTGCTTTTTGTCCGCGTGCCCCCAGGACTCAAGCACAGAGGGTACGGAAGCCACGTTGCTGCGCAGGGCCCCAGGGCCTGCTCCCCCGCTATTCTGAGAGCCAGGCAGAGGGGCAGGAGCAGCTCTTCAAGCTCACAGACGACATACAGGACGAGTTGTAAGTTGGAGTCGTGGGAAACCAGCCCTTCCGATTCACCACGTTGTCTTTTCTGTCTTTGAGAAGTTTCTGTCTGATCCGAGTATCACCCTGATTCTCAGACCCTGGAACTGGTCAAGATCCCTTGGCCCAAATGTTTCATAGGTTAGATATAACAGTGGTTCTCAAACTGAGTTCCGTAGCAGGACCTTCATGTTGATAATCTCTTTCTAATCAGTTCAAAGAGAGTAGATGAAATGTATTCAATTGAAAGGGTTTTTTTTCCTGTAAATTTTCCCTAACCTTTGGCGCTGTATTGTTTGCTGCAGAATGCTAGTGACACAGAACAGATAAACGACAAATGACGAGGAGCTGAAAATTTTGGAAGCGCAAGTTTCTTAAGGTTGTTTTGCTACTCATTTGAATGTGGAGCCTTATCCACCTGGGCTCTTGTTACATTCTCAGCTAGTGAAGCCCTTCCTAGTTGATCTGGCAGAATTCAGTGTATCACTATTTCGGGTTATTCTACAGAGACTCTTAGCATAGAATGCTCTGTAGCCTAAATAGATGTTAGAGCCACCGGTCCACATAAAGCACTTGGTCGCACCTGGTAAGTAGCAAAATGCTAGTTTAATTTCTTTCAGTGCTTATTTATCTTTGTTGAGATGAAGCAAGCTAGGGCGGGCTCAGAGGGCCGTGAATGTGTTTTGGTCAGTGGAGGAGTGTCTGAGTGGAGGGTGGATCCCAGGTTAGCCTTCGGTGTGACTGTTGGAGGGCGTGCTAAGCTGCCCTCGTCTCACAGTTCTGTAGCAATATGTGAATGGGGTATCAGAAGGCACATCCGGAATTCATTTGTTGCTTGCCGCATAGGATGACATCTTCCTGAGTGTATTTTTTGCAACCCAAACTCCCTGCCATGTTATTGGAAGGTCTCTCAGTGGCGGAGGTGGATTACATGGTCGAGTCAGCTCAGGCTGCCATAACAAAACACCATAGACTGAGTGGCTTAAATGACGAAAAATTATTTCTCGTAGTCTTGAGGCTGGGATGTCCGAGATCAAGGTGCCAGCTGATTTGGCTGCTGGTGAAGGCGCTCTTCCTGGCTTGCAGGTGGCCGCCTTCTGACTGTGCCCCAACATGGCAGAGAGAGAGAGAAAGGGAGCAAGATCTCTGGTGTCTCCTGTAAGGACACTAATCCTATAGAACCAGGCCCCACTCTCACGACCTTGTTTAACCTTAATTACTTCCTTTCCCCAGATAGCCACATTGGGGTGAGGGCTTCAGCATAGGAATTTGGTGGGGACATAACTCTGTCCACAGCATACGTCTGTCTGCTCTTTTAGTCCAGCCTCAGCTGTGGCCATCATTCCAATACCCAGAATCCCAGCACTTCACTCCAGGGAGGACTTCATATTCCTGCCGGCCATGGGGTGAAGATTTGGTGCCATGACTGCCCTTTATATCACTTTGGTGATGAAACTTTTAACCTTTGGATCAGAGGCCCAGAGTCATTCCTCAGGTCTAGCAGGGCATGGTGAGGGGTCTACTCAGATGGCAGCTCCACGAGGGCCAGTTTTGTCGGTTCCGTTCACTGGAGAGCCTTCAGTACGTGAAACGGTGCCTGGCACACACTAGGCACTCAACAAATACTTGTTGAATGAATGGTGGTTAGATAGTTACTGTATATTGTGCGTTTAATTTTATTACACACTCACCCTATTCAAGTTGAACCATCTCTGGTCCTTGTGAAATTCATTTTCAACAGCATGACACATGCCAGAAACACAGGGAGAAATTGTGTAGCACAGCTAAACATAGGGTTGCTCCCAATGAAACACTTGCCCTGAAAACAGAGCCAGAAGGCTAAAAACCAGAATCAAAGAGAAGTCAGTGAAATAGATTTCATGAAACTTGAAATTCACATGAACTAGGAAAAGATATTGGCATGAATGACTTTTGACTCTGAAGATGAAAACCATGTGTCTCTACCCAGGTTTGTGGGCTAAATCTTGTCAGTGAATGTTGCAGGGGGCACATGAACGTGGCCTTCCTCAGTGTACAACAAAGAAGTGATGGGGGAACTGGCAAGTGTTCCTCTGAAGTATCCTCAGTTGTCAGGCTGGGTCTTCACGGTGACGTGAACGTTCGAGGTATCACTTTGCAAGAAAGGGGTTTTCAGGAAAAGCACAGGAGTGCCATGTTATACCCCTGACTTTTATCCTGGAGTTGTAATTAAAAGCATGTTTAAAGACCTAATTATTTGCATATTTTCCTCCAGAGTTAACCCCTTAAAAGGGTCTTTAATACCTTGCTCTACTGTTCTAACTAAATGTTTCCACATTTTTTTCCAGTTAGACTCACTGTTTCACTTCTGGAAAATATTGTGTAATTGCTTCCTGATGTAGCGAAAACCCCACAAAGTCCCAGTGCCGTGGTTACTTCAACTTTGTTCTCCGAAATCAAGTTTCATTTTTTAACATTGTACTTAATTAATTAGTATTAAAAAGATAGTTACTGACATATGATTAAAGGTCTGGGCAGCTGAAACGGCTTCAGTTTCAAATGAATCAAATATTTCTCGGATATGTTGCAGAATTACCACCGCTTTCCATTTTTCTTCATTTCGGTTCTGATATGGATCCTGGGTTAAGATGATGTTGAAGTGAAATTTGTTCTAGCCATTAAATTAACTTTTCTCCGTAACTAATATCTAATCTGTAGCCGGGAATGTCATTTTTCATTAAAAAAAAAAAAGAAAAATACCTATTTTATTTTCAGTGCACCATCACAGACCAAGCACGAGGGCGGCTCTTGCTTTACCTTTTCAAAAGAGGTGCTTATGAGCCAGGCGTGTTATCCAGCTAGCCACCCTGACATACTGTTCTCTGGAGTTTATTTGACAATTGGATTGTATTTTTAAAATATTACATTTATGGGCTGGGTTTTTTTAGATGTTATTTAATGCTTTAATAAAGAAGCTCTATCACAATTTTAAGTAATACTTTAAATGCATTTAATAAATGTATTTAAATACGATTGATTTCCTTTGAAATCCTAAACATTTTATTTTATGCGTTTAAAGTTGGCGTTCTTAGAAAGGGATTTGGGCCTCCCAAGAATGTCAAAGTGGGGGTCCACGATCGAAAAACAGCCCGGAACTCCTGTTGTAAGTGGAAATTGGAAGCCTTTCTAGATGTTTGAAATTTTAAAATATTCATTATTGTTAATTAGTTTTTAGTATTGTGACAGTGCTCACACAAGAAGAGTCCTTTTCCTTTAGAGAAATATGCTGGTATATTTACAAATGAAAGGAAAAGGAATGAATTAACAGCAACAATTAAAAACCCTTGAGGGGCAGCAGGACCTGGGAAGTGGCTGCAAACAACAGGGTTCCTTATACAAGACTTTGAAGGTGATGCTTGCCTTTCGGGGAATGTTGAAAGTCACCACTGTGAAGCCACCTGAGTCTAGTCAGCATCTTGGAAGCTCTCACTGGGTCCCTGGGCCACTTGATCTGAGCCGAGCCTGGCGGCTCCCTGGTCCCTTTGGGTTGTGTTCTCATCTCCATCTGTTCTAATGTGCTCCCTCCACTTTCTTTTCTTTATTGAGGTTTTTTTTTTTTTTTTTTTTTTTTTTTAAATACAGAAAAGTCTAAAAGGGAAAACAAAATAGACTATAAACCCACCAGCCAGATTAGTCCTTTCTCTTTTGGATGAAATAAACTCATGTCCGTAGTTAGCAAATTCAAAGAATGCAGAAAGAAATAAAATCAAAAGTAAAATTCTTCTTTCTTGCCCCCTTTGTAAACAGCTGTTTATGCTATTTTATATCTTGTCTATCCTTCTTGAGAAATTGCAGATAGAGATAGAAATCAGAAAAATTTTTGAGCACAGGTTATAGTGTTGATTCTAATAGCATATAATTATAAATAAAAACCTATGGTAATATACAGTCTCAAAACAGAAACAAAAGATCAGGCCTTTGAAGGAGTGAGATAGAATTTATTGGCTTCCATTTTCTAAACCAGGAAATAATTTGTCAATAACTATTGACACATAGGAAATTGGACATTCTTTGATATGACACTAAATTAAAACTTTCATTTGGTAGACTATCTGACTACTCTGATAAAAGTTAATGGCTTGCTAAATCTTTAGTAAGTTGAATCAAGACTTCTGAGAGAATTCTCTAACTTCACCACTGGGCAGAACACATCCAACACCCAGAGGTGCTTGTGTGCTGGCAAATCCCATTGGACCCTGCAGTGTTAAATTCATTGTTATTTTCTGAGACTCCCTAATACAGGAATTTATTGAATCCTACTATGCGCCAGGACAAGTAAGAAATTTGCTCTTTGTTCAACAAGTTCACAGTCTAGCAGGGCAAGCAGACAATACATGTGATTACTTTTAAAATAGAAGCGTGAGCCGTATGTTAGGGGGACCACGAGGGGAAGTGATTAATGTGTGCCTAGAAAGCCCAGGAAGGCTGTGGGCCATTGACCTGGTCCTGCAGGACGAGGAGAAGAGAGAAAGGCTCGTCCGTGGGGAGAGCGCTGGGCAGAGGCTCCAGTGGGGTCAGGAGAGGAGGCGGCGTTTCAGGAGGAGTCAAGTCAGTCACGTGTGGTGGTGGCACATGTGGGAGGGAAGGAACGAGTCAGAGAACTGGAAAGGTGGGTTCCAGGGCCCGACTCTGAGAGCCTCAACGACCACACTGGGTTTGCTTCTCCTGTAGGCAGTGGTGAGATTCTGAAGAGGATCCCATTCTAAATGACGTGCTAAAAATGTGATTTTGACAACAACAGAGAATTGGATCAGAGCTGGGGAGACTGGAGGCAGGAGACCACTTAGGAGGCCCTGGGAGTGATCCAGGTACAGGGAGGGAGGCCCGAGCACAGACAGGTGCAGAGGAAGAGCAGAGAGGTGTCAGGATGTGGCATCCGTGCAGTCACTAGACTGACCAGAATCTGAGTGAAAGGAGGGTTGAGGAGGACTCTCGGGCTGCTTGCCTGTTTGGTTGCATGGAGACACCGTCAACCCTTGCCCAGCTAAACAGGTTCTCCCTGCTTGACCCGCATTTCCTCCTCCGTGCAGAGCATTTTCCAGTAGAGCATCTCGGCTTGGAGCCCCGCTTCCCCGCTCCCACCACCCTTCCGCCTGGATTGGAAGTTGTTCTGGCCCAGTTGAGGACTTGCCCCATCTGTGGCATCTTGGAAGGGAGTCTATTTTAAAGCCTATAAAGGAGATCCAGTATGGAAAGGACATGAATGATGTCAGACACTCGGCCAGGGTGTGAACGCAGTGGCCTGGGTGGAAGGGCCTTGGCCCTTTTAGAGGCTGTGCGTAAGCGGGTGCCCACAGGGCGAGAGCTGGGTCGTGGGGGTTAGAAGTGCCCCTCCTGTGCTGGACCGGAGGGAAGAAAGCAGCCTCAACTGGATTTTTAATGCACATCCTGCCCTCGCCCTCATTTCAGTGGCCAGCTTTGGTGATCTCCCTCGAGAGCCCATCACAGCCTCCGTGACCACGTGCCTCGTCCACCTGTGCTCAGAAGGCATAGGATATTTTCAGCTTTTAAGCTGGTTTCCCAGCAAGTGCTAGCTGGCCCTGGGATGCTTCCTCCCTGCCAGGAAGCTTTTTTCATCTCTGTCTGTCTTTCTGTCTCTCTGTCACCTCTTCTTCCCCTGGACCAGCTATTTTGGATTCCATTCAGTTTCCTCAAGTGACACTGTCAGAGCCCGGGATGTGGGAAAGTCTGTGCTAAGTGGCCTGAGCACCAAAAGCTGCTGGGGATTTCTAATTTCGGCATTGAGGCTTTACAAGTCTGCATTCTTGGCATTGCCAACCAGTTAGAATAGAACAATAAACCCCAATTTTTGTCATGTGAGGCTGTAATTAAAATAGCAGCTGGAACCAGGCAGATTTTTACTGAGTACTGAGGGGGTGGCCGACTCAGCGGTGGGTGCTCAGGGAGACCTGGGGGTGTAGGGTGTGGACCCCACCCTTACATCAACTTAGTCAGCTGAATACCTATCCAGGAAACAAAAAGAGAACAAATAAGAGCTTGGCAGTGCTCTGGAAGGTAAGCAATTAAGCATTCAAAAGCAGGGACAGGGTTTCCGGGCCGTTTTGTAGAGAATTTGGAACCAGTGGCTCCTCGGGCTGGGGAGGATTTAGACTGGGCGAGAGACAGGGTGTGTTCTGAACAGGGGCTGGCTAAGCCCGGAGGTGAGCAGGCCTGCTCCATCCCATCGGAATCTTGCGACCGCTGACCCTGGGTTCCTCTCAGGATGTCAAGTCCCAGGGGCCGGAGCCGGACCGCCAGCCTGTCATCAGCTCTTAGTATTCTCGCCGGCCCAACGTGGCCGCCCCATTGTGGGAGGCTGTCACAAGATGCGGTGGAGGCAGCCAGGCCCCGGGGAGCCGCCACCGCGGTTTCCAAGGGTCACTGCTCTTCATTCAGTAGCCCAGCAGAGAGGTTTGACGTGCATAAATTTCCACTTTAAATTGGGAGCTCTGGGAAGAAGAGGAGAGTGTTTTCGGAGTGGCCCTAAAGCCCCTAGAAGTAATGACTGAGAGTTATGAAAATCAAGATTACAGCTTTCTCTCACAAGGCACCTTCTAGCTGTTGGAGTTCTGAAAATACAGGGTGGCCTCACGCGTCTGTTCCCTGTCCCTGGAGGTGTTGAGCAGACTGAGCTGGAAAGGAGGAGACTTAGGTGTGTGCGTCGAGAACGCACGCCACCCTCTCCCATGGTCCAGTTTGGTGACCCCTTTCTTCCCACTGTCCCCCTCCCCCGCTGTCACCCCAGTGTCTGCTCTCCCCCATCCACCTTCCCACTGAACCTTCTCGCCCCTACTTCAGTCAGCATTTAAAGTGTTGTATTTTCTTCCTCTGTTCTGCCCAACAAGGCGTTGTTACACTTTTCCCTGAACCTCAGGCTGTGGAAGGAACACCATAAAATGCCTTCTCTAGTGACTGCAGGGGGTGGCATTTACGGAACCCCACTGACCTCACAGCAGCCCTGGGAGGCCAGCGTCACTTTGATTCCCGATTTACTAACGAGGTGGCAGAGGCTCAGAGCGCGTGAGCCTCCTGCCCACGGCCTAGTAAGTGAGGGAGCCCGGGCCCGAGGTTAGGCCTCTGGTCGGGCCCCGGGTGCCAGTCTCATCGCCCTCTCCCTCGCAGCTTCATCGCCGTGGAGAACACCGACAGCTACTGCGTGCTCATCTCCTCCAAGGCCGTGTACTTCCTGAAGAGCGGGGACTACGTGGACCGAGAGGCCATTTTCCTCGAGGTCAAGTACGACGACCTCTACCACTGCCTGGTTTCCAAAGACCACGGGAAGGTGTACGTGCAGGTGACCAAGAAGGCGGTGAACACAAGCAGCGGCGTGTCCATCCCCGGCCCGGCCCACCAGAAGCCCATGGTGAGTCCCGCGCGGCCCGCCTCTAGCTGCTTCGCTCCTCTGCAGGAAGAGGTTTCAGCATTTTAGGCTTAGGCTGGGCTGTGATTAACCCCCAGGGCCCTGCCGCTCAGTCCCACATGCAGAGGAGCTCCAGAGGAGCTCTGTGTGTGTCACAGGGGTGATGCCGCCCCCAGCGCTCCTCGTTCAGCCCTCGTGCCCCAGTTGCCCGTCCACATGGTGCGGGGCAGTAGTGCTTGCTCCGGGTTGGTTGTGAGGACCAGCTGACACGATGCACGGGGGGCTTGGTCCTACAGTGGAGGGGACTGACTCTTCGGCTCGACAACTCTTTGGCACGTCTAATCTAAGAAGGTGTCAGAGCGCGCGTCGGCCTGTTCGTTGTTCCCCTGCGTAACACTTGAAGCTGACTTGTTTTCTGTACAAAGAAGCAATTTCGGGTAGGCCCCACCCAGGGTAAAAGCTCAATAAATACTTGAAAATAAATTTATGGTTTTCCTCCAAAGGATGCAAGATATTGTCATGGCAGGACTTCTAAATAGCAACGTTCCTATTAATAACCAACATTCCTTAAGGGTGTACTACGTGCCAGGCTGGATGCTGAGGGCTTCTTATGCGTTGTTTGGTGTGGTACTGTCTTGGTCCCCACTTGACTGGTAAGGAGTTTTGGCGGGAACAGGTGACTTGCTCAAGGCTGTATGGTCAAGGAAGGGGCTGGAGTTCAAAGCCACGTGCCGTGCGACCCCAGAGCAGGTCAGAGGGACTGCTGACTCGGCAGAAGTGGGTGTGAGGAAACCCCGACTCCAGCCGTAGTCTAACTTGGTATTTTTTCATGAAACCCAGGGGTTAGTGTTGCTCATGTTCACCTGGTTCGTGAGGATTTCCAAGCCCACATCTGAGAGTGATGGGCCTGCTTGTCTGTGAGTCTTTCTACCGATCAGAAACAGCAACCAGACCGCTGGGCCTCTCTCCCTTGACCTTCTCCCTGCCCAGGAATGCGTTTGGGTTTGGTTTGGCTTGTGCAGCCTCCCCTGGGGTCATCGGCTTACGTGAGGGCTGTAGACTAATCGAGTTAACACCCGAAAGTCTGAGTATTTCCACAAGTTCCTTTCCGAGGTGGGGAGCCTGCCCAGCGGCACTCCCGCCCTTTCAAGGCGAGTGAGTGCTCTTGATAAGAAAGGCCTCAAGGCGTTTGTGTGATCCTTCCTCCCACTTTGACCCTTGCCAGACCTTAGACTGAATCCCCAGAGCACCGTCTTTGTTTTTGCTGTTTGTCTCGCCTCAGCTGATGTCGCCCCCTTGGAGCTGAAGCCCGTTCTCAGTTACAAGGAGTCCTAAAGCCAGGTGATTGTGGGTTGGCTGCAGTCACCTGGGGAGTAAGTTTAAAGGTACAGATTCCAGGGATCCACGCCAGACCTCGAATCGGCACAACTAGGAGTAGGGCCTGGGAGTCCCGTTTCTTAAAAGTGCATCTGTACGGTCTGGTCCACAGCCAGGCTGGGAGCTGCCGCCTGGATGAACATCAGCGGCCCGTGTCCTGGGATTCTGTTTGGTTCCGCACCTTGGGGGCAGGTTCCTCATTCTGTTCTGCTCTTCAGGTCCACGTGAAATCAGAGGTCCTCGCCGTCAAGTTATCACAAGAGATAAACTATGCAAAGAGCCTTTACTATGAACAGCAACTTATGTTAAGACTCAGTGAAAACCAAGACCAGTTGGAGCTGGACTCCTGAGAACCCCCAGCTGCTGGAGAGATGCTCCCTGACGCAGACCCCGAACCAATCTGGAGGAGAGGCCCGAGGGCTTGGCCTAAATTAGAGGAAACCGGAAGGTCTGGAGGATGATATCAAGGAATGAGGGAAAGGAAATACTGATGAGGGAGCACAGGTGGAATCATATTCATTTGTGGGGCAGGGGTTACTTTAGATTATGGGGAGGTAATTTTTAAAAGGTATTGGGTGAATAACGTTAAAAAAAAGTGTACTGAGATTAATCTAATTTTTAGATTGCCCTGTATTTTGTTAACATGTATATATGTACAACTGTGTGTTTGTAAATATATAGGAGCGTTGCTGAGCAGGGCCTGTGATGTGTGTAAAGGTATGTTAACTGTAAAGTAATACAAAACTATATTGGATCTTCTATTGCACTAAATCTACACGTCTAATTCAGGGTACTATCTGTCAAAAAAGGGATGTTTGAAAGTTGCAGAATGTTACGTCCTAATTTTGGAAAGGAGAGTGTTCCTAGGCAGGTGGACTGAGGCGAGATCCCAGGTACGTCAGCAGTGGTGCCGTTGAGCCCTGCGTTTGTCCAGGCTGGAGCAGCGCACAGAGGCTTCCAGAACCAGAGCCGGCCCTTAGAGAGGTCCAGAGCAGTGGCTCAGACGTATCTTTCATTTCTCACCCCCATTTTCAAGATCGCTCTTAGAGTGTCACAGATTATTTTCTGTCTGTCTATCTAGCTTTCACCTGCCCAGTCTTTCCAGACTTGGAGGTAAAACTCTGAGGTGTGTCCTGTTAATCTCATGCACACACACCAGCATTGTATGTTTTTCTGGGGTTATCATCACAGACGTCAGTTTGAAACATTTGTAGACTCTGGTAATTTAGAAGTGAAAAAAAAAAAAAAGAATCCCATAGAAGAACTGTTTAACAAATCAAAAATCCACAAATTTATCCAAAATCCACGGTAAGAACGTTCTCCCTCCTGAGCAGTGGCAAAGGAGAAGCTCCCAGGACTTTCTCCTTTTTAATAAAGCCACCGGCAGACACCCAGCTCCACGGCCCTGAGGACACAGTGATAGTAACACCGGCACGAGAAGGGAGAGAGTCTTAGAAAAGGGAATGAAATCTGAGTATTAAAAAGCGGTTTTTGTAAGTTTTTCATGGAACCAAGATTCGGCCAAAACATCTCTTGTCCTTGGTTTTAAATTCCAGCCAGTAGCAAGGCCTGGAGTGAACGCCCTCTCCTCTCTGGGTCTTGTTTTGTTGTTTCTCTTCTCTGTAAGGAAGAACCAAGCTCGGGGAGGGTGGGGGGAGCCTCACTCTAGAATGAATGACTAGCCTTGTGATTTTTAAATTCTTATTCGATAAAGCTAATCAGTTTCTACAACCACGTCACACACAGCTGAGATCTGAAAGGACTCAGTGGGTCAGTGCACATGTGGAAGGTCGTGGTGTTTCTAACTCATAACCCAAATCCTTCCAAGACACAAATGAAGCTAATCTGCCTTTCTCTCCTGCTCCACGTGTGTCCACACGTGTGCAAAGGAGCAGGAAGGGAGCTTTAACACAAGTGCTTAGTGCTTTGGCTAAACAGTGTTTTCAAGGAGCATCTTGAACTCCAGAGTTTATGTCTGGTCTCCACTGAACTCTGAGTTCATGGATTGCAAGATTGAAACCTGGGCTTCAAAGGGTTGGGATGGATTTCTGGTGGGTCATCTTGCTGCCAGGTGCTGCCTCCCTGCCTCCTCCTCGTCGTCCTCACCAGCCCCCCGCCCTGCACCCCACAAGTTTGGCTCGTGGTTTTTGTCATCAGTAGCCCACTGCCTGAGATCATGATCTCCTAAAGATGGGACTCTCAGAAGGGTTGAATGCATCAGTGAGCCTTCCGTCACTTTCCGGAATGAAGTCACGTGGAATTGCCGTTGTGGACGGAGGAGCAGGGTGTGACTATAGAAGTCTGCCCTCGACCCAGCAGCACCGGCATCTCTGCAGCTCTGCCCGTGGGAGGTGGGCAGGGGACCGCGCTGTGGACAGTGCTCCAGCCAGGCGTTCAGGTGCCCGCCTCCGGCTCCTGAGGTTGATCCGCTCTCGAAGTGGTTGCTCATCTCCCGATGGCACAACCCCTCTCTGACACTTGCGCCTTAGAAGAGGCAGATGGTAATATGGGATCCAAAGACCCGTGGGGTGGGGTTGGGGGTGGGGACCAGCTAGGAGCTTCTCTGGCCCCCTCTGTGCTAGCAGCCCTCGTGCCGCGCCTGGTGATACGGTTTCAGGGGCTTTGGACATGGCTTTCTGGTTTGCCAGGAAAAAAGCCAAAGCTCTGGAGGAAGCAGGCCCGGCCCTAGCTCCTCGGAGGCCTCGTTTCCTTTTCGGTTGGTGTTTAGCCGGTGAGGCTTGAGACTCTGTGACGATCATTTCTTCC
The DNA here is from genome assembly GCF_048773025.1 of Camelus bactrianus. NCBI lineage: Eukaryota > Metazoa > Chordata > Mammalia > Artiodactyla > Camelidae > Camelus > Camelus bactrianus. The sequence continues at coordinate 71,048,212 of NC_133551.1, read as the reverse complement.
GATTTTCTTGCTGCCTCAAGTACACAGTTCCTCTCTGAGGAAACTAAAACAAATTGAACAAGGAGAAGCTGGGCGAGCAGAAAGCAAGCCATCTCGATCCCCTGGCCCAGCATAGCTGGCCCTGTCGCTGCCTCGCCGCACATCGGGGACCCGCCTCGGTGTGCAGACGGTTCCTGGGCCACCCTGTTTTTAGGCATCCTTTGTGCCTCAAAATACCACAGTAGCTGCTTGATAAAATTCTGAAAATGAAATGTCTGGGTCTCCACTCCGTTTACACTGCTCCCACCGCTGATCTGTTGAGACTCCTGAATCTGTTTCTCATATCAGAGTCGTTATTTTTCTTCCTGTGGAATAAAATGCTCTGTTGACTTCCAGACATGTTGTTTCCTTCTGGTTTCTTGCTGTTCCATAGATTCTAGAACCACCGCCAATGACAGATGCCAGACGTATTACCTCATTCGCAGTCGCACGCCGCCGTCCCCCTCACGCCAGGGAGGCGCCCCTGCCAGCCCTGCACCCGGGGCCCGGCTGCCCTTCCCGCGCATCCGCCAGGGCCAGGCTTTGTGCTGCTGCGCTCACCCCGCCGCTCTGAGGTGACCGGCCCAGGCCCTGGCCAGAGGGCCCACCTGGCAGGTTGTCACTTCTAAGAAGGGGACTTCAGGAGCAGCAGGTTTGGCAGTCACTTTGGACACATTAAGTTCAAGGTGCCTATTTGATATCACTGGACAGGCCAAGCAGGCAGGCGGGCCTTCGAGTCTGGAGTCCCAGAGATGAGTCCTGACCAAAGATGCAAGCCTGAGAGTCAGCCACAAGTGACAGCTGGAGCCTGCGTGAAATCCCCACAGCAGTGAGTGGGGGCAGCAAAGAAAAGAGGTCCCAGATCCGAGTCCTGGAGGTCCCCGAAGCTTAAGAGTTGAGGCAGACAGAGAGGAACAGCAAAGGAGACAAAGTGGCACCATCCAGAGACGGCTGTGACACCAGGAGGACGTGGGTCCTGGACGCCGGGTCCAGAAAGGTTTCTGAGAGGAGGGAGAGTAACTCTCAGATGCCGCTGGTGAGTGGGGTGTGGATCAGCAGTTACATTGTTAGATTCATAACATCAAGGTCCCTGGAGAACTTTCTAAGAGCAGTTTTGGGGTGCTGAGCGTAAAGGCTGGATTGAAGTAGATTCAAGAGAAAAATGGAGAGAAGTTGGAAAAATGAATGTGGACAACTCTCTGCAGTAACCTGGCCGTAAACGGAAGGAAGGAAGCGATGAGCGCTCCGAGAGAGGCGGCGTGATAATACTGCTGGCCAAGAAGGTGGGCGGATGTGGTGGAAGCTGCAGGAGATTCTCTGTGTCTTCTGTTTTCCCAGGGAGCTCAGCAGAGAGGGAGTCCAGGGCAGGAGGGGATGGAGATTTGGAGAGAAGGGAGAAGGCATAAGACAGTCATTTAGCATAATAGGGAAGTGAACAGACCAGAGGGGGACAGGATGTCTGCCAGGCAACACGTGGGCCCATTTGAGGTTGGTGATCATGAACTTAAAGCGAGACCAGGCGTCCGGTGGTCGTTTTCTCCAGCCAGATTCAGCTGCACGGTTCACCGTGGAATAGGCCGAGAATTAGATTTAATCAGGAAATGCTCCCCCTGCCCCATTCAAATACTCCATCCACCATTGCCCATTTGCCCCCAACAAGTGCTAGTCAGAACAAAGTGTCAAACAGGAATCCAACCGCTTAGAAAAGGGAGGGGCTGCATCTTCCAAACCGAAGCGCAGCATCTGAAGATCGTGCCTCTTGTGAGTGGGCGAGGCCCGCGAGGTGAGGCGTACACCCCTAAATGAGGGCACAGCTAGAATATTTCCGGGGCCCCTGGGACAGGGGGACATGTCTGAGGACAAGCCATCCCAGCACTGCAGGATGTGAATCTGACCATCTTTTCGTTCGTTTGGAGGAGTTTAAGTCAGGAGCAGCTGCTGAATTACAGCGAAGGCCCTTCCGGCATCCGCTGTTATAACCATACTGTTCCCTCTCCTTTAACACGTTGATCACCCCCTGTGGATCGGGTGCCCCTGAGGAAACACAACTGGTACCCAGATTTGGGTGCCCTGGTGACCAAGGCGTTAATGTTTTTAAAGTGTAATCCGTTGTGTTGATAGATTTCCCCGTTAGCACCACCCCTCGGTCCCTGGAGAAAACCCTATTTGCTCATCATCTGTTAATTACTCTTTTGCTACATTTCCTAGTTCTCAGTGTTTTGAGTCTTTGCACCTTTAATAGTGAGAGGGGTCTCTAATTTTCCCTTTTCATAGTATCTAAATCAAATTTTAGAATTAAAATTACGCTGCCTTCATACAATGGATTGGGGAACTTTCCACCATTTGCTGTGGCTTGCAGTACTTAAATTACATTAGAATTTCCTGCACTAGTTTTTAAAAGTTAGATGAAAGTAGGCTGCAAACGCATCGGGTTCTAGAATCCTTTTCTGTGTTTCCCTTTAACCATCTCCCTGCCTCGTCCTCTGCTAACTGAACTAGCTAGTCACGTCTCCCTGCGCGTCACAGGTCGGTTTCGGTAGCATATTTAGTTTTTCAAAATCCTCCAGTTCTCTTAGGTTTCTAAAATTCGTTGCTACACATCTGCATGTATTCTCTTAAAGATTATTTTAATACCTCCTGTATCTGGTTATTTCTCCTTCCTCATTCCTAATCTTGCATAGTTTTACTTTTCTTTTTTTTCCATAACTAAGTTTTTGAGGAAGTTATTGTTCTTTTCAAAGGAACAGTTTGGGGTTTGTTTCTCTTTGCTCCTGGTTTTTATTATTCGGTTGACTACACCTTTAATCTTTTGTTCCCCCTACCTGGCTTGTTCTATCTTTACTGTTCTTTTCTTGCTTTCTAAGAAAAGTATTTATGTTTTTGGTGTTTTGGGGTTTTTTTTTTTCCACCTTTCCTCTTGAATAATGATGACATTTTAGGGTTATTTTTTTCCTAAATACAGCGTTGTCCCATAGATTCTGGTATTAAGTATTCTTTAATTGCCTCTTGTGCAGTCTTTACTTTTGATTTCTTCTTTCATCTAAGAGCTACCTAGGAATCTGTTTGTAATTTCTAAATATTAAGAAACACTTATCCTCCCTAAATTAGCTATTTTGAATTTTATTGGATTATAATCAGCAAATGTAACCTGAAGTTTGTCTACATTTAAAAAAAAAGTCTGTTGTGGTTTTCTTTTTGTCCAAGTACTTGATTAGTTTTTATAAATGTTCCATGAGCTTATGAAACAAAAATGTATTCCCTTTCAGGCACATAAAGAAAGATGGATAGGTGGGTAGGTAGAAAGATGGACAGACGGACAGACAGACAGACTCATAGATAGAAGCTTATAGACTGTGTTAATCCAATCCTGTATGAGTTTACTTATTTTCTGTGAGAGAGCCCTGACCTGCATCTTCAAGTGGCCAGAGCAGCGATTTCTCCGTCCTCCGGAGCATCAGTAAGTGCTTAAAGTAAACGAAGTGAGGACAGAGGAGAGAGAAGAAAACACAGCGCCGTAATTAAGCGGCCTCCAGGTAATCCAGTTGGAACTTTAGAAGGACTTGGTGCTGGAGCAATGGCCCCACAGAGCTGCGCCCCTTCGCCCGCCCACTTCGTGCTCCTAAGACGAGCCAGGCCGTGTTCTCCCACAGTCCTCACCCAGGCAGCACGCCCAGTGTCAACAGTGCCCGGGGGGTCGTGAAACTTCACACCTCATGCTTATTCTGGTCCAACTCAAAAGCACAAAAAAGTCACGGGTGCGTCTTACTTTGGAGGAAATGTGCGGATCTAGACCAACTGGACGCTTGGAAACCCTGGACAAGGGAGCCCCAGGAAGAGTTGGGGAGAGGCCAGGGTGGAGGTGCTGACATGACTCCCAGGGCAGCTTTCGGGGTGGGGGGGGGCGGGGAGGCCTGCCTGTGGGGCATTTCTTCCTAAGGCACTTAACTTCAGGGGGACATGGAGACTTCTGGGGAGTTGGGCCACGCCTGCAGAAAGACAGCTCTCCACTCTGCTCCATGGTTTGTCCACAGAGACCCCCCCATCCCTGGGTGTTCCTAGAAAACACGGGTGACTCTGGTTCCAGAGTCATTAGGCCTCTGTCCCTCCGACAACAGGGAGGCGTAGCCAGCCTTGCCGTGAGCATCCCCGGGGGCCAGCCAGGCTCAGTACTGGGTGCCAAGGATGCGCAGTGAGTAGGGTGGCAACTGTCACTGCCCTCAATGGGCTACTGGACGTTCGGTGGGGCAGGAAAGCTTCACTGGGGAAGGGGCAGGTAGTCTATTCTAGAAGGGCTGAGAGGATGAGTGAGGCAAAGAGGGAGGGGCCGTGCACATGTGACACCCGGAGGCGAGGTGCCGCTCCGCAGACTGGGGACCAGAATCCCCAGACCGGCCGCAGTGCATGGAGGTGAGGCTGCAGAGCCAGGGCCGGGGCTGGTCGTGTCGGACTTTGCAAACTATGTAGGAAGAGTTTTAAGCCGAGAATTTCACTGTAAGATGGGCATCTCCACAAACATCTCTCTGGCTGCAAATTGGAGGAGGGGAAGAATGAGTGACGGGAGGAGGCTGCCGCAGTCGTCCAGGTAAGAAGTGATGGCAGCGTGGACCAGGGGCGGGCAGCGGCGATGCAGAGGCATGTAGACCGGGGTATGTTTTCACGGAAAGGTCGGTGAGACAGGAGGACTGGTCTAATGTAGAGGGGTTAGGGGAAAAGGCGCTGTTAAGGGCCGTTCCCAGGTTTCCGGCTTAAACAGCCGGGTGACCTGTGATGTGATTACATGATGGGAGAACACTGGAGGAAGAGCCGGGTGTGTATGGCTGGTGTCCATTTACTGACAGTTGCATATTTGTTGAAGGTCAGATGAATCAATGATTGTCTTAGGTTACGGGCACTCAGTTTGCGATGTCAGTGACCTGTTAAGCGGAGGTGGTAACTAGGCACTTCAGAACCGGACAAAGCGGCTTGCGGGCGTGCAGTGTTTGGCATGATGGGAGCCCATTCGATTCTAGTGAGAGGAGAAGGAGGCTGGACCAGGTTCTGGGACCACCAGCATTTAGTAGGTGCCTGTGGGAGTGCAAGCTGGTGGGGGAGACTGGAAAGAAAGACTTGTGGACACATGGGTGGGAAAGTAGACCATTTTCAAGAAAGAGGACGTAGTCAGCTGGGTTGGGTGATGCTGAAAAGTCAAGTAAGGTATACACGCTGGGTTCAGCAGCCTGGGGAACATTGCCTGTAAGAAAGTATTGTTAGGACTGTGGAAGCGGAGGCTGGAGGAGAGGGTGAGGTGTGGGTGGCCAGCCGAGTGGAGATAGTGGGTGTCCTTCCCTGTGACGGAGGGGCCGAGACTGTGCCCGTGACCGTAATACACTAAGGGTGGGAGTGGTTGCCTGGCTGCCTGCAGACAATTAAAAAAATCCATCAGGAAACTAGGACTAAAAACCAGTCTGCTTTTTATCACCGTGCACTTGGCAATTCTAAACAAGATCTGTGATAAAATTCTCCTCCACTTACAAATCTTTGGTGGGTTTAAATTCTGTTGAGTTTTAATAATACATATGTACGCTTCAAATTAGTACAGTTAATATTACTTATCCCTTAGCAAAGCTTATATTCCACGTGGAAGTTAATTCGTCCAGTGCCCGCCGCCGCCACGCACATGGAACTTCACACCTTCATTTGGAGATGAAGTTCTAAGGGTTTGGAATCGCTCGAGCCTACTTGGGGCACAGGACAAGTTTCCAGCCCCTGTGTGACGACCTATCCCTGCATTTAAATGATGTATTTGAGGTAAATGATAATAGACAGCGATTGTGAAAATGAAACAGTAGAACTGAATTGCTCCGTTTCTGTCATCTGGTGTAACCACTGGCAGTTTCTGCTGGTCCTTAAAATTTTAAACGGTGAGACAGACCGCAGACTATGAAGTGTAATATTTTTGTTTGGAAAGTGCAGATTTTAGTTCACCAGTGCAACATGAAGAAAATTGAGCATTAGATCAGTGGTACGATTTATTAGCTGCTCAAATTGTACCTTTTGCGGGTGTATTGATTTTATTAAAATTTACTTACTAGTTACGGGGCAATTATATAAATGCACATTTTTATATAGGCCTATAACCAAAGTGATCAAAATTGACACCATTAAGTAAATATATAAATATTATGTACATATAAAAAGATGAAGTAGTTGTGCCCTATTTTGTACTGTAATACTTACTTAATTTCTACTGGCATAATATGTATTTCAAAAGTTCAATAAATTTTTTTTCACTGCTGCATTTCTTTTTTTGTTACTACTATTTCATTCATGGTTGTTACTGAAGATGATTTTGTTACAGTGAGGAGGGAAGTGTTAAAAAAAAAGTGATCCTCTGCGTTTCAAGTACACTAGGTACACCGCTGGTCCAAGGGGAGGGTCCTCGGGGATGTTCAGGTCTGTGGTCTCTGAAAATGGCCTGGGAGTTGGGTCTGACAACCAGGGAAACCAGACAGCCAAGGCCCTTAATGCTGCTCGTAAGGGGAGTTCACAGAAGGACTGAAACATGGAGCACATCTCCAGTGCAGCCTGCGCTGGGGGAGGGAAAGGCAGATGAGAGAGGCAAGATCTAGAATGAAGGAACCCTGAACTTGAACTTTGCACTAGTTTCGAATGAACTGGTTTCCATCCTTTGCCCCACCATGCCCCACTCCACACTAATCCTGTCCACAGAGGCAACTACTTTCAACTCTTCTCGCCTTTCTTCTTATGTTTACCTCCATTTTTCCAAATGCCATGTTTCTACCATCTATTCTTGATTTCCTTCCATCAGAGGTGTTACCTACTGATCTCCTACTGTGCAAGATTAGGATTTGGCTCTTCTTACCCCACTGCCAGCCTCAGATACTCCAGTGAAAAAGAGAAAAAGGGACATCATTACAGAGCCTGTAGACATTTAAAGGATAACAAAGAGATTGTGCATAACTTTTTGCTTTTAAATCTGACAACTTAGATAAAATGGACACATTTCTTTCTTTTCTTTTTTCTTTTTTTTGGTGGGGGTAGGTAAGTAGGTTTATTTGTTTGATTTTTCAGTGGAGGTGCTGGGGATTGAACCCAGGGCCTCAGGCATGTGCTCTACCACTTGAGCTATACCCTCCCCCCAAAATGGACATATTTCTTGAAAAGCACAAATTGCCAACATTGACAGAGGTAACAGAAATCTGAGTAGCCTTATATCTATTAAAGAAACTAAATTTGTCATTAAAAACCTCCCCACAAAGAAAACTCCAGGCCCAGACGGCTTCACCTATGAATCCCATCAAACACTTAACGAAAAATTAGTATCAATCCTATACAAAGCCTTTCAGAAAATGGAGGAGAATTCATCCTATGAGGTTAGCAATACTCTGACACCAAAAATAAACAGGTTTTATAAGAAAAGAAAACTGAAAACCAATATCCTTCACGGACATAAATGCAAAATTTCTTAATTTTTTAGCAAATTAACACAGTGAATTTCACACAGAAACATACAAAGGGCCATAGAGCACACACAGAAACGTGCGATGTCACACTCTCAGGGAAACGCAAATAAAGCCGCAACGCAGTACCACTACACACCTGCAGAATAATTACATTTAAAAAGCATGGTGACAGCAAGTGTGGGCCAGGATGCGGGGCACAGGGAATTCTCATACATTGCCGGTGGGAATGTAAAATAGAGCAAGTAGTTAGGAAAACAGCTTCGCCATTTCCTCCAAGGGGTAAACACAAACTTACTATGTGACCCATCAGTTCTGCTCCTAGGTAGCTACTCAAGGGAAATGGAAACAAGTCTGTCAGCAGGTGAATGGATAAATAAACAAACTGGAGTGTACCAAGGAGGGGCCTCTATTCAGCAAGAGACATGAAGAAACTACTGCACGAAACCACAGGGATGAATCTTGACACCGTGCTGAGCATAAGGGTGATATCCAATCCAAGCTTTAGAAAGACAACTATGTCACTGATGGGGAGGATGGATGGAATGGGAGTGACCAGAGGGAGACGTTCTCCCTAGAGAGCTATAGAAATACTCCAGGCAAGAGAAGATAAGGAGGGATCAAACTAAAGAAACGGAGAGAAAAGAAGACACGGAAATAGAAGCCACCTACTACACTGATGGGGGTATGTGACTGGGAGGGCAGAGGACAAAGACAACAGCTGCTCTTAGACTAGACTGTGGACATTCGCCACTGTTGCCTGTCCAGAATCGGCTCTCCCTGGATTATATATAATCCAACCGCCAATCAGTGCAGTCCTATCCCTGGATACAGGGATGGGTTGGTTCTAGAATGGATACGTGGTCCAGTCAGGGAATCGAGGGACTTGGGCAGAAGTTACCAGGAAGAGATGCTTTCTTTCCATTGGACTTGAATCTGGAAGCCGTGAGTCTGGAGCTGCCAGGAACCAACATGGAAGAACAGCCTGCCCCAGGGGGAAGCAAAATGGAGAGAGGCCAGGTCTTGAGGACATCACTTGAGGCCCCAGGCTTTGCTTAAGTCTGTTCAAAGGTCCATTTACTCGTGGAAGTGACTTGTAACAGGAAGGGTCTTGGCAACACTACTGGAAGAGGGAGAACAGGGAAAGGATGGGCAGGGGGTGAGTTTCACTCTGGACACATTGAACAGGGGACCCTGTGGGACCACCAGTGAGCAGTGTTGGAAAGGCAGAGACTTGGCAGTCCCTCCTGTGGGGATGATAGTTTAAATATTCCTCGGAGTAAATGACGGCGCCCAGAGAGGGCGTGAAGCGAGGAGAGACGTGGGCTAAGGTCAGAACCTGGGGCGACCTGACGGAGGGACAGGGAGAGGAGGAGGAGCTGGGGAAGGTCAGTGAGGAGGTGAGGATGGCAGAGTGAATGTTCTGGAAGGAGAAGCCAGGCCATGGTGTCCAGCTCTGCTCTGAGGTCAGGTTGGCCAAGAGTGAAAAGAAGCCGCTGGATTTGGAAACTAGGCCGCTGCTGACCTGCGGCGCGGTGGGTGTTGACATAGGATCCAAAGGTGAAGCAGCGGGTGTAGCGCTCTTGTTAAAATTTGTCTGTAGGAGAGACGGTGTGAGGCTGTTTTTTTGTTTTGTTTTGTTTCCTTTTAGGTGCTTTAAAAACAGCAGGGAGGTGGGCGTGCTTGTGGACGGGAGAGGAGCAGCCAGGGGAAAGGAGGGCGGCGAAGGCGGGGTGGGGAGCCTGAGTGAGGGGGCGCGGAGGGAGAGGAAACGGAATCCTGGAGGCCTGGGCGGAAGGCCTGATGGCCAGGACGGGACCCTTGCTTCTGAGACGTGTCCAATGATGTCTTGATACATTAACCAAGATGTTTTATGTTCTCAGTTTCCTGTTTTGAGTTTTTTTCACTCCCAATCCAACCAGGCTACTGGAAGATGGAGAACAGGGGCAGGATGGACAGGGGGTGGGTTTCACCATGGACACATTGAACAGGGGACCCTGTGGAACCTCCAGTGAGCAGAGATGGAAAGGTAGCGATTTGGGAGTCCCTCCTGTGGGGATGATAGTTTAAATATACCTCTGAGTAATGACAGCGCCCAGAGAGGGCGTGAAGTGAGGAGAGACGTGGGCTCCGAGGCCTTGGTGCCTCCACAGGGGTGGGTGTCAGTCGGGGAAGCGGACCCTTGGGGGTTATTAGGGAGCCAGCTTGCGTTACAGGGATCAGACCCGACTTGCTGGTGGGAGGAGGCGGAGGGCTGAGGAGGGGACAGAGGTGGACATCTTTGGAAGGGCCGTGGCTCTTTGTGGCTGCCCTCCCTGGGTTTGCAGCAAAGGGTCTGGGTCAGTGCTGGTCTGCGAGGCCGGCCGTCAGGGCTGAGAGCAGCCTGTGGGACTGAAGCAAGAACTAACTGGACCCGAGCGGCTCCCCGATGTCTGTCTGTCACCACCTCAACCTAACGATAACCTTGAAGGCATAGTGGCTGCTGCTCACCTTTGCCTCCCGAATCTCATGCACCTTCCCTTCTGTGACTCTAACTTGGAACCACATCGGAGGGGGATTCTGAGACCCAGAGCTCCTGGTGTTACCGAGTAGACCAGTGCCATCCCTTAGAAACACAGTACAAGTCATATGCACAACCTAAAATTTCTAGGAGTCACATTTCGCAGAAAGGAAAAAGAAATTAAAAATTAATTATATGAAATTAGTGATATATTTAACCCAGATGTCTGAAATAGCATCATTTCATGTGTAATCAGTGCACACAATTATTTTTTCCCTGTTAACAGAGGCACTGGGGATTGAAGCCAGGACCTTGTGCACGCTGAGCACATGCTATCCCGCTGAGCTGTACCCGCCCACCCAGTATACACAGTAATGAGACATTTTGTAATATATTAAAAATAAGATATTCTTACTTTGCACTGCGTCTTCAAAACCTGGTGTGGATTGTACACCCAGCATCTCAGTTCAGACTGGGCACCGTTCCGTAGGCACGTGGAGCTGGCGGCTGCCACGTGGGACAGAACAGAAGTAGATGGAGGGCCACCCCATGCTGACTGTCACACAGAAATGCAAAGGCGCTGCTTTGGGACTGTCTGGACCCTGGGCCCTCAGGGAACACAGGCCTGGGACTTGATGCGAAGAGCGGGTTCCCGGACCCTGCCCCTGGCCCAGGCTGAGGAGCTGCCTTCAGCCTTCTTGGCCAGCACATCACCTGCTCCCTGTCCAGTCAGAGAGAAGCCAGCTGTGGCCCCAGCCGGCAACCCCACCTGACTCCTCCCTTGGACTTCGCCCTTGGGAACAGATAAGGATACTCACAAGCCCCTCAGGATGGAGGCTGCACTGTCCTGCGGCCGGGCGGCCGGAGGTGGTACCAAAGGGCGCAGCTGCCCACCCCTGTGCTGGGTGGCGCTGAACGGTGCCGGGCACCAGACCTCGGTCACAGCCTCATGGGAAGACTTCCTGTGTCCCCGGTCCCCTGGATGGTCAGCTGTGACCGTAAAGGCCCCCTGAAGGTTCACATTTCTGAGTCAAAGCCTTGGCATTTGGGTCGGAGCGTGGTTCTTGGTGGACGAAGGGCAGGTTGCTTTCAGATATTCAACCTTGGTTTGCGCGGGTCATGGATCTGTTTTGTTTGGGGGTGCTGTGGGGACACACATCTGGGCAGAAGCAGGGTGAGAAACAGTCCAGAAGAGAAGCAAGGCTGCCACGGGGAGACCAGAGGCCACGGGCTCCTCGTGGCCGGGGAAGCAGACGGCACCGGGGAAGGAGGGTGTGGAGGCGACATGAGCAGCCAGGCCCCAGCCCACAGTTTGGCGAGGCCCGAGTGACCCGTTGTCTCATAGCTGGGTGCCCCGTGTGGGTTGGCCTGGCCCTGTAACTTCCCCTCTGATGACTCCCTGTCTGCCCCAGGGAAGGTCAGTTCAAGCCTATTTGGTCATGAAATTTGGGCAGCATCTCAAGCTGCTTCTTGGGTCCCCTGGGGGCCCGTGGGGGTCAGAGGAGGCCAGAGGGCCTCTGTTCCTCCCTTGTTTGGACTCCAGGAGCCTGGCTTTGTCTCCAAACACCAACAGCAGATTAGGCAACTCTGCAAACAGAACCAAGGCCCCTGGCCAGCTGCCCAGGGTGTGCAAGGTCCCAGGCACAGAGGCAGGAGGTGTGTGTGCACGTGGACATGCCACACGTGAAACAGGGCCAAAGGCCCCTGGCCGCCTCTGACCCAAAGGCTCTCCTGGGCCCCTCTGTCCCAGGGCACCACAGCACCAGACTCAGTGGGTCCAAAACTTAGCCAGTTCGTCTCGGGAGATGACACCAATTACTTTAATAAAAGCAGAGGTGCCGGGGGAGGGCAGTACCCCATCAGCTTGCAGCTCTGCTCCTTTAATCTAGTTCTGGCCTCCAGACAGGCCTCCCAAATGACTAACGAGAATGCCCGTGACTATTAGTGTCTGAAGTCAGTAATTTACAATATGTCAAGTACGTCCACAGACTGAGCGCAGGAATGGAGAGGCCCTGGTTGTAATCCGCCTTTACTCGTGGGAGGGCGTGACCTTTCCGTCTCAAGCACAGAGTAGGCACTGAGCAGGTGTGACTGGCAGGCCATCCACAGCGCACCTCTTGTCTACTTAGCCTAGTTTATGGTCCAGTTGTTGGGTTTAAATGTTTTCCAGATTTTCTCAATGGGGCTCCTGAAACGAATCTGTCTAGAAGATGAAGTGTAGTCCTATTTAGAAAGGGAACAAGAAGTAGAGGGGACTGTCTTGAGTGTTGTTTGTTGAACATTGTCTCCTGCCTTCTGTGTTTGTTTGTATTTATGGTTTCTTTATTTTTTTCCTCCCTCTCACTCTTCCCATCCAGGATCCAGTTCCCCGCCCTGGTTTCTTGTGTATTTTTCCAGGGAGATACACACACAAACTTTATCTCTCTCTCAATCTGTTTATCATCTATCTTTTTATCTATCCAGGCAAGTACATATATATCTGTATATCCTCTTCGCTCTTTTTTTTTTTTTTACAAAAACATTAGCCTACTATTTCCTTGCTTTTTCATTTTTGTTTTTTATTTCATTTTTTAAAAATTTTTATACAACTTTCAAAGGTTACACTCCAATTACTGTTATTACAAAATATTGGCTCTGTCCCGTGTTGTACAATACATCCTTGTAGTCTGTCTTACACCCAACAGTTTGTACCTCCTACCCCCATCCCAATACGTCCTTTCCCCTTGGACACCTCTCCACAGAACCACATGAAGAGCGTTCTGGTTTTCTTGGACAGCAGCATGATTTCCATGGTACAGACATCCCATAATTTATTTAACCAATCCCTCACTGATGGTCATTTAAGTTGTTTTCAGTCTTCTTGCCATCACAAGCAAAGCTACAATGACCACCTTGTACAGACCTGATTTTTGGACATCTAAGTCCAAGTCCAAAAGAGGAACTCCTGGACATTTGCACAACTGTAATTTTGAAAAATATTGCCAAATTACCTTTTTTTTTTTTTAAGTTGAAGTGTATTTGACATACAACAGTATGTTAGTTTCACCTGCACAACATAGTGATTCAATATTTGTATCCAAGCAGACCTGGGAGATATTGCAGATTTGCTTCCAGACCACCACAAGAAAGCAAATATTGGAATAAGGCAAGTTACACAAATTTTTTGGTTTCCCAGTGCATATAAAAGTCATGTTTACACTATGCTGTAATCTATTAAGGGTGCAAAAGCATGATGTCTAAAAAGACAATGCACACCCCTTAATTAAAAAGTTATTTACTGTTAAAAAATGCTAACCCTCATCTGAGCCTTCAGCAAGTCTTAGTCTTTTTGCAGCGGTAACACCAAAGATCACTGACCACAGATCACCATCACAAGGATAATAATAATAATATTAAAAAGTTTGAAATGTTGGGAGATATACCAAAATGTGACACAGAGACATGAAGTGAGCAAAGGCTGTTGGAAAGATGACACCAAAAGACTTGCACAGTGCAGGGCTGCCACAAAGCTTCAATTTGTGAAAAACACAGTATCTCTGAAGCACAATAAAAATGAGGTACGCTTGTACATTGCAAAATCATCACCACAATAAGTCTAATTCCTTTGTGTGTCATCATGCAAAGTTAACACAATATTATTATTGACTTTTTTCCCCTATGTCGTATGTTACATCCCCATGACTTATTTATTTTATAACTGGAAGTTTGTACCTCTTAATCCCATTCACCCATTTCCCCCAACCCCTCAACAACCCCCTTCCTCTCTGGCAACCACCAGTCTGTTCTCTGTACTGTTTATAACAGCCAAGATATAGAAACAACCTAAGTGTCCATAGATGGATGAATGGATAAAAAAGATGTGAGATACACACACACACACATACACACACAAACACACACACACACACACACACACACACAATGGAATACTACTCAGCTATAAAACAGAAAGAAATCCTGCCATTTGTGACAACATGGATGGACCTGGAGGATATTATGCCTCATGAAATAAGTCAGAGAAAGACAAATACTGCATGATTTCACTTACTGACCGAATCTAAAAAAACAAAACAAACAAACAAAGCCCAATTACCTTCCTTAGGGTCTGTATCCCATTTACAAATGGAAATGAATGAGAGTCATTTCCCCACACCCTCATCTGCGCGATGTGGTGGCAGATTTTTTAATATTTTCCAATTTGGAGGAAATATCTCAGTGTAGTTTTAATGTGCACTTGTCATGAGAAATTATGTTTAAGAGCCACTTCCTCTTCCATGACCCAATTATTTGAGAAAAAAATCTTCTTATCCTTATACGTTATTTTAAAAGACTGAAGCAAACCCCTTAAAAAAATAGAGAGAGAAAAAATTTATAAAAACAGCCGACTCATCACACCCTCTTGAGCTGGGGTGCCTTCCTATGACCAACTTGAATTATCTTCGGACAAAGATCTGGAAAAAAACAGAAGCATATTGGGGCTGAGAACCTGGTGAGGATCCTGCCCCGCTGCCCCCACCCATCCCGGGAGCCCTGGCTGAAGGGCGGGGCCCAGGACTGAGGCCACACCATCTCCAACTCCATCCTCCAAACACACACGCCGCCGACACTGCAGGCCAACTCCGCTTTTGCCCAAATTCCGTCTTCCTCCCCTACTCAGGGGCATTGCACCTGCAGCTGTCCACGCACAGTCCCGCATCACTAGCTCCACTCAGGGGCATTGCACCTGCAACTGCCCACGCACAGCCCCACATCACTAGCTCCACCGGTCCTGGGCTAACCACGCCAGAAGGCAAACATGCTGTTATTTCTCTTCATCTTAATCCGCCCTTGAGCTCCTGCCCCAGTCAGCCACTGTTCAAGTCTCCACTCTCCTTAAAGTAAAATTCCTCGGAAGAGTGGGGTTTCTCTCTCTACCTCACCTTACATTTTTTCCCAAATCCTCTATGTCCATATTGACTTGTTATGTCTGCTTTCTGTCAGTGTCTCAGAGAGAAGTATTAAAATCGCCAATTATTATTGCAGATTTGTTGATTTCTTTTAGTTCTGTTAGTTTCTGCTTCATGTATTGAAGTTATATTATTAACAGGACACATTTGGGATTATTATGTTTTCTTGATGAATTGGCTCTGGAAATTCTCTCTGGACATATTTTTTGTCCTGAAGTCGCCTTTTCTGATACTAACATAGCCACCTCAGCTTTCTTTTGATCAGTATTTCCATGGTACACCCTTTCCCCACTTCTTTTTGGTGTCCATATATTTAGTGAACAGTGTTTTAGTTGGGTCTTATTCTTGTACCCAGTTGGACAGTCTCTGTTTTTTACCTGGAGTGTTTTATCCATTTACATTTAAAGTAATTATTGGTGTGGTTGACTTTCAGTCTAGCATTTTTCTGTGTGTCTGTTCCATCTGCTCTTTGTTCCTTTATTTTTTCCTTTCCTTTCTTATTCTGGATTGAGTATATTTTAGAATTACATTTTATCTCTTCCCAACTTTTTTAAAAAGTGGACTTCATTTTTCAGACTACTTTTAGGTTTATAGCACAATTGAATGAAAAGTACAGAGTTCCCATATGCCCCCTGCCCCCAATATCCCAACATTTACAACCTCCCTCACTATCAACATCCCACACCAGCGGTGATTTGTCATAATCTATGAATTCATGTTTACACGTCATTATATTCTTGGCTCTTTTTTTTAATTGAAGTATAATTGACTTACAATATTATATTAGTTTCAGGTATATAACATAATGATTCAGTTTTTTTATACATTACAAAATGATCACCATTGATCACCATCTTCCTGGCTTTTAAACTTCCTTTTTTTTCCAGTGTTGCTCTAAAGATTACAGTAGTCATCCTTATCACAGTCAATGTTGAATTCATATCATATCCTGTCTCCTGTTATATAAAACTTTGGGGAGGAGAGTAGAGCTCAGCGGTAGAGTGTGTGCCTAGCGTGCACAAGGTCCTGGGTTCAATCCCCAGTTCCTCCACTAAGAAGTGAATAAATAAACCTAATTACCTCCCACCCCATTACCCCCAAAAAACAAACTTTGAACAGCATAATTTCTTTACACCTTTCCTTCTTTTTGTGTTCTTGTTGTCATATATTTTATCATTACAGTTATTATAAATACTACCATGTACTGGTGTTATTTTTGCTTTAACTCATCAATAATCTTTTAAATAAATTTCTGTAAACACCCACATATTTACCATTTCTGGTGATCTTTATTTCTGCAGATCTAGGATCCTATCTAGGATCAGTTTTCTTTAGCCTTCAGAGCATACTTTAATATTTATGATAGTAAATTTCTGCTGACAACAAATTATCTCAGTTTTTATTTTATCTGAAATATCTTTGTCTTCAGCTTTGAAGGATATTTTCACTGGATAAAGAATTCTAAATTGGCATTTTTCTTTCAGTACTTTAAAGACATCATTCTAGTATTTTTGGCTTCCAATGTTTCTGACAAGAAGTCAGCCATAATTCTTATTTTTGTTCTCTTGAATTTGATGTTCCCCTTTTTTCACTAGCTGACTTTAAAGAATGTTCTCTTAATCTTTGGATTTTAGTAGTTTGACTATGATGGTGTAGGTATTTTTGTATTTATCCTCCTTAGGATCTGCTGAGCTTCCTGAATTGGTGCGTCGGTGTCTACCATTCGTTTTGGAAATTGTCTGGTCAATGTCTCTTCAGATATTTTCTCCATCCTATCCTCTTTCTGCTTTCATTCTGGAACTCCAAGTACATTAGCCCATTTAACATTGCCCCACATTTCTCGGATGCTTTGTTCTGTCTTGTTATAGTATCTTTTTTTTCCCTCTGTGTGCTTTAGTTTCGATGATTTCTGTTGGCTTGTCTTTGAGTTCACATGACCTCTTGTCTCTCGTGTCCAATATGTTATTAAGTGATTCCAAAGAACTCTCCATTTCAGAAACTATGGTTTTCAGTTCAAGAATTTCCATTTAAAACATTTCATTTCTAAGCTGAATTTTCTCATTTGGGCAAATGTTTTGTCCACCTTTTCCTTTAAATCCTTTAGTACATTCGTATGTTGTAGTCTTTGCCTGCCAGTTCCAATGTCTGGATTATATGGTGTTTGCTGCCATTGACTGTATTTTCTCTTGACTACAGGCCACATTCCCTGCATCTCTCCATGTCTAGCAAATGTTTTATGTTAGACATTTTGAATGCTACATTGTGGGTATTCTGGATTATGATACCATCCTCTGAAGATTTTTTTTTTTTTTTTTAGTTTTGGTAGGCAGTTAAACAACCAGAGGATTATTGAAAACTGATTTTAGACTTTGTTAAGATGAGTTTATTTGAATTTTACCTATAATCCTAGGGTGAAGCCTTTTCTAGGGTATAGTTCTTACTTCTCAACAGTAGCCTTTCTGGATTTTCAGCTGAATTCTCAGCATATTGACTGAGGTCTCTCCTCTTTGGATGGCTCAGAACCCCAATATCACTTCAGCACTGAGACCTCTGAAATCTCTGTTCAGCCCTCAGCCCCCAAGCACATTTTCTGCTAGGCCTTGTGGAGTCTTGCCCTCTGTGTGCACACCTTAGGATTCAGCTATGGACTTAAGGGTATCCCGTTGCAAATTTTGGAACCTCGTCTCTGCTGCTTCTTCTCTGTGTTGCCTTTTTCTTTGGTAATCTCCCCACAAATTCTAGCTGTCTTAACAACACTAAACCCTGAACTCTCTCCACCCACTGAGACTCTACCTCTTTGCTGGGAATAGCCTTCCCTTTGCCACAGTGTAGAAATCACCCCTAGGCAGAAGGTCAGGACAAAGGTGGAGCTCAGCCTCATTTGCTTCCCTTCTCTTAAGGGTCATAGCTGGGCCTTGCCTGTGGTTCAATGCCTGATAATGTTTGTTTCACATCTTTTGTCCAGTTTGTTTTATACGTATTTATGTCAGGCAAGTAAGTCCAATGCCAGCTACTCTGCCATGGACAGAGCCAGAAGTTTCCCCTATTCTTCTCTGAGCCCTTTCCAATTAAGCTTTTATCCTCAAAACTCAACCCTTTTCAAGGTCATAATTGACCTCCACTTTGCCAACTTTAATCTTCATTATAAGGTCTCATCGAACCTGAAAAGTCAGCATCATTCCCCATTGATGACCACTCTCTTCTTGAAACACTTTTCCCCCCAATTTGGCTTCCAGGAAACCACTGATCTTTTGGCTTTTCCTCCAACTTCAATGACAGCTCCTCTCTAACCTTCTTTGCTGGTTCTTCCTCATCTTGGCCTCCAAATGTTGGAAAGCCTCCGAGCTCACTGTCAGATCCCCATCCGCACTCTCCTTGGTAATCTCATTGAGTTCTAAGGCTTTAAATTCATAATTCTTATATTTATATCTCCTCTACACATTCATAATTCTTAGATTTATATCTCCAGCCTGGACCTCTGCCTGGAAATGCAGGCTTGGAGTCCCACCTGCCCTTTCAACATCTCTACCTGAAAGTCTGAAGAGCATCCCAAACGTAATTTAGTCCAAAACAGAACTCGTGATTTTTTTTTTTTTCCTTCACAAGCCTGCCTCTGCCTTGGTCTTACCCATCTTAATAAATAGCTCCAATCTTCCAGTTGTTCAGGCCAATAATGTTGGAGTCACCCTGGAAACTTCTCTTTCACTCAAACCCCACCAGGAAATCTTGTTGGCACAATCTTAGAAATGTACCTTCCACCATCTCTCTTCTGGGTTATCGAAATAGTTCCTTTAACAGATCCCTTGCTTCCACCCTTGTCTGCCGTATCAGTCAGGGGCACAAACTGATAAATTATAGATGGTACATTCAGAGGATATAATTGCAGAGAGGTTATCAAAGGAGCTGATTACAAGTTGAGGGCAGGGTCAAGGGTAACAACAAGAGATGATGAAGCATCCTAGTACCATCCTATTACCTAGGACAGGTGGGAGTTATAGACGCTAAAAAGGGCCACCTGACTGAAGCCCTGGCCTTTGCTAGAAAAGTCAGTCACTGCCAAACTACAGCCCATCACAGAGAGAGCCAGGGGAGCCTCTGATCTCCAGTCACTTTCTCCCACTGTCTGAACTTCACTGGGAGCCAGAGTGTTGGGAGTCCATCAATACAGTCCATGGAGGTTACCTCCCAGGGCAGAGAGCAGGTGGGAAAGGGAGGGTGGATTTAGAGGGCAAGTGGGGAGTCCCACCAAACAGCATCCCCGCCCCACATACGCACACACCCTGGTCCCTTCTCCACCTAGCAGCCAGAGTGACATGTTTACTACAGTGGACCAGAGGGCATAGCAGAGCCGCAAGCTAGACGGAGCCTGGGTCTCTGAAACAATTAATGGAGCACAGCTGCCTGCCAACCAGGAATTCTCATCTTGGTTACATAAGCGAGAGATAAATCTCTATTGTATTTGACTTAAAAAAAATATTCAGGAGTCTATTCCTTACAACAGTTTAGCCCACTTAACTGCTACTTCTGTAAAACAGGGGGCACAGGCGTGTCAGCTCCATGGGTTGCTGAATTAAATAAGATATTGCTGAGGGCAATGTTTGCCTTATTGTTAAGCTCTCAGGTAATAGTTATTCAATATTTGAAACGAATACAAAATCATGCTGTTAATTGTTTTTTCAAATGCCTGTTTATAGGGTTTGGGGGATTTTTCTAGAGAGTAGAGCTGAAGAGGATGCATGTATGAATGGGAGGAAAGAAGTACAGCTTCCCCCCTCCCAAGAGGCTCCTGGCCGCCCCGGCCTCCAGGCAGAGAACCCAGGAAAAAGGAGAGTTTGTTCCACCCCCTCCTGAGCAACGCATCCGCACTGGGGTCACACTGTGGTAGCCAGTCTCCAAAGATGGCGCTAAGGCCCTGAGCCTCCGCCCCCATGGCATCCCCTCCCACAATGAGCCTGGGCTGGCCCGTGA
The DNA here is from genome assembly GCF_048773025.1 of Camelus bactrianus. Taxonomy (NCBI): domain Eukaryota; kingdom Metazoa; phylum Chordata; class Mammalia; order Artiodactyla; family Camelidae; genus Camelus; species Camelus bactrianus. The sequence goes on along the minus strand of NC_133551.1, from coordinate 71,028,320 downwards.
CACCTTAGGATAAGATGTCTTGTTCACCCTAAGAAGGACCAGCACCCTCCAGTCTTGCAGCCTGGGGAGCCCTGAGTCGTGGTAGGTAGCGTGGCTCCCCTGTGGGAGAGACTGCGTGGAGGGGTCACTGGACAGGGAGAGCCCCTGAAACTCAGTAGGGATGGAAAAGAGGCCCAGTCATCCCAGCGAACCAGGTGAGCCCAGCCTTCCAGGTCCCCACGAAGGTACCAGATTTGTGCCTGAGCCGTCCAGAAGCTCTCCAGCCCCGTGGAGCCCCAGACGCTGGCCACTCCGGCTGCCATCACACGGAGCAGAAGATTCACCTCGCTGAGCCCAGTCAACCCTCAGATTCAAGTGATGCAAACACGGTGGTTGTTTTAAGACACTAAGTTGTGGGTGGCTTGCGCTGTGGCAGCAGGTAACCGAACAGCCACTCAAGCCGGCCCACGGGAGCGGCGTTTGCTGCCTGGGATTTCCAGCTCCTCCGGCCGCTCTCACTGCAGGGAAAACCAAGGGTGATGTTGCAACCAGAGGCGCAAGGGGGGCCGGGGTGGGACTCTCCAGGCGCTCTCGGGGGGGTTGGGAGGGGGGTCTGGGTCCTGCCCCTTCGCCGGCCGGCCGGGGAGGCTGCGCTCCTCTGCTTACCCTATTCCTCGTCTTGATTGGCACTTTAATGAGGGCAGAAGGGGCTGACCCCCTGCCAGGGGGCCAGTTCATGCCCCGTTTATCTCGCAGCTCCAGGCAGACTAGAACAACACTGCAGGCGAGCGGCCGGCCAGGAGCCCCCGCCCTCGGTGATGGATTGAGTGACCGCGGCGAGTTGGCAGCTGAAGTGTGTGGTGGCGGCACCATCCTGTCAGCGTGCAACAAAGGAGCCGGGCCTGCTCTTCCCGGGGGTGGGGAAGAGTGACAGCCGCTCCCAGGGGCCCCGTTCCCTCCGCCCGCCCTTCCCCAACGCCAACGCCAAGTTTCAAAAGACAGGCCTGGGGATGGAGCCCAATATGCTGGAGCCACCATTCCAGGGGGCGGGGGGGCGGGGAATCCTGAGCTCGCAGGATTGTGCAAAGCTCGCCCAGGAAACTTCTTTCTCTCCGGCTCCTGGCTTTGGGGTTCAAGACCCGCTGGGTTCTCAGCAAACATCCCTCCTGGCTGATTCACAGATGGGCTCTGGAGTCGGCAACCTGGGGGTGGAGGACGTGGGGGGATCCTGGCTGGGCCTTTTGCCCAGCTGTGCAACCTTGAGTGAGGTTGACAACCCCTCTGAGCCTTAGGGCCCTCATCCACAAGAGGCTAATACTGCTTATGCCTCCATCACCACCACGTTCTTGTGCGGATGACATGGGACCTGCTGGCAGAGCTTCCCTGCTGGAAGACAGGGTCCCAGGAACAAGGCCTCAGTTTACCTGGTTGTCTCTGACCAGCTCCCTGGTGCCCAGGCCTGTGCTGAAGGACAGGCTGAGAGCTGCCACTGCTGGCAAAGCCCCCTCCCCACAGTGACCATCAGGAACTGTCACCAGGGGGCCATGCCATCGGTACCATGCCCTACAGGGGAGGGGTGGACTCAACCAACATATGGAGAAACTGAGGCTCAGTGAGGTAATTCTGCCCAGGATCCTGCAGTGAGTAGAGACAGATCAAGGATTCTGACCCAGAGTTGTCTGGCTCCAAAGTCTATGGAGACGTTCCCAGGGTCCCGAGTTATGGGCTGGAATTTCCCAGCAAAGATGGGTGGGAAGCCAGTGACGGCTCTCGCAGAGGGCAAGAGCCAAAGATGGGTTCACAGAACACACAGGGGGAGCGGCGACGCACTCCGGTGGTGTCATGCCCGTCGCCCGGGTGCCACAGAGTGAACCTGAGCTCTGAGCTGTCCCGGCCCCCGAGGGCAGCAGGGGCCAGCAAGGGAAATGCAGAGCCCCCGGCTCGGGACGGTCACAGCGGCCTGGCCTCAGCCCCAGGGTCCCCAGGCCTGAGGTCCTCCCACCAAGCCCATGCCTGGGACCAGTCACGGAGCCCCTGCTGCTTCGTGCCCAGAGCCGGGGAGGGGAGAGGACAGAGCGGGACAGATGGTGCTTCAGATCCCAGCGGGCCCTGGAAGGGGAGGCAGGGGCCTTTCCAGGCCTTTCCCGGGCCTCCCTGGGGGTGGGGGGAAACTGGCCTCCGTTTGGAGGAAACTCCACTTCACCTCCCCGTGAACTCCCGAAGGCAGGAGGCCAAGCCCCAGCCGAGGTCAGAGGAGGAAGCAGGGTGACAGCAGGGCTCCACACGGCCCCCTCGCTCTCTGCCCTGTGTCCTCTCCAAATGGGTGTCCGACCCTTGGCTCTGCTGACACCCCTCCCATCCATCAGATGAGAGATGAGCTGCCCAGGTGGGGCGGCGGCAGATGGGGCCCCGAGGAGGGGCTGGACCGAGAGAGAGGTCCCTGAAACACTGACCCAGCAGGCTCAGAGGGGCCCTGCTTTTTAGCCCAATTCTGGACCCGGCTTTGTAGGGGACTTAAAACTGTTGTTCCTTTTATCTCAAAAATTCTCTTCCCTCTTTGCTTGGTTAACTCCCAGTCAGCCTTCAGAGCTCATGTCAAATGTCACTTCCTCTGGGAAGCCTTCCCTGAATGACACCCCTTCCTCCCTGCAGACCCGCAGCCAGAATAAGTCACGTCCCCGTGTTCTGGTCTGCACGGCTCCACTAACCCTTCCTCCGCAGTTCACACGTGTTAAACATCAGCCTCCGGTGCTTTGTGCGGCTGTTTGATTAATGGCAATGAGGGGCCGCCTCTGCTCACCTGGGTGTCCCTGGTCCCTCACAGACAGCCTGGCCCACAGTAGATGCTCAGGAAATACGCTTTAATTAGATGCTGTTGGCCTGTGTGCATCTCCCTGTGAACTGTGGGCCACACTGGGGCAGGGATGTGTCTGTTTCATCCACCCTTGTGTCCCCAAACTCAGAGTCATGCACATAGAAGTCTCTTCCTGGATAGTCAATAAATAAATGAATTTCCTACAAAAGAAGAAAGAAAGTGAAAACAAGCACCCCGACTCCAGAAGCCTGACCTAGACTGTGGCGAGAGCCCCTCAGACTGAGGGGTTTCTGCCCTTTCATTTCCAAAGAATTATTGCTCGTGTTTCAGTGAGCCCCGTCCTGGAGAACCAGGACATCAGGAAAGCGGACTGAGCTCCAGATGAGAGCAACTCAGTTACTCCAACCGGTAAACCTCCAGACCCACACTTCTTACCACTTGGTTTTGGGCAGTGCTGGGGGGGAGGTGTCTCTCATGCAACCCAGGGCAGCTCTAGGGAAGGAACAGACATGCAAAACCATCAACTTTCCAATAGTCTAAATGCTGAGAACAAAATAAAATGTCAGGAAATATGAGGTTAAGGAAGAATGGCTGCAATATATAAAGAGCTCTTTAACCCAAACAAGAAAAGCATCAAGAGACCAACATACATGAGCAAAGAACATGGAAAGATCGTTCATGTACAAAGAAACCAGAGTAAAACAGTGGGCGCTCACTGGGTGCTTATCCTATGGGAGGTGTTGCCTTAAAAGCTTTATTTACATCGTAACTGAAGTACAGCAAGAAAATTTAACCAACACCTGTGAAGTTTGATGATGGGGACATGTTTCCAATTTTTTCTATATTGTCCACGAAATGCCGTAATCCTTTTGTTTGTCCCAGGAAGACTCCAAGCATTCCTGTCTTAATTAAATCTCTCCATCCAAGTAGGTTTCTGCAGGGTATATAATTCTTGCGCTCAGGTGTGAAAGTCTGGAAATTATGTACACATATGTGCAACCCTGACAGCTGCGTCTCGGATAACATTAATTTATTTCTGAGTTATCTGGGTTCTGCAGATAATGTAATTACAGGCACACCTTGTTTGGTTACTGTTTTGCTTTTTTGAACGTTGCAGATACTGTGGGTTTTACAAATTGAAGGTTTGTGGCAACCCCATGTTGTCAGATGGTGGTTAGCGTTTTTTAACAACAAAGTATTTTTTAATTAAGTATGCACATTATTTTTTTGACATACCGCTATTGCACACTGACTAGACTATAGTATATAATAATATATATATAAAATAAAAAATTCATGTGTCTCACTTTATTGCAATATTTGCTTTCTTGTGGTGGTCTGGAACCAAACCCACAATATTGCCAAGGTATGCTGTACTATTGTATATTCAAGCTACTATTAAAAGACTAATTTTAATGAGCAGTTCTGAGAAATACTGGAAATAAGAAAATAGATTGTAAACTCTCAGGGCAAAGACAATGCTTTGATTTTGGCCCTTTGAAAGTGCTGCATGCCCAATTTCCTAGAAATATGCAAATAACAAGAAAATGATTGGCTAAATTGGGGCAAACAGATCACAATAACGCCCTGAGGAGGTGCTATTTCCTGTTTATGTCTGACCGTCCGGAGCTCAGAGCTTAGTCAATTAACTGGCCAAGCTTACCTGTTCTGAACCACCGTGTTGCAAAGTTTTGTCCTCTCTAATAATCGAGGAAGGGCAGATTAAGACAGCACCAAGAAACTGTGTTCACTAAATTAGCAAAAAAAAAAAAAGTTTTTAAGGCCACATCCGGTATTTCTAAGCATTCAGAGAAATTCACATCCTCACCTTGCTGCCGAGGGCCTTGCAAACTGGTGTCACCTTTTTGGAAAGCAATGTGGTGACACCCAGAAAAAAAGCCAGAAAACTATTTACGGTGTTGGTCGATGTCACCCTCTCTTGGAATTCATCCCAAGGAAAAGGTTTAAAAGATGCAAAAGCCACAGCTGCTAAGATATTCATGGCTGCAATGTTGCCCATGGTGAAAAAGCACACAAGCTGTGTGTCCTTGAGAAAAACAGAACTTACCAACAACACGGGAGAGTCACGTGAAGAAGTAGTATACAGCCATTAAAACGATCTTTAAAGTGAGAATTTTGAAGATTACGTGGAAATACAGAAAACATCTCTTAATGTGTTAAGTAAAAACTGTAAATTGTGTACATAATAAAGAAACTGGGGCTATGTACAAATGTGTCCGTGCTGATCTGGGTCCTGGGGACCATCTGCAGGAAAGAAAGCAGTAACAGAAGATGGCGCTTCCTCGGGCAGTTGGTCCGTGCCCTATATATATATATATATTTTTTTTTTCATCCTTTCCTTTCTTGTCACGACACCATCTTTTTAATAATACTAAATAAATATTTAAAAACAATGAGCCCATGCACGGACCATCTGCTCTGGGAAGCCCCTGGCCTGGGAACTGTGGGAAAGGCAGGACGCAGAAAGGCCACCAGGCCCCAGGGAAATCCCACTGTTTGCCGGGCCTGGTCTGAGGGAGAGCCTGTTTCTTTGGGGGACAGGATGCTGATGGCCACGATGGCCCGCTTAAAAATAGCAGCTCCCTTTGAAGGATCTCACAAGTGTATGCCCTCATTCATTCATTCACTCACTCAGTGACTCGTTCAACACATCTGCACGAGGCACGTCCCCTGGGACAGAGCCAGCTGTGAAGGGGCCATCAAGGGAAGGCAGCCCTGGTGCGGGGAGATACCTCCTGAGATCTGAATGTCTTTTAACATTTTAATTTTTTTTTTGGAAAAGTAAGTTTATTTATTTATTTTTAATGGAGGTACTGGAGATTGAACCCAAGACCTCATGCATGCTAGGCATGCACTCTGCCACTGAGATAAACCTCCCCCCCGTTATTTTAATTTTTTTAAATAATGAGTATATATTATATTATAATCAGAAAACATAGAGCTAATTTCATGCGAGGAGACAAATAAAGGGTGATGGCTGATGGAGTCCCAGGAGGATTCCCTGAAATCAGGGGTCTCTTTGTAGGAGGGACACATTCTCATCCTTTCCACCTGGGCCCAATTCTCTGTCTCTGGAGCCCTGGCATAAGATTCTGGGGTGATGCCCATGGGGTCCATCCCCAATGGTTCCCAGTCCACCAGCTGCCAGGCTCTGGGCCCCAGCAGGACTAGGTGGGCGGGAACGACTCCACCTGCGGACAGAGCCCCTCTCATAGGAACACAGCTCAGGGGGAACAGCTTCTCAGCATTCTTGGGTCTGAAACTGGATGTATTTATTTAATGGGAAAGATGGCTCTGGGTCCAACAGAGGAGCAGGCGTCTTCTGAGAGTCCGCAGTCACAGAGAGATGGAGGCTGGAGATGCGGGGGCACGAAGGATGGCTGGTCTCCCTCTCCTGCAGACGTCTTGGGCCCGTCAGCCCCCAGCGCTTGCCCAGTGGGAGAAGAAACTCACAGACAGCCGGGACCACAGCACTTGGGTTCCCATTTCCCCCACAGGGCATGGGCAGCGTTCAAATGTCTGTGCTGGAGGGAAGGGGGACCGTGGGCTGCCGAGCGACAGGCTCGCTCCCTCCCCTCCACCCTCTCCCCAGAGGATGCTTACTTCCCAGGGAGTCCTTAGACACTTCCTCAGCCTTTGGAGAGTTTGGTGATGAGTTCCCATTTTACAGAGACCTAGACTGAGACCTCGGGGACTGAAGTTGAGTGCCCACGTGCTGCGACGGCAAATGACACAGCCGGGCTCCATCCAGACCACCCACCTTCCCGACCCCGGGGTTCATCATTTCCTGGCCCCTCTGTGGTGGGTACGACCACATAGAGGACAAGCCAAGGGCAAATCTAAGGTCGTGGCCTTGGCCTGGGCTCTGACACCACCACACAGCCCTGTGCTTCAGGTACCAGCTCTCCAGCTCACCCCACCCAGCTCCCTTTACAAGGTTGTCCCCTCCTATTCTGACCTCAGCTCAGATGCCACCTCTTCCTGGAGGCTGTCACTGACCAGCCCAGTCACTGTCTGATATTTGCCATGGTTGGTCTGTGCCTGCCGCCTGACTGTCCATCCACCTTCGGGCGTTTCTCTGTCTCTCTCACCTGCCAACCCCTCCCACACTAGCTCTGCTCGCGATGGTGGGGACCCAGCCCAGCTCACTCTTTCTGTGTCCCCAGCACCAGACCCAGTGCTCGGCACGCAGCGGGCATTCAGTCCCAACAGGCCACAGATGGAGTGAACACCAGGCGACTTCCAGTGACTCGTCCCAATGGGTGGCCTGCCCTTCACCTCCTGGTCCAGCCTACCCATGCCGTCAGGCCCTGCACCCCTCCGGCACCATCCTGTGTCCAGGCTGGGCCACCACCGGTGAACGGGACAGTGGGAGGAAACGGCTGGGTGACTGAGTCTCAGGACAGCCCCTAGCTCTTCTGCAGACCCCCTCCTGTGATGACCACAGGCTCTTTCTGTCTTCGGGCCTGGCTCCAAGAAGACTCTGGTGGCTGGCTGTTGCTTGGGGGGGACCCCTCAGGCCTACTTCACTCCCGGAAGGTGGAGCTGGTCCCCCAAAAGGTGGTTCAGGCTGGAAACAAGCAAAGAGAAGGCAGGTTGGGGAGAGGGTCCTAAACCTCGGTGGCCGCTTCCAGGTAAGACAGGTGCTCGCACTGGCAGAACCGCGTGCCCCCCACCCGGGTGAGGGGAGCACGAGGTGGATGGTCTGTCCGTCCTGCTCAAGTCCGAACCTCAGGCCGGTCAGAGCCCCGGCTTTCTGAACAGACATCGGCAGCTCCTCGCTCGGCCTGCGGCCAGAAGCCTGTCCTGGGCGTCTCCATCCTCATCCTCTCACCTGGGGTGGCCGTGGCGGCCACTGGGGAAGAGGCAGGTGACAAACCCCCAAGAGGTGGCAGGCTCAGGGCGGGAGCTGCCGCCACCTGAGAGTGGGCGAGGAGCAGGTTAGCTGGGTGAAAAGTTCACCGTGAGGGGAGCTGTCTGTTTCCCTCGCTTAATTTATCCACTATTTGGCTAACCTTGCTCTGAACCCAGGCCCCGAGACCCCTTCCCTCTCCCCCCCGCCTCCCCACCGGGCTTCCGAGCCCCGACACCAGACCTCCCGCCCCGCGCCCAGAGGCGGGGGCCACGCTGGCCTTGAAGAGGCCTCGGGCCTGCGGGCCGCCCCGGGGGAGAGGCTGGCGGCCTGGCCAGGCGGTTATTTATGGCCTGAACCTTCCCATCCTTAGTAACCAAAATAAAGCCCCGTTGCTGGCGAGGTCCAGGCCCCCAAACGCCAGACATGGTCCGAGCGAGCGCTCAGAAGGCGCCCTGCCCCGCCCGCCTCCACCAAACACACAACTGCTCCGGAGACAGTGACCTTTCCTTGGGGGGCCATCTGTCATCCTGGCCTGGGGCAGGAGCCGGATGCATGGACCAGCGGGTCGCAGAGGGGAGGCCAGCCTCCTTCCCTGGTCCCGGCCTTCTGCCTGTCGTGGCCGTGCCGGGGCTGGTCCTGTAGACCTTTCTTCACCCCAGCCGCCTTCCTATATAGGGTGGGGATGTCGGGGGAGGAAAGAAAGAGGGGAGAGGTGGGGGGGAGGGGAGGTGGGGGAGGGGACAGCACAGCCATCACAGCAGTGACAGCCACCCCAGTGCTGTCCCAGAGTGGTCTCCTGTAACCCACACGGCAGCCCCACTCACGGCTGAGAGGACGGGGCTGAGGTGGCCGAGTCATCTTCCTTGGGCTCCAGGTGGTTCATGACAGAACAAGGAGTCCAACCTGGGTCGCTCTGACCCCAAAGCCAGTGCTCTCACTTTTCATACCTTCATGAAAGTCCCTTTTTAGCCACTATAAAAGTAACACAGGAGAAGGGGGTGGGAAGGGATAAATTGGGAGTTCTAGATTCGCAGATACTAATATACATAAAATAGATAAACAATAAGTTCATACTGTATAGCACAGGGAACTGTATTCAATATCTTGTAGTAACCTATGGTGAAGAAGAATATGAAAACGAACATGTGTCTGTTCCTATATGACTGAAGCACTGTGCTGTACACCAGAAATTGACCCGTTGTAAACTGACTATACTTCAATTAAAAAAACAAATAAATAAAAGTAACACGTGTTACAGCAACCGGCGGAAATATTATGATGCATAAAGAATGAATTGTCCCCCTGCCCACCCTTCCCACATCTCAGGAGTCCAACCTGTGTTGTCTCCGCCACGCGCACAGGTGCACACAGACATGTCGGGCACAGGCCGCAGGGAATCCCTGGTCTGGGCAGTGATGGTGGCATCGCACACACACAGCACTCAGCAGCTGTTTTACTAACAGTGCAGCATGGGGGCAGCTGCCAGTGTGTCGGTCCCACCTCCAACCACATCTCCAATCACCCGCCTTTTCATCAGCACCCCCTGCTCCAGGTCACCTCCATCTCAGCTGGATTACTGAACTGCTCCCTGCTTCTGCCCACGGCCCCCACAGTCAGTTCTGTCTGGATCCAGAATGACCTTCCTAGAATGCAAGTCTGCTCAGGGCACTGTCCCTTGGGAGAAGGTCCCCCATCCTTACCAGGGCCCATCATGTCCCCTACAAGCTGGGCTCCCTGACTCTCCAGAGCTCCTGTGGCCTGTCTTCTGTGCGCCCCTAGCTCTGCCTCGTGCATTGCTCAGCACTCCTTTATTTAGCTGGGTCTTCGCTCTCCACTTCTCCCGTGGGAGCCTCCCCTGAGTCTCAGCCTACACACAGCTCTCTGGACCGCCATCCCCATGTGGTCTAACAAGCTGTGACACGAGCCAGGCCCCTCACCCCGATGGGCTGAAACCTCAGTGAGGACAAGCCCTGCCTGTCAAGTTCACTGCCACCTGCCAGTGCCTGATCCATGATGACCTTTCAGAGCTACTTGTTGGAAGTTGGGTGGCACCAAAGGAGCCAGGGGCAAACCAGGCACCCATTCTTACATTTCCTCAATTTCTTCATGCCAGGACCACTGTCCCCTCCCTGGCTCCCAGAGGGCACTGCTGGCCCCAAATGGCCTCTTACTGCTGCTGGACAGGGTCTCCTGCCACCACAAGGGGATAAAAACCTTTTATAAGCAGCCCAAGCCTCCCTCCCTCGAGTGGGGAAGTGGCAGTGGTGGGAGGGACAGAGGCAAGGTGGGATGGTGTGGACCCCGGGAGACCCTCCCCTCCCAGCCTAAGGGCAGCCCCACGAGGGGTTGCCAGATAGGACTGGATGACTGCCAAGCGCTGTGCCGGCCAACTGCCCCCCGCGCTGCCTGCTGACGGCCAGTCAGAGGGGCCAGCGGTCAGGAGAGGGGCTGCCAATGCCTGTCACCAACATGGGCCAACTGTCAGTCAGGAGATGCCAAAGTCCCGCTCTGGACCTCAGGACTGTCCATCAAGTCATGGTTGGCTGCCACTCTGAAAGGCCCAGGGGCAAGTCAGGGCGTCCACCAATGGTCATTCTGGTGACAGTTGTTTTTGTTACCCAGCATCCTTTCACCCTTCTCCTGGCCAGGGCACTCCATTGGACTGTTGGGGAACCACACCACTCCAGCTCTCAGTCCATGCATTTCAATGGGCTGGATTCCCTCCCTGTCAGCAAAGATGGATCACATGACTCAGGACTGGCCAGCTGGAGCACTGAATTCCTCTGACCACTGTGATTGGTTCCTGTGACTCAAATCAAGCCAACCAGAACAAATCAGAACTAACTGTAGAGGACTAAGAAGACAGTCTCTCTTTTTCCCTTCTGCCTTTGAACCTGGGAGGGTATGAGGCTGGAGCTGAGAAGCCAGCTTGCCATGACTAGAACAAGATGTCTGAGAATGAAGCCAGCCCAGAGGATGTGGTGGAACTGGAGGACAGAGAAACTGGGTCCTGAGCCAGGTCCTGGAAACACTGCTTGAACCCCTGGATCCAGCTATACCTGAAACCAATCATCACTGGGCTTTCCACTTATTTGAATCAGTAAATATCCCTCAACCCTTTGCCCAAGTAAGAATCATTGTGAGTAGGACCAGCAGTCACTCAGGGAGTCTGCCAGTAACCCACGCTGGTCAGGGCACCAGCCCTTGTCTGAAGCTCAGGGTGGTTCCAGGGGAACTCCTGACTGAAGCCATAGACAAACAGGCTCCATGTTTGCTTTCCCTGCTCCTAGCTGCTGAGGCGAGGGCATGAGATCATAACTGCAACAATCAGATGCCCCCCCAAGGCTTCGACTCAAGCAAGTGATGTGGAGAAGTGGGCTGGGGGTATTTCTCTTAGTGGCGGTGGCAGCAGAGACTGTCCAGGGCCGGCAGGGTCGCGCAAGGTCCAGACCATCCTGCGGCGGGATGTGGGGGCTGTGGACCATCTGTATCCCTTGGCCTCTGCCCAGTTTTCAAGCCCAATTTTCAGTCTGCCAGGCCATTCTGAGCTCCTAATGTCTGCTCCAGAAATTCTGCAGCTAGAGTCAGTGTCTGTTGCTGGGGACCCCGACAAAGAAGCCACCAACCCCTTATGCCCTCGGGGAGGGGGTTGCCCTAAGCTGGCACTTTGTGAATTGTTAGGTATTCCTCAGAGCACCTGGCAGGCTGCCTGGAACCTTTTAGGGGCTCAGATATTGGTGAAGGGGAACAATCTGCCCAAGGGCACCAGCTTTGAGCCCCGAGGGCTAGAACATGTGTGTCTGAGGAGAGGCTGGCGCCCTGCTCCCTCCCAGGCCCATGGTTAACAGGGCAGGGCTGCCCCAGGGAGCTCTGAAAGGAGACACACCTAGAACACCTCTGATCACAGAAGGGCCCCAGACCCCAGCCTGAGTTTGGTCCACCCTGGCCCACCTGCCATCGGAGCGAGCAGTTGGGCCAAGAGATGTTGGCATCTGGCAGCCACGTGGATGTGCATCAATGAGCCAGGAAGAGGCCCGGCTGCGAGGCTGGAGGGCAATGATGAGTAAGAGCAAGTATTGTCCTCTGCTGTCCTCACATACAGTCGTGCCCCGTATCCACAGGGGACTGGGTCGAGGACCCTCGGGGGATAGCAAGATCCTTGGATGCTCCAGTCCCTTATATAAAATGGTGTCGTATTTGCGTATAACTTACACACGTCCTCCCATATACTTTAAATCCTCTCTAGATGCCTTACAATGCCTAACACAATGTAAATACTCTGTAAATATCATGTAAATACTGTGTAAATAGTTGTAAGGCCCAGCAAATTCAAGTTTTACTTTTTGAAATTTTCTGTTTTTTTTTTTTCCTTTTCGATCCATGGTTGGTTGACTCTGTGGATGTGGAATCCACGGGTACGGAGGACCAATGGTTATTCAAGAAGCCTTGAAACCCAGGGGTTGAACACAAGGGCTTTGCAGCTAGACCCTGGGGATCACATCTCAGCTCTGTGAATTACTAGCTGTGTACGAAGCTTTTGCAGATGACCATGCCTCTCCCTGCCTCTGTTTTCTGTAAAGCACCGGGAAGCCTCAATTGTTTAATACATAGGAAACACTGAGGGTTTGTCCCGTACCAAGCACACAATAATTTATTACTTTTATTATAGAATAAATATAACATACTATGCATTTATTAATTTACTTGGTATTTGTTAATATCAAACACACATGTGTTAATTATTATGTATCTTTCTCCCTTGAGCTTCACAAACAATGGAGGACAGGGCTATTGATTCCATCTTACAGATGGTGAAACTGAGGCTCGGGGGGTTAAATTACCTACTTAGGGCCCAGGACTTGGGATCTCAGCCCCATATGACTCCAAAGTCCAGCCTCTCCCCTTCTCTGCAAACTCCATGGCTCTGGCTCCTGACTGGACTTGCCAAGTCGGCTCCCGCAAGCCATCAGCTGGCCCTCAGTCCCTGGGGACCCGGCAGGGCTGAGGAAGTGCTGGCCAAGCCAGAATCCCGCCCGCCCGCCCGCCCCCTATAAGAAGCCCACAGGGAGTACATCTTGGCATTTGGGGGACGTGCCAGGGTGTGGCTCATGGTCCTCACTGTGACCTCCCCAAGCGGGATCCAATTACAGCGAAGCAGCAACAAAGGAACAATGTGTTTATTTCCTTTGTCTTGTGAACACCGAAAAATGAAAGGAATGATAAGGATTTGGTGGGGGGTGGGTAGGCAGGCCAGAAAATTCTGCAGCATTGGCTCAACGCACCAAGAGGGCGGGGTGAGGGAGTTTTCAGGCCAAGTCCAAAGAAAGAGAAAGTCAAGTGGTGGCCCGACCAGCTGGCCCAAGGAGTCTGAGATCTGGATTCCTGGCTCCCACTTGGGGTCTCGGGCCCACCTCTGGGGGCGGAGTTCACGTGTGGTTCTGCTGTTGGCCTCTCAGTGGTCAGGCCACCAAACTCTGGGCCTTAGACTTCCCTGCTCTTCAATGCGAATAATTCTATTGCTCCGTGTTGTGATGAAAAAGAAAATGTATGTTGACCAGGGGTTTTTGATGGGGGGCGAATTAGCTCCTTGGGGACATTTGTGGAAACGTTTTTGATTGTTGAAACTAGGAAGGGAAGGCGCTGCTGGCGTTCAGTGTGTAGAGACCAGGGGTGCTGCCAGGCGTCCTACTGTGAACAGGACGTCCCCCGAAAGGGACTTATCCCCACCAAGGTGTCGATGGTGCCTCAGGGAGAAATGTGGGGGTGGCGCCTGAACATTTAATCATAAACGTTGGTTTTGTTATTCCGGGTCCCCTGTGGGTGTATAAGGGAAGGTGACTGAGAGAACAGGGTGTGTTGGGATGTTGGCTGCCTCTGATGGAGTTTCTGCCCCGTTCACTCAGACAGCAAATATTTACCAAGTGTGGTCTGCGCCTCGCACTGTCATAGGTCCTGAGACACTGGACTGGCCCCTGGGCTCCTGGAGGGGCTGGTCGAGGTGGGAGAGGGAGTCAGACCAAGAGAGCCAGCAAATCATAACGACCCCAATATCCTTCAACAGTGAGGCCTGGGTAAGCAGTGTGAGAGACATGTGGAGTGGAAGAACCTTCAGTCACACAAAGGAACAAAGTCCTGTCACACGCTATGACTTGGAGGACGAACCCTGAAAACATTATGTCAAGTGAAAGAAGCCAGACACAAAAGACCACATCCTGTCTGTGTGCTCCAAAAGATGTTTGTGGTGACAGTTGCACAACCTTGTGAATACACTGCACACCATTGAATTGTTTTAAATGGGTCAATTGTGTGCTATGTGAATTATACCTCAATAAAGCTGTTGTAAATGAAATTAATAATAATGGCCAATGGTGAGACAGGTGATGAATGAAACCAGTGAGGGCTGAGATTGGAGCAACCCAGGCCACGGTGATCATGCGGGGTGTCTCCCAGAGGTGATGTCTGGGGCTTGCAGGTGGGGAAGGGAGGTGTGTGCAGAGGGCCCCGGGGGCTCCTGGTGGCCGGCTTATGTGTCCTGGGCTGGAGAGGGACCCTGGGCCTGATTGTGCAGACCGGACCTGGTAACTTTAGCCCCCTGACATCTGGGCCTCAGGGCCCCAGAAATTGTCCCTCAGAGCTGCTTCAGTCCAGAGAAGTCGGTGACCCCCACCAGGTCACACTGTGGTGGACCGGCTGGCTTCCTCTGCCAGCTAGTCTGAGAGGGTGGCTCTTTGAGGGCCCTGCCTCGAGGCCTGCCCTCCACCCTAGGGGGTCCACGTGCCCAGAGCATCTCCCCAGCGGGGCACTGGCCATCCTGCCACTCCCAGCAGTGCCTGAAGGACCTTGTGTTTATTTTCCTCCTGAGCCATGGAAAGATTTGGGTGCAAAGGGCCTGCCCGGAGCCAGCAATGATGGGAAGTGTCAGAGAAGTGTCCTGCCTCCCCCCACCCCCACCAACTGTGTGCAGCAGGAGGGCAAACCCTGTTCCCGATGAAGCCCCTCCCCATCGGGGCCCCTTTGCGCTGCCTTCCCTGGGGGCCTCCCCAGTCCCTGCACCCACCGCCCACGTGGGGCTCTTCCGAGCCAGCTTCCTCCCACTCCAACCACGAGGGAGTCAGCTAGGCCTCAAAGGATGCTGGTCTCACAGGCTAGACCAAGACGGTGACCCCAAGAGCCCCAAGAGGCAGCCGAGTCCTGCCTGGGAGCCGTGGGAGCCGCCAGCATGACATCACCCCCTGGAGTTTCCCAGCCCGGGAGGCAGGAGGCCAGGCACATCTTGTCCGTTCTGCAGGTAGGAAAGGTGACATCACACCCAGGGGGTCGCGAAGCCAGTGGAACTCCAGAGTCTGGATTTCTCTCCCGAGATACCAGGGCTTCCCACCTCTGGGGGAGCCTCCTGGCCTCAGGGTGGGCTGGGAGAAGCTGGGACCAGGGTTGGCTATGTTGCTGGAAGCTGAGAGCCTCAGGGGGACCACATGGGACGAGAGGGGGACAGCTGGACCCTGCATGGCCGAGGGGCATGGGTCCCAGGCCTGGGCTCTGGTCCACAGCAGGTGGCTCTTGGTTGATGAAGGAAAGTGTGTTAAGCAATGTTAATAAATCAAATCACAGTATAACAGCCCCACTCAAAGGGGGCGCAGAGTGACTGGGGTGTCCATGAGCTGTTCCAGGCCTTCCTTCTGTGTCGGGGACATTGTCACCTCCGGGTTTTGCCTGAGGCGAGGAGTGTCTGTGTACAGACATAGACTTCTGGGCTCTTGTTAATGATCCGTCCACCGCCTTTGGAAGGCCTTTCCAGAAAGCCGGAGAAGCCCCTCAGAAGAGGTCCCAGTTGTGTGGTGGTGTGAGGGAGCCCCCACGCAGGGGCCTTTAGGTGACCCCCACCCCCATCCACTCACCTGCGACTCTTGTCTCTCTGTGCTGCCCCGCACTTGGGCTGCAGAATTCATTTCTTTGTGATCAGGCTCCTTTTTTGTCCCCCATAAAACTGGGGTGTCCCTAGGGGCATGGACTGTCTGCCCCAGCAGGAGGGCTCTTAGGGGGTTGGGCTGAGCCCTGTGGTCAGCCAGGAGACTTCTGTCACCCTGGTCCCTCCAGAGCATCAGTTTGGCCTGAGGAAAAGAGTCCACTTCCCCAAGCACTCTGGCCCCAGGAGCAGGAAGGGGGCCATGGGCCTCAGTTCCTGATCACTTGCCAGGCCAGATAGCCTGGTCCCCTGGAACGGGGCCAGGATGGGCCTTGGGTCTGGTGCCTTCCCAGGCTCTGTGCCCACCTCCAATCTGGTTCTCTTTGGAGGTGGGGAGGAGCCCCAGGCAGGGCAGCTGGGTCAATTCCCAGAGCCCAAGTCTTCTTTGCAGTGTTGGCACACTCTGTCCTGCCCCTCGGTGCTTCAGGGAGCCAGCGTTCAGTGCCTGTCACTCTCCTTCGCTTGGCTAAGCTACGGGACAGAATTAGCTCTTTGCTCTAACTCTCAAGGCTCTCCAAGTGGCCGAACCATCCCAGGGAGGGAACTAGGATGCGGTCTCCTGGGAATCTGCCCAAGGCCTTTTCCCTGGTTCCTCTGGGAAAAGATCCAGAGAAAGACTGAAAGTATCCCAGTGGAGAAGGAGGGGGTAGGGTGGGAGCAGGCCTTGCCTGGCTGTCAGAGGAAGCCCCTAGGGCTCTGGGAAGACACAAGGTCCCACCGCAGCCATGACAGCAATTCTGTTCTCAGTGGTCCCGGGGAGGGCTGGCTGAGCCTCGTCACTCCCAGAGCCACTCAGACCCCTGGGTTCTTCACTGCATCCCTGGCTTGCAGGCCAAGTGTGATTTCATGGAAACCTCAGGAGTCAAATCCTCTCCAAAAGTTTGTGAGCCAGGCTGTGAGCATGGAAATGGGCCTGCCACTTGAGGATGGTCAGAAAAGTCGGGGCTCAGCAGACAGGACCCCCACTCCTTCCTCATCTATCCCTGCCCACTGAGATGTGCCATCCCCAACCTATCTCCTGTGACAGCCAGTGATGGGCACCTCGCCTGTGGCCCTGGGAGAGCAGGGGAGCAGGCATGCCCAGTGGACCCACCCACGTTGTGGCCACACGCCCAAGTGGGGTGATTGTGTGGGCAGGGACCTTCCAGGATTGGTGTCTGCAGCATCCCTTCCTGACAATGCACACTTTGGTGACACAGGTCCTCAAGGATCAAAATGAAAAGTGACAGATCCTGGCTTGGCGTCCCCATTACTTGCTGTGGTAAGCCAGGGGGTCAGATAGAGCTAAGTTCAAACTCTGGCTCTTCTGCTCACAAGCCCTACAAACTCGGGCATGCTGTTTCCCTGCTCTGAGCCTGTTCTCTCACCTCCAGAGTAGTCTTTCTAATACCACCCTCCCCTCAAAGGGCAGTGCCTCTTTGGGGCTCTGCTTAGAACCTGGTGTGTGTCCCATAGAGACCACCTCGTCCCTGGGGCAGCAGCCATCTGCCTCCATCCATCCTCTGCCTACGTTTCCATTTTTCCTTCTGTTCTTATCCAACAGCTCTTTCCACAGTGTAGCAGATTGTGTTACAGTTCAAAGTTACTGACCACTCCTCCACGGGGGTTACGTGCTCAGCGGCATCCTTGGCGGGCTTGACCACATGGCCTGCTCCGGCCAATGGAATGTGAGCAGAAATGATGTGTGTTGTTTCCGGGCAGACTTTCAGAGCCAGTGCGCAGGGGATGCCCAGGTGTGCCTGCTTCTGCCACAAAATGACATCATCCCAGACGGAGGCTCCTCTGTCAGCCGGGGCCCCAGCGTGAAGAGGACACAGAGCAGGGTCGCAGCCACCCTCAAAGGACAGGTGGCATCTGTAACACAAGCTCTATTGTTGGAAGCCGTGGACACCTGGGGGTCATATTTTGTCTGATATACGTTGCAGCTCTTAGAAGTCTTTAAGGGGGTTCCCGAGGGCTGTTTTTGGTCTTCAGCTGCTGCTAGGTGCAGTGGATAATTAACAATGAAGATGTTATGCCCTCAGGCGTGGTGGCCACTCGGCAGGTGCTCAATAAACAGTGGATGTAATCACGACTTGACATTTCTGCGCACAGACCAGACAGATGACCGTCTGAGCCGCCGGACGCGTCTTCCTCTCTCGTGAGTTGTGTGCAGCGGCAGGCTTTGTGCAACTCTCTGGCAAGCTCCTCCCCTGAACTGGGGCCTGTAGCTTTCTCGTCACCTCCTGGAACCGGCGCCTGCCCCCTCCCCCACCCTGCCACCCACCTGCAAGAGCTGCAGGGACAGAGGCGCCTTAGATGAGATTCCGTTGTCCACCTGTGTCCCCCAGCCCCCGGCCCAAGGTCAGGTTCATTAAGCTGGCTGCAGGAGGGGAGAAGGCACACCAAGAGGAACCACGAGGCACCCCTCCCCACGTCTCCTTGGCTGTAAATTCTCCCTGCTGACTGAGCCCACGTAAATCCCCTCCGATATTTTCAACCTCTCATTCTCCTTTGCCATTTCATGTCTACCTCTTGCAATCAAATCTGGCCCGGGGACCCATAGCAGCCCCCCGAGCACTGGACTTGTTGTGCTGGTGGTTGTCAGAGTTTTGGCTTCTCAGCAACACTCCCCTCTCAGCACCCAGCACATGCTAGGTAGACAGTGGGGGCTCGATAAAGCCTGGTTCTGCAATCCTGGGTTGGTAGCCTGGTGGCTGATGAGGCCGTGGCCGGGCAGAGGGCAGCTCTCTGTAGACCAGTTTGTGATGGTCCTATGACGGGTGCAGGTGGGAAGGCGAAGTGGGGACACCCCCCGACCCATGGCTGTTGGGAGCGCCCAGCAGAGCTGGCACAGAACCACCTACCCCTAGGTCTGGGCTCAATTTCTTTCCCAAGCCTTGCCTCCTTGCCTACATGACTCCTGGCAGCTGGGGACCATGAGTAGACCAATTCTCTCTCAAAGGATGGGGTGTTGTGCTTGGGACTGGTCCCCTTGCCATTGCCCACTAAGGATTTCAGCAAAAGAATTTGCAAAAGCCATCTATTTATTTTTCATTCCTGCCGTTTAACCAGTTTGCACAAGCTGAGGATGAGTGGATTTTGGAGGGGAAGGAGGAGCACATGGGCACAGACCCTCCCGGAAATGGTCTATGCACATTGCTGAGGCTGGTTAGACTCAAGAAGCCATTTAACAATAAACTCTACAGAATCAGAAATGTACAAAAGTGTCAAGGCAGCTGCTGGCTGGTTTCTTGCCTCCCCATGGGGGTCAGATTTACGGCTATCAGTCCTGTGCAAAGGTCCTGGGGCTGGGCAGCCAGATTCTTCCCCAGGACAGGAGCAGTTCCGCTCACCCAGCAGAAGTGTGCCAAGAGACAGGCGTGTGGACATATGCCCAGGTACCCAGGCCCTCTCAGGTTCTGTGGCTTTCAAGCCTGTCTCTGCGTTCCGCCTTATGTCCGCCCTTTGAAAGTGTTCATGCAGGTGTAGGTTCCTGAGAATTTGTGGATCTCCTCGAGGGCAGCCTGTGGGAGTATGCTGGGGGAGCAGGAGGGAGAAAGGAAGACGGTCAGTGCGGGTACCAGTGGCCAGATTGCTGGTGGCCATGCAAGAAGCCTCGTAGAGTGATGATCCCATAAGCTCCCCACCCCTCTCTGCAACACACACCAGCTCCCCCGACAAGCCACCCACACCCACCCCTCCGTGGAGCAAGTGCTTTCAAAGTAAGTGGATACAGAGCTGATTACAAGAAAGATACAGGGTGGGTGGTAGAAACACTTTCAAAGCCACATTCTTAGCATTTTAGGGTCCAAAGGTATTTCCGAGATCAATTAACTCCAAATGCCACTTACAAATATTTACCGTGTGGGGCTGAGGTGTTAGGGGCTGGGTGTCACCTCCTCCAGGGAGGCTTCCCAGACTCACTCCTAGGCCTTGGCTAGGGTTCCCCATGGCCCTGCGCTTCCCCAATAAGCCCTGGAGTTGTCTTTGCTGTTTGCGTGTACTGAGGACTTCTCTGTGCTAGCCCCTGGGTACCTCTGTGGTAGGTATGTCATCTCTGACCCCAGCGCCTAGTGTGGGGCCCAGCATGGAGAAGTCCCCAGTACATCTGTTCAGTCAAATTGAAGGGCCCCACCCCACCCTAGGAGCAAGATGGGTTGAAAGGCTAGGTTGAAAGGCTCACTTCCAGCTGGAGCAATCTGGAAGGCTTCCTGGTGGTGGTGGCACTACAGTGGAGCCTGTAACAGTTTCTCTCCAGGAAAGTGAAAGGGGGCACAGCACAGGGAAGGACCAGGGGTTCACCTCTGCTTCTTGTGGGAAAGTAGCGGGGGATAGACTAGGAAATGTAGGCTGGGGGCTTATGTGGAGAGTGCTGAGGTGTTCTAGACAAACTGGCTGTTTTCTAGAATGTTCCCAAAGGCTTCTAAGAAGCTTCTTGAGGGGGAGGTTCAGCTTGGCTTTGGTGAGGCTCCAAGTCTGCTCACGGGGCTCATGGAGGCAGCCAAGGAGCGTTTCAGGCAACAGTCAGGATGGCCTGAGGGAGGCTGAGGTGGGGCCGGTCTCCTCACCCCCATTCTGTGTCTCTGAAAGGGCCTTGAGTTTGGAGAAGGGACTGACTGACATGTCGCCTCCGTCCTGAGGTTTTCGTGCCTGCAGTTAGAGCGGCTCCTCCAATGCCCACCGCGACCATGGCAGCTGGAGGGGAAGCTGGTTTCCTGGGGGTTGATGTCTGATCAAGGCACCTGGGGGCTTCACTTCCCCAAAAGGCCTTCCAGGTCCGAGGGGTACAGTCAGCTGCGGGTTGGGGGCCCAGAGGAGCCGAGAGCCCACAGCCACTCGGGGCTCCAGAGTCGAAGCTATCCCCGTGCAGCATGACAGGACGGTGGGGGGGGGGGGGGGCCTGGAACGGCCCCTTCAGTGTGGGGCTGGGGTGGGAAGGGTTTGCTGCCCAGAGTCTGGAAAGTTCTAGGCAAATGTGACGCCGGGCAAACTCTGGAGGAGGACGGTCTCCTCTGTGAAGCCTAAGTCCTGAGGGGGCCTGCCCTGGGAAATCCCACCTGCCCAGCCCTGGGACGTGTCTGTGAATTCCGAGCCTTTGGCACCGAGGTCCCTGTCTTTCCCATTCGATTAAACTTCCTGAAGGCTGGGGCCAAGATTTAGTCTTTAGAGCGGCAGTTCTCAAAGTGTGGCCCAGGAACCCTTGGGGGGTACCTGAGATTGCTTCAGAGGTCTGTCTGCGAGGTCAAACTATTTTTTATTATACTATTGAGATACAGTTTGATTTTTTTACTCTCATTCTCTCACAAGTGTAGAGTTGAGTTTTCTGGAGGCTACCTGACATGTGACATTACAACAGATTCAAATCAGAAGTAGATATGAGCATCCATTTGTCTTCAACTAAGTCAGATAACAAAGAGCTTTGCCAAAATGTAAAACCATTGCATTCTTCTTATTACATTCTTTGTAGTGGGAAATATACTTAACTTTTCATTTAAAAATATCATTTTTTAAAACACTGAATGGATTCATTATTGCCATTTACAAATGAATACATGTATACATCCTATAAAAATTTTTTCTCAGTTTTAATTTCTAGTAAATAGTAATAGAACTCACATAAACAAAAGCTCTTTGGGTTCTTTAATAGTTTTCAAGACTGTAAAGGAGTTCTGAGGCCGAAAGTTTGAGAACTGCCGCTTGGTGGTAAGGATAGTAAATCCACAGCACACAGGCCGCCACTCTCAGTTTTCGTGCCCACAGCAGACATAACTAATCGATCACATGGTACTTTCTCTTGCCTGAGGCCTCTTCCCAACTAGGGTTCACTGAGAGAAGGGGGAATGGCTGGCATGAGCCTGACCCAGAGCTCCCTGCCCCGCCCCATACCTTTTCAAGATGATAAGGGCATGCATTGTCCAGGGGAGCAAGAGGAGGGCCTGGTTGAGCTGCACAGCTTCCACCGTCCTCCGGGCCACCGTCTCCGGCTTCAGTGGAGGGAAGAGATTGGGAAACCTGTATGCAGGAAGAGATGGCATGGGTTTCTCCTAAGAAGCAAGTACTTCTGCTGAAAACCAGCGTGGCTAACATGTCGGGTCATCCCCTTGGCTTCTCTCGTTTGGGAGACTTGAGACCCCCCTGGAACATCCTCTCCACTCCCCTGCCACCCCCAGATGTGTCAGGGGTTCCTCATCGCCTCACTCCGCCCAGTGAGGCTCCCCTTGAGAATCCACGGCTTCTAGCCCACCCACTTGGGACCTGTTCTCAGCACTTCAGAGGGCTCCTTAAAATGTCACTCTTGAGGGGAGGGGGAGGGGACAGCTTAATGACAGAGCGCATGCTCAGCATGCACGAGATCCTGGGTTCCATCCCCAGTGCTTCCACTGGAAAAAAAAACGTCACTTACATCATGTCACTGCCCGCCCTCCCAGGCCCCGGGTGCCGTCTTCAGCCTTGCTCACTCTGGGCCCCACTTCTCCTCCTAACTCCGCAGTCCTGGCCAATCTTGTCACTTAAGACCTTTCCCGTCTCAGGGCCTTTTACCAGCTGTCCCATCAGCCTGGCTCCCTCCTCCCATCCACTCAGAGTGGCTTCTGATCTCGTCCCCTTGATCATTCCCTTGACTGAATGTGCCACCTGGAATGGCCCTGTCTGTCTGCCGGTTTCCTGTGCGTGCCCTGTCTCCCCCGTGAGTTCCCCAAGGCCAGAGGTCTGGAGGGCCTTGCTCCCCGCTGTCTGCCCCGCGTGCAGAATCCGGGAGACAGTAGGTGCTCAATAGTTGCCGACCGGGTGAACACCGAACGACGTCGCGCTCCCCGCGGGTGTCCCGCCTGCCCTGTGTGGAGGTGGGGGCTCAGCCGGGGGCGCCCTTCTCTGCCTCTTGCTGGTTCACGCACTCATTCCTTGATTCACTGATTCGCTCAGACATCTACAGAGTGTTTCCACGGCGGGGGTGAATGAATGAACGAACAAGCAGACATCAGGGGCTTCTCACGCCTATTCAGAGGCATCTGACCTGAGACTCACTCAGTGACAACGATCCCTAGGGAGCCTGTGCTAAGTGCTCACCAGGCATCTATGCTAAGTGCTCACCAGGCATCATTTGCTCAGACTGACTGAGAGGGAAGCTGAGGCCCTGGGGAGCTGGCGGGGGATCCAGGATTCAAACCAGGCCAGCAGGAGCCCCAGGCCACTGCTCTGTCTCCGCCCTCCATCCCTTGCTCTTTGCCCCACCCCTCCTGGGCCTACAAGTGCAGGGCTGCTGCTGGCTCCAACCTCAGTCCCACAGAGGGCTGGGGAGCTGCTCCGGCACCAGGAGGACTGAGCGTGAGGAGTCACCTGGTGCTGGTGTCACCCCAAGAAAAAGGCAACTCCGGGGCCCCCAGCGTGCGCTGGGCTGGCCTCCGAGAGTCCACCCCCGCCCCGTCCCCGTGCTTCCTTTGCCATCGCGATGTGCTGCCAAGATGCCCACGATCCTGCAGCCTGGAAGGCCTTGGGGTCCTGCAGAGAAAGACGTTTTGAGGCAGCTCACGATGTTGGAACCCCATAGACATGGGACAGTCTGGGTTTGCAGCCCCTACCTGGGCCAGTTCTGCTACCAGGGGTCGGGAAGACAGGATGGAGAGACTGACCTCCGTGGGTTCAGGGGGCCCTTCCTGGTAAGACCCCGGCAGGAGAGCCTGCCAGAGGGGAGGCCTCACGCACGTCTGCTGGTGGGCCCTCCTCCTTTCCCTCCCTGGGGTTGGGATGGGTACACGGGGAGCCAGCAGAGCTATTAACTCCCACGGAGGCTGCACGGACTCCTGGAAAGAGCACGCTCAGCTGATCTCTATCTGTGTGGCCTTGGGCAAGTAACTCTGCTTTCTAGAGCCTCAGTTCCCTCATCTCTGAAATGGGCATACACGCCCTCACAGGGTTGCTAAGGGCCAAATGCGGCAGCGTTTGTAAAGTGTCTGGTGTGGCTGGAACACAGGGTGGGTGTCAGTAACAGCAAATTACAAACAACAGCATCCACCTAATACAGCCAGTCTTACCAGAAAAACCATCAATTTTGTCCTAAACATCTGTCTCCCACGCTCAACCCTGGGAAGCTGCAAAGCATGATTGGGGAGGGGGGGGGAAGCCAATGCTTTTCTTTTCTTTTCTTTCCCTTCTTTCAGGAAGTGAGAGTTGGTGAGGCACCAATCACCGATCAGCGATCAGCGACTCTTCTCCCGAGCCCTCGGGGCTCACCTGCAATCCACAGGTAACTCACCTTCCCCTGTGCTTACTGCTTGCCGGGGAGGCTAGTTGATTCACACAGGAGCTCATCTAACCCGCGAAGGAGGGGTACTGTTATCTATCCCTTCTTACAGACGAGGAAACCGAGGCTCAGGAAGGCCAAGTAACTCGCCCCAGGCGGCACAGAGCTGGGATCTGGCCCCCGCCTTTTGGGCCCACACTCCGAACCACAGTGGGAAAATGACTTGGGGGGTGGCTTTAGGATTTCCTTCTTTTTTGGGGGGAGGGAGATTAGGTTTGTTTATTTATTTGTTTATTTATGGAGGTCCTGGGGAGGTCCAGGACCTTGTGCATGCTAAGCAGGCAGGCTACCACTGAGCTCTACCCTCCCCCGGATTTCCCTCTTAAAGTTGTGGAGAGGAAGCGATGCCAGAAGGAGAAATAGGTACTGGGATGCGAGGTCTGTGACCGTCCCGCCCAGTTAGAACCATGGGTTGCCGCTGCTGCACTTCCATCCAACCTGCATTTATTGAGCACCTCCTGTATGCCCAAGATGAAAAGAAACCAAACCAAGATATCATGGGGGAAAAAACCAACATGGAACATTAACAGTCATCCATCCAGCCTCCTCTAAACTCAGGATCTATGATAATTTGCATGCAAGTCAGGTGGAAGTATATACTTCTGTGACAACTGAGATACCATCTGCAAGGAAGATTAATAACATGTGTGCTTATGAAGATGTTTATTGTTAGTAAAAAAGAAAGAGTAACAGTTCGTTACTGAGCATCTCGTTCGCCCGGGGCTTTGCACTAGATATGTTACATATGTTATTTTTAATTCTCCCAATAATCCTACGAGGTAAATATTATTTGCAGTGTTTTACAGATGAGCGAAGTAAGACTCAAAGAGGTAACAAAACTGGTTCAAGATTTCATAACCCTGCAGTAGCTGAGGTGTGATTCAAAACCAGCTGTTTTGATTCTTGATCGGCAAACCCACACACGGTGATAATAACTGAGGTGTACTGAGCGACCCCTCCCGGCACGCACCGTGCTACGTCCCTTCCATCACAGCTGTCTCACCAAAGTCCCGCAGTGGCCCCTCCATGCCATCCTCACTTTTGGAAGAAGGTGATGCATATCATTTAGAACTCAGAATTACTGTTTTTTGTTGCATTGCAAAAAAAAAAAAAAAAAAAGCCAAGGAAAATTGTTTTGGGATGATTCCCCATTTTCGTCTATCTATAACCTTGAACTGGCCTGAAGGAGGGGTGGTTAGGCTTCAGTGTTTCTTTAAACTGAGCTAGCACGTACATACGACAAAAGGCATAAATCTTAAATGTACAGCATGATTAATTTTTACCTATGTAACCCTTACCCAAATTAGGAAGAGAGAACATTTCTAAACACCTAGAAGTTTCCCTGGTGCTCCCTGCCAGGCTACACCCCTACGCTCTAGGGGTGGCCCCGGTTCTGAGTCTTCCACCCTGGCCCACTGTTGCTCGTCCTAGAACTTCAGACAGATGGAATCACGCAGAAGGCACTCTTGTGTCTCTGGCTTCTTCCAGCCAACGTCATGCTTTTGAGATCATCCATCTCGTTCATGTCTCAATACTCTGTTCTCTTTTTATAGCTGGGCTAATAGAATGCCACTGCTGCAGGGACTTTGACAAAGCCCCTAGACCAGAGAAGCAGCGCCCTGAACCACTCTAGAATCCTACTGCCTTGCAGATGGAGAATCAGGTACCAGACTGCAGAGCCAGAGATAAAGGGCCCCTGGGTTGGCGCTCTCTGTGTATAATGAGCCTTTCCCCTGGCCCCACCTGCTGGAGGGACCAGGCTCGGGGAGGGGGTCCCAGGCCACTGACCTGACCCTCATGCCCTGGAACATCTCGGTGCTGGTGTGGAAGGGCAGCACAGTGGTGGCACTGACGCCCGGACAGTCCAGCAGCCCCAGGGTCAGGCTCTCCATGAAGGCGAAGGCCGAGGCCTTGGACGTGCAGTAGTCGATGGCGCCGGGGATGGCAGACAGCGCCAGCACGGAGTTGAGACACACGATGTGGCCATTCTGCAGCTCCAGCATCCGCGGCAGGAAGGCCTTGGTGGTCTGAGGATGGGCGGGGAGGTCAGCGTGGAGCAGCCGCAGCTTCCAACAGCCCCTCTACCCCTCTCTCAGGAGACAGACCACCCTGGACACATGCACTGCTCTGGGGACTGGGCTTTCTTGGGGCAGGGAGGGTGGGGGCCGAAGGCCGAGGCACTGAGCCCCACATTTCAAAGTCCAGATGCCTCCTGGGGCTGGCTGGTCATTCCTCTTGTCCCATCACCCATCCTTGGATAACCCCCCTGCCTGAGCCCAAGCCCTGGTGAGTTCCTCCCCCCTCCCTTACAGCTCCCAGGCTTCCTGGAGGGAAGGAACGTGTTGCTGTCATACGCAGGGCCGGCTCTGGCTCAGGACAGCCTTACCCAGAACTGGCCCAGGGTGTTGATGTGCTGGGACTTGAGAAGTGCATCATCATCACTGTCCATCAGGCTCTTCCCGTGGACCACGGCTGCGTTGTTCACCAGGATGGTGATGTCACCCACCTGTGGGCAAGAGGGGGTGGGTCGTGGGGCCGTGAGGGCTGCCAACCCCAGCGGCCTACATCTGCGGCGAGGGCCTGGCCTTGGGCAGCCACAGTGCCCTCTAGCCAGTAACAACATCGCCTCTCTGAGCATCAGTCTTGATTTGTCAGATGGGGTTGTTCTGAGGATCAGATATAATTTATGGCATGTCACATACCTGACATAAAGCACATCTATAATAAATGAAGTTACTGTTATGTAAAACCAGGTAACATTTACCATGTGCCAGATGCCTAACAGGGTGGTTTCTGCTTGCTTGGAGCTCACTGACATACTCGTTCTAAACAGATGGCTGGAGTTGGGACGATTTTCCCAGAGGGCAATGGAACATTTGCCCCCTCCCCAGGGTCTAGGATGGAAACTCACAAGGTCTAAACTTTGCAAAGGGGACAACAGGTAATTACTCCTGTTACATAATCAACCCACACACCTAATCCCTGCCCCTTGCAACATACACACACACACAGACACACAGACACACAACCTGAACCAGCCCCAGAGAAGACCCCTCCATCCGCCCCGCCCCCAGCCAAAGATGCTCTGAAAATGCCCATTCTGCCCCAAGCAAACTGTCTCCTAGGCCATGTGAGGATGTGCTCTTTGGCCAGCACGCCCCCGTGCCCAGCAGAGCTGAGGCCAGCCCTCCCAGGCTACCCACCTTCTCCCGGACAGCTTTGGCCGTCTGGTACACCTCCTCCCGGTTGCCCACATCGCAGATGAAGTAGTGGCACTCAGTGCCCATCTGCCGGATCTCCTCCGTCGTCTCCTTCAGGCATTTCTCAGTCCGGCCCCAGAGAACGATCTGGAAGGAGACAAGACCAGTGCTGAAAAGGTGGTCATTAAGGAAGCCATCGTGACCCAAAGATGGCCATCAGAAATTCAGCATTTAAAATAATTTGCCCCAGGCCTGGCCTTCCTGATTCCATTCAGAAAGAGTACGCAAAGTCACAGTATGATTTTTCAAAGGGTTAGAACCTACTCTGAAGGGAACTAAGAGTTTCCGAGCCCATCAATGGATGTGTTATTCACAAGTCTTTCTTTTTGGGGGGGAGATTTGGTTTATTTATTTATGTATCTATTTAAAGGAGGTCTGGGGATTGAACCCAGGACCTCGTGCATGCTAAGCACGCGCTCTACCACTGAGCTATAACCACCCCCTCAACAAGTCTTTCTTACGATTCCTTCCTGAGGGACGTCTCCTGCTGGCCCAGTTCCAGGGATCTCAGTTAAAAGTGGCAGCACAACTCTCTCTGTACAGCATCCCAGAACGCTCTCAGCCAGGAACAAGCTGGCCTTCCCACCAACGAAGTCTAGAGCCAGGTCTATGAACGGACTGCCAGGTTCCGGCCGTGAGCACTGGAGGCTGAGCAAAGCCTCTGCTTCCACCTGCTGTGGTCACACGGGGACGGAGGGCGGGGAAGACAGGTGGCCGGGCTTCCACTGAGAAGGAAATGCGGCCTCGCCCCACCGGCGCTAAACAGAGGACTCATTACGCCAGGAGGTGACCCTGGCAGGACCAAGACATGAGGCCTTAAAGGGGTTGGACAGATTTATGAATGGCTGGCCGTAAAAGGCTCAAACGAGAGGCCAGGCTAATTCTCAACCTTGACCTGCAGGAAAATGACACTCCTTCGCAGGACACGGTGTTGGGTCCAGAGAGGCCCCTGTTGGTAAAAGAACCAGGGTCAGGTGATGGGGAACTAAGACCCTTAACTGAGACCCAGCTTATCCAGCACAGAGCAAGGAAGGCTGGGGGCTGGAGAGAATGTGGGAAAGGAAGAGATAAAGGGCTCCCTGCAGATTCATATAATGGGTTTCTATTCTTGTTTCTTCTCTTTCAAATTATCAACGAAATTCCTCCCTTCAAAAAAAAAAAAAAAAAACCACCTGGAAACCCCAATGTGTGAAACCAAAGGGATAAATTACACGTCCAATTTCATATTTTCTCACCCTAAAAGCAACGAATGAGAACAGCAAGTCCGTGCTGGGAAGGCAAACAGTTTCAAGTGGGGGTGACGGAGCTCCAGTCACACCAGACCAGAAACTGACTGATTTCTCTGTTTCGCTCCGGGACTCGAGATGGAGAAACTCACACAGATGAACAGTTGTTGGCGGTAACAGTTTACCAGTTGTTAACCTCGAAATCGCAGAACTCTCATGTAGCCACGAAGGGCACAAAATGAGGGTAGCTGGAGGGACACGCGAAGGTGCTGGTGGCTCCCGTGGATCTGACTTTTTTTCACTAGGGTTTCTAGAACTTTCGAAATATTTCTTAAAGGGAAATAAAAGTCTTCTTGCAAACCCTGAAACACCTCTGGGGAAGCCCAGCTTGGAAACCCCACCTTGCCCAACCACTTTATTTATTTTAATTGAAGTCTTGAAATACAGGAAGAGCTTTACGAGGGAGAATTCCATCAGCCGCTCTCTGCGACCACAAGTCCTTCAAGAGCACATGGACTGCAGTCAGACAGGCTCCAAGGGACACCTCCTTGTCTGCTGAACTGAAAACAGGCCGAGAATGTGCTTCTCCAGGAGAGGCTGGGGAGACTCACTTCACGGGGAAGAAAGAGATAAACCTCTGTTCTAGGAGGGCAATTTGGCAGGCCTCCTCCACCACACCAGACCCCTCCGTTGCCTTGTAGGCACTGTCACCCAAGTTTCCTTTCATCCTCCCTTGTCACCCCATCTGTCTATCCATCCGTCCTTCCTCACAGCCAACTCATCCACCCATCCATCCACCCCTCCCTCCCTCCTTTCTTCCTTCTACCCAGCCCACCCCACCCCAACATCCATCCACCTAATCATTGCATATGTCAGACTGAGGTGAAGGAAATCCTTGGCCTCCTCTCTCCTGCTCTGGTCCCTGCCTAACCCCATCCTGCCTCCTGCTCAGGTGGGGAACAGGAGTTTTCTACAGTCTGGCTGAGGCAGAGAGAGGTGCCTCTGGGACTCTAAGAACTTCTGGACAAGTCGACAGAGAAGAGAAGCTTAAAGTGGGTGCGTGTTGGAAGGTGCAGGGGTCCAGACTCCTGGGAGCGCAAGGAAATTGGCAGACAGGGAGCCAGAGAGGCCAGCGCTGTCTCCATGGCTGGAAGGACGCCCTGGAGCGGGAAACAGGGCCTGGGGTAAGGGAGACGAAAGGAAGGCAGTGCCCCACGGTCTTCCAGGTGTGGGGGACTACACCCAGGCGGACACTGAGGTTTGGTCACTTCCTTCCAGGGTCTGCTGAGGATGCCTCTGGTGGGCTGGGGGACTGACCTCCTCCTGCTCTGTGCTCAGAGCCCCCGCCTCTCCCTGGGAGCTGTGACAGGTTTGTTTTCTGTCCTCCTCACCCCAGCCCCTCTGAGCTGGGAGCTCCCTAAGGGCCTTGATTCTGCCTTGTTCATTTCATATCTTGGTGCCAGCAATGCAAGTGCTGTTTGTTGAGTGAATAAATGAAAGTTCAGGGCCGCGGGTGGGATAAGGAGGGAGGTGCTTAAACGGCCTCTCTGAGGCTCAGAGGAGCCCAACTTCCTTCACTGAGACATTTAGGGTCCCAGAACCTTCAACACAGAGGCTACTTAGACCAACAGTCAGCGAGACCCAGAGTTTCACCCAGAGCATCAAAACCACCCTGGGCTGAGCTGTGAGGTGAGGAGCCAGGTTGGAGGCTGGACCCTTGAAACAGGGCAAGGAGTTAGTCTCAGGTCTTTGTGTGCCTTGTTGTGTTTCTATGCGTGTGTGTGTGTCTCTGCACGTGTGTGCATGTGTGTGCAGCCTTTGCACTGCTATGCATTTTGCCTTGGGCCCGTGGTGGACACTCAGAGTCCCTGGGGATGTCCCCATCTTAGCACTCAAGTGCATCTCCATGGTGATGGGGTGGCCAGGGCTGGCCATCTCGACTCAGCCTTCGAGGAACTGAGCCCCTGGGGGTGGGAGGTGAGGGAGAGGGCGAGTGGAGGGGACGGGGGTCTTCCTGGGTTGGTGCTGCCTGATTAGAGCTGCTGCAGCCACTGTCCCTCCTCCTCTGGTCCCCTGTTCAGTCCCCTCTAGGGACCCAGAGTCACTGACCAGGAAACAGGCAGGTACAGCTCAGCAGGCCCACCAGGGTGGCTCCTCACCAGGGGCAGCTGGAGGGTGCAGTGACCCCAGACAGCTGGCAGGACAGGAGTCCCACCCAGTACCCGAGTGAAGGTGAGGACCGGGCAGGCAGGAGGCAAGGGTCTGAGGAGTGTGGGGTAAGCAGCGGGGGAGGGGGCAGGTTTGTGAGCCCTTGGAACCAACACAGGGCCTCTTCTTAATTAACTCCCAGGACAGGGAGCAGCTGGGGAGGGTCAGTGGCCCTGGGATTTACTCTTAAGCCGGGTTTATAAAATAAGAGCTCAGGGTGGCTCGACACCTCCTGGCCTCCCCTCCCCTCGGGGGTGAACAGCTAGCTTCTGTCCTGGAGAGGAGGAGGAGGGAGGAAGGCGGGTGAGGACCTCTGGCCTCCCGGGGGTGGGGGGGCTCACACTGGCCACAGCCACCTGCCCGGCTGGGCCCTCCTAGCAAAGGCACAGGGTCCCCCTCTTTTCCTCCTCGGAGCTGCCCTCACAGCGAGCCTGCACCCCTGAGCAGCCCCCAGAGTGAAAGGCCACCACAGTCCTCTTTGTGGAGCTGAGGACACTGGCTCAGAGGAGCTAAGTTACTGCGCCCAGAGTCCCACTCAGTGGGTGGTGGGGACAGGATTCAAACTCAGAGGCTTTGTCCTCCACAGATGCACCCCTGAACCCCCAGGCACCATGGGAGTTTTCTGAGCTTAGAGAATTCTGCCCCCAAATGCCACACATCCTCTCACCAGTGTTTATTCCCAGCCCTTCTTCTCAGCTCCATCTTACTCCCTGTCCACAGCCCCATGTGTCTGCCCAGCACGACCGTACGGAGGTCCTCCTGCGGGCTGGGCGCTGTGGCCTGGGGGGGATTTAACAGAGAACGAAACAGACATGGTCCCTGTCTCAGGGAGTCCACGTTTCAGTGGAAGAAGACAGCAAAGGAAGGAGACAGTCGGACACAAACTGTGGGATAAAGAATAAACGGGGAGCATCATTGAAACTAGGGCGTTTCTGAGGTCGCTCTATTATGCCCAGTGTAGAGCTAAGGAAGCTGCAACTCAGAGAGGCTAAGCAAGTTGTCTGAGCTCCCACAGCAACCAAGGGGCAGAGCTGGGATTTGAACCGAGGTTTTTTCACCACCGTTCATGCTCCCAGTAGGAGAAAAGCCATTTCCTCATTTCATGGGGTTTTGTGGGGACTAAGTAGGCAGAAGCTGGCACCCACCTCGTGTTCGGGGTGTGCGGTCTCTGTGATTACTTCCCATGGAGAGGAGGGGCTGAGAACATCACAGCTCAGCTTCTTAATAATCCCTCCTCTGCGGCCATCAGAATGATGAGCGTTCACGTCGTGGTAAAACGCTCAGGAGAAAGGGGTCCAGCATTATCCATATGGGATAATCTCAGCTCCATGAACGTAACAAGTGGGTGGACGTCACCAGACTACATAGGAGCAGGGTTGTCTTGGGGCGGGTGGGCTCACAGGTTTGCTTCTATCTGTCTGTCTATATAGTGGAAAATGCCTCCAAAGGCCAAGTACAGTTATTTATGATCTTAAAAAAGGAGGATGGAATAAAAGCTTTCCCACAGATCATTTCCACACAGGGGACTCAGCACTGCAGTTCCAACCCCTGCTTGCTCCCCAGGCCCCTGGCAGTGCCTCTTCAGGGCTCCCATCCACTGAGAGGTGACTATTTGCACATCTCTCCCCATTACTGAGTGAATGCATGAGGGGGCTCACTGGGGCTCCAGGGATTCCAGTCCACACTCACTCGTTGCACACTGCACTTGGCCCTACATGTGCTGTATCCCCATTTCAAATCTACACACTCTCTCTTGAAGGGCAGGAACTAAATCTCACCCATCCTGGGTTCCCTGTGACCCTACCTAGTGCCCAGCACAGACTGTTTACCTTTGTTTTAAATGTCAAGGCTACTTGTGGGCTCCTATTTATCCTGCAGAACCCTGCTTGAATGTCCCCTTAATCCCAAAACTTCCCTGACTGCTCCTTCCATCATCCCAACAACAGTAACAGCACCACTAATACAATGAGCACTTCCCACGGGCCAGGAACTGTGCTGAGGGCACCCAAGTGTTTTCTCCTTTCATCCTCACAATTGTACCATGCATGAGTGGGTATGGTCACTCCCTTTGTTCTGCAGGTGAGGCACAGACAGGTAAAATGACTTGCCCAAGGTCACACCACTTACAAGCAGTGGCACAGTGTGACTCAGAACTCATGTCCCCAAGCGCCAACACTAACCCTTGTTCACGAGTCCACTGGGGCACAGAGGTGAGTGTGCAGGCCCTGCCTTTCCCAAGAGCTCCGGACGTCGTCCAGAGAGTCCAATTCATCTCATAACCCCAGTATCCAGGATGCGCCAGGCACAGGGTAAAAGGAAACAAGTGCAGCCATGTGGCACTGGCCCCAGGAGGATTCCCGAAAATTCTGTTGGCCAGAGAATAGTGAATGTCTCTTCTCCACCCAGCCTTGCCTTCCTCACCCAGAGGGGCTCATGCTTCTGCCTGCCCTTGGTGTTCATTCCTGGATTTCAGCTGTGGCGACGAGCACCACCATGAGCTGGGTGGTCTTCAGGTGGGTCCCAGGAGAAGCCCCAGAAAGACCCAAGTCCCTGAGCAGGTCTTTGGCAGGCCAGCTCATGTCCCACGCGCCCCGTGTTCTGGAGCAGAGCCGCGCTGAGCTGGCTTCTCAGAAGGGAAGTAAATCTCACCAGAGACCCCAAACCACGGCAGGGTGGGGAAAGGTGAGAGGTCACAGTTTGGAGGGCACACAGCTCTCCTCTCCTCTCGGCACCTCCAGCAGGAAGACGTTAACAAAAATCCATCCTGTGGGCAGATGAGAACCAGCAGGCGACAAAACCCAGTGTGTGATACGTCTCAGGTCAAGCAGGGCACCGACGGGACAGGGAGGTGGGCCGTGCCCGCATGTGGCCAGGTCCTATTTGCAACACTGACACGCATGCTCTTAGTAGGTATGCGCAGAACAGAAGTGACATTTTGCCCTTTCTCCTCTTCCACATTCCTGTCCACTCCCAAAAAGAGACCTTGCTCTCTTGAGTAGAGGGGCCTAGAGAATCGGCCCAGGAGTCAGACCGCCTGGGTTCAGTTCTCTGACCTCCCACTTACACAAACTTGGAAAACCCACTTAACCTCTCTATAAATTAAGGTTCTAAATCCCCCACTTGGAAGGGTGGTTGGGAGAACGAAGAAAGGACATGAGAAATGCTAGCTATCATTATTACTACTACTGTTGTTGTTATTATTATCAACCCAGGAACAGAAATAGAACCTCCCTTGCTCGCAGAAGGTCCCTCTACCCTCCACAAAGCTGGAGTCACTGGGGCGGATGCTGGATGCCTGGAACACCCCAACCGGGGCTGCTCTGCCTCACCTGTGGGCACAGGCTGCCCCGGGGCTGAACCCCAGGATCTCAGAGGCCTCGTCCTTCCGCCAGACTTAGAGACCCTCCTCTGTCCACACGCTGGCCCAGGAAGGAGGGGGCCAGCACCGAAAGCATCCAGCTGCAGAACGGGCTGTGGATCACCCGTTAGGAGGGTTTCTTGGAAGGAGAGCTTCTCGTGCGGAGCTCTGGGGAATCTGGAGGGTCTAGTGCTTCCGGGGCAGCTGAGGGGCGGGGGGCTTGGCAGGCGGGCCCCAGCCTGCCTCCCCTCCCCCCTCATCCAGAGCAGCGACACTTTCATTAGGCTTCTGTAATAGTCACTGCTACAAAGATTCTATTGCTAAAATCAATCAATAAACCAGTTTGAATGCCATGGCTCCTGATCCACAGCCCGTCCCCCTCCAGGACAGCAGCGTTTTTTCCCTAGGAATGAACCGGCTGGACACCTCTAGTGCTCCCTCACTGTGGGGGCCCGGCCTGTCACCCCTGCATCCCCAACAGATCAATCAGCCCTTCTTCCAAAAGACAACCCTTCAAAATCGATGACATTGATCGGGTACTGCCTTCAGATGTCTCCTTCTAGAACTTTCTTCTTGCCTTTTCTCCCAGGAGCCCTGTTTTTCCAGACTCTACAACCCCTGTCTGCCCCCTGCAGGTTCACTACCTGTGTCCCACCTACAACTCATGACTTCAGCAGGTCACCCCGGGTCTGTTTAAGACAGACTTAGCCCAGCATCCCTGCCCTGCTGAGCTCCCGCAGTGACGGGCAGGACTTCCCACGTAGCCACGTGTGGTAGAATCGCACAGGCTCGTCCCCCGCCCGGGCCAGCCCGCCTGAGAATGGTCTGGCTACTGCTGGCTCAGCTGTTGGAGAGGATTGTTTCGAAGTTCCTCAAATTAGATCGCCGGCTGTATCCTCCTCCCACAGTCCCTGACCACAAGCTGGAGCCGGGCAGGGACTTCCTCTCGGCCGCCATCCAGCCTAGAACCGGTCCCTCGAGAGGCACAGGGAGGACCTCGGATGCTCGCTACTTGCCCGAGCCGAGCGCGCCTGCTCACCTCGTCCTCTGACGGCTCTAGGAGGGGCGTATTGTACCTATTTCATACAAGAGGAAACCGAGGGACAGAGGGCTATGTGATGCACACAAAGTTACTCTGCTGGTGGGCGGCAGAGCTGGAACTCCATCCTGTGCCCTCCGCCTCTGCCCTTGGCCTGCCGGAGCAAAGTGACCCCAGGAAAGGACAGAACCATTCATTGCACAGGTGTCACTGAGCACATGCCATGTGACAAGGACTGGACTGCGAGTCATCCACATCCCGGGGAAGGAAGGAAAGATGCTGGCCGCCCTGTCCTGGTCCAATGCCTGACCTTGCTGACCAAGTATTTGCTGAATGGGTGACAGTGATGATCCTTGCCCTGCTGCAAGGATACTGGGGGCCTTTAGAGGCTGGGGGAAGAAGAGCTGGGGACAGGAGCTGCTCTCCTGAGCACGGGCCAGCATGATGCCCAGGTTTGGGGGGGAACGGGGGTGCCAGGAGCATCCTTGGTTCTGTTGCCTTCTCCACTGCTGCTACTCTGGACCCAGTCCCCATCACCTCCTCACCTGGACTATAGCCGTGGTCCAAACAGGTCTCCCTGCTTTGACCTGCCCTGGTACCCCTATCCCTGCCTCAGTCTGTTCTTAACACAGCAGCCAGAGATATCACTCTGGAAGGCAAGTCAGAATTTGTCACTCTGTTCACAATTCCCAGTGGCTTCCCATCTCACCCAGAGTGAAATCTACAGTGTTTACTATGACCACAGGCCTTTCCTGCTCCGATATGCTCCCTTCTCTCTGCCCTCAGCTCTTCCCCTCCCAGGGCTGACTGGTCTCCACCACATTGCTCTCCTTGCTTGCATAACAACACCACCCACTTCTACCGCAGGGCCTTTGCACCAGCTGTTCTCTGTCCTCGTCCCCCAAGCAGCCCTCTCCCCATGCCCTCTCTTCTTACAGGTTCTGCTCAAGTGTCTCTACCTGCAAGGACTTCACGTGAAATCCTCCCGAGCCCCTCCTCCATTCGCTCCCTAACACTCTCTCTCTTTTTTTAAAATAATTTTTATTAATAGTAATAAAATTACTTAAAGAAGTGCATGTCTATCATAGAGGATTGTAGAAGAACACACGGAAGAAAATAAAAATCAACTGTTATTACCTAACCAACCAACAAAAACACAAAATATATTTTTTAGAGCAGTTTTAAATGCACAGCAAAACTGAGCAGAAGGTACAGAGATTTCCCATACATGCCCGCCCCCACCCATGCACACAGCCTCTCCACGCTCAGCATCACTCACCAGAATGGTCCATGCATTACACGCGATGAGCTTGCCCTGACACATCATTATCACCCAAAGTCCATAGCTTACTTTAGGGTGCACTTTTGCTGTTGTACCTCTGGGTTATGACAACATATGATGACGTGTATCCACCACTGCAGTATCAGAGAGACTTGTTTCACTGGCCTAAAAATCCTCTGGGGTCTCCCCCCTCTCCCCCAACCCCTGGCAACCACTGATCTTTTCAGTTTCCCTCGTTTGGCGTTTTCCAGAACAGCATGGAGTTGGAAGCAGAATGTAGCCTTTTCAGACTGGCTTCTTGCACTTAGTAATATGCATTTAAGGTTCCTCCAAGTCTTTTCACGGCTTTAATAGTTTATTTCTTTTCAGTCCTAAATAATATCCCATTGTCTGAATGATCCGCCGTTGATTTATCCATCCATCTACCGAAGGCTGCAAGTTCTGGCAATTATGAATAAAGCTGCTATAAACATCTGTGGGCACATCCCTGCTTTTTTAACTTTCTAGGTCTCTTCTTTTTCAGCAGCTGGGATGCACACGTTCCCCTCCATGATGAACGCCTTGCGCCCTCCAGGACAGGAGGGCACCACCCTCAAAGCTAATACGGCCACCTGCCAAGAGCCGCAGCTCAGAAACCAAGTGTGACAGCTCGGCTAAGTTCTCATCTCATCCCTGAGTGCGATTCTTGTGAAGCTTTTTGGTTCTGAGGCAACTGGGAAAACCCTTCAGGGAAACCATCTCAAAGGCCGACTGTAGGAGAAAGCAGAACAATTTCTCACATCCAGCCAGAAACCCAAGGGCTGGGCCTCAGAGCCGACTGCCGTCAGAGCACACTTGGCAAAACGCAGGGGTAGGGACTCTCAGGCCAGAGTCACTGGCTGCAGCCCAGTGACCACTGCCCCAGTTCCTCCAACTGGACCTCCTGATAGAGAACACCGGGTAGCCTTGAGGTGGGGCTGCCCAGGAGGGGAGAGGAGAGTCAGGATTTACAGACCGCTCCCCAGCCTGCTGTGTGTCTTCAGTATTACCATCCTGAGAAATGGTACCAGAAGCCTAGCATGTGCATCAGGCCCAGACAGGCTGAGTAACCCACGCAAGCTGTACTGCCAGCAGTTTCAAAGCGACATCTGAATCTGGACTCCAGAGCCAGCTTCCCTCACTACTCCCTGTCCTATCTCATTCATTCATTTGTTCATTCACCCACTCATTCAAGGAGGTGGGTGATTGTATGTCAGGCACTGTTGGAAGGATAGAGTAGGAAATAAATTCATCACACCCCCCTGGAGTTTGCTTTCATGTAAGGGGAAGATGGGGGACAAGAGACTCATAAATGATTGACCATATAATGTACAAAAGTGGCCAAAAGTGCAAGGAAGGGGCAGGAAGCTTTGCAGGGAGGCTGGATAGAGTGCTCAGGTGGCAGTGGTACTTAGGTGGGGGTGGGAGACCGGGAAAGCCTCTCTGATAAGCTAACATGTGGGCAGAGACTTACGGGAAGTGAAGGAGGGAGTGAGGCAGACCTCTAGGGAAGGAGCATTCCAGGCAGAGGAAACAGCCAGTCCAAAGGCCCTGGGGTAGCAATGAGCTTGGTGTATTGCATGGATAGCAAGGAGGTCAAGTGAAGAGCTGAGTGGGAGATGTGAGGCTGGGGGCTGTGGCCATGGTGAGCGAGGGGAGAGGGGCTTTGAATTCTATTCCCAGTGAGATGGGAAGTCCTTCCGATGGTTAAGGACAGAGAAATGACGGTTCTACTTGGATTCTGGCACAAGTTCTGACTGCCACACTAGAGGTTTGGAAGGGCAGTGGAAACCAGGACAGTGGACCCGGGCCAGTTAGGAACTGCTACTGTACACGCAGATGACCGATGTGACAGATGGGGGGGAATAGGGTGGGAAACTGGGGTGGAGGTGATGGAAAAGAAGAGATTCAGCATGGCTGTAGGTTTGAGCCAAGGGAAGAGGGGTTCTAAGAGGACCCTAAAGAGGAACTGGAAGAACAGGGCCCATGAACTGAGGCCCTGGGCCTCCCTCTCCTGGGAAGGCTGGGTTTGGCGAGTCCCAGGTATGGAGCAAGAGAGAAATCCTGACTTAGATCCCGGGTCCCTTCAGCTTCCAGAACTCTCAGCTTAAGCAGAGGGAGTGGAGGGGCGGTGAGCGAGGAGGCAGGTCCAGGTGGCCAGGGCAGGCTCCTCAGGAAGAGGGTGCCTGGATGTGGGCCCGAGCTGGCCAGCTACCCACCTAGCCCGCCCGGGTAAACACACCAGTTTCCAATAACAAAGTGGCCGGCCGTCCCAGCCGGCTCCGTGCGGGGAGGCGGGTCTGCGCTCACATGATGGGGTGAGGGGGCGGCAGGAGGAGCCGCCGGGGGGAAACCTCAACGGATCTGGCAGGAGGCTCCAGGAAGTCTTCTGAAAGTGGGCCCAGGGACCGGCGGAGGGTGGGGCTCGCGGGGGTCCCGGGAGGGGGTGGGGTGGGGCTGGGCTAGAGTCCTGGGTGGGGACTGGGCTGGGTTCCCATTTGGCGGATGGGAAATGGGTGGGAGGGGGAGGGGTGGGAGGTAGACGGGGAGGCTGTGGGGCAGGGCTGTGTCCCCGAGGTGCCGGGGTGAGGAGGGGTGGGGCGTCGCGCAGGGGTCCCGAGCGCAGGTGGGAGGTCAGGAGGGTGAGGAGGGGCGTCGTGTCGTCGTGTCGGGGTGGGGGTGGGGATGCGGAAGGGAAGGGGGCAGGGGGCAGTGGGGAGAAGGGTGGGGTTGGGGTTGGGGCGTGGATGGGGAGGGGGTAGGGGCGGGCTGGGGTCGGGCGCGCGGATGGACGGTGGAGTAGGGAAGGGGTCCCCTCCCGCTGCAGGGACCGCCCGCGCTTCCTCCCTCCGGCCGAGCGGTAAACAAACGCCGTGATGTCACCCGCGCCGCTGACCTGCGGCTGAACCCGGAGCTGTAAATGAGATGCAAGGTGCCAGCAGCCTCCAGGCCGCGCGGCCTGCGAGCCACACACGCTCCTCCGCGCCGGCCCGAGGTTACCCCAGCTGCACACACGGACAGGATGCTGCAAACGCCACCAGACATTGCAACACGCAGCCAGTCTGCTGGCCGTAGCGTGAACCTTCCCGCCGCCTCCTCCGCCGCCCCCTGGGCAGGCACCGGCCCAGCTGGAGCTCGGCCTCCCTCCTCCGGAGCATCCCCGGGGGCTGGCAGCTTCCACTTATCTGGGGTCAGCCTCTCCACTACGCACCCCATCCCCTGCCTCCCCAGGGGTCCCCCAGACCCGAGAGCTGGGCCTCTGGGGTCAGCTTTGGGCTTTCTGCCTAACAGATTGGGGAAGTGCCTGCTTTTGCACTCGGCTTTCTGGGAAGCTCACTCCTCTCCAGCGTAGCTGGGGCGGGTGCAGGGGGCCCTTCCTCCAGGTGTAAGCAGATGCCAAAGTGTCCGGGCGGGGGCTGCCCCCTAGCCACTCCCTCACTCTACAGGGCAGGGGGGCCACCGTTTCTTCCAGAGAGCTCCCAGAGCGGTCCTGGACTGCATAGCCTTGGCAGCCTGGGGCTCTGTACTGCCCTTGGAAATGGAAATCTGCCTGGCCTGGGCCAGACTGGCCAGCACTCTGCTCTGGAGTTGATTTGCTGTGTGACTTTGGGATGAGTCACTTGGCATCTCTGGGCTTCACCGTCTCCCCCTGGGGAAGTGGGGAGGATTGAAACTGGCTTCCCTTTGCTGGTGCAGGGAAGGTCAAAAGTGCAAGCAACCCTCACGGGGCTGTGAGGGTTGGTTAGAAGCCTCAGGTGCAGGGCTGGCCTGGTGAGAACTTGGGGTCCCTCAGAAAAACCAG
The DNA here is from genome assembly GCF_048773025.1 of Camelus bactrianus. Lineage (NCBI taxonomy): Eukaryota > Metazoa > Chordata > Mammalia > Artiodactyla > Camelidae > Camelus > Camelus bactrianus. Next base: position 70,988,213 of record NC_133551.1, on the reverse strand, counting down.
AGCAGGCCCGCTCCTCACGCTCCTGCCTCCCCTCCCCAATTCAGCCTCTGCCTTGACTGTGAGTGAGAAGCTGGGGCTGTGGGGGACATATGGGTAAATAGTCCCCTGTGCCCAAGGAGCCCCCACATGGACTCCTACTTGGACCCCACTAACCCAAATCCTTTTAGGAGCTGGAAGAAACTAGAATGACCCCAGATCTTTTAAAAGCACCCCAAAAATGCAGCGAGACACAGCTTGGCACCAGACCAGATTTCACCTTACCGCCCACGGAAGTAATATTTATTTTTAAAAATTTATTTTTTTCTTAAAAATTTTTTTTTTAGTGGAGGAAAGTAATTAGGTTTATTCATTTATTTAACGGCGGTACTGGGGATTGAACCCGGGACCTTGTGCATTGCTAAGCATATGCTCTACCACTGAGCTACACCCTCCCTGTGACGTTAATATTTAAATCCCTCTCCTTCACATCATTCTGTTTTATTGTCTATCAGCATTTTGTCACTATCTGAAATTTTAATGTTATTTGTTTGTTTGATTGTTTGTTTTCTGTCCCCCTGCCCCAACGCACACACAGTCTAGAATGCAGGCTCCCACAATGAGTTCCCAGCAGGTGGGTTGGTAATCAGGTGCCCGGTGAGTATGGGAATAACTGAATGACATCCTTTATCTCCCCCGTGTATCGGGCGATAACATTCCTGGAAGGGACCTTGGGTGGGATAAAGTTGACAACCCAGGTAGTATGGCTACCACGAGGATCAGCCACATCGTTTGTAGGACCCTGGGCAAAAGGAGAATGCGGGACCCTTCGTTGCAGAATTATTGAGTTTCCTGAAGGCGACAGCAGGGCCCTTCTGAGCCAGGGGTTGTGTGTGATGGTGCAGGTCGAACACCCAGGAAGCGAGTTCTCAGCGGCAAGTCCCCAGGAGGGGGGAGCTGAGTCTTGGGCCTCCTACACCTTCCCTGCACAGCAGGAAAGTCGCTCCATCAGGCACTCCCCGCTGCAGAATGGGCAACACATCCCAGACAGACAGCTGACAACAGCGAGCTAATTCAGGGCGGCCTGCACATGCACGGGACACATGCAAACAGCAAAAGCAGGCGGTGTTAGATTTCGAGGCAACAGGAACCATATAACGGGCGTCGGCATGGTGAGCATTTATCCAGGAGCTTCTCTAAGGTGCTACAGTGAGGTCCACAGCCCTTTAGCCTCACTTCCAAAATCCAGAATGCTCTAAAATGCTCCCTTACCCTCGCCATATTTGACCCATACATTTAGGCAAGTCCTCGAGGGGTTATGGAGCTGAGCTGTTGGCCCATTTTAGAGATGAGGCACTGAGGCCCTGGATATGTCAAGGGCATGGCCAGGAAGCGGCTAGGCTGGGACCCCAACCCTGGCAACCCTTCTGGGAGCTGCTGGCAGAGGTGAGACTGTAACTTGTTTTGGGTAAAGAAAGGCAGCCTTTTTATCGGGGTAACTCTGCATCCCCTCCCACCCCAACCTGAAGTCCCAAGGCCCTTGAACTGGTGTGTCCCAGGAAGACCTTCAGCTAATTAAGCGTTATTTATGGACTGGCCTCCCAAGGACAAGCTTTAAATTACTTGCAGGCTGTGCCAAGGTAACTATCTATCCTACAGGCTATTAATTAGGAATCAGTTTAATCTCTGCTGGACGGAGGTCAAATGCTATGGAGTTGACCCTTCCGGCTGGCTGGCGTCTCGCTATCAGGCTGGGGATCTGGGCCCGGAGGGCTGGGGGATTCAGGGGAAGTGACAGGACGTTGCAACGGGAAATGACCTGGTCAGCACATCCTGCAAAGGCCAGGATGCTGAGAGCAGACACACACGGGCCTCGGCCCAGGAAGCCTGGTGAGGTGGGGTTTCCCTTGAGGACCAGACCCACAGAAAGTGGATTTCAGTGGTCCTCAGAGAGTGTCCCCGAACCTGACACCATCAGAGAATTCTGCTGGAAATTCAGGCTTCCTTCACCTGCCATTATCCCACTGGTCATGCATCCTGTATAAACCCTTCTGTGGCTCCCCAGTGCTCTCCCAGTGAAGTCCAGACCCCATCCCATGGCCGCCAAGCTCGGTGAGGTCTCCCTGTCCATCTCCCACAACTCACCACTCACACTTCTGTTTCTAGACACACTCACTCTTCCCCTTTGCCTGGGATGTTTCCTCCTGTGGCCCCAGCCATTGCCCGCCTTCCTTACGCAGAAGCCAGACGACCTGGATTCAAATCCCATGACTGTGTGTGCTGTTAGGCAAGGGTTTAACCTCTCTGAGCCGAAGTTTTCTCATTTTTAAAATAGGGACAGTCATAGTTCCTACCGTATTGGGTTGCTCTGAGGAGCAGGTCAGTGTCCCTGTAGATCATTATTATTATTACCCACAGTGGCACAGACTGGTGAGAAGCCCCACCCTGTGCTCTTAGCTGTTTCCTGCCATGATTTGCTCCATCAAAGCACCCATCACACCTCAGTGTCACGGGTCCATTCTCCCAGCTAGACTGAGGACGGGACATGGAACTCTGCAGTGCCCACCTGGTCCCTGTGACCTAGGAGGGCCCCCCTGCACGCCCTTCCCTACTGACAAATCTACCCCCATAAGAAGCCTTGGAATGACCCAGAGTTTCCTCTTCAGTGAGGCAGGGCCAACCCAGTGCCGAGTCAATTAAGGCCCTTTGTTGCTGTTTTGCTCCCTAAGGACAGACCCTCCAGATGAATTTCTACTGCTTTAGCCACATTGCCAGCTGCTCCGCGGCAGGGCCTGTGACATCTTCCATGCCTGGTGACTCGGGGGGGGGGGGGCACCTGGAATAGAGTTTCGCATTCAGCAGGCGCTCAGGGCACATCCAACCAGCCTTTTCTGAGCCCCTGGCCAGTGTGTTCGCCAGTCTCTGGGAATTGTCCCAGTGGCCTTGGGAGATTGGGACTAGCACTGTCACATTATAGATGAGAAAACCAAGGCTCGGAGAGTGTGGCCAGCAGAATAATGGCCTCCACCAGGACACTCATGTCCTGATCCCCAGAACCTGTCACTTTACATGGGGAAGGGGGAATTTAAGGTTGCAGATGAAATTAAATTTGCTGGCCAACTGACTTTAAAATAGGAAGATCATCCTGGATTATCCAAGGGAGCCCCGTGTAATAACAAGGGGCCTTAGAAGTGGCAAAATGAAGCAGAAGAGAGAGGGAGGTGTGACCACGGAAGCCGGGTCAGAGTGATGCAATGCTGCTGGCTCTGAAGGTGGAGGAAGGGGCCAAGAGCCAAGGAATGTGGGAAGCTTCTAGAAGCTGGAAAGGCGAAGGAAATGGATCCTCAAGCTTCCTGAGGAAACGCAGCCCCAACACCTTGATCTTAGCCCAGAGAGACTGTGGAGGCCTGCTGACCTCTAGAACGTGAGAGAATAAATATGTGCTGTTTTCAAACACTGAGTGTTCGATGTGTGTTTCAGCAGCATGGGGAGAGCTGGAGGAGCTGGACTTGAACCCCAAGTCTGTCTGCTCCAAAGTCCGTGGGCTCTCGGTGACACCGCCACCCTACCCCAACACTAACCCATGAGCGTCAGTTAAACCCTGTCACAAACGTATACCCCAGAGGCTTTGTAGAGAGCACAACAAAGGGGTGGCTGTAGACAGTCAGACGTGATCTACAGCCTCGCTAGTGTGGCCAGGACTTTGGATACATTCTCTCTTCGAATCCTTGTGTTACAGATGAGGAAACTGAGGCTGGCTCAGAGAGGTCTAGTAACTTGCCTGGGGTCACTCAGCAAGTGAGTGGAAAAGCCAGCATAAGAACTTTGGTTTGTTGACTCCTGAGCTCAAAATCTGAATCACTATTCGATACTGGTTCCTTAAGAAGAAAAACAAACACGGGTGCACATGCACACATACATGCACACATGCATGCACACACATGGACATACACACCCACAAACACACACACACCTACCAACACGAAGCCTCAAGAGGTGGCCCCCGAATCAAGACAGTGGGTCAGCCACTCGAGGAGGCGTGAGCCCTGAGGGCACATGGCAGTCCCAGTCCACCTGCCCTGTGTCCCTAGGGGGCCTAGAGGCCCCCCCCCCATCTTTCTACTGTGATTCCACAGGGAAGTGGCCTGGAGGGGTGATGTGAGACCGCCCTCTTTGCCAAGTGAGACATGAGGACATGGCACGTGGGGGCCAAGGGTGGCCTGACTCCACGTGGGTGTGTCTGGCAGGACTGCCTGCCTGCAGGAAGGTCACACTGCCCTTTGTGGTCACGTTGGCCCCAGCCCCCCATCATGACCTGCTACGTGGCCTGTGAGAGGGCAGGGCAACTGAGCTGGCCAGCTGGGCTCGACTGTGTCCCTCAGTCCTGGGAACTCGAAAGGGCCCAGTATCAGCTCCCTTCTGCCTACCTGCCTGCACAGAAAGGAGGGAGAGCTGGCTTCTCACATGCAGGGAAATGCCACTATGAACAGTGACCTAGCATAGGGGCTTCCTTTAGTCTCCTCTCCAGTGGTATGAAATCTTCTAGAAAAGGTTACAGAGAAAGTCTGTTGACAGCCTGCTTGACCACCTTGTGTGGCTGCTCACGTTGCCTCTTTGAAGTACAAACTCCCTGAGGGCAGAGGGTTTCAGCTCGAGCCTGAAGTCTATTCTGTCCTTGAGCTTGGGTCAGTTAATGACCTGATAAGGTCTGCAAAACTAGACCTGGGAGGACTGGCTAACAGGCAGTCCTGGATCTCCTGGAAGTTTTTGCTTGAGATGACTGAAAACTGGATTGGTCCTTCCACAAGGAGGAGTCTAGACGTCTGCTCCTGGTTTCCCCCGCGGAAGCCCACCTCCCCACTCTCACACGCTGTGGCTTGGCTGGGGCTGCTATACCCCTGGCTCAGAGTCACCCCTGGCTCAAGTCTACCCCTATGACCCACAGCTGGCCGGCCAGTCTGAACCACCACCAGTGACTGCTTTGGCTCAACCCAGTCACAGCCGGGGAGACTCAATTCCTGGAACCCCTGGAAATGCTGGGCAAGGGACACCAGTCTCCGCACACAACTGGGAGCTGTGGAACTTAAAGCAGCGGGAGGCAGGTTTGAGTAGCCCCAGGGCATGGAGTCCTGACAACACCATTTGAGCCCTGGGAGCTATGCCTGGACTTAGATCTACGCAGGGACCTTCTGGTCACCCGACTCAGTAAACCATCTGAAGGACACCTCCAGACTCACCATTGGAAAAAGCGGTGCTGAATGTTTTGGACCCATTTAGACTCCCGACTGCTTAAAAGCATGCGCTGCCCCCACTCTGCTAGGGGCTGTCAACGTGATCTCTTCTGTTCTGTAGAATGATTAACCGAGAGGCAACAAAACACACTAGTTCAAGAGCAGGTGCCCCAGGTTCAAATCCTACTTGGTCACTCACAAGCTGTGTGATCTTGTTAGTGACTGTCAGCATCGTGACCAGTAAGAAGAGGATGATAACAGGACCCACACTAGCGCTCACTGTGGGGTGTGGCTTTATTACACGTCAAATGCTGGCACATAGTAGGTGCTCAGTAGACACCGGCTCTAACTAGCTACGACAGGTCGGTCATGCCTTCACTCGGGCAACACACAGTTATTAAGCGCCTACTGTGTGCCAGGTGCCTAGGACATTTGATAAGTAAGAGGACATGTCCCCTGCCTCCCAAGGATCTCACAGTCCTTTGGAGGAGACCCATGGCAACGAGCAGCCGCAAGCATGGTGAGTTGCCATGGTAACCCATGACTCTGGCCTCACCACAGCCCAACTCTGACCAATTGAGCTGCTTGGACACAGAGAGGCAAATGACTAAAGGGGAGGCTGGGCGGCTGTCAGGGGAGTGGGCAGCCAGGCCTCCCCGCCTGGGCTGTAGGAGGACCTATACCGGACCAGTCCCTGTCCACGCAGAAAGCCGCCATCGGCCTCCAGTGGGAGGGAAGATGACAGGCTCCAAGCCCTCCCTGTGGGGAGACTGATGCCTCTCACTGACTTCTAGAAAGTGGCAAGAGCTGAAATTCCCAAGGGGCTTCTGCGGCAGGGGCAGAATTCTTCCCTTCCCGCGGAACCCCAGACCCAGGGCGAGTCCAGCCAGTGGGTTCTTCGTCTTTTGCCCCTTGTGCCCAGCAGGCACCTGGTCCAGTACATAAAAGGTGCAGAGCTGGGGCTGGGAGGTGTCCCCTGTCACCCCACCCCAACCCCTACCCTGACTGGAAGGAGCCATCCTTTCTCGCAAACCCTCTGGTGCCGAACTAGGAGGTTTATATATGTTAGTTCACTGAATCTTTCACACTTCTGTTTTTCAGATGAAGGAACCAAAGCCCAGAGAGATCGTTACTTGTCCAGGATCACACAGCAGGTCACTGGGAGGCTTCCTAGGATTTAAGGGACTGGGAACTGGCTCCCAGCAGGCTGGTTGGCACTACGAACTGCATGCCTGCTCTGGCCAGGGGGCTGGCTGCTGCCACCCGAATGACTTCAGCGGCTGTGACACTACCCACGGGCCAGCCCTTGGCTTTGGGGCTAGGGTGGCCGAATCACTGGGACTGGGAGCTGAATTTCAGCTTGGTTCCCTTGGGGAGGCTGTCTCAGCCCTGGTTGAGTAATTAGGGCTTCTAAGCTCAAGGGCTCCCTGGTAGTGGCGGAGAGGACCTGGCTGAGGGGCTGAGCAGGGCCTGGGGTTCCACATGCCTGGGGTGGAAGTTTGGGGGGGGTGCTCTCCTGAGGGGCAAAGTCTCTAAGAGGAGGCTGCTCCAGTCCACCAGTTCCTTCACTTGGAGCAAAGAGCCACAAGTTGAGGACCCAGTGAGATGACACTTAGCAGATCCAAGTAGGGAGCAGTGGAGGCGAGGAGTGTGTCCTAAGGAATTTCCCAGAACAGTTACTTTTTTTTCCCCTTCTCTTTAAAGTAATAGCCTTCTTTTAAGATGAGACCCAAAATCTTACGCAGAATTCTAAGCTACAAGGCCTCAGTGAAGCTGATCTAGTTACATGAAGGTGAGGGCCCCTCAGAACTCCACCTGCTCCGCTTCTGGTGGGGTTCCACCTTCTTGGAGCCCCTCGGGCGTTTAAAAACTTAGCCTTAGAACTTTGTCGGGATCTGCCTGGGGGCTTTTGGGGCTCAGATGGGCCAGAGGTCTGTGGAAGAATAACAGGCAGGCAGGAGACAATGATCTATAAACACCCCCCAGGAGTATGTTTCAATATGGACCAAATAATCATACGGTCCATTGATCTAAATGCCTTTCCAGCCCCTTCCCTGAAATGACCCTGAAAAAGGAATTCAAGGTCGAATACCCCCAAAGCAGGGCATGACCAACCGACTCTGGAAGGCTTGGTGGCCTCTGCCAGGCTAACCCTTATTGGCATGAAGCAACACCAGGCCACAAATATGTCCCCTCCATCACCCTGGCTTGGCTGTGGCTTTGGGTCGCAGGACACCAGAGTCCCCTGCCTCAGACATAAGCTCCAGTCCTGGGCCTGAACCCGAGCCTGAGGGAGTTAAATGGGTTTTGACTGAATTGGGTCCAAAGCCCTAGTGTATGGGATAGACATCGGGACTCCAAGGACCCCTTAAAAGTATAAAAATGTGTCTCTGTGCATTCTTCTTGGGACTTTCTTCAGATTCTCAGATGGCTCTGCAACCAGCAAAAAATTAAGAGTTACTGCAACCTCTTCAGTTGCCACCTCCTTCAAGAAGTCTTCTAGGATTTCCCTCAATTGACAGTGATCTCTCCCATTGATGTACCATCAATTCTCTCAGTCTTGGAGGGTCCAGCTGCGTGACCTGAGGTTTAGCTGGAAGGAGCCAGCGCTCACTCCTCCCTCAAGCTGGCTCCCTGCTGGAGGTGCCTCCCTGGTTGTAAATTGATGAAATACAACTGTGCTGTTTTCTTGCTTATCAGTTCCTTGTTCAAAGCAAACCCTGACAACCAGTGACTACCTCTATCCTTTGGCAAGTATCCCACTCATTGTATGCAAATACTGCTACTCAGTGCTTAAAAAAATGTTTTGGTGAGGGCAAACGTAACTACATCCTGTTGACTCCTGTACAGCTCATTAGTCTCTCCCGAACCCTCTGCCTACTAGGTAGTTCCCATTATGAAACAGCTTGTCTCTTGACCTCTCCATAACCCTGACTGGGGTGGGCCGGGCCAGGCTGCGATTATTTGACCCAGGGAAAGGGCCTACTTTGGAAGCTAACATCCTGGGTTCAAAATCTGCCTTAGGCCCAGCAACCTGGGCAACTCACTTCACTTCCGTCTTAGAAATGGGCCACTGATCACCACTGTGGAGAACAGAATGGAAGTTTATCAAAAAGCTAAAAATATAATGACCACAGACCCAGCAATTCCACCCCGGCCATGTATCTGAAAACAACACAAAACACTCATTTGAAAAGATACATGCACCGCAGCGTTCATACGAGCACTATTTATAATCACCAAAATAGGGAAGCATCCTAAATGTCATCAACAGATGAGTGAAGATGTGGGATATATATATATATATACACACACACACACACACACACAGTGGAATACTACTCAACCATAAAAAAGAATAAAATGTTGCCATTTGCAGCAACCTGGATGGACCCGGAGGGCATTAAGCTAAGTGAAGTCAGACAGAGAAAAGACAAATCCTGTATGATCTCACTTACATGTGGGATCTAAAAAATACAACAAACCAGCGGATATAACAAAAAAGAAGCAGAGTACAGATGCAGAGAGCAAACCAGCAGTTATAGGGGGTGGGAGGGACAAACGGGGGTGGGGGAGTGGGAGCCACACACCACTGGGTGTGAGGCAGGCCACAGGGATGTAAGCACGACACGGGGAATACAGCCAACGTTCTGTAGTAACTGTACATGGAAAGTAACCTTTAAAACTTACACAAAAATTTTAAAAATGTTTTTGATTGGAAAAAAAGAGAAATGGGCTGTTGGTCACACCTGTCTCTGGGTCTGGGCAAGACAAAATGAACGTGAAAAAGCACTGTGCGGTCCTGTAGCATATGGACCACAGTCCCGTGTCCAAGAGGAGCCTGAGGAAGCCAGTTTGGGTCTGAGTAATGACTGACATTCAGAGTGAAGGAAGTGAACACAGGCCTGACCTGCACCCTCCGTTCTCCTCCTCTCCTCTCTTCAGCACCCGAAAAAAAAACCCAGACCAAGGAGTGACGCAGCCGTGGAAGGGCCCCACTGAGGGGTTGTTTGATTGTGTTGGTTGATTGCTGCTGGTGGCCTCTCTTCCTTTTGGCCCCTGACCCCGTGTGGGCCACTGTCCTCACTCACATCACTCTGAGAATGATGATTTCACAGAATCTAAAAGGTGGATGGGACCCAGGTGGTGGTCCGGGACACAGGTGGTGGTCCAGCACCCAGCCTCTCAGGATGCAGGAATCTACAGCATCCTCTCTGCAGCCTGCTGACCTTTGCAGAAAGCTCCAGAGGGCGGGAAGGCACCCAGCCTGGTGCGGCCATCCACCCTACCTGGAAGGCAGCCGATACCATCTCCAGCCCCTGAAGCAGTCAACCAAACGCCCACGGCTTTGCCATCTGACCCAAGTCGTGACTTCCTGTCCTTGTCATCCTGAGCCGGCCCCCTGGATGCCCCCCAGTTGCTCCAGGAGCCTCCAAAGTGTTGACCAATGCTGACCACGACGCTCCAGAGGTCCTTTGACAAAATAGAACAGAAAAGCATCTCCTTCTCTCTGGGCACCGATACAGTTGCTTTTATCTTACTTTTAGAGGAAGTTAATTTTTGGTACCATTAAAGTCATCTTGCTGGAGATGACACCTCTTTCCAAAGCATCAGGGACTTTATCTGGAGATGGTCATTGCACCAGGACGTAAGTGCCACCAGAGAGAGCCATGTTTATGTGGTTCCCTGAGGCAGCTCCATGAATCAATGAACAAATCTGACGTTGGGACAATTCCCCAAGTTGTCACCCAAGTTGGTTGGCATTTGTCACCCAAGGCATCAGCGAGAACAGACCATGACTTGTGAGCTTAGGTCTCCCAGCAGACTCTGAGGCCTGGGTCTCAGATGACTCCCACCCACCCCTCCAGGGGCACACCAGCCTACCTACACCCCCTTCAGCCCACCCACTTCCATTTGATGGTAAAGGTATCACAGAAGACTGGCAGCATCTTCTAAAACCCTAGTGCAAAGCTGAGAGCAAAGTCTACGGCCATGTTCTTCGGGAGCCTGGGAAGCGTCCCTAATCTCTCTCCTGCCCCTGGCCTGACACCCCTTCCCCACTGTCTTCCCATCACAGCAGCCAGGGTGGTCTTGCCAAGACTTAGATCATGTCACTTCCCTTCTCAGAACCCTCCAACAGCTCCCAGCTTCACTTAGAGCCAAAGCCAAAATTAGTTCTAGAGATTGCTTGGCCCCACCTGCCCCGCCCTGCACCCCCCTCCTGCCTGTCCTCTCACCCCAAAACTGCTCCCCCCACCCCCACCCCCTTCCTCTCTCGCCCTCCTTGCTCACTCTGCTCCTAGGTACCTTCTGTCTCAGAGCCCCTCACTCTTCCCTCTTGGCCTGGAATGTGACTCCGTCCATCCCCACCAGGTCCTCTTCTGTCCCCAGTGCCTCATTTGTTTCTTCCTTAGCACTTACAGCACTCTAACCGGGTAGTTTCTGTATCCTGTTGATTATCCATCTCTGTCCCCAAACTGCCTGGGGGTTAGGGGGTGGGGTGGGGGGTGATATTTCTGTCTGTTTGCTCACTGCTGGATCCAAGAACACTGCCTGACACACAGAGGTTGCACCCTAGATTTGTTGAATGAATGAACGTAAGAGTTCCCACCAACCCCTCATTTGCTAACTTGTTCTGGTCCCTGTCATTCCCTTTTTGAGAAACCGGAACTCTAAGACCTCACTCGTTTTAAGGGACCTCACTGGTCCGATGGCAGATGAACACGTGCGTTTGGGAATGCTACCGTCTAAATAGATGGGCTGGTTTCCTTTTCGTCTGGCTTCAACTCTTTCTTGACCTTTCTGCTTCATCTGAATAATATGTTTCAAATGTTTCTTTCCAAGTAGCTTATACACTAGGGGTATTTTTCAGATTGTGTCTTCTGAAAGCAGCAGGGAAAACATCTTACAACGTTCTAGGTATGGCTGTGCTTCTGCCGGGGGATACAGGACGACAGGTTGGGTCTGGCATCCTTCCTGCAGTGGCGCCCAGGACTAAGCGGGATTTTGAGAGTGGTGGGTTGGGATAAGGCCCCCAGGGACAAGTTATAGTGACTGCAGCAACCAGCTCTCTTTCCAGTGGAGGGCGGGGGAAAGGATGGCTGAAGGCTCCTTTCTTATCAATACGGCTGCGATCATTTTTTCAAAGTGATGACCTCAACAAATCACAAGATGGAAATGGAGCAGAGAAAGTAACCATCTTGATAAAGAGGGTCCGTGTAGGGATAAACCAATGGCCCAGGCTCTGAAAAGCTGAAAGTTCAGAAGAGCTTGGAGTCTGCGCAAGAATGAGCAGACGGGTGGGTAGATGGACGGTGGACTTCCTGACTCAGGTTCCGTTTTTCTAGATCCAGAGAGCATCCTCTGAAGCCCAAATAGACACTTTGGTGATTTTAGGATAAAAACTGGATGTTCCACTTGACACGTTGGTTGGGAACCTTGCCTGTTGAAATAAATCCTTGGCAACTGGCTACCTGGTGGCTGTTAAGGGAATTCTGAATTGGGCATGGGGCCCCCTTGGGTTGGAGGGCACGTGCTCCAACTCTAAGCTCCTTCTTTTTCATTCAGTAGGATCTGATAAGTAGCAGCAAAGGCTGAAAGCCGCAGTGAATGAGGATCAGTGTTTTTTGCAGAAGTCTCCTCCTCCCAACTCAGAGAGCTTGGCACTCAGTTGCTTTCCTGGGATGGCTGAGCCACAATATGAGAGTTTTAGAGCCTGCCAGGATCTTAAGGATCATTGCATCCCCTCTCATTTTATGGGTGTGCTTCTTTGCTGCAGCCTGGAGAAGGGAGTGACTTTTCCAGGGTTGCAGCAAAGTCAGGTCTAGAACTCAGGTGAGCCAGGCCACAGTGGGTGTGGCCCCAGATGTGGGCACCTTTGTTCCCCAGGGGCAGGGGGTGGGGCAGTAATAGGGAGGTGTTTGTCTATTCAGGAGACAGTCCCAATTGTAAAGCCCATTGTTTGAAACCCAAGGACCAGGTGCTACAAGCCGGAAGACTTTTCCTAGATGCCACAAGTAGGACAGGTAGCCTACCTTCCTGCTCCCAGGCTGCAGTGAATGGGAACCTGGTACTTCTCCTAGAAATTCCCAGCAAAGGCTGCATTCAGGGTGAGGAGGGGGGAGGTGAGCCATTGCTGTCTCCCCTGCCACCCCGGCTTTGTGGCTTTCATCACACATCAGTTGTTTAATGCAGCTCTTTTGGCCTGATGACTCTGGGTCCCAAGATTACCTATCTGGACCCTTCTCCTCTCTTTCTCCTTTTTCTTATTGTTGTCAGTACGGGCCTGACTCAGTCTGAGATACACACTGCTCACCTCCCCAGATCCCTAATCCGTTCTACATTGTCTTTCCTCTTTGTCTTCTGCCTCCCTTCCCCAGTTTCAGCCAGGCGCACGGTCTTTGGTCAGGTGCTTTCTTGCACCTGGATTGCCCTTCTCCCATCCCTCCTGGTTGAAACTCCTGACCTTCTTCAAGGCTCACTCAAATGCCACCTCCTTCATGAAGCCTTCTGTGAACCCCTATTGTAGATAAATAGCTCTGGGCTGCTTCTGTTTAGTGTCTCCCCCAAATTCATGTCTACCTGGGACCTCAGAATATGACCTTCTTTGGAAAGAGAGTCTTTGGAGATGTTATTAGTTAGACATCTCAGGATGAGGTCATACTGGATTTAGTGTGTGCCCTAAATCCAACGACTGCTGTCCTTATAGGAAAATGAGAGGATACAGAGACACAGAGAGAGACAGAGAACCAGCCACGTGGACCAGACCAGGGAGCACCAACCAGGAGCTGACAGGGGCAAGGAAGATACTCCCCTAGAGCCTTCAGAGGGGTCCGGCCAACAGCTTGACTTCACGTATCTGGCCTCTAGGACTGTGAGAGAATAAATTTCTACTGTTGCAAGTCACCAAGTTAATGGTAACTTGTTAAGGCGGTCACAGGAAACTAATACACACAGTAATTTGTGCTTTGACTATAAGCTCTTGGCCATGTCTCTGTGTCTTTTTTCATCTTTGTGGTATCCATCCCTCTCCAGGTTCAGAGCTGCATCAAAAACCCGACAGCCTCAGGCAGGTTTGCTGGACTAGGTCTCTCCGAGATGGTTGTCCAGAGATAATTGGGCCTGGGCCTGCCCCTGGGCCAGGAATGGGAAGGATGTGGGATTTGCTGAATGGATGTGATGGAGAATAGAATTCACACATTTCCATAAAGGGCTAGTTCCTGGCAAGCGGCTTTAGGAACAGGTCTGTCGACCCACAGACTGTGAACGCAATCAAAGCAAGGCAGGTATAACTCTGAGCCAGTTCTCACCCTAGCTCCCTGACATGGGTCCCTGAGTCCCGGCTCTACCCCTCTTCCACGGAGGAGCTGGGCCCTGGTATGTTGCCCCTACCTCCACGGGTCTGCAGTCATGGCCCACGGCTCTAGTCCAGCCGCTTGCCTCAGACTGGACCGGACGCTGGAACAGCCACTGCAAATACTTCTAATCAATTCACTTCTCTCCTCCAGGAGACACCTGCTAAAACCATGACAAGGTCAAAGGCTGGAAGCTGGGCTGGCCACTAGCTGGCCAGGAGCCTTGGTGGGAGAGGGGTGGGTCCAAGCTGTATGAATGCTTTCATGGAAGGAATTCCAGGAGGACACAGAAAATGAAGAAGGAGAGGAGTGGGCAATAACCCAGCAAGAATCTGCCTCTTAGAGACCCAGACCACGGCTGGCCCTGCCCAAATGAACCTCGCCCATGGTGGGTAAACGGAGACATCTCCAGGTGAGGAACTTTCTAAATCCCAGTGCCTTTGTGTCCCTTTAAGAAAAACCCTCATTTGCGTCACCTTTGCCACTCAAGCTGCTCTAGCATCCACAAATATTGCCAAATCTTGTTTGACCCAAGGTCATTATGGGAAACTGGGTTGTCAGTCCCCCCAAAAGTCAACAGACCTCTTTTGGACGTGCCAGCTGTTTGCAGAGACCCTGGTCCTCCTCCCTTCTTTCTCTTTAGGGAACCTTTCCTCTCAGGTCCACTCCCACCCAAACTGAGGCTGGAAGGGCCTCTACGTCCACCCCTGGGGAGGAGTAGAGTCATTGAGGTTCATCATGGCTCATCTTGGTCACCTGTCTTGCATCACTGCAGCCTGCGGGTGGCGCCCCCCTCCCCAGCTCTCTCCAGCTGCTCCAGGACCACCTGGAGCCCACCATTCACATTCAACCCTCTCAACCATCTCCCATCAAGTCCCCACTCCACAACACTTGGCTTTTTGTCCCCAAGTCCACTGGCCCCCAAACACTCCTACCACTGGGGGTTGTCCCACTAGGCCCCAGATGGACTCAGGCAAGAAGGCTTGGTTCCAAATTCCCCACCGTGACAGCGAGCAGAAAGCTCATTAAAAAGTAGCTCCAGTAATTGGTCAGCTAATGATGAATTATAGGAGGGCTCTTGGGCACCCTGACTGGTCTGATGACTGAATCTAGCGTGAGTGACTGGAGGTTTCATAAGCCTCATGGATCCTGCTTCTGGTGACCCAATACCAATTTCAGACATATTTCCCATCGGCCCTGGGTTTATTCCCTGGGAGAGGATATTCATTCCAAGTTAGGTGGGGCATGGTTCCCAGTATATGGACCTGCGGGTGGCTCTCTGTACTCTTCTACCTTCCTCGCCCAATTCCACATACTTCTTTCAATTTAGGCTTGTTTATAGTCAGTCAAGTTTTTCCAGATTGGCTAAAAGAGTTCTTCATATGCCGACTGCAGCCAGATACAAGAACAGAGAAAGAGACCCAGGCCTTGGGCCAGCTGGAAGAGTCAGAAGAAAGTTTCTGTGGGATGCGGACAGCTAAGGAATGACAATCACATGCAGTTGTCCCAGCCCCCACCCCCTCACCCCACAAGGACATCCTCATCTGCCACCCCTCCACAAAGAGCCTCGGGAGCCCTTCAATGGGGCATCACCAGGAGGAAACGAAACTGCCGAGAACAACTTTTACTTCTCCTTTTTCGGGGTGTCCAAGGGTTAAAAACACTTCCGAACTCCCCTTCCAACTGTAAGGTCAAGCAGCTGTCCAAACCACCCAAGGAGAAGCAGGAGCTCCGGACTGCCGACCCCAGCTCACTCGGCCTTGACAGCCCCCTGCCCAACACGTCCCGCCCCGTGCCCTGCTCGGCCGCCAGTTCCGGGGAAGGAAGAGTTAATCGGCAATCGGCTTTGGCTGATAGTTCAGGCTCCAAAGTTCAGTCCCAGTCAGAGCCACCCCGGAGGAATTGTAAATCTCAGGGCAGTATTTAACAAAACAAAAGCAACCTGGAATTACATGCAGGTTTGGTTTTCTACAGTACATATTTACTTAATCCCCTAGGTATGTGGCTCGATGTCAGATCAGCTGGCTTTGCCGGCCCTTTACCCCCCTCGCTCACAACAGTTTAAATTTCAAACTAATTCCCTGTTTTTGCTCTTCCTCTTCACAAGGCCGGCTGGAGACAACCCAGCCTGCTGGCCTCAAATCTCCCTCTCTATTGCTCTAGTCACTGGGTGAGTCAGCCTGGCTTGGGTTGGAGTTGGGTGACAGCTGGCTCACCCTCCCCACTCTGGGGCACAAGGTCTGGGAAAACTGGAGGAAGAGGTGCTGGGACTACCAAAAAGTTAAAGGCAGCGCTTGGATGTATGTGTGGGGGGGGGCTCATAACAGTGCCACCTCCCCGCTTGATCAGGGGGGATCCCCTCTGGGGCTATATTTGGGTGGGGGGCGCAGGCAGCATTGAAATGAGAACAAGGGCTCTTTATCAGCTGCTGGTTACCCTTATCCCTTCCTTCCAGATTTCCAAACACCTGGGCCTCCCAGTGCCTATCAGCTTTAGGCTAGACCATCCAAGACGGCTTCCCCAGTTTCAAGCCCAAACCAAGTTTCTGCTCTCCTCCAGCCTCCAGAGCTGCAGCCGCCCAGGTTGGGACTGGGAAGCGGGTTGCCAAGGAAAATACGAAGCGCCAACTAGCAGGCGGCTCCCAGCTCTACCCAGGAGCGCACACACCCTGCACTCACCAGGGTGGTGGCAAAAGAGGGAAAGGCGAGGGGGAAAACGTAACACCTTCCTTTGGGAGGGAGGAATGGAAGAAATGGATAGGTCAGCTAAGTTTCGAGGTGGCGGTGAACAGCCAGCCACAGATCCCAAAGGAGCCGCTGAGCTCCGGACCTGCCAAAGTAGACAGCCCGGTGCCCGGGAAATGTACAAGGTGAAACTGACTAGCTCAGCACTCGCGGGTGGCGCAGAAAAGTAGGGTGGCCGGCGACTTTCAGACCCTGGGTGCGGGTTCCCGCAGCGGCAGCAGGTGGGCGAACCCCCAATCCTCTCGGTGCCCCTCGCCCTCAGCCTCCACCCTCTGGAGTCGAGACGTCCCAGTACCTTTCTGGCGCCGCGTTCTGCGAACTCGCGAGCGAGCTGGCGCCCGATGCCTCTCCCGCCGCCGGTGATGAGGACGGTCTCCCGCGACAGGTCCCGCAGCTTGGCGGGCAGCACCAGTCCGACGGCTGCTTTCACCACCAGATAGATCATCTGCAGAGGGAACACCACCAACGCGCCCAGCCGTTTCCACACCATCCTCCGCGCCGCGGAGCTGGGCAGCGGGGGGTGAAACTCCCCGGACCGAACAAAATAGGGCTTAAAAAAGAAAACACTCCCAAACAATAATAAATAAACCGAACAAGGGGGAGAGAGGCGTCCCACCTGGCCACTCTTGAAATCACCTCTTCCCAAATGCAAAGCAAGCACAGGGTGAGAAAAAGGGGGGGAAAAAAGATAAATCCTCGGAACGAGAAAAAGCGTCTCAGAAGCTTGGGACAGTAAGAGGGGTGGAGGGGAAGCCGGAGGTGGAAAGTTCTAACAAGAACTTTCTTGCCCCAGCAGCCGTTTCGGCTGGGGAATTCTCAGGTAATGTTTACAGGCTGACAGAGGAGTTTAGGCAGGGGAAGAAAAAAAAATGCACCAACCACACGCGCGCACCCTGCTACAGCCCCGCGGTTTCAAAGTGCAAGATTAAAAAAAAAAAAAAAAGCCGTTTCCAAATTGTAGCGCCCCCCCCAACCCCTTCTCCGGAAAAAAAAAAAAAGTGGGGGGGGGGGGAGGAGTGCTTGGAGCTCCCAATTTCAGCCCGCGAAAGTCTCCCGACTCATTGCTATTCTTGGGCTCAGGAAATTGCTTAAACGCGATCTGATTGCCAGCAACGTGCAGGAGAAGTGGGGGGTCCGGGTGTCAGTTTCTTTACGTGCATGGCTCGCCCTCGCGCGCGCTCGCTCTCTCCGGCTCCCTCCCTCCCTCTCTCCTCCAACGGAGGCTGGGAGTTGCCGCGCGATCCGGCTCCCTCTCTCTCCCTTGTTAGCATTTATTGCCTTCTTTTTGTCCTTTCCAACTTGGAGAGGGCCCTGGTGCGGAGCGCGCGTGGATCGGACGCCCTCGTCTGCGCCGCCTTATCCATTTGCTCCCGGGGCAGCCGCGGAGCGGAGCGAGAGGGCGGCTCTTTTTCTCCCCCATTTTTTTTTTAATACCCCATTAAGTCTGATTGACAGTTAAAGTTGTTCCGAAGCTTCACTACCGTTCCTCTGAGTGGCTGCCGCGGGCTCCCCTCCCCCTGCGCAGTCGCAGGGCGCGCGCGCGGGCGCGCACACGGGCTCGCTCCGACTCGCGCTCTCCCGGGGCCGGCTCCCCTGTCTGCAAGCTGGGGCTTGCCGGCGGCGTCCCTGAGGGCTCGCCGCTGCAACTCGCACACGCTGGAACCGACTCCTGCGAACCGTCTCCGTCCTCGAGATGTTTCTCCTTGCCCGGGACGCTGTCTCCCCGAACAGGGGCTCCTGTGGGCCAGGTGATCGCCCCTGCGTGCCGGGCACGGCCCGGGGGAGCTCGCGCCTGCCTTGATCCATCCAGGTCGCCCAGGGTTTATTTCGGGTCATTTGGTCACCCCCTGCCTCCAGGTAGGACCAGGAAGCCACTTTCGACCTTTCCCCAGGCGCCTCCTATCTTCACTTAGAGTGCACTTTCTAAGTCTGCCCCGAGTCCGTCACGTTGCTTGCGGGGAACAGCCTGGGGGGAGGGGGAGGGGGTTTTGCTTTGAGGGGCGGGGGTGGGCAGCATAAAGGAACCTCTGCCCCCAAGGTGCCAATAAAATCTCTGTAAGATTAGCTGGGAGCATATTTATTGCTCATCTGGGCTAGGATTACCTTGACTGACAGCAATTTCCTTAATAACAAACGCCTGTAAACAAAACATATCAAACCAGTGCCCCCTGTCTTGTGCTGGCAGCGACTTCTCTTTGGGTCTCCCTGGGCTGCTTGAGTGGGGCACCCACCTTGTAACCTCCTATTTCCCCCAGCAAGAATGTCTTCCCTGCTGGTGGGTGGGACCCAGCTAGTTACAGTTGCCTGTTGCAGGAAGTCTGTGAGGTGAGTCACTAAAAAGCAGCTTCAGTTAAAAGTGCTGATGGGGCTTGCCTCCTGCTGCCCCCGATGGTCCCAGGCCAGGAGGAGAGAGGGTGAGCCAGGAGCTGCCCTGTAATCTGGGACAGCGGTTCTCCAGCGAGAGGCTTGTTCAGACGAGGAGTGCTGGGCCTTAGCCCCAGACATTCTGATTCAGCAGGGCTGGCTGTGCTGGAATCAGGTCGTTGAATGCCCCGCCTGGTGGCTCTGCTGAGGACTGGGTGAGAAAGTCACTTTGAGGAATGCTGATTTGGGGAGAGGTGGCTGGGGTTTACCTCCTCCCTGGGCTGCAGAAGCCCTCTAGTTCTGGGGAGAAGTTTTACAGGTGAGGTTTTCCTTCCGTGTGAATTGGGAAGATCATTATCTGGGTCTCTGGAAGAGCAAGAAGGGTTTGGAAGAGTGGGACTGGATAAGACTGTCCTACACTGAGGGCGTAGATTCTGAAATTTAATCCTCCCACTGACCTTCAGTGGCGGTATTATTATCCGCATCTGCCAGGTTACCCTGCCAGGAAGTGCGGGAGGGAGGGATCCAAATCCAGACGTGGTTCCTCTTCCCGCCCCACCCCACCCGGGAAGGAGGGGAGGAGAGCGGTGGAGGACCAGGCTCCCTCCTGCCTCCATCCAAATCTCCAAAAGAGTGATTGAAGGGCAGGCCATTGCCTTGATCTGACTCCCAGGCCACGGCTAAAGGCAGGCCTCCGTCAAAGTGTCGGCCTCCTCCCACCTTGGAGATCTGTAAAAATAGGGAAAAAATCCCGACCCTGGAGAGACAGGCTCTTCCCACCCAGCGGTGGCTGGTGTCTGCCAGGCCTGCCAAGAAAACAACTGGGAAAGTCTGGAGCTGGAACCCCTGCGCTCCGCCTGTTCTCATCTGTTATCCTCGACGCCACCTAGTGGTCGGGATGCGGCACTGCGCCTTCCAGCTGCCGAGCCTCCCGTGTTCCTGCCACCCAGCTATCTCTCCTTTCACTTCCAGTTTCTCTCCACCTAAGGGTAACGCTCCCAGCCTGAAAAGGCTTGCAAAGATCATGGCTCCACTTCCCCACACACCTGCTGCTTTGTGGAGGAGGAAACTGAGGCACAGAGATGTGAAGCAACTCATAAACGCAACAGCGTGTCCCCGATTCCCACCAGCTAACCCACCCTGTCCAGACGCCAGACCCGCTGGGTGACCGGCCACCAGGCCCCACTGACATTTGCGCTGGGTGTGAGACGGAGTGGGAAGGGGGTCTAGAACCCAGAGGGACCGTCAGCATATCAGGCCCTTTACGTATATTCTCACTGAATGTCCAGAGCAGCCCGAGGGGGTGGGCGTCACTGTGCCCACGTAACACAGGACGAAACCCAGGCCACGCAGGGTGCCACCCTTACCTCTTCCAAACATCAGGTTTGGGGTGGAATCACAAGAAAAAGGCTTGGTGTTGGACTGCTGGCTGGGAAGCAGACACCTTTTTCCTACACGTTCCACCATCAGGATGTGGGTTTTGTGGGCCTGGCATCCTGTGAGCCTCAGGCCTCTTCCATCATCAGTTGCCCAGAGAGGTGCCGTCTGTCACCTCCTGTGTCCCCCAAGCTCCCCCCCCCCGGGAATATGAGGGCCATGGGGCACTGTGCTGGGGGATGCACAGTCCAACGGGTTGGCCCAGAGGGTCCCTGTCACTTGGCTTCAGTGAGAACTGCATGGGACACTTTCCCTCCCCCTCCTCCCCCTAGCTGTATTTTTTGCTCTTGGTACCCCCTCCTCCCTTAGGTGGGAGCAGGGGGTGGGGAATTTAACTCCAGTGAAGTTTGAAATTTCACATCCCAGCCTGGGGAGAGGGCCCCACGGTTTTCTCCCCTCTCCTGAAAACGTGAATGGAGCCTTTGTGGGCTAGATGGAGGAGGGAGGTGAGCTGCAGCCTAGGGAACTAACTTTTTCCATGACTCAGCTCTCCCGGTGTGGGGCGGGCCGGGGAGGTGCGAGGACCCAGCAGGGCAGGCTGGAGCCGCCTTCCAGCCCAGGTCCAGGGGCCCCAGGGTTAGAGGTGGGCCCCCAGGAGAGCCAGCCCTGTGACCTGCAAGGGAGCTTGCTGGCTCTGGACGGGCCACCAGGCTTTAACGGCCCCCGCTCCTCCAGGGCTGGTCCCATCTTTTTAAAATTATTTTTTATTTTTTAATTGAAGCATAGTTGATTTACAGTGTTTCAGGTATACAGCAAAGTGATTAAGATATATATATATATATATATATATATATATATATATATATATATATATATATATATGTATATATATTCTTTTTCAGATTCTTCTCCATTATAGGTTATTACAAGATATTGAGTATACTTCCCTGTGCTGTGTAGTAGGTCCTTGTTGTTTATCTATTTTATATACAGTAGTGTGTATCTGTTAATCCCACATTCCTAATTTATGCCATCTGTGGCATCCCTAGAGCCAAACACATGAATGCTCTTGTGTAGTCCTTTCACCAGGAACTTTCCTTATCACCATCTCAGCAGAGAGCTGGGAAAACAAACAGGTCTCAAGCCTTGCCTTCTACTTATCTGAGGCTTAGGGAGTTAAGAAAATCACTTAAGATCACATAGCTAAGAGATGGAGGTGGGCTTTGAACCCTGGTCAAATGCTCAGCTCTGTCTCCTTTATCCACGAATGTCTTCGAGAATGTATAGGATCACCTGGGGAGCTTGTCAAAACGCTGATCCCTGGGCTCCCAGCCTAGATGTCCCGAAGCAGCATCCTAGGCTGGGGGTCCAGGTGTGTGCACGCAGGTCAGGGTCCCAGACCCTCCCAGCGCTGCCTCTCCATGGCCTCTCATCATCCCAGCTCCTGCACGAAGCCTTCCTCGCCTCTTCCACCACTGCGCAAGGTTCTCCCTCCTTGAACTGAGTTTAGGGTTAGTCATGACACTGAGCCCTGACCCATAGCTCTTCTGGGCCAGCGGCTCTTGTCAGCTCCACAGATACCTAACGGGGAAGAAAGCAGAAGCTGGAGGAGTAGAGGGTGCCTTCAGTTGGTCAACCGCTCACTCATTCGTGGAGTCTCTCCCTGCGGGGACCACAGGGTGGGAGGTAAGGCAGGAGGGGTCAGAGTGGAGGGGCCATGATTCTGGCTTTTGGAGCCGGGCAGCTCGGGTTCAGATCCCAGCTCCGCACTCGCGTGCTCCCATCCCCAGCTTCCTCATTTGTAAAGGGAGGGTAACAAGGAGGGTAGGATTAGCTACTCATAAAACCCCAGTAAACGCCAGCTCTCATTTTCCCAGGGGCGTGGTGCCTGCTTGCTGGGGACCCAGTTCACACCGACAGAGATGCAGGGCGTCCGTGGCTGGTTCCTGGGCTGCCCCAGAGCAGGGCCTCTGGATTAGCCTCAGCCGAGGACTCCCTCGTTTCACCTCGTTTCCTTCCCCCACTGCACACCCGCCAACACACTCTCCAGGAGCTTTTTCCTTGGGCCAAGGAAACCCGTATTCATCTGGCAAGGTTTTCTTTAGCTCATGTGGTATTTTTTCCAGGAAGCTCTTCCCGGCTGCCCCCTCTGCCCCCGGTGCCCACCTCCCCAGCCAAGACCAGCCCAGGGATTTCTGCTCTTGGCCCCAGTATTTCCCTCTCTCCTAGCACAATCACACTGCACTGTAACTGCTGGGTTTCTCTGAATCTCGGGAGATTCTGCACGGGAGCTTCTCAAGGGTAGGGGTTGGGTTGGCTTGGTGGGCCTGTTGACCTGTGTATCGGAGCAAGGGTTGATGCTCTGCTGTCCCCATCTGGTGGCAATTTTGTCTTTACCTTGTGTTTTGCAAGTAACTTGCTGTCTCTCAAGGAGGAAGTTGAGCTGCCTCGGGAGCAAAGATAGTGAAAGATTTCAAATGTGTTCATTCATTCATTCATTCATTCATTCGCTTATTCATGCACTAAATATTTATTGAGCAGTGACTGTGTGCCAGGCCCTGTTCTAGCAGATGGAGAGACAGCAGTGAGGAAAGCAAAGTCTCTGCCCTCGTGGGGCTGGCGTTACCACATTGCCAGGAAGTGAAGAGTGCCAGGAAGAATACAGGCAGTGTGGGGGACAGAGACATGAGGATGAGGCAGAGAGAGATGGGGGTGGGTGGGGGACAGAGTGATGGATGCGGCTGGGCAGAGAGAGATGGGGGTGGGTGGGAGACAGAAATGAGAGTGGGTTGGGGACAGAGAGATGGGGGTAGCTGGGCAGCTGTTTATGTAGGGTGGCCAGGGAAAGCCTCTCCAAAGCGACACTGGGGCAGAGACCTGACTGGAGTGAGGAGGGAACTGGAGGAAACCTGGATGCAGAGCCCAGGTGGAGGGAGAGGAAGTCCACCGTGGGAGGATGCCTGGTAGGCTGGAGCAGCCAGCGGGGAGGGGTGGGGAGGGGGAGGAGGACGTGGGTGGGGAGCTCACCTGGGGTCTCCATGCTTGCGTGGACCTGGACCAGCAGCCTCAGCGTCACCTGGGTGACGTGTGGGAAATGCAGAATCCCAGGCCCCACCCTGGGCCTCCTGAGTCAGATTCTGCACTTTATTTACGGTGACCACCAGGCACGTTCTGTGCACGCTGACGTGTGGTGTTTGAGGAGTGCTGAGGTAGGGCCCCGTAACCATGCGGGTTCCGTCCTCAGTGTGACAGGAGCAGAGGGGTGACGTGAAGGGAGGTTTCAGAAGCAGCATCCTGGCCACGGTGTCCAGAACAGCCTGTGGGGAAGCGAGAGTGGACGTGGGGCTGGTGGTGAGGAGACCGCGGGGTGTTCGTGTGAGAGACAGCAACAACTGCCAGGTGAACGACAGGTGGACAGGACACCTAGAGGCTCTGCTACCACAAGTGCCCAGTGAGGGGACCACCCGGGAGGTCCCAGCTCTGCAAGGGACACTTCTGCTGAGCAGGGTTTTAAAACCAATAACTTGGCGCACAGACACACAGACACACACATAGAGACACACAAACATGCTCACACACACACACACACACAGACATATACATAGAGAGGCACTCACACACACATACACACACACACACTTTATCTGACCATTGCTGATGTTGCCCCAAGCAGAACAGCCGGCAGTACTGACTGAGGAGATTGGATCTGGAGAACCTTCTGGTCGAGCAGGAACCAGTGTTCCATGCAGTTAAGAGGGGCTGCCTTGGGAGGGGGTCTTCGTGGAGACAGACACCCTGGAGGACAGAAACTGGGTGACGGGGTGAGCTGTCTACCCTGCCAGAGGAGACAGAGAGGGGAAAGCAGACTTTGGAGGGTGGAAAATCTCCATGGGGAGGGGACACTTGGTCTGCAAAGACTGGAGACGTTTGAAAACCTTATAAAACGCCTCCCCTTTCTAATAGAGAACGTTTGCCAAGGGGGCCCCTTTTCTCCTTGCTGAGGCCTGGTTAATAGGACAGGATACTCAAAAAAAAAAAAAAAAAAGCAGAATGACTCCGTTCAGTCCAGGAAACCCCCCCACCCCCTCACACAGGTGTGCGTTTTCCATGGACTCAGGTCGCCCATCTCCCGGCCCGTGTCGCTGTCCACACGCGCTCACAGGTTTTCTTTTCCATCACTGCGGCCCAGGGAGGTGGGCTCTGGGGCTCCGTGTCAGTGGACTCTGGGGCAGGCTGTGTTTATTCTGGCTGCCAGGGTTGGGTGGAAATGCAGGCCGGAGCCAAGGCTGGGAACGTGGCAGGAACACAGACGGGGTGGGGTGGGGTGGGGTGTAACCTGAGAGAGCTTGGGCTAAGGCCAGGAGGGCACCCAGCGGTCATCACCTGCCTCCTTCTGCCTCCCGGTTGGTGGGTCAAATACTTCTAAATCAGGGTGTGGAGTATGGGTGTGAGGATGGCTCTGCGGCTGGCCAGGCTGGGCTCAAATCCAAGCTCTGCCCCTTATTAGCTCTACAAGCTTGGGCAGTCTATTCCCCTTTGTACATTTTTAAAAAATTTGGTGGGGAGGTAATTAGGTTTATTTATTTATTTTTAGAGGCAGTACTGAGGATTGAACCCAGGACCTCATGCATGCTAAGCATACACTCTACCAATTGAGCTACACCCCTCCCCTTATACCCCTTTCTGAGCCTCAGTTTTGTCATCCCTAAAATGGGAATTTTGCCACGGACTGAGATGATGTCTTTTAACATCAGGGAGATGCTCAGCAGGTGTTCTTCTTCCTCCTGGCTTCATGTCCTCAAGGAACGCACTATCTGGGGTGGGGTGGGCGTGGGTGAGGAGCCTGAGAGGGGAACTGTCCAGGGGGTAGATAAAAGGTGAGGGAAACCTGAGTGGCAGGGGTGTAGAAAATCTTCCTTGGAACTGGAGCTGGGGTCATAGGTATCCTAACCCTGGACCAAGAGTTGGCAAACCTTTCCTGTGAAGGGCTTTGGGGGACATACATTGTCTGTTGTAACAACTCAAATCTGCCACTGCAGCAATGGATGATATGCAGATATAGACAATACGTAAACAG
The DNA here is from genome assembly GCF_048773025.1 of Camelus bactrianus. Lineage (NCBI taxonomy): Eukaryota > Metazoa > Chordata > Mammalia > Artiodactyla > Camelidae > Camelus > Camelus bactrianus. The sequence goes on along the minus strand of NC_133551.1, from coordinate 70,963,090 downwards.
ATGATGTGTAAATAGACAGCATGTAAGTAACATGTAAATAGACAACATACAAGGAGCTGTAACACACCCTCTCTAATGAACATGGCTGTGTTCCAGTAAAACTTTATTTATGGACACTGGAATTGAATTTCCTATAACTTTCACATGTCACAAAATATCATTCCTGTCTTGATTATTTTCCAACCATTTAAAAATGTGAAAACCAGAGGGGAGGGTGTAACTCAAAAGTACCGTGCGTGCTGAGCACGCACAAGGTCCTTGGTCCAATCCCCAGTACCTCTGTTTAAAAAAAAATTTAAATAAATAAACCTACTTGCCTCCCCCTACCAAAAAAAAAATGAGAACCATACTTAGACTTGCAGACTATACACAGAAAGGCAACGGGCCAGACTCTGCCTGTGGAATATCGTTTGCCAGTTTCCATCCTAGACCACCACCTGACGTCAGGCAAACATCAGTCTCTCAGGGCCTCAGAGACGTTGAAGTGTGAGCCTCAGAGAAGCAGAATCTGTTTTCTTGCCCTCGTTCTGGAAATGTATTTGTAAGGACTGAGCCAAGTTAATGTCCACTGTAAGAAGTAGAGGGTCACTGGAGAAACCAAGTTCACTGAGAATTTTTTTTAAAGCAATAAAGAGGGGTAGGGTATATATAGCTCAAGTGGTAGAGCGCATGCTTAGCATGCACGAGGTCCTGGGTTCAATCCCCAGTACCTCCTCCAAAAATAAATAAGTAAACCTAATTACCTCCCTCCTCCAAAACAAAAACAAAAACAAAAACCCCAAACAAACAGAACTTAAAAGGGGGGGGGGGAGAGGGGATATTAAATAAAAAATAATTTAAAAAATTTTAAAAACAATAAGAGCGGGAGGTGTAGCTCAGTGGTAGAGCACATGCTTAGCATGCACGAGGTCCTGGTTTCAATCCCCAGGACCTCCATTAGAAAAATTAAATAAATAAATAAACAAATAAATTGCTGTACGCCTGAAATTAACATTGTAAATCAACTACACTTCAAGAAAAATTAAATTAAAAAAAAAAGCAGGAGACTTGAGAGTCATGAGAGTCTAATGATGGATTGAAGTCATCACAGCTAACTGACATTTACTGAGTGCCCATCATACCCTGGGTGCTGTTTCCAGCTCAGTGAGTCCTAACCGAAGGGGTACTAAGACCCCAAGTGTTGAATAACCTGCGTGAGGCCACAGGCTGGTAAACATCCCAGAGGGAGGCAGAACCTGCAGGGTCTAACTCAGGACCCTGGTGTCCACCCTCTGTTTCTCCTCAACAGAGAACCTCCCCTGAGGTTTGTTATCCCTCTGCTGTTTATCATGAAGATGCCCAAAGACAACAAAGAAAGCCCAGACCTCGCCTGCAGATGGGGAGACAGGAGGCCTCCTGGTCCAGGCACTCAGGACCCCGGTTCCTTTGCCACATCTGGTCAGCTGTCTCCCAGCGGGCAGATTCATACTGAGAGGGCGCCGGCCAGCTCTGGCTACACTGTTGAAAAGCCCTACTTGGGCAGTTATTGCAATAACTTATTATACGTTGCCATAATCAGTTTCTAAAAACAAGTAGGAGACAGACAAATGGAAGTGGATATATTTCTAATATGAAGGTTATGCCCCTTCAATGGGAGAAACATAATAATATTTGTTATCGTTTTACCTTTCACTGAGCTCTTACTAGGCACTGGGTCCCATGCTTTGCCTAGATCCCCTCGAGTAGCCGGCACAGCCACCTGCTGAGGGGACACCATTGCATCCCCACTTCACAGATGAGGAAACTGAGGTCCAGGGAGGGGGAGTAATTTATCGCAATCATGCAGCTTTAAGTGTTGCTGGGACACGGATGGAATAATCTGATCTTCTGGACATTGTGAATCTGCGGCCTCAGTCTGTGCTTGTTCAGCGTGTGCTGGGGGGTCAATGGGAAGGAAAAGCTAAACAAGAAAACCCCCAAAGCACGTATGTGTGTGATATTGACAATCTGCCACAGCATTAGAACTTCAGCCGAAAGGGCAGGGTGTAATTGGGAATTTTTTACTTTTTGGGGGGCTCAGTGGGACTAGAAGTCTGTTTTCTCAGTCATAGCGGAAAAGCCCTTAAAGTGTTAGGGAACAAATTCGTGTCACCAGGATGGTTCCACTTTTGGAAAGAAAAAGTCTACAATCCACACTTGTATTTATTTAGTTACCGTTTGGTCAGGATTTACCAAGTGTCAGGCAGCTTACTAAATGCTTATATTCATTGGATTTAATCTCATTTAATCAAAAGAGCCCCTTGGAGGTGGGCTGTGCATTCTCTATTTACATCTGTGGAACTGGAGGTCAAGCAGCTTGGCCAAGGTTGTGGAATCACTGAGTGGCAGGTGTGGAATTGAACTTGAGCTCAGTGTTACTTCAAAGCCCATTCACTCCACTTCTTTCTCTCTCTGCTCTGGACTTTGTCTTTCTCTCTCTCTTTCCACACACGCGCATGCAGGCACACAGGCACGCGTGTACCCATGCAGGTGTGTACACGCAGCCACGCACAGAAAGGGGATGCATCAGAATGTCAACAGGGACTGTCTGTTGTTTTTTTTTTTGGGTGGGGGGGAGGGAATTAGGTTTTATTTATTTGTTTGTTGGTTGGTTTATTTGTTTAATGGAGGTACTGGGGATTGAACTCAGGACCTCGTGCATGCTAGGCATGGGCTTTACCGCTGACCTATACCCTCCTGCCCACACCCCAACAGGGACTGTCTCTGGATGATAGCAATACATGTAACTTTTCATCTTCTTATATCTTTTTGCATATCCCCAATCTTCTCCAATGAGTTTACATTAAGAAAAATCCACTCGGTGATCTTCTTGCACAAGTATGCTTACTTGAGAGTCAGCAGGATACTGGAGTTCTGGTGTGAGGCCGCAGAGCCCCTGACCACGGGCCTCTTTTAAAAAAATCTGCTAAAAAGTAAGGCGGGGGAGCGAGAACCTTTGCTTCTTGGAACTCTCTAATCCATCCTATAATACCTTGCTTTGTAGGAAAGTTCTGTGCATAAATCCCATAAAATCCCGTAATGTGGAGCTGACACTGAGCCTGCCCAGGACCAAACCTGCTAATGATCATGGCTCGCCAGGAGCCTGCAGAAGGATCAGACATGTCACAACCCCCAAGCCTGCCTCCCGCCTAAGCTCTTTCTAATAAGGACTCTTTTCATGAGTTTATAAAAACACTTTGTTCACATCACGTTGGGTCTTTATTTCATCCTACTTGAATGTTGAATGTCTGGGGGCCGGAAGGGGCTGAGGCTGGCCCTGCTTTTGGGACCCAAAGAAAAACACAGGTTGGTAAATCCAGCGATAATGACCTACCTCCCGGCAGGACTGGACCTTCTGGGCGGCTGCTTTGGGTGATGAGGGTGGCAAGACTGGGATAGGGTGGAGTCAGTATTGGCTGCCCCCCACCCGACCCCCCTGTAGTGGTACCTGGGAGTGGGTGCTGCCCTGCAAAACTGTAAATGAGTTTGAGACAGCCGTCTCCTCAGATTGAACATGAGAGTTATATTAATTACCTTGCTGGTCTCTGGTAAGACCATAGAGGCTGCCTGACACTGATGGGTGTCCTTCCCTCCCTCCCTTGCCCCCGCCATATTGCCCCCAGATGGTTCCCTACTGCTTAGGTTTTCATAGCAGTGTGTTTAAAAGGTTTTAAACTATAGGTCTGAAAAAACTTACAGGGAAACCAAGAATTCCCGTGTTCTCTTCACTCACGTGTTAGTTAACGTTTTACATTTGCTTTGTCTATTTGTCCTCTGTCCATCCATCCACCCATCCATCATCCATTATCTATATATTTTTTGGCAATACACTGTGGACCCAAATCCCCAATAATCCCAAATACTTTGGAGCATATTTCTTAAAAACAAGAGCTTTCTGTTCCATAACTGCAGTCCTTTCTAATCAAAATCAGGAAGTGGACATTGATACAACTCTCTTCTGTAATCTACAGGCCTTCTTCAGATTTTGCCAGTTATGTCACTAACATCCTTTATAACAAAAGCAAAACAGTCTTTTCCGGTCTGGGATCCGGTCCAGGAGCACACGTGGCGCGGCCTTGCTGTGCCTCTTTGGGTGCCTTCTATCTCTGGTCTTCTGCGTTTCTTTGTCTCCCATGACCTTGACGTTTTTGAAAAGCACAGGCTGTTATGGGCTGAACTGTGTCCTCCCCAAACTCGTGTGTTGAAGCCCTAATGTGCAGCACCTCAGGATGTGGCTGTGTTTACAGACAAGGCCTTTCAAGAGGTGATTACATTGAAATGAAGCTGTTAGTTGGGCTTTAATCCAACCTGTCTGGTGTCCTTATAGGAGGAGGAGATTTGGACCGAGAAAGAGACCCCAGAGACGTATGCACACAAGGGAAAGACCATGCGAGGACACAGGGAGAGGGTGGCCGTCTGTAAGCCAAGGAGGGGGGCCTCAGGAGAAACCACACCTTGATCTTGGACTCCCAGACTCAGACCTGTGAGAAGATACATCTCTGTCGGTTAAGGTGCCCAGTCTGTGGTATTTTGTTATGGAGGCCAGAGCAACATAATCCAGAGGGCAGTTATTCTGTAAGGCATCCCTCAACATGGTCCTGCCTCCTTTTTAGCTGTTCCTTCTTGCCATCCCAGATCCTCCTTCAACTTCAATAAAAAGCAACTCCTATGTGCCAGGCTGTGCTGAGAGCGTTACTTGCACGGCCCTCAGAACAGCCAATTGAGGTGTGTATTACTATTGTACCCACTTTACAGATAAGGAAAACTGAGCATGGAGGGCTTAAGGTCACACAGCTAGGAGGTGGAGGAGCCAGGCAGTTTGGTCCCCGGGGTCAGTGGGCCAGAAAATGTGGGTCCATGAAAGGTAAACTAATTTGAACTACATGATACATAACAAAGAAGATGAATTCACCACCCCAGCAGTCCTGTACATCAGGTGCAGATGCTGCAGAGTCCGGCTCTGCTTGTAGGGAACACACATCTGTACTTCAAGGTCCCACTGACCCAACTTCACTTCTAATGAAGTTCCTCTAGTTCAGCACCCCCCAGTAGGCCCTTCTCCCCTTTTTTTGAACCTATTGGAACAGTAACAGCTATCATTCAGTAGGGGTCTATTATATACTGGTTTCTGTTCTGGGAGGTTTATAAATATAATTCATTTGTTAAAGAGAAAACCACAGGCCCAATATGGCGTCACTTGTGCTAAAGCCCGTGATACGGAACCTAGACTTAGTGTCTGACTTAATGGCTGTTCCGACCTCCCCCAGAAATGTAATCTTAATCAACCAGTTTGGAATTTTCTGGGCAGCACCAATGAGGTCGTCTGTCCTGTGGGCCCTCTCCATCCTCCATCCCCTCCGCCACCATCAAGAGGCAATCTGTGTGATAAAGACCCCTGCTTCCTCGCCCCCACCCCAGATGTCTTGGCCCCAAATAACCTTTTCTTTTCCTCTTGCTAATGACTTCCTCGCCCTGCCCACCTTTCTGGAAAAGCCTTCCATTTTGTACCACTCCCCAGGGCAGTTATTCCACGATCCAGGTATATCTTTTAAAAAAAAATATTAACTGGTGTAGTTTTTTTCTTTGAGGGGGATCATTAGGTTTATTTATTTATCTACTTATTTATTTTAACACACTCTACCACTCAGCTGTCTCCCTCCCCTCAGGTACATCTTCTAGTGGTTAGATGAGACGGAGCCTGATCCATGAATCATTGAGTAAAATCAATTAGACTTTCAAATTTCCTGGGTTGGATTTCATTTTCGTAACAATTTCATGCTCACAATAACCCCGCTGTAAGAGGCAGGCACAAAAGCAATTTACAGATGAAGAAACTGAAGGCAGAGGTGAAATAAACTGTCTGAATCTTACATCAGCTTGAGAGCGTCTTGAAGGTATGGGCTGGGCGGGCTTTGTGGTCATGTGACCTAGGCAGGCATACACGGCCCCACACTTGGTTTAAGGCTCTACATCTTGAAATCCTTAATAATTTTTGAAGGAGGACAATGAATTTGCATTTCGCATTGGCCCTGCAAATTATGCAGCCAGCCCTGTGTCTGGCTCCCGAGACCTTGCACTGTTTCTGCTCTGCGCCCACTGAAGATGGCTATCTGAGTGCCAGAGACATTTTATTGCATGTGTTTATCTACATGTTGGTCTCCCTCCCCAGCCTGGGGACCCCCAGAGGCCGGTTGGTGTCCTCAGCACCCAGCACAGAGCTTGGCACAGTGGAGATGTGCGGGAAATGTTTCCTGAGCAAACTGACTAATGAATGAACAGACTATTCTGAAAAACAGAACAATTCTAAAAAACGAATATGCAGAAACCTCAATTAGATAGAGTCAGGAGACCAGAAGGGGGCGCTCTCATGCCCTGTGATGATGGCTGAGCCCAAGAGGAAAAAGACTTCTCTTCTTTCCTGGTACCAAATCGGCTAATGAGAAGCCATGGACAAATGGTTTATAACAGCCCCTCCCAACTTCCTCTTCCCCTCTATAAAAGAGTTCTTCCCTTGCAGTGGGGGGATGTGCACGTGGGTCACCATGGTTGCAGACCTTGAGATGCAATTCTCCGCTGATCCCAAATAAACCATCTTTTCTGGAGAAATATCCAAAAGTCTGTTTTAGATCAACATAACCGAGACAAAGGAGGGCCAGGCGCCCAAGATGGAGATTTTCCCCAAGGCTGGCTTGGGAGCAGAGCAGCAACTTACCATGCTCTGCCTCTTACCTGCCCCCAGATTGCGACTTTCAAAGTAGTCCCTTGTCTGTGGCTGTGGCAGCTTGTGGAGAAGGGAGGGGAGGATGAACTGGAAAGAAAGGCTTTACCCAAGGAAACAAAAAGACTTCTGTTGTGGACCGGGGAGGGTGCGGAGCAGGGAAGTGCCTGCTGCTTTGCATAAAAACTTAGCTCACCTAAGCCTCAGGCACTCCCCAAAGGCAGCCTGGATTTGGAAAGCCCGGTCAGTTTCCTCAAGGACTCACACAGATGCTCCTTTCAGAAGGTACAGAAGCCACCCAGAGAGTTCCCGATGATCATGGGCTGGAGAGCAGCCAGTCCCTCCTCATTTCTACCCACCCTTCAAGTCCCAGTCAAGTGCCACCTCTTCCCAGAGCCCTCCCAGATTGTTCCAAGGTAGAACTGTGTGTTCACACCTTGGGTTTCTAATGAATTTAAAATTAGAGTCTTGGATTCCCTTTACAGGAATTGACTCCCAAGATGATGAGGACATAAATAACCAACATGGCTAAAGCCTCCATCTCTCAAGTTTCAGGCCCTCCCCTCCTCTGGGTGTTTGCTCAATGTTGCCTCCTCCACGAGGACTTCCTGGAAGCCCCTAAACACTATGACATCACCTTGTCCCCATTTTGCATCCCCATGCTCTCTGTCTCCTTCTCTGCCTTATTTTTCTCGGTAGCCCTTCTCATCTGACTTACTGTATTTAAATTATCTGTTTATTATCCGGGTCCCTGCACTGGGTGTCAGTTGCCTGGGTGCAGGAATTTGTCGGCTGATCACTGTTGTGTCCCAGCACCTAGAACAGGGCCCAGCCCATAGCAGGTGTTCAATGTTTACTGGGTATGTTACACCAAAAGGGGAAGGAAAAAAAATTCCTGTTCTTGTTTTACTCGAAAGATAAGAATTCAGACAGGAGACTAAAGCATTGTGTAGGGAAAAATCTTAAAGGTTTTATTAGCAAAGGGAAAGTACACGTCCAAGAACAGGAGGCGGGCTGATCCAAGGGCAGAGAGCAATGGTCTTTGCCCCTTGTCTCATACCCCGACTTAGAGGTCGTTTCTTGATTGATCGACAGCTCTTGCCCCTGGAATGCTTAGTCATGCTCCTCCCCTTGTGTGCATGTCCTTACCCATGATGCACACGGAAAAACCCATGGTGAGGCCTAAACCACAATGCTAACTGGATTACAGTGAGCATTGGGGTCATGTCTTGGTTAGGTCTTTGTCGCCAGCATGCAGTTGTGGCTGTCGGGGTCTAAGTGGTTTCTTGCTGGCACTCATTTAGAGGAAGTAAAGCCCCTTTATGCTGAAGGTGGGCATATCTCCATCTTCTGGACTAGCCTCCCTCTCCTCCACCTTATCTGCCTGGTGCCCCCACTTAACCTAAGTAGCTAACAGGTGGGTCAATTCCCATTACACGGATGAAGAAACTAAGACTTGGGAAGGTTGAGTCACCAGGATAAGGTCATGTGGCTGGTGAGGGGCAGTCAATCTTTCATTAGAAACCCACAGGAGCTCAAAAAGTCAAATGGCCCAGCCATTCCTGTCGTGGGTATACACCCAGGAGAAATGAAAACGTATGTCCACACAAAAACTTTTACATGAATATTTGTAGCAGCACTATTCACAATAGCCAAAAAGTAGAAACAACTCAAATGTCCAGCAACTGATGAATGAATAAAACACATGCGGTATGTCCATACAGTGGAATATTATTTAGCCATAAAATGAAGTGCTGGTATATAATGACACGACATGGATGGATCTTGAAAACATGCCACATAAAAGAAGCCAGACTCTGAAGACCACATATTATATGATTTCTTTTATATAAAATGTCCAAATTAGGCAAAACTCTTACAGATAGAAAGTAGATCAGTGATTGCCTGAGTTAGGGAGGAAGTTTGAGAAAAATGATGGATGAACTGCTAGTGGGTACAGGGCTTTTTTGGAGGGTGGGGTGATAAAAATGTTCTAAAACTGATTGTGGTGATGATTGCACAATTTGGTAAATATATTAAATGCCATGGAATAGTACATTCTAAATAGGCAAATCATATAGCATGTGAATTATATCTCAATAAAGCTGTTTAAAAAAAAACCCCATGAGGGCTCCACGATGTTGGAGCGGTAAGATGTCCAGTGAAAACAGACGTGGGCCCCTGCCCTCCCTCCTCACATGCAGTGGGGAGACAGAAAGAAATCGTTGGTCACAAAAGCAAATTTACACTTGCAGGGGATCTCCCAAGGGAGAGGGAGATTCAGGATGCAGTGTGCAGGGCAGGTGAGTGGGGGCTTGCCCAGCGCAGGGTCGATGGGGTTGGGGAAGCTTTACTGGAGGTAAGAAGGCCACCCAGGCTCCTTGTCCCCCAAGCTATCCCGTTCCTGTGCAGTCGGGCACACCGTGGACGTGGGCCTTGTGTGTTTCAGGCTCCACTGGGGCAGGCAGGAGCCCCTCCCTAGGGGCTGGCGTCTTGGGCCCTTGTGGGGATGACTCATGCTTTGTAAAAGCCTGGGTGGTTGCTAGACTGGTCCTAGTCCTACTGTAGTGAGCTGAAATGCGGCCCTCCTAAAGATGTGCTCACATCCTAATTTCCAGTTTGTGGCTTAATTTGGGAAAAAGGTCTTTGCAGATGTGATTGAGCTAAGAATCCAGATCATCCCAGATTATCCAGAAGGACCCCAAATCCAATGATATGTCATTATAGGAGAAGAGAGAGACAAAGAGAAGAGGACACCCACGTGAAGGCAGAAGCAGTGACGGGAGTGAGGTGGCCACAAGCCAAGGAGGACCAGGAGCCGCCAGAAGCTGGCAGAGGTTGGAGTGCGGCCCTGCCCACACCTTGACTTTGGGACTTCTGGCTGCTAGAATCTGGCTGCTAGAGAGTAAATTTCTGTAATTTTAAGCCATGTGGGTGGTCATTTTTTACAGCAGCCCTTGGAAACGAAGACACCTGCCTCCTGCATTTACCAGCTGCCTTACCTGGAATGACACATTTCTTATGCTCCTGAGCCTCGGCTTCCACATATGTGAGATGGGGACACCCCAAGTGCCTAAGTCACCGGGTGTGTGAGGACTTGATGTACGATGAGGACAAAGCTCTTAGGGAAAGTCCTGGTACCCTCCCTAAGTGCCCCTCACTTGTAGCAAGATTTCAGGTTATACACCAAACAATTCTGGCCCTGACGAGTCCTGTCTCTCTGCAGGGGCACAAAGGAACTTTAGAAGTCCCCATGCCAGCCTCCACGCGTGGTTTGTCACACCTAGCACAGGACCCCGGGCTCATCACGGGCCATCAAGTTTGTGTTGTACAAAATGGTGCTGATGACCCCTTGTGATGTCATTTTTCACCCCCCTAAAAGGGATAACAGGATCTCTAAGTGGTCGGAGCATGGAAATTGGTGGTAATGACCCCCCACGATGTCATCTTTAACACCCCATTAAAGGGAAGGCAGGATCTCACAGTGGTCAGACCACAGACTCTGAGTCAGACTCCCTGCGTTTAGATTCCTGCTCTGTGACTCACTTGCTGTGTGACCTTGGGCAAATTTCTTAACCTCTCTGTGCCTCTGGTTCCAAATGAAAAATGGGCATGATATGCAGTGTGCCACTACCCCATCATGTCTGTAAATGCTGGTGTGAGAAGATGCCATGTGGAGGTTACATAAACGTCAGACCCAATAGAGAGGACATTCCTTTGAATTTGAAACCTAACCAAGTTTCCACTTGAGGCCAAACTGCCTCTTCACGGCTTGCCCCCGCCCTGCCTCCAAAGGGAAGCTCACCCCCCACTCAGGCTGCACGTTGCTCAGGATTTTCCCGGCCAGCTCTTGTGAAGCCTGGGAGCAGTAATGAGCGCCTTGGCACTTGCCGCCCACATTTCTGGAAGACGCACCCAGCTTCGCGGTGTGAGCCCTCCCAGGCCAGAATGGAAATGCGGCATCAGCATGGGCTTAAAGATCAAGTCGAAAGGTCTGTTTTCTCTAGGGCTCCACCCCCTGAATTCTTGGGATTCTTGGTTAACGGGAGTGCCCCCAGGGGGCCTGCTTCCAGGGCTGAGCCAGCAGAGCTGACTTACCCCACACAGGGCTAGGGCTGCAGCCCAGAGTGGGATGGGGTGCGGAGGGGGCACCGAGGACAAGGATTCCCGCTGTCCCACGAGGCCAGGGCATCCTGCTGGGGCTTAGGCCCCACCTCACCATCCCCAGCAAGCTGGCGTCCTAGAATTTTGTCTTGTGCAGAGGGCAGGGCTGGAGCTAGCACACAGCACACCCCAGGAAATGTAACACCACTCCTGAGGGACCAGCCTGGGGAGCAAGGGACGCTGAGCCCTTCAAAAGGGGAGCTGGCGTCTGGGCTGCCTGCCTGCCATGTGATCTGGGCAAGTTTCAGCCTCCCTGAACTCTGGTTTTCCCAGGGGTAAAATGGGGTTCACAGCATCACCTCCCAGCACTGGGTGGAATCCTGGCCACCACCTAGTGTTACTGAAGAATAGGTTCTAGTCTGGCGTGCGAAAGAATTCAAGTGCGAGGCATAGTAAAGTGAAAGCAAGTTGTTTTAGAGAGAGATACACTCCATAGACAGAGTGTGGACCATCTCAGAAGGAGAGGGCGAGGGGGAGAGGGAGACCACAAGGTGCGGGGTGCTAGTTTTCATGGGCTCGGTAATTTCATGTGCTAATGAGTAGGAGAACTAATCCACCTATTTTGGGAAAGGGGCGAGGATCTCCTGGAAGTGGGTCCTGCCTACTTTTTGACCTTTTATGGTCAGCCTAGGAGCTGCCATGGTGCCTGTGGGTGGGCCATGCGGTGCAAGGTTTACTGGAAGACGAATGTTGCACCATCTTGCTTCTAACCAGTTTGTCCTGTTCTCAACTGCTGTGTCGTTCCTTCAGTGGTTGTGCCCTGACCCCTTCCCCCTTGTCTCCCTAGTGGTGTTTGGTGTCCTGAGGAGACAGACTCTGGGGGTGTCTGGGGGAGACGGGGTAAGGTTGGAGCCCAGCCAGGATGCCCTGTCTTCTCAGCACAGTGGGAACCTGGGCTGGCTGTGTACGGGAAGCAATGAGTTGCCACCCAGAACGCCCTCTATTTTTCTTCCCCTCTGGAGTCCGTGTTTGGAAACTTGATTCAAAAGCCTGCTGTGATCAGCGATGCTCCGTGTGGCTCCGGATTTCCAATTCCAGAAAGGCATCTATCCATCAGTTCAGGTGTGGCGAGCAGCGTCTCCATGCAGGCACTGGCCTCAGGAGGCAGGGAAGACCTGGAGGGTGAGCCTCCCTCTGTCCACCTGTTTGTCCCTCGGTCCACCTTTCTGTTGGTCTGTCTATCCTTCAGGGAGTAGATGGGCTGAGCCCTTCTACTTCCTGGCTCTGTAAATGTGGGCAAATTAATTAGGTGATTGTGGGCCTCGATGTGCTTGTCTGTAAAGTGGGGATGACACCAGTACCTACTTCTTGGGTGGTTTCTGGCATTAAACAAATCCACACAGGCGAGGGACTTAATAGCTGTGCTGGCTCATGGTAGGCACCAAACTGGTGTTGGACCTTATTTATTAATATTATTGTTATTGTTGCTATTGAAACTTGCACAAAATTAACATCTGGCTTCACACACTTGGCAAAAGCTTCTTCAACTTTGGCAGTGATCTTGAATGCAATCTTGCATGAATCTATTTCACAGCTGTGCATTCACTTCAGTTGGCTCTTGGTAGGACACGGGCTTGGCAGGTCTCAGTAAATGGCAAACATTTCATAGTTGCATTACTGCCTTGAGCAGCTAGAGTTCCAGCCACAAGCAACCCCACTGAATAACTCAACAGCCTGTGCTTCTTAATTTCCGCTGCGTTTGGAAATTTCAGGATGACACTGCATACTCCCCCTGCTGTCCTCACAGCTCCCTGAGGAGCTCCCTCAACCCTCAAGTTAAATCCACGCCTCAGTGAAGCCACACGGGTGGAGGTCATGGGCAGAGAATGGTCTGGGAGTTAAAACCCCAAAGCTTTGCACTCTCCTTGTCCTGTTTGTCCCTTACACACCCTATATTGGGAAGAAGGATAGTATTGGTTAAGATTGTGGACAGATTAAGCTGCTTAAATCAAAGCCCTGCTCTAATGGCTGTTAGTCTAAGACTGCCCTTCTTTGAGGCTCAGTTTCCTTATCTGTCAAATGAGGATAATGATGCGCTGTCACCTAGAAGCTCTACTGAAGAGTAAACAAGATAAAGGGGGAGGGAAATAGCTTGGTGGTAGAGCACATGCTTAGCAAGCATGAGGTCCTGGGTTCAGTCCCCAGTACCTCCATTAATAAAAAAAGATAAACCTAACTACCCCCACCAAAAGCTTAAAAAAGTAAATAAATAAAATTTTAAAAAATCATGCTAAAGAAACATTCACTGATTTCTCTCTTGTTAAAGTGTTTTTATAAAAAATGGAAATTGAGTTCCAGTCAATGCCTCTTTATTAGCTTTGTCTTGAAACCTATTAATATGATGAATTCTACTAACAGATTTCCTAATGTAAAATTATCACTGTATTCCAGAAATAAACCACTCTTGGTCATGATGATCATTATTTTAATGTACTCTCAGATTCTATTTGCTAATAATTTGGGATTTTTGGAAAAATATTTACAAATGAGCCATATCTGTAGCTTTTTTTTTTTTTTTTGGCAGTTTGTCAGGTTTTGTTATCAATGTTACTCTTGCTCCAAAAAATAATTTGGAATGTTAACAAAGATGTGGCATAAGTGGAACGCTCCTTCATCATCGATAAAAGGGCAAAATGGTAAAACCACTTTGGAAAAAGATTAGCCAGTTTCTTATAAGAACCAGACATACACCTGCTCCGTGATCCAGCAATTCCATCCCGAGGTGTTTATCTAAGAGATGTAAATACATATATCTAAAAAATGACTTGTGACAAAGGATGTTCATAGCAACTTTATTCCAGTAAAAAAAAACTGCAGATGGCTGAGGTGTCCATAAACTGAAGAACGGATGCACAAACTTACACATTCAGATGATGGAATGCTACTTAGCAAGAGAAAGGGAAGCCCAGAGATACACAGGACAACAGGAATGGATCTTCAAAATACTGCCCTGCGTGAAAGACACTTTACAGAAAAGATCACATATTGTGTATTTCCGTTTATATGATGCTCTGGAAGAAGCAGAACTAATTCATGGTGGAAAAAAATGCAGACCCTCTGGGTGGAGTGGAAGAGAGGATTGATTCGGAAGGAACATGAGAAACTTTCTGGAGCGGTAAGCCAAGCATAGTAAAATATGAATTGTGGAATCAATGTAGTGAGAACATAGGTGTTAATGGTAAAATTCTTTCAATATTTCTGTAAGCTTGAAATTTTTTATATTAAAATATCAGATAAGAAAAAGTAATTTGAGATTTCTGCTTCCGACTGTAACAGAATAACTGGTAATGGAATTATGTTCCCGTGGAAAACAAGTCTAGACAGCCCAGGTCTAAAACCACTAATCTGCTTTCTGTTTCTATGTTGCCTGTTTTGGACATTTCATAGAAATGCAATTATGCAACATGTGATCTTTTGTGATTGGTTTCTTTCATTTAGCATAATGTTTTCAAGGTTCATCCACATTGTAGCATATATCAATACTTCATTCCTTTTTATAGCTGAATAATATTCCATTGTATACCACAATTTTTTTGCCCATTCATCAGTTAACGGGCATTTGGGTTGTTTCCGCTTTTTGGCTATTTACAAACAAAGTTGCTACGAGTATTCATGTATAGGGTTTTGGGTGGACATGTATTTTCAATTCTCTTGAATACTTAAGTAGGAGCAGAATTGCTGGGTCATGTGGTAACTCTGTTTAATACTTTGAGGAACTGCTGAACTGTTTCCAAAGGGACTGGACCATTTTACATTTCCACTAGCAAGGTAGGTGAATTCTAGTTTCTCCACATCTTTGTCAATACTTGTTATTATCTGTCTTTTTTATTATAGTCAGCCTCTTGGGTGTGAAGTGTTATCTCATTATAGCTTTGATTTCAGTTTCCCCAATGGCTAGTAGTGCTGAGTGTTTTTCATACACTTATCGGCCATTTATATATCTTGTTTGTGTCTATTCAGACCATTTGCCCATTCTTAAATTTGATTACTTGTATTTTATTATTCAGTTATAAGAATTTATATATTCTGTATATGTCATTTATCAGATATATAATCTGTAAATACTTTCTCCCTTCCTGTAGGTTTTCTTTTAACTTTCTTGATGGTGTCCTTTAAACCACAGAAGTTTAATTTTGATGGAATGTAATATATTTATTTTTTTCTTTTGTCTTTTGTGCTTTTGATGTGCCTAAGAGGGCTTTGCCTAATCCAAGGTCACGAGGATTTACTTCTGTTTTCTCCTTAGAGATTTATAGTTTCAGCTCTTACATTTAGGTCTATGATCCATTTGGAATTAATATTTGTGTATTATGTAATGAAAGGGTATAAATTCATTCTTCTGCATGTGAAGATAGAGCTGTCTTGCTACCATTTCTGGGAGAATTATTATTCTTGCCCCATTGAATTATCTTGCCATTCTTGTCAAAATTCAATTGACCGTAAACATGACGGTTTGGTTCTGGTCTCTCAATTTATTGCGCTGATCTGTGTATCTATCCTAATATGCTGGGGACCACACAGTCTTGATTATAGTGCTTTTGCGTTAGTTTTGAAAAAGGGAAGTATGGATTCTTTTTTCCAACTGTGTTCTTTCTTTCAAGATTGTTTTTGGTATTCTGGATCCTTTGTGTTTCTATATGCATTTTAAGATCAGCTTGTCAATTTCTGCACCAAAAAAAAAAAAAAAAAAAAAAAAAAGACCGCTGGGATTTTGATAGGGATTGCCCTGGATCTGTAGATCAATTTGACAGGTTTTGAGGGGAGGGTATAGCTCAGTGGTAGAGCCCGTGCTTAGCATGCATGAGCTCCTGGGCCTGTTGTTTATATCGCTTGCTTATTTATTTGTTCGGTGACTTGGATGGACTATTTCAATAAATTCTGTTTCCCTCTGTGTGTAGCTCTGACTCAGGGGGTGCAGCCTCGAGCAGCTTATGATCAGACCAGTGTTGAATCACATTGTTTTCCTTTGGGCCCTCGACTTTCCCTGACCTCGCTGGGGAAGCTGTCTGCCTCTTTGGTGTCACACCCAGCCATTAGTCTCCACTAATTGCAAGAAAGACTCTATTGTTTTCACCAATGCTCTGAGGCACGAATTGTTCCAGGAGCTTCTCTAGGCTCCTGGACTACGGAGGACTTTCCCATCCTTGGATCCTGCTGCACATGTGGCTTTATTTTTTAACTGAAGTATGTAGTCAGTTACAATGTGTCAGTTTCTGGTACACAGCACAATGTCCCAGTCATGCATACACATACATACATTTGTTTTCATGTTCTTTTTCATGAAAAGTTATTACAAGATATTGAATATAGTTCCCTGTGCTAAACAGAAGAAATGTTTAAAAATCTATTTTTATGTATAGTGTCTAAAGCTTGTAAATCTCAAACTCCCAAATTTATCCCTTCCCACCCGCTTTCCCCCAGTAACCATAAGCTTGTTTACTGTGTCTGCGAGTCTGTTTCTGTGCTGCAGATGAGTTCATTCGTGTCCTCTTTTTTTCTTTTCTCAGATTCCACATATGAGTGATATCATATATTTGTCTTTCTCTTTCTGGATTTTTTAACTCTGCGTTCCTGCTAGGCAGATGGCTTCTCCTGCAGTAGCTTCCCCTTCCAGGCCACTTGGGCTGTTTCATTTCCAAGTGCTCTGAAGTGGCTTTTCCTAGCACCCAGGAGGGCAGATTTCCAGGAAATGTGGGGGGTGGGGGGCAGGGGGAGGGGTAGATGCCAGCCTGCCTCAGTGGTACAGCAGCAGAGAAACTATTAACCAATTCAATGAGTCACACCAGAGCCTCTCCAGGGAGCTCTGGGTCTCCATCCAGTGGGGTGAGAGGTGGGCTCTCCTGTGGGCGCTCTTTTCTCAGGGAAGAGTTGTTCCTTATATCTGCCTTTCCTCTGAGCTCTCATTACTTTGCTAGCCCTAATCTCCTGTGACTCTGTCATGGTTAATAATTCCTTGCATCGCACTATTCCTCACACACCGCTGGGCGCTGGTGAGGCCCCGTGGTCGGCAGAATCCTGCCGTCTGCGCACCCAGAACCGGGAAGCAGAGCCCTTCTCTCCTGAGATATCTCTCCAGTACCCTTCGGTGCCAAGGGACAAAGGGAAAATATTGAAAGGTTCCAGCACCATTTTCAAGAACAGGCAAAAATGGTGTTTGGAGCTGAGAGGCAATGAACTGATAACCGACAAAAACTCAGATGTCCAACGGTGGCAGAAAGGGACAGAAGTTGTGCTATATTCAAGCGATGGAACGCTAGACAAGGATGAGAACGAATGAACCGATATTTACAACACGGAAGATGCGCGCAACACAGTGTTCAGTGAAAGAAGCCAGACAAAAAGGGACACTCTCTGCATGATTCCATTTGTATAAAATTCAGACACAAGCCAAGTGAGTCTTGGCTTTCAAGGAAGGGTGGTGGTTACCTCTGGTGGGTGTAGTAACTGGGAGAGCGGGCGGTGGTGACAGTGAGAAGCGATGTTCTAGATCCTGGTTTGGGAGCTTGGTTACTTGGGTGTGTGTACTTTGTGAAAACCCCTCAAGCTCTGTGCGTATGATTTAAGCACTTGTACATATGCACATGTATGTGCACATTTATTTATTATAGCTCAACAGAACTGACTTGAAAAATGAGAGGTTATTTCCACACCCGTGTTCATTGCAGCCCTGTTCACAATTCCTCAGTCAGGCGCTGTAATGATCTCCTTCTTACAGGAGAGGAAACGACATGCAGAGAACAGACATCACTTACCTGAGGCCACAGAGCCAGTACACAGAAAAGGCAGGATTCAAGCCAGGCGGGCTGGCATCTGGGTGGGTCCTCTTAACCTTAGCTGCACTGCCTTTGTCCGGGTCTGGATGGGAGCATCCAAGTGGGGTCGGGACAGCCACCTGGAACCAGATACACTTTGCCCGCTCTGACCAGATGCCCGTGAGGAAGGCTGGCTGTGTGCCTCCTATTTTATTATTGAAAGATCAGGCCACAGAGGCCTGGGCAGCCCACAAGAGGCCTCTCCCTCGGTGCTCAGGTAGGGGTGCTGTTTGAGTCTGATCTTGACTGAGGCGGTGGGAAGCTCATGTGCCCCGGGTCCCCCCGGTGACTGGCAGGCTTGGTTTTCCTGGTCCCTGTATTCCTTGGGGAACGAGGTCCCTCTGGCTCCCATGGGTGGGGCTGTTTATGTAGAAGAAGTCAGGTCAGGTCACTAGTCAAAGTTAACACAAAAAAGTGGGAGGGAGGAGACAGCCCATAATACCAGCCCAGGTCCTAAGCTCCTCGTGGCCTCGGGAACATGGCTGTCCTGTGGTTTGTGCTCCCAGAAGCCCTGGGCACCTGCTTCCTGGGGGTCTTTATCTGGGCTGTCTTGGAGCTCTTCCTCACCTCGGATGTCCCCCCTACTCTGCAACCTCCTGCCAAGTTCAGTTTCTGCGTGCATGTCCTTCTCCGCGATCACTCTGCTGAGTCTGTGCTCAGGCCCTGTCATGGGCTGGGGCTCTCTCTCTCTCTCTCTGTACCTTGCCCCTCCTTTCCCTCTTTCATTTGCCTTCCCTCTCTCTCTTCAGACTCCGCCAAGAGAGACAGACTTTGCCATTCAGTAAGCTCTCTGTATCTGTGGGTTCCGCATCCATGGATAGAGGGTTGACTGTAAAGGGACTGAGCATCTGAGGATGCTGGTGTCCGTGGGGGTCCTGGAGCCCATCCCCCACAGATACCGAGGGACAGACTGTACTCTCTTTTGTATCTGCTATTCTGTTTCCCTCCCTCTTTCCTTCCCATCCTTCCTCTCACCTCCTTTCCTGCCTTCAACACCAAACATTTGCTGAATGCCAATCACCAGGCTCGTTTCTGAGGATCCCCATCCCAGACCGCTTATAGCCTGGCAGTGAACGAGCCTGCGCAGCCGCAGTATTTTCCACCCTCAGTGCACTTCATGGCATACAGGCGTTTTGCCCCTGCCTCGGCTGTGGGCACCTGGAACGCAGGGACCACCTTATCCATCCTTGCAAGCCCAGCCCCCAGCCCAGGGCCTGGCACCTAGCAGGTGCCTACTCACCATTTGCTGATCAATCACCAGGGAGTTCACCCAGCATGTCAGAGTGGCCCCCCAGCCGGGCTCTGAGCAGGGATTTGGAAACAGCATTTAGAACGGCATACGCCCAGAGCAGCAGAGTTGAAAACAACAGTTTGGCACCGAGTTAAGAAGCGGGCAACTTGACTTAACCACAGTGTCCCAACCCTGGTGGAGACCTGCTTGCAGCCAAACCGTTCACACTGATGACCTGCGGGGAGAGCAACTGTCCCAGGAGGGGAGGAGGAGGCCAAGCTCACTCGCTGGCTGTGTGAGTCTGGGCAACTTACTTCACCTCTCTGTGTCTTGGTTTACTCATCTGTGAAAGGGGAACAATTGTATCTCTCCGCTCAGGTTGGTAAGAGGATTAAGATGCCAGGTGATATGTTCGATGATATTTGGTAAATAAATACATTTGGTAAATAAAGAAAATGTGTTTTTCTGTGCTGCTGGAACGTTTTCCCATGGATGTGGGTGACCCTCAGAGAAACAAACGAGTCTCATTCATAATTACACACGTGCTGCCGACCCAGGGAGGCGGCTGAGCGGGTAGCACTCCCATCTCTCTTGCTCATCCTGGCCATGCACTTCGCTGGAGGTCGGGCTGTCTCAAACCAGGGGCTGCAATCTGTATGCAATTACAGGCTAGTTTGAGGCCCCAGGACTGAAAATGAGGGCCTCAGATGTTCAGGCAGCCCAGAAAAACTGAGATCGTTCCTGTGTTTCGTCTACAGGGTAGCCCACAGCCAAGCCTCTGCTGGGCAGCCACCTGGGCTGCTCAGGGGGAGCTCTGAGATGGGTGTGTGCTTGGCTCTGGAGGGTGAGTTCAGCTTGTGACGTACCGTCCTGGTCCCTCCAGCCTTTCCAGGACACACTGCTCATCACGGGGTGACGTGGGTGAGGATGACGATAGCCAAGTGGGGAATGTTCACTTGGTTCCAGAAGACAGGTAGACATGAGAGGGACAAGAAATGTAAGAAGAGTGGGGGAAACCTAAAAAAGATTTTATGGCCCAGAAATCAGGTGTCTAGTTTTGGTGTCAGGCAACCTTGGGGCTGAGCCCTGAATCTCCACTTGCTAGTTTTGTGGACTAATGTCTTTGAGACTCTATTTTCTCCCCTAAACAAGGAGGGTAGCAAGAGATGCTTTTTATAGGGGTGATGTGGGAATTAAATGAGAAATGCATTTCAGTTGCCCGGCACAGTGATGGGCACTTAGAAAAGGTGCCGTAAACACAGATAATTAGTGGTATATATTATATCAAATCCCCGCAGGCAAAGATATAGCATCTCCTAAAATTATCCATTTAAAAGTGGTTATGAATGATTTCAGCCTCACTAAAAGACAGGAGGACTAAGATAGCAAATGCTACTGACTTGATTTTAAAGGGCAGGCTGCTAGAATATTTTGTAAAAGAGTTTCAATATCCGTCTGAAATTCTGGACTTCAGGAATTCTTAAACTATCGATGCTCCTGTTTATTCTGCAACTAATACATTCTTATAAATAGTAACAGTAACATTTTATAATACTACACTTCTACTATTTAAATATATATATTATAACATTTATGTAAATAATAATTTATAATATCAAAATATAATATTTACATATATAATATATTTATAATATATAAACAATGTTTACTTATAATGTTATAAATAATAATATGTAATCATCAATTTTTTTTTTCACTTGCCTCTGTCCTACGTTACCAGCTCTGGAAAATGTGGACTCACTGTTGAAGAAACATCAAACCAAACCAAATCTGACTTCCTGGATGTTGATGAATGATTATCACTAGATGCTGGGAGTGGCTTCCTTAGGGGTGGCTCACGTGGTGGCGAAACAGGTCCCCTGCGCCTCGCTGGTCACCTTGCTGTCCTCCAAGTCAAGCAGGGACATGGTGGTTTTGTTGGAGTCCCTTTCCGAGGAGTCTCAGCCTTGGCAGCAGGGTAGCTGCGGGGTGGGGTGGGGTTGTCTCCCTGGAGGCGATGCCCTGGGGCATCCCACACGCTGTAGGGCAAGACCAGTGGGTGTCAGCAAGAGAGGAGCTCACCCTTGCCAAGACCCACCAGCGACACATTCCACACGGTATTAGTTACATCTAATCCCCAAGCTTCGCCCTCAGGGATGGGAGACTCCATTCTTCTGGTCTATAAATGAGGAAAACTGAAGCTCAGAGCAGGTAATGCCTAAGGCCTTCCAAGTAGTTGGTGGTAGATAAAGCTAAGTCTTGAATCCAAATCTGCTTGACTCCAGAACACGAGCTCTCTCTAGTTGGACGGTGGAGAATGTAAGTCCTGCAGCTGACTCGCTGACAGCGAGGCACTTGACCTTGGAATGCCTCAGTTTCCCTATCTGTAAAATGGAGCTGATAACTGTGCTTGACTTAGAAGGGTCCCTGAGATGGTTAAGCAAGGTAACAATCTAAATCACTTGGGCCAGTATTGGCATGTTGTGGGTGACTAGTAAGTGCCAGCTATTCTCACTATGTTCACTGTTACCACCCCGGGCTGTTTGCTTTATAGTAAAAACATACAGTCAGTGCAGGATCCGTGGAAGAGATAATCCAAAATCGCTGGAATGCTGTTAGTGCATGTGACATGATGCCATGTGACTATAGCTCATGAAATAGTCGGATATTTGCTTGTTTATTACTAGAGTGAATGTATTAGTCTAAAAAAAAATGGACTTCTTTTCACATTCAGCAAACATATAGCCCTGGTGCCGTTGCTCCCTCCTCCTGAGCCCATGGCGACACCCCTAACTGACCCCGTTACTTGTTTCTGTTGGACACAAATGTGACTTAAGGATCTGTCATAACCCAGGGGGACTGTGATACCCAGGTGGTGAACCGTCTTTGCCATCTCAGGCTGGGAGCCAAAGAGAGCGAGGTTGCCAGCCAAGCTTTGTTCAATTCAGTGTCCAACCACTCAGCCCACTTAGCTCTTTGGCAAATTCATACCATTATTCAGCCAAGAGATTTTGGGGCGAAATTCTAAAAATCCAACCCTTTGTCTGGACACACCCCAGAGCCTGGTGTTCCCTGACAAGCCCCGGGTCCACGCCGAGGAGGCAGAGGAAAAATGGCAAAAGCATCCTGGCAGTTACAAGCGGCAGGAGTCACAGACCATCCAGGTGGATCCTACCCTCTCCTGACCTCTCCCTTTCTTCCTCTTACCTCTAACAGGGGGATATATTGGAGAAGTTGGGAATTTGCTCCACGCCCAGATTCATCCAGCTTTTCCAAGACAGCATGAGAATAGAGGAGGACCCCAGACTTGTGGTAACCAACCTACATTTTGGGACCACACCCATGAGGCTGTTCCAGCTCAAGGAGGCCTCTGCCAGCCCCCGGCGAGGCATCATTTTCTTCCACGGAGGGGGCGCGGTCTTAGGGAGCCTGTGGAAGATGCTTCCTGGCAGCTTTGTAAAGGAAGAGCCCCATCTTCATGCACGATTTTGCCTCCCCCCTTTCACAAGAACCTTGTCGGAGAATCAGCTGCTGGAGATTTTTATAGGGAGCCCAGACCAAGGGCATTGGGCTCAAGTCAGCAGATGGTATGAAAATATTCTTTTCTATGCTGTGACGGTCTTGGTCAAGGAGAGGGTGGTGAAGGGCGTCAGGGGGCTTTATGGCCCTGCAGTGTTGACTCCTCTCCCCTCCCTCACCACGCACAGCCATGGCCTGGTCCTGAATCTTCTTCACCCACAGTATTTCCCAAACCCTGGCATTTCTCTCAGGCTCTGTCAGACCACTGTGATCTGACGCCACCTGCATCCCCTGACCCCCACATCCCAGCAACTGCTCGCCCCCTTCACCCCTCGCCCCTCACTGTCTGATGCTCATTCAGCATCCAGAAAGGTCTCTTAGAAATGCAAGTCAGAACTTGTCAGTCCCACACTGTGACTTTCCAGGATCCTGAGATGACACCAAACTCCTCCCCACAGCTGGCCGGTGCTGCTGGCCCTGGAGACCTCTCTGACCTGGTCACCCGGGTGTCCCGCCTCCCACAGTGATCCACTGTGCTGCAGCCACACTGCCTGTCTCTCTGTGCTTCGGACACCCTGGCTCCTTCCCGCTCTGACTCTCCTGCACTGACTCAGCCTCCAAAGTTGTCCCTTCCCTCCCCACTCTGCATGGCTGGCGACCCCTCGTTTGTTCTTCCGGTCTGATCTCAAATGTCCCTCCCCAGAGAGACCTCCCTGGACATCTGACCTAAAAGAGCCCGCCCTGCCCACTCTCCTGCACTACCCTAACCGCGGCCCCCGCCTCCAGCCCTGCCACCATTCTTTAAAATTTTCTTCATGACACTTGTCACAATCTGAACTCATCTCGTTCCTCCACGTGCTTCCTTATTTACTATCTGCCTTCCCCGACTAAACATGGAAATTCCAAGAGTGCAAGAAAGACTTTTATCTTGTTTGTTGCAGTATGCCCAGGGCCAGGCCCATGGTTTTATTTTTTGAATGAATGTACAAATGCGTGAATACATAGATGGATTGATGGGTGAATAATTGGGTGAAGGGATATTTTCATGAACCAAAGAACAACTAGGTGGATGGACGGAGGTTCATACGTGAGAAAATAAACCCCACATTAAGAGGTGGGCTTTTCCCGGAATAGAACTTCCCTGAGACGAGGGTGTG
Source organism: Camelus bactrianus (assembly GCF_048773025.1). Classification (NCBI taxonomy): domain Eukaryota; kingdom Metazoa; phylum Chordata; class Mammalia; order Artiodactyla; family Camelidae; genus Camelus; species Camelus bactrianus. Next base: position 70,939,471 of record NC_133551.1, on the reverse strand, counting down.
CTGCCACCTGGTGGTGGAAATGTGATATCTGCATTTGCTGCCCTGATTCTCTCCCCTTTCCGGGTTAGTTATGAACATCGCCCACCTACTGGCCCCACCTTTGCCCAAGGTCACGCTTCCCTTTCAGAGGCCCCCAGGAGCACCCCATTCGCGGGCTGAGACTGTTACCCTTCCTCTGTGGAGGGAAGATGCTACTTCCAAAAGTAAAACCAGGGCTCACTCAGCAAATGTTTACTGAGCACCTACTTTGTGTCGAACCCTCCCTGATACAGGCGACAGTGTGGAGAGGCCCTCGTGGGGCCGGACAGTGAGAGAGAAACAAACGAGTCGGGTAATTTCACATCGTGAGAGTGCAGGGCGACGGAACAAAGAATGACCCGGTGCTGCTTCAGTTCCTCCAATCAGAGGAAGCCTCTTCCAGAAGGCAGAGTCTGAGCCGGGTCTCACCCGATGAGGACCAGTCGACCCTACTGAGGCCAGGAAACTGTGCTCTAAGCTGCCAGGAACAGGGGGAGGCAGGCGAGGCTCTTGCCTTGGGCTCCATTTAAAGGGGCACCCAAACCCCCAGCAATCAAGATCAATATTTCTGTGCAATATTAAAAAATCAGTATTAATGTAAAAAAACTAAGATGAACAATATATCAAATATACCAACGTTTATCTAAAAGCAGGTTCCCACAGGGCCAGGTAAGTTGTGCAAAAGCAAAGTATGGTCTTGTCTATTTAAAATTTTGATACGTTGTTCTTTTTTTTTTTCAATTTTGTTTTTTATTGAAGTGTAGTTAATTTATAATGTTACTTTCAGGTGTACAGCAAAGCAATTCAGTTATGCATATACATACATAAATATATTTTTCAGATTCTTTGCCTTTATATGTTATTAAAAGAAATTAAATATAGTTCCCTGTGCTGTACAGTAGGTCTTTGTTGTTTATTTATTTTATATATAGTAATGTGTATCTGTTAATTTCAAACTCCTAATTTATTCCTCCCCACCGCCGTTTCCCCTTTGGTGACCATAGTTTGTTTTCTATGTTTGTGAGTCTATTTTTGGTTTGTAAATAAGATTTGTATCATTTTGTTTTTAGATTCCGCATATAAGTGATGTCATGCGATGTTTGTCTTTGACTTAACTTCACTTGGTATGATCATCTTTAAGTCCATCCATGTTGCTGCAAATGGCGTTATTTCATTCTTTTTTAATGGCTGAGTAGTAGTCCATTGTTGATATGTTGTTCTTCACAGATACTTTTGACATTCATTTTGATTCCTTAAAATATTGCACCAAAGTATTATTTGTCTTGGTTACCGAGTGTTTTGATGCCTCTTAATTTTGCACCCGTGGTAAATGCCTTGCTCACCTCCCCCTGGTTCCAGCTCTGTCAAGTCTAAGCAGGCTTGTGGAGAAACAGGAACTCTCATTCTCTGCTGGTGTGAATGCAAAATGGTACAGCCGCTTTGGAAGACAGTTTGAAAGTTGCTTACAAAGCTAAATACTTTTACCATATGATCCAGCAGCTGCATTCCTTGGTATTTACCCAAATGAATTGAAAACTTATGTCCACCCCCAAACTCAGTGCATGATGTTTACAACATCTTTGTTCATAATTGCAAACTTGGAAGCAAGCAACATATTTTTCATGGTAAGTGGATAAATAATACATCTAGACAACAGAATATTATTCAGTTCTAAGAAGAAATGAGCTTTCAAGGCATGAAAGGACACGAGGAACCTTAAATGCATATCACTAACTGAAAGAGGCCAGTCTGGAACGTCCACATGCTGTATTATTCCAGCTATCTGCCATTCTGGAAAAGGCAAAACTATGGAGACGGTGGAAGGACTAGGGGTTGGCAGCAACTGAGGGGAAGGAGGGATGACTAGGGACAGCACAGAGGACTTTAGGGCAGCGGAACTACTTGGTGTCATGGCGGATATATGTCACTATACAAAACCCAGAGAAAGGACACCACCAAGAATGAACCCTAGTGTAAAGCAGAGACTCTGGGTGATAAAGATATTTCAGTGCAAGTTCATTTGTTATAACAAAGGTACCACTGTGGGCAGCACTGTGTGCAATAGCCAAGACATGGAACCAACCTAAATGTCGACATATGACTGGATAAAGAAAGTGTGGTATATTTATACAATGGAATACTACTCAGCCATAAAGAAGACTAAAATAATACCATTTGCAGCAACATGGATGGACCTAGAAACTGTCATTCTAAGTGAAGTAAGCCAGAAAGAGAAAGAAATACATATGATATCATTCATATGTGGAATCTAAAAAAAAAAAAAAAAAGGAAACTATGAACTCATCTACAAAACAGAAACAGACTTGAAGACTTAGTGAACAATCTTATGGTTACTGGAGAAAGGGGGTGGAAGGGGATAAAACTGAGAGTTTGAGATTTACAAATGTTAGCCACTATGTATAAAAATAGATTTTAAAAAGTTTCTTTTATATAGCACAGGGAACTATATTCAATATCTTGTAATAACCTTTAATGGAAAAAATATGAAAACGAAGATATGTATGTTTATGCATGACTGGGACATTGTGCTGTACACCAGAGATGACATGTTGTAATTTATGGTACTTCAGTTTAAAAATAAGGTACCACTATGGTTTCGGATATTGATAGTGGTAGATGTTGCACACGTGTGGATACAGGGGATATACAGGAACTGTCTTTACTTTCTGTTCAACTTTGCTGTGAACCTAAAACTGCTCTAAAAAAACGAAGCTTATTAATTAAAAAATAATGGGAAAAGGTTACACAGGTTTGCTTCCTTATAAAAGATTTGAGTTCCCTAAGGTCAAGGTTTCTAAACTGTGAATGCAAATCTGCTATATTTATACCATCAGCCTGGAGCTTCAGAGGCAAGGAGAATCAGTGCTAAGATGAAGTTCATTCTGTGTGCTGTGCTATAAGTAATAAAAGTTTTTGCATCTGAGCAAGGTATCTTATGCTTTCTGACAGTATCCATGAAATAGGGACAGGCTAATTTGTTAGTTTCCAAGCAGGATAAAATCTCAGACCTATTTCACAGTTCTTGATATGCCCTTTACATTTTTCCTTCACCATCTGGAACAATGGTAAGGTTTGTCAGTAGAGAACGCTGGAGGAATATTAAAAAAAAGGATGGGTCTCTCTTCCCAGTTCTGACGTGCTCCTCTGGCCACCCTTGCAGTTCGTGGATTCTCCTGAAGGGTGCAGTTTCTCCAGCATATGAGTCCTGCTGTGAATGGCTGCTCCAGTGCTGGGCTCCCACAGTACACAGCAAACGGACAGCAGCTCCCTTGGTACCAGTGAGGCATTTTTACAGCAGAATGCTACTAACAAGGCATTTTCCCATGACTGACTTCCTTTGCACTCCTTCCAGTTAGCTGTGGCCATGGTCCTAAAATAAGGTCTGGATCTTGCCTTGGGAGTTGTGGCTGTTCATTACGTCTGTGATTCTTGTCTCTGTCTCCTGGTCGGACCCTGACTAATGCAGCATATAAGGTACCTGCCACATTCTGCTCAGAGGATCTAATCAGCACAGTGTCATCAACGTAGTGGCCCAGTGTGACGTTGGGTGGAATGTCATAATCGTGATCTCTACCACCATACACTTCCTGTAAAAGTAGGAGAATTGGTAAAGCCCTGAAAGGAGACTATAAAGTATACTGTTGACCCTCCCAGGTAAAGGCAAATGGCTCTGAAATTCCTTACAAAGTGCTATGGGGAAAAAGGCATCACTCAGGGCAGCAGCTGCACGCCAAGTGCCGGGAGTTGTGTTTGTGCGCCCCAGTAAAGGCATGCAGCTGGCCGAGCAGCTGCAGTTGGAGTCACTGCATGCGTAAGTTGAGGATCATCCTTTTTCCAAGACCCGCCTGACGTCCGTGCGTTCCGAGCTGGCCGCTTTAACTCGGGGTGTGCTAGGTGCTTTGCTCACGTCTTTTATGGTGGCAGTAATCTCTGTGGGCCCCTGCGGGATGTGGTTTTCTATCTTGGTGTGGAGGGGAAGAGCCAGGTCTTCCAGTTAGCCCTTCTGACCCCTGACCCTCCTCTCTGTGGTCAGAGAGCCAGTGTGGGAACGTTGCCAGTTTCCAAGGATGCCCATTCCAGTCGTACACTCAGGAACCAGGGATACAAGTGCCTGAGTCTGTGCACCGGTGGGCCCCCCTGAGAGCTGGACCTGAGGCAAGACTTCTCCCGTCGTCTGACCGCAGCCAGCCTGCACTTTTGGGGCAGCACCAGGGTCAGTTACGAGGCAGAAAGAGAAGGGAGAGTGATGGGCAAGAGCCTTTACTGTGGTTTCCATGGCAAGGAACAGGGGAGGCAGGGCGAGGAAGCTTAGCGTTGGCTACTCTGAATGATTTCGGTGGGCTCTGCCCTTAGTCGTCTGGCACCCGGCCCCGGGGGTGATTAGGGCAGGTGGATGGTGGCCCAGAGTGTGACAGCTGGTCAGAGGAAGTGGTTGGGGGTGTGGGCTCTGGATGGGCTGGTTTGCATTTGAAAAGTTTACTCACAGGTGAGTTTAGTGTCTTTAGGGATTGGCTAACCCCGGGAAGGGGAGTCCCTTTTGGGTCAGCAGGGTCCTAAATGTCAAAGCGTCAGAATACAGAAAATTAAAAAACAAAAACAAAAACATGGTTACTATAGGAGCAACCATGAAGCAATGCCTTAACCCAAGAAGATCAGGTCAATGGGACAGGAGAGGTGAGCATGTGGTGGGTGGATGCCTTGCACCCCAGGGTTTGTTCCTTCTCATCCAGGCTGAACTGGCACCCAGGCCAGCTCTCCAATCTCTGATTTTGCAACTGAGAGAAGAGCCACAGGGTACCGGGTGTAACATCTCCCAGGTTCCCCAGTCTCCCAGGAGCCCAGCCAGGGTATGGGCTTGTCAGCCAGAAGGGCCCCCTGTGGCCATCTCCTGACCAGGGCGGTGGGATTCAGCACTGCCTCCCCTGGGACCCGGGGCCAGGGTTCCACTCCTTCAGGGTCAGGGCCTCCCCAGGTATAGACCTGACACTTAATATGGGGACACTTTGAATTTGCCAGAGCTTCTGCCAGCAGGGGAGACACAGGCCCTGGAGCTACCCTGCAACATATAAGGTCACGGGTCTGCAGGGCAGAGAGTCACGCTAAGTCTTCTCTAGGTGACAGGTTTACCTCTGCTCACTGTCAAGAAACAAGAGCACATTCATCTTTCATCCAGTAAACATTAATCAGGCACCTGTCCTTCACAGAGCTCTCTGCTGAATGCAGGGCCCAGGGAGGGGTAATCTGGAAATAAGTGGCAGGAAGGCCGAGGCCTTGCCCGCCCAATCCTGGGACAAGACTCAGGAAATCATCTGTCCTCAGGACAACCTGAGAAAGAAAGTGCAAAATTGGACCATTTCCAGTTTTTTTTTTTTTTTGAAGTATAGTCAATTACAATGGGTCCACTTCTGGTGCACAGCACAATGTCCCAGCCATGCATATACATACGTATATTCATTTTCATATTTTTTTCCATTAAAAGTTATTACAAGATATTGAACATAGTTCCCAATATTTTAAAATAAAAATCCCGGAGCCAAGGTCAGTGCTGAATACAGTCCTACAGTTTCCAGGTTATGAAGGTAGAGCAGTCGAGTTTTATATCATTCAGCAAATATATATGGAGCCCAGACTCTGGGCCAGGCCCTGCTCGAGGTTCTGGGGATACGAAGATGAATGAAAAGGACAGAAATCTCCCCTGGGGTTTACCTGCTGGTGGGTAGATGGACAAACAAAGAGCTTACCCAGCAGCCCACTAAAACAGACGTGTGCTGGGTGGGGCAGGGCGCTGTGGAGGAGGAGACAAGTAGGGGGTGAAAATACCTCGCCTGGGACAGCCCTGATGAGAGGAGGCCCTTCAAGCAATTGCTGGAGGAGGTGAGGGAGTGAGTGAGGCACATGAGCGTCTTGGGGGAAGGGTGGTCCAGAGGGGAACCCTTCTGACAAGGAGGCCAGTGTGGCCATAACAGAGCAGGCAAGGGACAGGGAAGGAATGGCGAGACGGTGGGGAATCGTGCAGGGCCCTGAGGATATTCTAAGGCCTTTGGTGTCTCCTTGAATGAGCTGCAAAGCCACCAGTATAGACACGCCAACTCGAGTCAACTCCCTGTGCACGGCCTTTGAGCAGATGACTCTGCAGAATAATGGAATGATCTCCCTCATTCTGTCTCAGCCACAGCTGGCTACAGAGCTCATCAACTGATTTCCATGGGGCATTTGTGGCCACCAGGTCCCAGTCTCACCCTTTCCATCTTCAGGAATCACATTACCGTGGGCTTACGTGGACTTGTAGCGTTGAGCATGGTCTCTGTCACATTTGGAGAGTGTCATGCTCAGTTCCTTCCAGGAACACGGCGGATGTTCAAGAAATTATGGGAAAGGCCACTATCCTTTGTGGAGGGCATGCTATGGTAATTTCCATAAATAAATCTATTTCATCCACCTGGAAACCCTTTGAGGTATATTTAATTATTCCTTTTGTTGATGAAGCAACTGGGATGAAGGGTGTCACTGATTGAGCCACAGCCACACAGCTTCAGGCAGAAGTGGGAGTTGAATACAGGTCTTTCCATCTGCAAATTCTCTGCTACGAAGGACTTGAATCAAAGGCAAATCCACTGGGCTGTGCTGTGGACAATGTGGGCAGGAAGGGGCCCGTGAAGGCAAAAGTGCTGAGGGTCCCTGAAAGTCATCGTGCGGCCGCGGGTCTAGAAAAACAGTGGCCTTCCCCAAACGTTTGTTGAATGAACGGATAAAGAAATAAATGAAGACACCAAAGTGCCTTGGAAGTGAGGTACTGGATAGTTAGAATTGAGCTGAGAGCCAGCATAGAATCAGGGCTGAGTGGGTCAAGGTGGTTTTGTACAGAGGCCAAGAGGAAATTCTATCCAATAAGAAGGACTCACTCCCTTTTCCTCCTTATGCACATCTACCTTACTTCTTAGAGCTTTATGAGCGGCTTCTGATAATCACGTGCAAGCGGGGAAAACCAGCTGAAGGCATGTCCGAAATGGTAGCTTTATGTGTGCAAAGCCCTCGTGTGAGACAAGCAGCAACTCTGGGCAGCACCAGCTGGGTGGCAAGCATCGCTTCATCCAGCAACCAATCAGTGGTCTCTCTCTCCATCCCCCTTTCAAATGGGGACATATTTTTGAAAAGCTGGGAATTCGCTCTGTGCCAAGATTTGTCCATTTTGTACATGACAGCATGGAAATAAAGACGGACCCTCAACTACACCCGTGAGGCTGTTCCCACCCAAGGTCACGTCCCCACCCAAGGTCACGTCCCCTAGCACCAGCGAAGCATCCTCTTCTATCCTGGAGGAAGCAGGGTATTTCAGAGACTGGGTAAGGCGCTTCCCTTGCTCAGCTTCATATAGGAAGAGCCTCAATTGCTGGCACGTAGTAGGTACTCAATATGTACCTGTCTGATGGATGAATAGGAGATTGAATGAGCAGCATCTCCTCCCAGCCTATCCTCTTCACTGTCCCTTGACTCAATTCCTCCACGGAATCAGGCCAACTAGAATTATTTATCAGCAGGTCCAAAATTCCTTATCTGCAATTTCAATATCCAGACAGTTGGGAAATCTGAGAATTTTTTCACAGCTTGTTTGGTGGTCCTATCTGACCTGAGCTCATTCTTTGGCATATTCAGATTTAAATTGGGATGAAGGTACTTACTGCCCTTATTGTTCACTTATGTGAATGTTCATAGATTTGCTGCAGAACTATTAATGTGTGTAATAGTGGAGTTACTTTCCCGTGTCCTGCTGGAATGGTATGTACTCTACGGTTTAGGCACCACTCAAGTTATCTCATTATAGGTATTAAATGATCAGAAACACAGGAAATCACAATGAGATGTCACTGTACTCCCATCAGATTGGCTAAAATAAAAAATAACATTAACATCAAATGTCGGCAAGGAAGCAGAGAAACTGAATCGCTCATTCGTTGCTGGTGGAAGTGTCAAATGCTACAGCCACTCTGGAATATCTAACAATAGAGGTGGGCAGAAATATATAGCTTCAAACATATACCTATAAAAACCTGGATTTGCTGAACAGAGTCAGCATTTGATGATCCTGGCTTTTAGATCTTTCTTTCCCCTGTCCCCGCCAGCAATTAGCATAGTTTCTTTTAAATTCTCGTCAGCTCATTAACCTTTGTTTTAACAACCAAGCTCCAAGCAACTTGAGCAAAAGGCTCTGTCTTACAAGTAGTACCTTTTCCCTTTACCAAGCTCCAGCTCCCCGTCAGTCTCTATTACAACCATTGTAGGTGGTCTGATGTTAATCCTGCTCTCTTATTAATGAAGGCAGTGGAGCCATGAAGGTGTAAAATGCCCTCTGTAAGAGGAAGCCCAGACCAGGGTCTACTCAGATGCTTATGCCAAAAAAATCAGAGATAGAAAATAAATATAAGCTTTGACATGAGAATGAAACCATTTGTTTTTGCCCTCTTTTCAACCATACAAATATTTATGGAATGTCTGTGGCATGTCAGGTACTGTCCTGGTTCTGGGATACAGGGCTGAGTAAAACCAGACTGAGTCTGTTGATCATCCTTTGTTTTCCAGATGTTCACCGTGAGCTGCGTGCTTATTTGTCTAAGGAGTGTGACTCTGTACTTCTGTTGACTGGGAGAGAGAGAGAGAGAAAGAGCGAGCGAGCAGTGGGTGAGATGCTGGTGGACAAGGAGTGTGCTGGGGGAAGAGGGGGCCCGGGTCTTCTTCTCTGAGTTCCACGCTGAGCTGAACTGACTTGCATACCCTGGCGTCAACCAGCAGCAGCAGACCGAGTCGTCTAGAAAAGGAGGAAATTTGGAAGGAATAGTTAGGTCAATTCAGAAAAAGAAGAGTGAAGACGAGGAATTTTCTCTACCTGATAGTAACAACTTGAACGCAAAGGTACAGTCACGCAAGTGGCACGCTAGCAGGGTAGGAACTGACAAACAGACCCGCAGGGCGGAGCAAAGGGCTCGGAAACGGACCTGACAGGTGATCGCGGTCCCTGATAAGTGATTGATAGGTACCCCATATCCATGAGGAAAAGATGGCTTGTTGAAGAGATGGTGTTGGCATTCCATTCAACTTAAGGGGAGAAATAAAGGTCGGCTGCTGCCTTATACTATAAACACTTTGTGTAGAGGTGGAATCCAGATGGCCTAAAAACCCAAGTAGGAGAAGTAAAACTATAAATCTACTAGAAGAAAATGTAGAAGGAGATTTCTGTGGCATTGCATTGGCAAACAACTTCTGAAATGAAACACAAAAAGCATAGTCCATGGGGTGAAAAATGGTATGGATCGGCTACACAAAAATTAAGAATTTCTGCTCAAAAGAGACACCGTAGAAAAGTCATCAGAAGATGAGAGTCTCAGAGAAAAAAACATGTGATGTCGGAAAGTAACAAGAGATGTCCAGAATACATAAGAGATTCCTGAAATGCAACAGAAAAGACAGAACACACCTGCCTAAAAGTGGATAAAGGATGTCAACAGGCAGCTCACAGAATGGGAAATAAAAGTGCTATGTGTGTATGAAAAAAATGGTCAAATCGATTCAGGGAAGATGGCGGAGTAGAAGGACACTCGCAGGTCACCCTCTCCCACAAATACACCAAGACCCACATCTACAGACCCACTCAGCCAACCAGAACACCTGTGGAACTCCGACAGAACATCGCCCTCTTCAAAAGATAAAGACGCCAAAAATTTGGTAGGAGAAAAGGAAAAAAGAAAGAACAAAAGGCAAAGCAGCGCGGGACGGGTCCCACGGGGAGGGAGCAGCGAGAGAGGACTGGCACTCGCTCGCTGGGTCTCCCCTCTCCAACTGAGAGGCCAGCGGGACGGAGGGGGAGCCTCCGAGGCTCGGATCTGTACAGAGCAGCCCTTGACTAACAGAACTAAGTTAAATGGGCACAGAGCATCCCCCCAACACCCAGCCTGAGACGCGGGCCGGCAGCCGCGGGCAGGGCCAGGCTGCACAAGCCGGATGGAGGACGGAAGTGGCTGCACGGAGGCAGCCCCGGGGGAACGCAAGGGGCTGCGCACCGTGGCTGTGGGTGCACAGGGCAGAACAACCTGGGCCCTCCATAAAACAGCAAGGTTGATGTGCTCTCGGGGGAAGGGTGCACACCCCCATGTCTGAAAACCCGCGGAAAGTTTTCGGGGGAAGAGAGGCGGGGCTCAGGCACAGCCGCCATATCCTCCGCGCTGAGCACCCAGGTGGGGGCGGGGGCGAAACCTGCATCCGCACCGAAGGGCTTAGCAGCCTCAAAGGCCAGACTGAGACTGGCCTGCAGCCCGGGGCAGATAGGAGCCTTCCATCCTGGTCCCTCAGAGAACTTGCTCCACAAAGACAAACAGGAGCTGGGTTTTGGCTCGGAGCAGGGACAGGGCTGTCCCTCGGTCTTCCCCGAGCCCACCCGCGGAGCGCCGACCAGGGCGGAGCGCGCAGCCGCACAGAGCAGCGGAGCTACCGTCGGCGCAGGTAGAGCGAGAGCGGCCCCCCGCCTTTCGGGCAGGAACACAGCCCCTGACCGAGGTGCTGGGAGGGGGCACGACCCGCCCTCCTACCTGGCCAGTCTGCAACATCTGACTGCGGCATCCGGAGGGGCAGCGACCCGCCCGCCCACAGCACAGAGCTGCACCTGACCCAGTGTTAGGAGGAGGCGCGATCTGCTTGCCGACAGGTGCTGGGAGCAGCACAGAAGAGGGCGCCAACGGAGGGCCTCTGAAAACAGCAAGCTGAGCTTCCAAAACAGGACGAAGACAGAAAGACTTCACATTAAAAGCACACAGACTCCAGGAGAACACCGACAACCCCCCCCCCCCCTTTTTTTAATCTGTTTTTACCTGTTCTATTTTCTATTACTCTCTTAATCTTTACTTCTTAATTCATTTCTATTTCTCTTGGGGTTTGATGTCCGCCTATTGATTAGACACAGGTTTCAAATACATCTATTCATCCCCCCCCCCTTTTTTTGTAAAGGTTTTAAAAGGACGTCTCAACCCGATTAATACTCTGCTTCAACTCACTCTTCTATTATTCATTATACACTGTTTTCAAACCCTCTTTCTCCCTTCTTTTAAAATTCTTTCTCTCTCTCTCTCTCTCTCTCTTATTTTTTTCTTTTTTTCCTAAGTTCTATTCCTAAATAGGCATCAGATAGATAAAATCCTTAAGGACCAAAATAAACAACTGATACTCCATAAACCACAGTGCCAGAGAGGTATGAGCAAGACGAAGAAGCAGAAAAACCTTTCCCAATTAAAAGAACAAGAGAAATCCCCTGAAAGAAAGATCAACGAAATAGACATCAATAGCCTACTAGATCAAGATTTCAAAAAAGGAGTGATCGAACTGCTGAAGGAATTAAAAGAGATAGTGTTTAGAGATATAAAATATGTCAAAAATGAAATTGAAGCTATAAAGAAGAGCCAAGTAGAATGGGTAAACTCATTGACAGAGATGAGGAATGATCTAATAGCTGTGCAAAGCCGACTAGATAATGCAGAGGAACGAATTAGTGATCTAGAAGACAGGGCAATAGGAAGCACCCATTCAGAAGAACTACAAGAGAAGCAAATAAAAAATAATGAAAATAGCATAAGGGACCTATGGGATAATATAAAGCGTCCCAATCTTCGCATAATAGGGGTCCCAGAAGGAGAAGAAAGATCAAAGGGGATCGAAAAGGTTTTTGAAGAAATCATGACTGAAAACTTCCCAAACTTAAAGAAGGAATCAGATATCCAAGTACAGGAAGCTCAGAGGGTCCCAAACAGGAAGAACCCAAATAGACCCACACCAAGACATATCATAATCAAGATGGCCAGAGTCAAGGATAAAGAAATGATTCTAAAGGCAGCAAGAGAAAAGCAAAGAGTAAGTTACAAGGGAACGCCCATAAGGCTCTCAGCTGATTTCTCTACACAGACACTACAGGCCAGAAGGGAGTGGCAAGATATATTCAAAGCCCTGAATGAAAAAAAGATGCAGCCTAGGATCCTTTATCCAGCAAGGCTATCCTTGAGGATAGAAGGAGAAATAAAGAGTTTCACAGACAAAAAAAAAAGCTGCAGGAGTTTAGCAACACTAAACCCATGCTAAAAGAAATATTGAAAGGGCTATTCTAAATAGAAAAGCAGCAGGATGCTACAGAAATGAGAAACACACAACTGGAAAGGTGATAACTCATGAATTACAAATAAAGTAAACATGAAATTATAAAAGAAGACATACAAATCACTGAGAGTGGGAGAGGGAGGCAGGGAAATATAAAATATTTTTTTCTTTCTTTTTAAAATTTTTTTAACAGTAGGATGGGTTTGAGATCATGTTACTATCAGTTTAATAAAAACAGTTATAGTAATGGGTTGATAGATGTACAAAAAAGGGTAACCACAAGCCAAAAATTTACAAAGGAGTCACAAAAATTAAATAAAATCCATGATAATACAAAGGAAAATTACCAAACCACAAAAGGAAGAAGAAAGGAACAAAGAGGATATACCAATTCAACTGCAAAGATAAGTTCAAAATGGCAATAAACACACATCTATCATTAATTACTGTAAATGTTAATGGACTAAATGCTCCAGTCAAAAGACACAGAGTGGCAGACTGGATAATAAAGCAAGAATCTTCAATATGCTGCATACAAGAGACCCACTTTAGGGAGAAGGACACATATAGATTGAGAGTGAAAGGATGGAAAAGGATATTCCATGCAAATGGAAAAGCCAAAAAAGCAGGTGTTGCAGTACTGATTTCAGACAAAATAGACTTTAAAACAAAGGCCATAAAGAAAGATAAAGAAGGACATTTTATAATGATTAAAGGAGTGATACAAGATGAGGATATTACACTCGTTAATATGTATGCACCCAATATAGGAGCACCTAAGTACATACAAGAATTACTAACAGAGATAAAGGGGGATATTGATGGGAATACAATCATAGTTGGAGATTTTAACACTGCATTAACATCACGAGACAGATCTTCCAGACAGAAAATAAACAAGGCAACAGAGAAATTAAATACTACAATAGAAAAACTAGATTTGGTGGATATTTTCAGAGCATTACACCCCCAAAAAATAGGATATACATTCTTTTCAAGTGCACATGGAACATTTTCCAGGATCAATCATGTACTTGGGCACAAAAGAAACCTCAACAATTTTAAGAAGATAGAAATTATCTCAAGCATCTTTACTGACCACAATGCCATGAAACTGGAAATCAACAACAGAGAAACAAAGGAGAAAAAAAAGGAAAGCATGGAGATTAAACAACATGTTAATGAAAAAACAATGGATCAATGAGGAAATCAAAGCTGAAATTAAAAAATACCTTGAGACAAATGATAATGAAAGCACAACCACTCAAAACCTATGGGACACAGCAAAGGCAGTGCTAAGAGGGAAGTTTATAGCAATACAGGCCTTCCTCAAAAAAGAAGAACAATCTCAAATAAACAATTTAACCCACCACCTGAATGAATTAGAAAAAGAAGAACAAAAAGCCCCAAAAAGCAACAGAAGGAAGGAAATAATAAAGATCAGAGAGGAATTAAATACAATAGAGATTAACAAGACCATAGAAAAAATCAACCAAACCAAAAGCTGGTTTTTTGAAAAAGTAAATAAAATCGACAAACCTCTGGCCAAACTTACAAAGAAGAAAAAAGAGAGAGCACAAATTAGCAAAATAAGAAAGGAAAATGGAGAAATTACAACAAACAAAATAGAAATACAGAATATCATACGAGAATATTATGAAAAACTATATGGAACCAAACTGGATAACCTAGAGGAGATGGACAAGTTTCTGGAAACATACTGTCCACCAAAACTGAATCAAGAAGAATCTGAACACTTGAACAATCCGATCACTAGAAAGGAAATAGAAATAGCAATTAAAAACCTCCCTACAGATAAAAGTCCAGGACTGGATGGCTTCACCGGGGAATTCTACCAAACATACAAAGAAGAACTCATACCAGTCCTTCTCAAACTCTTCCAGACGATTGAAAAGGAGGGAATACTCCCAAACTCATTCTATGAAGCCACCAACACCCTGATACCAAAACCAGGCAAAGACACTACAAAAAAAGAGAATTATAGGCCAATATCACTGATGAACATAGACGCCAAAATCCTCACCAAAATTTTAGCAAATAGAATCCAACAACACGTAAAAAAGATTATACATCATGACCAAGTAGGGTTCATCCCAGGGACACAAGGCTGGTTCAACATATGCAAATCAATCAGTATAATACATCACATCAACAAGAGAAAGGACAAAAACCACATGATCATCTCAATCGATGCAGAAAAAGCATTTGATAAAATTCAACACCCATTTATGATAAAAACTCTCGCCAAAGTGGGTATAGAGGGAACATATCTCAACATAATAAAAGCTATATATGACAGACCTACAGCCAGCATAGTACTCAACAGTGAAAAACTCAAAAGCTTCCCACTAAAATCTGGGACAAGACAAGGATGCCCACTATCACCACTCCTATTCAACATAGTCCTGGAAGTCCTAGCCACAGCAGTCAGGCAAGAGAAAGAAATAAAAGGGATCCAAATTGGAAAAGAAGAGGTAAAAGTGTCATTATATGCTGATGACATGTTACTATATATAGAAAACCCTAAAAGGTCCACACAAAAGCTACTAGAGCTGATTGAAGAATTCAGCAAGGTAGCAGGTTACAAAATTAATGTTCAAAAATCAGTTGCATTTCTTTACACTAACGATAAATCAACAGAAGAAGAAAGTAAAGAAACAATCCCCTTTAAAATAGCACCCAAAGTAATAAAATATCTGGGAATAAACCTAACCAAGGAGGTGAAAGAATTATACACAGAAAACTATAAACCATTGATGAAGGAAATTAAAGAAGACTTTAAAAAATGGAAAGATATTCCATGCTCTTGGATTGGAAGAATCAATATTGTTAAAATGGTCACACTGCCCAAGGCAATCTACAGATTTAATGCAATCCCTATCCAATTACCCAGGACATATTTCACAGAACTAGAAAAAATCATAATAAAATTCATATGGAACCATCAAAGACCTAGAATTGCCAAAGCATTACTGAAGAGAAAGAAAGAGGCTGGAGGAATAACTCTCCCAGACTTCAGACAATACTATAGAGCTACAGTCATCAAGACAGCATGGTATTGGTACCAAAACAGACATATAGACCAATGGAACAGGATAGAGAGCCCAGAAATGAACTCACAAACTTTTGGTCAACTCATCTTTGACAAAGGAGGCAAGAATATACATTGGAATAAAGACAGTCTCTTCAGCAAATGGTGTTGGGAAAACTGGACAGCAGCATGTAAAACAATGAAGCTAGAACACTCCCTTACACCATAGACAAAAATCAACTCAAAATGGATTAAAGACTTAAACATAAGACAAGATACAATAAACCTCCTAGAGGAAAATATAGGCAAAACATTATCTGACATACATCTCAAAAATTTTCTCCTAGAAGAAATAAAAGCAAGAATAAACAAATGGGACCTAATGAAACTTACAAGCTTCTGCACAGAAAAGGAAACCAGAAATAAAACAAGAAGAAAACCTACGGAATGGGAGAAAATTTTTGCAAGTGAAACCGACAAAGGCTCGATCTCCAGAATATATAAGCAGCTCATACGACTCAATAAGAAAAAAATAAACAACCCGATCCAAAAATGGGCAGAAGACCTAAACAAGCAATTCTCCAAGGAAGACATACAAATGATCAAAAAGCACATGAAAAAATGCTCATTATCACTAATTATCAGAGAAATGCAAATCAAAACTACAATGAGGTATCACCTCACACCAGTCAGAATGGCCATCATTCAAAAATCCACAAATGACAAATGCTGGAGAGGCTGTGGAGAAAGGGGAACCCTCCTACACTGCTGGTGGGAATGCAGTTTGGTGCAGCCACTATGAAAAACAGTGTGGAGATTCCTCAAAAGACTAGGAATAGACTTACCATATGACCCAGGAATCCCACTCCTGGGCTTGTATCCAGAAGGAAATGTACTTCAGGATGACACCTGCACCCCAATGTTCATAGCAGCACTATTTACAATAGCCAAAACATGGAAACAGCCTAAATGTCCATCAACAGGTGACTGGATAAAGAAGAGGTGGTATATTTATACAATGGAATACTACTCAGCCATAAAAACCGACAACATAATGCCATTTGCAGCAACATGGATGCTCCTGGAGAATGTCATTCTAAGTGAAGTAAGCCAGAAGGAGAAAGAAAAATACCATATGAGATCGCTCATATGTAGAATCTAAAAAACAAAAACAAAAACAAACAAACAAACAAAAACAAAGCGTAAATAAAGGACAGAAATAGACTCACAGACAGAGAATACAGACTTGTGGTTACCAGGGGGGTGGAGGGTGGGAAGGGATAGACTGGGATTTCAAAATTGTAGAATAGACTACACTGTATAGCACAGGGAAATATACACAAAATGTTATGATAACTCACAGAGGAAAAAATGTGACAATGAGTGTGTATATGTCCATGAATAACTGAAAAATTGTGCCGAACACTGGAATTTGACACAACATTGTAAAATGATTATAAATCAATAAAAAATGTTAAAAAAAATGGTCAAATCCACTATAAATAAAAAAAGTCAATTAAAACAACAGTCAGATGCACTTTTATAATCTATCAGATTGGCAAGCACGAGGAAGAGGCTTGGGGTAGTGGAAGTCATTGCTCGTTGCTGCCTGGAATGCTGCAAGCATTTGGAAGATTGTGGCAGTATTTAGTCCGTTACACGGGTCCTAACCACCCACCTCTGGGTGGATGTTCCAGATAAACTGTCACCCAGTGCTGTGATGGAACACATACGCTGGCATGCATGAGTGTGTACACAGACACTCTGTTTCCATCACTAGGGAAATAATACTGTTCAATAACTACAAAGAACACACAGAAGTATACACAGCAGCATAGGTCTTAAGAACTCAGTGAGGGTTGAAAAATATAACAAGCAATGAAAACAATGACATAAAATTTATGCCAGTTAGAAAATACACACATGCAAACAATACATGTTTCATAATATATATACTATGTGTGCATATTCATGGACATACACCACACATCCTTGGGTGGGTGCTACGGGAAAGGAAATAGGAATGGGGATTTGATGTAAAAGGGAATAATTAAGTAAAACAAGAGTTACCCACACAAGGATTGATGATGGTTTGCCATGAAAATGAACTCCAGTTCAAGACGCTCACTGGATATAACAAGCAGGAAGCGGAGGTTGGCCAGGGGCACGGGGCTCTGAGCAGGCTGCCCAGACTTGGATGGGAGCCTGGAGCAGGTGAATGGGATTGCATCAGGATGGGGACATCGATCAGGGGTTCTCAGAAACCTCTTGGTCCAACTTCCTTATTTCCAGGGAGGCATCTCTGATCGAGCGAGTTAACATCATCAAACGGATAACTGGCAATGGTGAGACGGGCGAATAATTCTCCAAGGAATATAAACAAAGCAGCCAATAGTACCATTGAAATAACAGGCACATAGAGGCAGAACACCTTTGCTGACTTAATGAGACATGCCACAGTGGAACATCCTGGCCACACTATCTGTGTAGGGCAGGGTTCAAGTCCTGGGTCTACTGTAAAACACAGGTGGTCCTGGGCAATGATCTACTTGGCTCAACTCAGTTGAATACCTGTCACACACCACGTATTGCCCTGCCATGTGGGACACACCCAAGAATGAAACAGACCAAAAACACCTTCCCCTCTGCTGGTGTGGCTGAGACGACCCGAGGGCTTCCAACAGACGGAGGGTATCTGGAACCAACATACATGCTGACTTCATCAGGGAGACATGGGAGCAATTACACTTAGCCACAGCAGTGGCTCACCTAGTTGCCTACTGAGTAGCTGTGAATTTTATTTGCGTTCTTTGGGGACAATGCCTAGGGCCAGAATGGGGCTATCCTGGGGATCACCAGGGAGTGGCCAATTTAGGGTGAGATGGCTGTCCGTGCAGGCATGGCATGCTCACGACTTCTGACTTAATCTTTCCATCACTTTCTCTCTATAAGTGGTACTCTTCTTTGTTTCATAAACTATTCTGTTCTCCCACTCTATTTTTAATATGGTTTGCAGTTATTATCTTGTGCCTATCTGACCGCATGATATAGTTTCTTCTGTCTCCAAACTCTCTGTTCACTCGTGGTCTATATTTGACCCTCCCTATGTGTTCTGTCTGTGTCTTGAGCTATCAGCTTACTTTACTTCTATGCCTAACATTTCTTATGAGTTTCACTCATCCTGTTTTTCTTTTTCTTTTCTTTTCTTTTAGGATTAGAATTGAATATTCTTAAATAATACGGCACACACCCATTTTCTCAGGCAGCTTTGTTCCCATCTTTAAAATGAGTAGGATGTTTTGCCCAATTTGCCTCTCAGGAATGCATCTTCAGATATTTTCAAGAACCGTATGATGGGAAATCATTAAAATGTGAGTGGGTCAGGAGAAGTGGAGGGAGAGGTACTCAATGGTTGCTATAAGTTTTGTGATACATGAACTGTGGTGGTTTGTTGGAAAGTGATGAACTTGGCTTTGGACTCAGATTTGAATTGACTTGGATTGAAACAAAATTGAGTTTGAATTGAACTGAATTAAAATCCCAGCTCTATTTCTACCTCTGAATATGGACTAATTGCTTAATTAAATGCAGCTTCTGTTTCTTCATTCATAAAATTGGAACTAGTAGTGTTTCTGTTTCTGGAACTCTCCCTGCCCAACATTCAGGGGCTCTTTGGGACTGAGGATAACATATCAGAGACAGAGTCTGTAGAATCTGAAGAGATTGGAGCACAAGATGGTTTCAAAGAAATAAACTTCACACTGATTTCATGCATGTTGGCTCCAGAGTTTTTGCAAGTCCATTTCCTCCCATTTCCGCCAGCACTTGTATCCTGCGAAACATACAACCAAAGCAACAAGGGAATGAGTTTTCCATATTACTCTTGATAAAAAATGAATAGACAAAACCTCAGTTAACTAGAGTCATGAGACCAGAACGGGGAGCTTCCCACCCTGTGAGGGTAGCAGAGCAGGAAGACGAAAGACTTCTTTTCTGTCTGGCAACAACTCAGCCAATGAAAAGCCACGGGCTCTTTGCTTACAACAGCCCTTGCAACTTTCCTTCCCCCTCTATAAAAGAGTTCTCCTTCCCTTGCTGTGTGGAGATTTTAATGTGGTTCACCATGATTGAAGACCCCACGTTGCAATTCTTTGCTAATCCTGGAAAGAAAACATATTTGCTGGAAAAATAACTGGCAGTCTATTTATATTATATCAACTCCCTTATCCCAAGTCATTATTCACTCACCTATTAATGATTATTTATTGAGCATCAACAGTATTTTCTAGACACTAGGAACACCATGGTATTGAAAGAGACATGGGTCCTTGCTGGAACTGCAATTTCCTTGGGGAGACAGAAAATAAGCAGAAAAAACAAATAAATATAAATCCAGATTCTAAAGTGATTGGGAAGGGAAGAGTAGGGAACCATGACTGAGAATAATAAACAGGGGTTGATGTAGATGCGTTTGGCAACTAGAATCTAATGGTCCAGGAATGGCTTGGATGCGAGGGCTTCATGAACAGGAAAGGTCATGGAGAACCCTAGGGATTTTGGCAGAAGTGATGGCAGTGCAGTTTGCTAAGATGGGAAAGAAGTGGGACATGAAAGGTCGTGTCAAGAGGGAAGTTGGATGTTTGAGTCTGAAACACTGTCGAGAGTTCAGAAATGAAAATATAAATGCCCATGGGTGGTACTTACAGCCAAATGGGGTGGAGAGTGTTGGGGAAAAGAAGAGAAGAAAAGGAGTTCTAAGACTGATCCCAAAGCCCAATGTTTGGAAGAAAGATTGAGCAGGAAGAAGAGGCAGACGAGCCCATCCTTTGACAGCCCATGGTTTCCAAGACCAGCAAATAGGTCTTGGCTAGAATCCTCTGGCCTGGGCCGCAGATAAAAATCAATGTTGCATAGGTTCTACAAATCATATGCGATAACACATGTTCCTCTCAAGAAATTCATTAAGTTCAAAATGTGGGCAAGATAATAGAAAACAGATGGTTTAGGACAAATAGAAAACTCAGACTCATTTACCTTTGGCTACAGTAAGGCACCAGCACAGATGAGTGAAGGAGGAAGTCGATTCAGAACCTCCCTCCAGTTCTCCCATCTTCAAGCTGGGGGACACAAGGCGTTCTAATTCTAGCTCACTGATGCGTCCTCTTTATGTTTCTCAAGAAGTAATGCTCATAATAAATGATGCTGTGAGGACAGACCAAATCATGAAAGTTCTTGGTTCAGTGCCTGGCCCACCAAAGGAAGTCAGTGGAGGTCTGAGCTTTAACTCTTCCAATGCAGGATAAAAATGGTTCTGGTGGTTAGGAGTATTAGTGAGAAGAGAGCTGATTATTTTGAGCATTGGTTTTTTGCCTGTGGTGCAGGATGAAGCCAAGGGGCCCCGCCTCCTCTAAGCCTCTGGTTGACAATCTTGATGATAAAAGAGAGATTGTCACCATTAGCTTGGGTTAGAGGCTTGCTTCTCAAAAGGTGTTCCCTTGACCAGCAGCACTAGCATAGCTGGGAGCTTGTCAGAAATACAAACTCTCAGCCCCCTGGCAGACCTACTGAGTCAGAATGTGCATTTTAACCAGATCCCATGTGATTCATGTGCTCATGAAGCTGGAGCAGCATCACCCTAGGAGGAAGAGAATGGCTCTGAAGTCAGGTAGGTCTGGGTGAATCCTGAATCTCTTGATTCAACTGTCTGACTTTGAGGAAGTTATTTATCTGCTGCCAGCCTCAGTTTTCTCATCTCTGAAAGGGGGCAAATAATACTCTTTTCTCGGCTTAGTCTTTTTTTTTTTTTTTTAATTCTGGTAAAATGTACATCACACAAAAACTTACCATTTTAAATTGTACGATTCAAGGACATTAAGTACATTCGCAATGTTGGGTGCCAATCACTACTATTTAGTTCCAGAACATTTTCATCACCCCGAAAGGAAATCTTTTACCAATTAAACAATCATTTCTCATTTTATCCTCCCAGTCCCTGGCAACTACATTTTCTTTCTGTGTCTATGAATTTACTCATTCTGGATATTTCATGTAATATATAGCCTTGGTTGTCTGGCTTTTTTCAGCATAGTTTTTTTTTTTTTAAACTTGTTATTGGAGTAGATGTTACCTAGAGAAAAGTGTATAAATTCTATGTGTACAGCTCAATGAATTTTCACACAAATTATATCCAGGTAACCATGACCCGGATTAAAAAGAACAGCCTTTTTTGTATCCCAGAAGCCTCTCTCCTGCCCTCTTCCTGTTAACCATGTCATAGTTTAGATTCACTTTGCCTGTTTTTCTCAAAATGACATTGGTGAGATCCTTCTACGTTGTTGCATGTAGGTGAAGCTTGTTTATTCTGTCACGTAGCTCTTCATCGCATGAATAAAGGATCTTTTATTCATCCATTCTACTTTTGATGGACGTCTGGATTGTTTCCAGTTTGGGGCTATTGTGAATAGTAGCACCATAAACAATTTTGTCCATGTCTTTTAGACGCATGTTCGCGAACTTCTGTTGGCGACATTCCTAGGAGCGGAATCACTGGACCAGAGCGTATGCGTGTGTTCAGATCTAGTGGGTACTTCCAAATAGTTTTCCAAAGCGGTTGTGCCAATCTACCAGCAGTGTATGAAAGTTTGGGATGCTCCACGTCGTTTCCAAGACTTGGTTTTGGTACCTTTCTTCCCCCTTCTGACAGGTGTGTAGTAACATCCTATTGGGTTTTATTTTGCGTTCCCTGATGACGAATGAAATGGCACCTTGTCACAGCCGTTTGGTGCTTGTCGCCTTGCTTATTAGCCATTTGGATATTATCTTTTGTGAAGGGCCTATCATGTCTTTTGCTCATTGTTCTGTTAGATTTTTGGTCTTTTTGCTTTTCTGGTGCTCCTTACAGGCACACCTTGTTCACTGTGCTTGGCAGACATTGCGTGTTTTTCAGATTGCAGGTTTGTGGCAACCCTGCATCGAGAAATCCTATTGGCGCCATTTTCCCAACAGTATCTGTTCACTTCATGTCTCTCTGCGTCACATTTTGGCAGTTCTCACAGTATTTCAAACCATCCACCAGATAAAAAAGATTGTTAATTGCTGTAGGCTCAGAGGATGGTTAGCATTTTGTTAGCACTAAAGTATTTTTTAAATCAAGTTATGTACATTTTTTTGACATAATACCATTGCACACTTAATAGAACATAACTTTTATATGCACTGGGAAACTAAACAATTTGTGTGACTCGCTTTATTGCGATATTCGCTTTATTGCAGTGGTCTGGAACAGAATATTCAGCCGCCAAGGTATGCCTGTATATGTCCTTGTGCAAACAAATAAAGGAAACCTCATGTAGATGAAGCCAGGGAGCCCTGAAGGGAGCGCTCTCATGCATGCATCTCTCACTGCAGCTAACAGACCCCAGCAGGAAGGAAAGATTTCCTTTTGACCCATTAACAGGCTTGTCACTGCCTGCAGCCAATGAAGAACCCCATAGCGCTCCCAATTTCCTCCTTTCCTCCTTAAAAGCCAGCCCACTTCCTCTGTTCTCTGGGCTTGCCTATATCATTTGCCATAGTTTGCTTGTCCCAAATTGCATCTCTCTCCTGTTCCTGAATAAACTCATTTTATTGGTAAAATAACTGGCTCTTTTGTCTTTTAGAGGTCAACACTCTGAATGCAATTCAGCTGTTGAAAAATATGTGTTGCAAAAATATGTCTTCTGCTCTGTGGGTTGCTCCTTTCCTCTTAATGATGTCTTTTGAGAACAGAAGCCCTCAATCTCAATATAGTCCAGTTTATCATTTCTCCCTCAGTTTTGGTTAGTGCTTTTAGAGTCCTCTAGGAAATCTTCGCCTACTCCAAGGTGATCGAGATCCAAGAAAGTTTACATGCAGGCAGAGACACATTTTGCCAAATCTGGCTCCAAACTGGAGCCACACGAAGGAGGAGCTGGCCTCCGCTGCCAAGGGCACCTCAAGGGTATGTGCCCCACGACGTTAACAGAGGCTGGGTGACTAGGGAAATTCTTGAGCCCGTTTTAGAGAGCAACAGATAAGCTAACAGCTTGTTACAACCCCTCTGCTTGTAAGCTACCTTCACTGACTCAGCTCGCTTTCGTTCTTTTTTTCCCTCTTTAATTCCCACCCTCCAAGCTTCACAAGTCCTGTAGCACAAGACTCCTTAACCGTCCCCGCAGATCACACCTCTGAGAACGGGCTGCTGTAGCAACAGGGGCTTAAGTTGGTTTTCAGCAGCTTGCTGCCAGCTCTTGTCCAGATCCACCCAGCTAAGGCTGGTTGGGATCACCGGCCCTCAGCCTGGGTCTGTGCAGGTGTCTGACCTTTTGACCTCCGAGGACCAGAGGCTGCACCTCAGATCATGCTCAGTGCTTCCGGTTTGAACACGCGTTCCGTGAAGAAGCGTGTAGCTCAGGCACGCCTGCGCGGAACGCGACCCCCTCATCCTGTCCCCACTTCCAAGCACCATTCCCCACACCTATGACCACCCTATACTCTTCACCTATAAACATCCCAAGCTCCCCGCCCTGGGGGAAGCAGATCTGAGACTTGTTCGCCCATCTCCTTATGACTGCCCTGTGAATAAACTCTTTCTCTGCTGCACACTTCAGCGTTTCAGCATTTGGCTTGCTGTGCATTCGGCAAATGAACTTGGTTTGGTAACAAAGGCGTGCTGGCGTCTGCTCCAGATTTAATTCA
The DNA here is from genome assembly GCF_048773025.1 of Camelus bactrianus. Classification (NCBI taxonomy): domain Eukaryota; kingdom Metazoa; phylum Chordata; class Mammalia; order Artiodactyla; family Camelidae; genus Camelus; species Camelus bactrianus. The sequence goes on along the minus strand of NC_133551.1, from coordinate 70,915,536 downwards.
TGGGCTCTCTGCGCTCTGGCCCCTCGCCCCGTAGCGCTTGGGTGTTGCCCTTCAGACTTGCCTGCATCAGAGAAGGAGACTCCAAGGGTCAGTTCACCTGACGAATCTCCCGCAGTCTCACTGCGTAGCCCGGCCCTCCTGCCCCCGCAGACCCTCCGGTTGTCCCCCTCCCAGCACCGTCCTTCAGAACCCTTTGCTTGGGGCTCCGTTTGGCGCCAGGGACTTCCGCCTGGGAGTGTCTGCCTCTGTTTCTTCAAGTCCAGGGATGTGTTTTCAGGAAACCAACTATTCTCAGCTCATTTTTCCCCTAAGATGTACTCGCCTCCCACCCCCATCTCTTCTCCCCTCACCTTCCTCCCCCTACTCCTCGTGGCTCATTTGAACTTTCCTAAGACATCAAGAGCCTTTTCACAATGTAACGCTCACCTGAAACTCTTCTTTTCGTTTTCAGGGCACCATCTAAAGACTTTGTAGAATTGTCTCCTTTCTCAAGATAAGGATTACCTGCCTGGTGGTTGCCAGAGGTGGAGGGTGGGCAAAATGGGTGAAGGCGGTCAGCTTCCTGTTATAAGACAAAACTCCTGGCAACATAAGTGTAGAAAAAGAGGGTGAGAGGTAACAATACCGTGTTGTATATTTGAAAGTTCGTATAGCGAAAGTTCTTACAGATACATTTCTTGCAATTGCAACAGCAAATCTCATGTGCCTATTTCTCAAAGTCAAAGGGGTTTGAATGGGTTAGCTGCTCCCTCCCCTGTGGTGGGGTGAATACCCCCCCACTCTCAAAAAGGATGTTCATATCTTAATCCCCAGAACCTGTAAGTGTTTTACCTTACATGGCAAAAGGGACTTTGCTGGTGTGATTAAATTAAGGATTTTCAGGCGAGGACAGTATCCTGGATTATCCAGACGGGCCCCAATGTAGTCATAAAGGTCCTTATAAGGGGGAGGCAGGAGGGTGAGACTCAGAGAAGGAGATGGGATGATGGAAGAAGTCAGACTGAAGCCAAGGAATGCAGGTGGCCTCTAGAACAGGGAAGGAAACGGAAGGCAGCCCTGCGGACACTTTGATTTCAGAACTTCTGACCTCCAGGACTGTGAGCCAATGAATTAGTGTTGTTTTAAGCCCCTAAGTTTGTAGCAATTTGTTACGCAGCAGTAGGTAACTAGTACATCATCCTTCCTTCCTCCATGTGTGCTCAAGACTAATTGAGAACCAGAATAGAGTCAAGGAGCTGGAGGTAAAAACATCCTTGTGCTGGATAGCTCTCCACCGTCCTCCACCTGCTCTGTGCCCTGGGAAGCTGAGCTGTGTGGACCCCTCAGCAGCATCCTTTGCCCTCTGCTTTCCTGAGGGCCTGGGCCGAGGGGAACTTCACATGGGAGCTTAGGGAGGAAAGAGAGAGACAGTCCCTCTGGGATTGCTGTGGGTAGGTGAGTGCCCCAGCTCAGCTCCTGACCAGGACCCTGTCTACACAGCCTGGGGCTCCACGTACTCCTCCCCATCCAGGGTAGGATTGAGCCCTGCTGTTACCACCTGTGCTGTCTCGTGGGGTCTTTGCACAGTTTCTCAGTGAGCTCTCTGAAGTCACTCTGATATGTGTGTCTTAGTCCACATGGGCTGCAGTAACAAAAATACCATGGACTGCGTGGCTGATGGACAGCAGACATTTAGTTCTCACAGTTCTGGAGGCTGGAAGTCCAAACTCTAGGTGTCAGGAGATTCCATGCCTGGTGAGAATCCACTTTCTGCCTCACAGATGGCGGCCTTTTTGCTGTGTCCTCATTTGGCAGAAGGGGTGAGGGAGCTCTCCGGAGTCTTTTATAAGGGGCGCTAAACCCATTCGTGAGGGCTCTGTCCTCGTGACCTAATCACCTCCCAGAGGGCTCACTCCAAATACCGTAACACTGCAGATTAGGATCCACATACACATTTTTCCGTAGCATGAGTATGCCATCTCTTTCCTTCCGGGACCCTGACTGATACATCACCTTTCTGTCTGATAAAGCTGATTATCCGAGCATGTGGTTTAGGTGTGTGGGCAGGTGTGCTGCCTGATATTAAGAACTGGGTCCCCGGCAGCACTGGGCACACACACACCTCTCTCTGTAGGCACCTTGTCACAGAGACCAGAATGTCCCTTCTCTGCAGATCCCACAGCCAGATGAGCACACCCCATTCCTTGTCTCAAGATCTCCGCTGGGAAAATCTATTTCTCTTCCCCTTGGAGGAATGAGTGTGGAAGTCGAGGGAACATGGAGTGTTACTCTTCTAGGGACCCCTTTACATAGGGGAAGATGTACCCCAAATACTTCCTCGCTTCTGCCTTTGGGCAAACTGGATTTAAGGCAGGAAACCTTACATTTAAAGGGATACTATTCGATATTGCTAATCATGGGTTGAATTGCATCCTCCTAAACTCATATGTTGAAAATAACCCTTAGTACCTCAGGCTGTGAGCTTATTTAGAAATGGATTTTTTTTTTTTGCAGAGATAATCAAGGTAAAATGAGGTCATCAGAGTGGATCCGAATCCAATGCGACTACTGTTCTTATGGAGAAGGGAAATTTGGGCACAGAGTCGTGCATAGAAGGAGGACCATGCGAAGAGACACAGGGTGAAGACAGCCATCTACAAACCAAGGAGAGAGGCCCGGAGCAGACCCTTCCCTCACAGCCCTCAGAGGAAACCAGCCCTGCTGGCAGCTTAATTCTGGACTTCCAGCCCCTGGAACTGTGAGGCAATGAATTGTTGGCTAAGCCACCCAGTCTGTGGTGCGTTGTCACGGCGGCCCCAGCAAGCCGACACAGGCGGCTTCCACCATAAATGTCAGTTCTGTGCCAAAGAACCTTGCGACAAAATACATAAAGGAAAAGACTGCTAGAAGTTCCTTAATGAAGGCACAGGAGGACTGAGGGACCCTGACGGTGTAAAGCAAGCCTATTTGATCGGGGGCCGTGGACTCCTGGGCAGTTGGTTGGGCTTCACGTTGTCTGGACGTCATGGTCAAATGAGTATTTCTCGGGCCAGATGCTGGCACTCAGCACCCTTGCCGCCCTTCTGTGCTCTTTCCTGTGTTCAGGGGCTAGAAACAGGACAGTAGCATTTCCCAGTCTCTCTTACCACCAACAGTCCAGTTTGCCCACGAGAAAGCTTCCTATAAGGTTTGGAAGGCACCTAGAGACCGAAGCTGTTCTTCTCAGTGGAAGCTGAGCATGGGCATGTGGGCATGAGTCGGTGGAAGACTCCAAGTTTTCCCGTGACTCCAGGTGTCCTCCAGTCGGTCACTTCCGCGTTGTAGAAACCAACAGCCGAGGCTTCCTGCAATACCTGCTGTTTACAGAAAGCCTGACCCTCCTCTAACCTTTGCTCCCCAGACATTTCCCCAGATTTCCAATTCCCGGTCATTTCCTGCTTAGGGGAAGGAAGGCTGTGTGGTGGGAAAGTCCTGTGAATTTACCAAGCTCCATTTTGTTTTCATCCTAGGTCCGTGGAAGGTTTGCATTTCCCAGGGTCACATGCATTTGTGTGAAGCCGCACGAATGCATTCTGGTCATTGGAGTGGATTTCCAGGCCTGACCCTTAAATTCTCCTCCATGTGTTCCCACATGAGGATTCTTTTCCTCAGCTTCCTGACGAGCTATAGAGCATGCCGTGGAGGGTGGAGCAGTGTGAGGTCCCGGGGGATGGTAGACAGATGGATGGAAGGAACTTGGATCCTACAATCACCACGCGATATGGTTGTTCACCACACACCCAAATGTCTATGCTGTGAAAGGGAAATAAGTATTCTATCCAGATCTGAGATATGAGGGTCATTTGTTATAGCAGCTAGCATTACTCATCCTAACTAATATATCTAGAAAAAAAATGGTTCTAGATTTATACTTCTGTATCCCCTCATTCTCTTTGTCCTTTTGTATGATTTCCAGACAAAAAAGGGGAAAAAATACTGAAACTACACTGCCATGCTCATGCCATAAGTTTTGCATCTGTATTTGTTGGTCATGCAGATGTTTTAATGTTTATAAACCTCAATGGTAACAGACTTTCCAATCCCTCTCTTAGTAATCAATCTCTTTGTAGTTTCCATTTTGGGGTGAAATTCAGGCATTTATATATTGACAGGGAAATCCTCCATGTTCAAAATCATTGCCACACAGTTTCATATCCCATAAAGAGAATTTTAAAAGCATAATGAAAGAATAGATGACAGATTTCACTGCATAAAAATTATGAACATCAATGCAGAAAAATAACAAAGTTAAAAGACAAACCACCAGAAAAAAATGTTTTCAAGAACAAAGCAAATGTTTTACTATATAAAGAGCATGTGTAAGTTAATGTAAAAATATAAGCATATATTATGAACACACAAAGTCAATTCAAATGAATCCATAAAAGAAGAAAGTCAAATAATGGATAAAATACAAAGCAATGTTCTACTTCATTAGATTCAAAGAAATGCAAACTAAAACAACACTGAGAGATAATTTTAAAAAGACATCAAAGCTGGCCAAACTTAAACACAGTGGTAATATTCAGTGTTGGCAAGAGGAGAGGAAAAATCACCTGGGGGTCTAGTTTGGGTCGGAGTGTAAATTGAAACAACTTCCTTGAAGGTAGCTTGTTAGTTATGTATGAAAAGCCTGAAAATGTTCTTACGTTTGACCCATCAATTCCACATTTAGAGATTTGTCCCACAGAAATAATTGAGAGATATGGAAAGCCTTATGAAACACCAGAGACAATGCAGATGTCCAACAACAGGGGATTGGTGAACTAAATTATAGCACATACAGATGGTGGAGTGACGAACTATTCTATAGTCACTGAAAAATATGTCATCGAATTGTATTTATTGGTATGGAAAATTATTGAGTAAAAAGAACAGGTTACAAAGGACATAGTCTATATGCTCCTGTTTAAACACACACACACACACAGACACATACACAGACACACAGACACAGACACACACACACACACACAGACACACACAGAGACACACACAGAGACACACACACACAGAGACACACAGAGACACACACAGAGACACACACAGACACACACAGAGACACACACATAGACACACACACACACACTCACCCCCCCTGGGCTGGATCCAAGCTTTGGGGGGCGTATACACTTTTGAGAGTTTTCTTCAAGAAAAGAAGTGCAAAATTATGACTACAATTTAGGTTTTAAAGTGTGTGTGTATTTAGAACGAGAAGAGAAAGCATAGCAAACTACAAATTTTAAAAAGCTGAATATATCACAAACATCACAAAAATTCCAGATAGTTTTATTTAAATGCCTGACCAGCTCTCTCCTACAGACGAGGGACCCTGAAGCTTAAGCTTCATTAGCATGGAAAAAAAAAGTCAGGATGGTGATACACCAGAATAAAAGCGTATTACTTAGGTAATTAAAAAAAGGGGATATTTAAAAATCAGTAAGTCTGAATACCTGATGGACTATTTGTTTCCATCGCTGTAAAATAAACCTTAACCCTAACACAGATTTGTCACCCGGCCGCAGTTATGCAATGAGCTGGGAGTTCCTGCTGAGTTTGTTTCCTGTCCAGTCAAGTTTCTGCAGGCGCTGGATGGGAGACTGGTCGAGATGTAGTAAGCAAGCTTTGCTGAGAGTTTCCTTTGTTCATCGGCGTTTTGGCGCTGCTCAAAATAAGAGGCCTGAGAAGAGCCTTGCTTGGTTGTGAGGTCTCCCTACAACTTCTTTTTTTAAAACAAATTTTTTGGAGGGAGGTAGTTAGGTTTTAAAATTTTATTTATGTATTTCTTTTAATGGAGGCACTGGGGATTGAATCCAGGACCTCCTGCACGCCAAGCCCATGCTCTACCACTGAGCTATTGCCCTCCCCACTACAAGGTCTGGAAGGGAGCAGCTTAGCCTCACCGGGGCTGAGTTTCCTTGTCCATAAAATGGGGACAAGAATAGGGTCTACCGAAAGGGATGATGGGAGAGCGAAGTGTATTAGCACGTGCAGAGGGTCTGGCTCAGCACCGGGCATGGCGCAGGGACCTCGGCTTCACTGGACAGGCGAAGGAACTGCCAGCAGAGAGGGTGACTACACTGGCCGGTGTTGTCGGGCTAGTTCAGGGGCAGGGCTGCAAGAGCTCCCGGGGGTCTGCCAGTCTGCTCCCCTCCGATGGTGGCAGATGCGGGGCTCAGGAAATCAGGATCGGAGACTTCACTGGGAGGGAGTCCGGTGTCTCGTAGTCAAGGGCTAGAAGCACAGGGAAATAAGCAAGAGTCATGCAGAATTCAGGTGAATTTAGACTTTGGGGTTGCAGAAGTTTTCTGCAGCTTTCCTGCTGCCACCGTGGCAATGCCACTCAGGGGAGGCTGGCAGCCTTGACAAATGATCCTGCATCTCAGTAGCTTACCACCACGAACCTGGGTACCTCCATCAGGCAACCCCTGACAGGCTGGGTCACCCTCCTGGCATCTCACCTCCAAGATTGACAGGGGATCCAAGCCCCGTCACAGTAAGGCTTAGCCACGAGGAGTCCCTCCCTGCTGGAGAGAGGGAGCACGGAGGATCACGTGGACCTCTGCCCCTCTGCCCGGAGGGGGCGGTAGCACTGTCCTTCAGACCCCCTAGCCAGAACATATCGTGTGGTCCCTCCAGAGGCAGCAGGGGCTAGAAAGTGTTGTCACCTGTGTACCTGTGATGTGTACCCACGAGGAATGTGAAGGGGTCTGGGGAAGACGTAGAAGTGTCTCAGCCTCGCTCACGGACGTCTTTTAAGTGCCCCCACATCCAGGCTCATGCTAGGCGCTTACAGACACGGTGCCTTTGACGCCCCCGACAGCCCCACGGGGGCACTATTACTACTCTCACCGCCTTACAGATTTGAAAACCGAGGCTTAGAGAGTGTAACTTGCTCATGGGCAGCACGCGGGCATTCGGCAGAGCCAGGATTCAAATCCAAGTCTTGCTAATGCAGGGTTTTTCAACCTCAGCACCATTGACACTCTGGACCAGACGACTCCTTGTTGTGGGGGCCATTCTGTGTGCCGTGGGGTGTTTCCCAACATCTCTGGCATCGATCCAAGAGCTGCCAGCGCCAGTCCCTGCCCCTCACGGAGCTGTGACAACCAGGTATCTCCAGGCATTGTCAGATGTGTCCTGGGGAGCAGAATCCCCCCCATCTGAGAACTGCTGCTCTGATGCCGGAGCAGGGCAGGGGGAGAGAGGACAGCCACCATCATTTTTACTGCAGATGGGAGACTTCGTTTTTAGGGGAGATTTTGAACACTGATGTCAATCTTTCCCGACCCGGAAAGGCAGGTGAGCTCAGTTTTGGTTTTTTGTTTCTGCTTTATGATGAAAAAGACAAAGACTGTTTATTCATTCCTGCATCCAATAGAATTTGCTGAGCACTCACTCAGTACCGAATCCTGATCTAGCCTTTGAGGTTAAAGCAAAGGACAAACGAAAAATTCCCGTGCACAGAGGTTACGTTTGAGACAATAAACAAAAACTTGAGGCATGTGGTGTCTCAGGTAACGGTAAAAGCCACAGAGACAGAGCTAGCAGGGGGGGTGTGGTGTGCGTAGGAGGGCAGGTGGGGAGTTATAATGTGAAATAAGGTGACCAGGGACAGCCTCACTCAGAAGGGGACACTTAAGCAGAGACCTGTAGTAGGGGAGGGGTTGAGGCCAGCTGAAGTCCGAGGGAAGAATGTTGCCCAGGGATCAGTGAGTGCCAAGGCCCTGGGGCCTCCTGGACAGGTTGAGGATGAGTCAGTGCAGCCAGAGTGGAATTAGGAGGTGGTGATGAGGTCAGAGGGCAGGTGGAAGGGGGCAGTGTTTGTAATGTCCATGGTGACTTATCCAAAGCCATTTCTAGGAGCGATGCCAGGATTCAAGCTGGGATTTCAGAGCCCTCCTTCCTAGCTGGGTCACGTTGCATGAGGCGCTTCTCTGCACGGGCCCTGTCCTAGAACCAGGTCCTCACCTGAGTCTGTGACTCACCTGGCTGGACCAATGCTTGCAGGACATGGGGTGGTGGTGAGGGCCGGTTGTGATATATAAGAGGAGGAGGTCTGCTGGCTCCCAACCGTGTCCTAAATAGCCTGCCCTGAGCACAGCCTCCTCTCAGCCTCTCCCATGGTGGAGAGAGCAGGATGGCGGTCCTTCTGCTGCTCCCGGTCCTCGCCACAGCCTGCGTGTTCTCCGTGGGGGTCGGGCTCTGGGTGGTCTGCAGCCACTTCCTCACTGCAGACATCCCAGCAGCCATCGGCCACCCTGTGAAACTGCGGGTCTTCCATTGCCTCTTGCAGCTGTTGGTGACATGGGTGAGTTTGGGGTTTTATTTGTCCCCTCCTCCTGAGGTTTAAGGAGAGATTTGGAAAAACACATTCCAGAAGCTTCCAGTTGAAGAAACAGTCCATTCATGGTGGTGGAGAGTGACAGTATCTTATCAAACGAATAATTTCTAATAGGTAACAGTTCTTAACCTCTTCCTGATGTTTCTCAAAGCTGGGATGAGCTAGTAGCCACACAATTCAAAGAATGCTTCACTTTCTCAAGTTATAGAGAAACTCCACCCTGCTTCCTGTCTTACTTTTTTCACAGCACCCTCCACTCTGCAAAGCCATGAAGATAAAAATACGTTTTTCTGAATCTGGGGACCCCTGTTACTACCTACGTGCTACCTAGAACCAGCCAACAATAACAGAGAGACACGTAGCAAATGAGTGAATTAGTACAGATGAGCGAAACTACAGAATGTGACTGTTTAGAAGATGGTTTGGGGAGTGGAAAACTCTCTCTGTGATATGGTCAGATTCTGCTTGCTGTTGCTGGTATGTGTCATTGAATCAGATGCTTGTAAGTGGATTGTGGTGAGAATTGTGTAAATGTTGCCAGTAAGGATTTACTGTGCTTTTCCAGAGGGCTGACAGAGATTGAATATAGAAAATATGTTTCTTAAGTCTCTTAGATAATGAGAAGTGATTGCAGGTGCCTGTTCTCATGAAAACCCTTGGTGGAGGAGAAGCTGAGGGGGAACCCAGGGACCAGTTTTCTTAAGCTGCAGGTCAGCTTTCACAAGTTGGGAGGGTTCGGTCCTGTGGTTTTCCTGGCCTTGACTCTCAGAGTCTACACTCCAGGTTTCCAAATACATTGACTCAGTTTCCTCATCTGCAACATCGGGGGAAATAATAGACCCCGACTTGGTAGCATTTGGTGGGGAAGCAATGAGTTCATCTGTCTGGAGTGGGTGTCAACTTGCCTAGCACAGAATGAGCTTTCCATAAATCTTAGCAGTATTACTATTTGTTGCTTCGTTTTTTTCCTACAAAGCTGTGGTGTGCCGCTGCTGTGTGTCAACCTCCATTTCCAGCTCTGAGGATCAAGGATGGAGGAGAGAAATGAAGTCCCAGACTGAGTCTGCCTGCAGGGAGTGTGGACACTCCGGGCAGTGGGAGGTGGGGAGGCAACAATGAATGAGCAAACTCAGGACAAATAAATCAGCGCGCAGAGTGGTGAGTGCTGTGAGGAAGGTGAAGCAGGGCAGCGGAGCACGGTAGGGCTCTTCACCTGGAGTTCCCAGAGCCTCCAAGGGCAACCGGGTGCAAAGGGTCCATGAATTTGGACGGGGAGGAAATGGCCCCGTTTTCACTGACCTCGAATGCAAATGTAGTGTTCTCTTCCATTATGAATGAAGGAGACAGTGGTACCCTTGACTTTGCCACCTAGAGGGATCGCGGATATTTTCAGAGCTTATTACAGTTGCTGTAGACATTGCAAAAAATCGTGTATGTGCCTCATTCCTTGGAGATTATGATAGTATTAGACCAGCCACGAGGTCGTGCTATTTCGTGTGCTAAGAAGGTATGCCATTACAGCACACACACACTCTAATGTTTTAATATCTATGTTTAAATAATGCTGAATAATCCCACGTATTTTATTTTGAGTATTCGAAAGTATTCTGTGACGAGCTTCACTAAAAGCTAAAATGGCCTTGGCCCGGAAAGGGTTAGAAATTGCTGGAAAGAGAGTGCCTGGGGGAGAGCTTACTTTACTTGTTTATTTTTATTTTTTATCATGCAAACTTTCAGACGTATATCAGAGGAGACAGAACGCTGCCCAGAAGCCCCAGGTACACACCCCACAGCGTTTGTGATTATCGACTCCGGCCAAACTCACCTCACCTGTCCCCCGCCTTTTCCCTCCTTCCCATTTTCTTACAGAGTGGATCCTGGACATTGTATTCTTTTGTCTGAAAATATGTCAGTAGTTACCTCTAAAAGATAAGAACTGCTTGCTCCCCACCTCTTTTTAAAGATGTAACCATCATGCAGTTATCACCTCTTAAAAATGGCAACAAATGCTCAGGATGGCCGTGTTGACTAGGGTCATCCAGGAGGGCCTCCCTGGGAAGAGACGTCAAGGCCCGGCTGAGGTGGGGGTGTTCCGGGTTAGAGGAAACCTCAAGGGATGGGCAGCAACGTGGCTCTGGGGACTGGGGTGTCTGGCGTCTGGCAGAGAGGCTGGAGGGGGGCCGGTGTGGGGGCAGGTGGATAGACTTTCTGTAGGTGTGATGGAGGCACCGTGGGAGACGAGCAGGGCTGCGGGCCAGTCTGCCCTCCAGCCGCCCTGCAGAGGGCCCAGCAAACGCTGAAACCTTTTCCTCCACATTTCCTTCCTATCTCACCAACAGGGGATGATTTTCGAGAAACTGAGGCTCTGCTCTATGCCCCAGTTTGTCCGTTTTGTTCACGATCTGATGCCGCTTAAGAAGTATCCGGACTTGGAAATCAAGGACCTCCAGTTTGGGACGATCCCTGTGAGGCTGTACCAGCCCAAGGCGTCCTCAAACGCCCTCCGGCCCGGCATCCTGTTCTACCACGGCGGCGGGGCCGTCCTGGGGAGCTTGAGTAAGTGTCCTTCCCGCAGACCTCGCACCCGCAGCATGACAGCCTCAGAGCAGAGCTGGGTGGACACCAGCTTCCAGCAGGAGGCGACACCCTTGTCGTCTCCCCCGGGGCTAAAAGCCCCTACTGTGACCAGGGAACACCAGGGCAGTTAGCAGGGCCAGATCACTCAGCTGGCTAAGAGACGGAGTGTATAGATCTCTTTCTGGAAGTAAGGCTACATATGTCTGCATATCTACATCTAAAATACACACGTACATATGTACATGTACGTGTAGCTACGTACATGTGTATGCACGTGTATGAAATCCACATAATGTAAAATGCACCATGTTAAAGTGATTCGGGGGGGAGGGTATACCTCGAGCGGTAGAGCACATGCTCAGCATGCACGAGGTCCTAGGTTCAATCCCCAGTGCCTCCTCTAAAAATAAAACAAATAAACCTAATTACCTCCTCTGCCAAAAAAATAAAGTGCGCAATTCAGTGGTATTTAGTACATTCACAATGCTGTGCACTCACCTCCTCTATTTAGTTGGAAAAGAGGATTTTTTTTAATGAAAACAAATAAAGCACATCATTTTGTTTCCTGTCAGGTTTGCTTGAGACAAATTCTGGTACAGACAGACAGGAGGACCAAAGATTTGAGGAAAACTAATAAGGGGGGGAAAACCCCACAAAATTGAAACTGTGTTATTATCTTAACATTTTCCCGCTGTGGATATGGGAGGAAAACCACTGTGATAGTGTTTTCCAGTCTGTGGCCTGCCAAGGCCCCTTTGCTGTAGCCTTTGAGAAGAAGAGATTTAATGCAACCAGGGTTTTGGTCTGGTCTGCGTAATCAATGACAGTAAATGTCAATGTTTATTGGTTGATAGCTACTAATAGTGATACTGGCATGGTGGGCACTGTGGAAGCCCTTCACATCCCATCCCATTTAACCCCCCGCCCCCAAAGCCCTATTATTATCATTACCCCCACTTTACAGGTGAGGAAATCGAGCCTCAGGGAGGTGAAGGGACTTGTCCCGTACTCCTTCAGCTCACGTTAAAAGGAGGCAAATCTGAGATTTGAACTCGGGTCTGAATCCAGAGCTCACCCACTGCACCACTGTGCCCCACGGCCAGACAGCTTCTCAGATACTGGGAATGAAGTGTAGAATCAATGGGGTTGGGGAGGGGGTCTTAGAGAAAGCCATTCAGGCAGTGTCACAGAGGAGAAATCGTGAGATGGCTGAGAAGAGGGCTGAAGAAAGACACTTAGGAGAAAATTTGCAAACCCCAGGCTCTCTATCCATCATGGTTATCAGTGAGAAAGGGCAGCTGAGGATGGCTGGCAAAGGAAGCCCACTAACTTTCTTAGCATGAATGTTTCAAACATTTTATTTTCTAGGAACTTACCATGATATATGCTGTCATTTGTCCAAAGAGACTGACTCGGTGGTTCTAGCAGTCGAGTGAGTAGACGGGAGGATGGGGAGGTGCCCGAAGGCCAGGAGCACCAGGGGATGACGAGGGGGAGGTGGAAATCTGCAGCTGGCAGAGGGGTTGGGTGGGGAGTGGTCTTTGTTAAGCAGATCAGATGCAGAGCTTCACAACCGGTGCTCATCTGGGTGGAACACTTCACTGAGCAGAATAGCCCCGTACATTCTGGATACTTAGTCCCTCCCTCCACTAAATACCCATGGTGCCCTGTGTTGTAACCAGGATGACCTCAAACACTGCCACGTCATCTCCAAGTGCTCCAGAGAGGGAGGTCCACCCAGGGGAGATCCACCGAAGGAAGCAAGAAAAATTAAAAATCTCCTCTCTCTTCTAACTGATCTGGTAGAGTCACCACCCAACCTGGAACCTTGAAAAGGGCTTGGTGGATGTGGGCCAGGAGAGACCGGAGGTGGCCCTCCCTGGGCCTCCACATCAGGCAAACTGGACACGTATCACGTCAGGAGGAACCACACTCCTGATGAAGCTTTTCCTGCAGTTTTGTTTAAATGCACGTGCTGTAAGGAACTCTCCATTGCCAACGTCTTGGTGGGGATACAGCTAATTGTCTTGAACAAAAATGACAGAAGTCAGTCCCAGATGAGGGAGAGAGACCTGGAGAAACTCATTACAATTCTTGGCTCCAAAACTGCCCCTGCAGTGGGATGGAAACCTTCATCCAGTTGTTGGCCACTCTATACCTTACCATTCTGGCTGGGCTAAACCGAGACATCATCAGGAGAATATACTAGCAAATGTCTGCAGGAAAGTTCTTTTAGGAACCCAAGGGAGACAAGGTTTTGGAATTTAAAGCACTGTTGTCCTGGCACGAACCCAGGGTAGCTTAGACTAGGGGCATCCGAATGGAAATGGCTGGCAAACAGTTTGCTGAGTCCACAGAGTATTTCTTTATTATTATTATTAAATTTTGTTTTAAAATTTGAGGCCAGCATTTAAAATGGTGAAATTTCTCACCAACCCCAGATTTCTGGAATCTCTTGAAAAATGAGAGGGTCTGGCACTGTCAGGCTGGCACACCTGCACGGCAGCGGCCTGAGCATGGGGCCTGAGAGTGGGCATGGTGGCTCTTAAACACGAATATGCCTTCAAGATCCTCCCACAAACTTTGTGAGCATGGGACCCAAGCAAACGTGGACTGCTTAGAATCTCCACCCAGGAGAGCCTGGAGCTGCTTATAAAACAGACACGTAGATCAATGGAACAGGACAGAAAGTCCAGAAATAAACCACGCACTTATGGTCAATTAATCTACGGCAAAGGAGGCAAGAATATACAGTGGAGAAAAGACAGTGTCTTCAACAAATGGTGCTGGGAAAACTGGATAGCTACCTGTAAAAGACTGAAATTAGAACATTCTCTGACACCGTATACAAAAATAAACTCAAAATGGATTGAAGACCTAAATGTAAGACCACATACTATAAAACTCTTAGAGGAAAACATAGGCAGGACATTCTTGGACATAAACCACAGCAATGTGTCTTTGAACCAGCTCCTAAAGTAATGGAAATAAGCGCAAAAATAAACAAATGGGATCCAATTAAACTTAAAAGCTTCTGCACAGCTAAGGATACCATCAACAAAATGAAAAGACAACCTACAGAACGGGAGAAAATATTAGCAAATGATGCGACCGACTAGGGGCTGATTTCCAAAATATACAACCAGCTCATATAGCTTCATATCAAAAAAACCAGTAACCCAATGAAAAAGTGGGCTGAAGACCTAAGTAGACATTTCTCCAAAGAAGACATCCAGATGGCCAACAAGCATATGAAAAGATTCTCAACGTCATTAATCGTTAGAGAAATGCAAATCAAAACTACAATGAGCCATTAAATAAATAAATAAATAAATAAATAAATAAATAAATAAATAAATAAATAAAAATAAATCTAGTTACCTCCCCCCTAAAAAAGATAATAAAAGGAAAACTGCAATGAGATACCACCTCACACCGGTCAGAATGGCCATCATTAAAAAGTCTACGAATGATCAATGCTGGAGAGGGTGTGGAGAAAAAGGAACCCTCTTACACTGCTGGTGGGAATGTAAATTGGTGCAGCCACTATGGAGGACGGGATGGAGGTTCCTTGAGAAACTAAAAATAAACGTACCGTATGATCCAGCAATCCCACTCCTGGGCATATATCTGGAGAAAAATATAATTCATAAAGACACATGCACCCCAATATTCACAGTAGCACTGTTTGCAGTGGCCAAGACATGGATATAACCCAAATGTCTATCAACAGATGAGTGGATAAAGAAGATGTGGTATATATACACAATGGAATACTACTCAGCCATAAAAAGAGTAAAATAATGCCATTTGCAGCAACATGGATGGACCTAGAGACTGTCATTCTAAGTGAAGTAAGCCAGAAAGAGAAAGAAAAATGCCATATGATATCCCCTTATATGTGGAATCTTAAAAAAAGGACACAAATGAACTTATCCACAAAACAGAAACAGACTCACAGACATAAGGAACAAACTTATGGTTACCAGGGGTTAAAGGGGGTAAGAAAGGATAAACTGGGAATTTGAAAATTGCATCTCTTGGGGAGGGATGGAAATGTTAGCTATCTTGATTGTGGTGGTGGCTTCATGAAAATAAAATAAAATAAAATAAAATAAACCCAAGGGACAGGTTTGAGTTAGGGAAGCACAATCAGGTAGGTTCAGAAAGATGAGAATCCCCTTGGTGACAGCTAAGTTGTTCGCCCATGGCTGGATGACAAGGTCATCTCGTGGTCACAGCCTGTCCCCTCAGTTGACTTTGAGACAGTGGAAATAGCAACTACCACTCACCGAGCCCACGGCGCCTGGCACTGCAAGCTTTGTCTCTGCCACCTCACTTCAGCCTCCTACCTTACCTTCGTCAGCTCAGGCTTCCGAATGAGTGGTTAGGGGAAGAAATCTGGGCCGAAGAATGCTAGGGACAGGTGTTTTGGGCTCTGTGGGGGCGGTGCGTGTAAACTGTCTTCCTTGATTCCGTTTCAGATACCGCAGATTGCCCAAGCATTCATTTCCGGTGCCCGTAAAGGACTGCATGGCGGTCACCGTCCTGTTCTTGAAGTCCTTGAATATGTACGGGGTGGATCCAGCCCGGGTGGTAGTCTGTGGTGACAGCATAGGAGGGGGCTTGGCAACAATAATTTGTCAAAACCTTGTGGACAATTCAGATCTTCCTAAGATCCGTGCTCAGATCCTGATCTATGCTGCTCTCCAGGCCCTGGATTTCCGGACCCCTTCCTATGAGCAGAACAAGAACGTTCCCCTGCTCAGTCTGAATTTTGCCTTCTACTGTTGGTTTGCTTACCTGGACATCAGCCCTTCCTGGAAAAGCACGGTTTTGAAAGGTGCCCACTTGCCTGTCGAAGTCTGGGAAAAGTACAGAAAGTGGTTGGGTGCAGAAAACCTCCAGGAGAGGTTTAAGAAGAGAGACTACCTGCAAATACCCCTTGAGCCCCTGAATGAGGCTGCCTATCTGGAGACAAACCTCGTTTTGGATGTGCAGAACTCGCCTCTGATTGCGGACGACGAGGTGGTGTCCCGGCTCCCCGAAGCCTGCATCGTGAGCTGTGAGTATGATCTTCTCCGGGACCACTCGCTGTTGTACAAGAAAAGGCTGGAGGACCTGGGGGTCCCGGTGACTTGGCATCACATGGAGGATGGTTTCCATGGAGTGTTAAACACCCTTGACATGGGCTTCTTGTACTTTCCCTGCTCCACCAGGATTCTGAATGCTGTGGTCCATTTTATTGAAGGGCTGTGACCGTCTTTCCTTCCTGTAGCAGTTGTTAAGAGTGTGGGTTCCACCATCATGCAGATCCACCGGGGACGCCCTGTTGCTGATGTGGGTGGTGCCGAGTAGGAGGTTGCCATCTCCTCTTGCTCCAGGTTCTAGAATCATTTCTCATCTCTAAAGGCAGAGCAGTAGAAGAGACAGGTTTGGGGGGAGGGTGGGGCTCTCTGTCTCTGCTCACCATTGGGAAAATTTGAGCTGACAGTTCTCAGTGGCCATTTGCAGGAGTGAATGAGAGCATAAAGACTGCTCACGGCCTCCCCAAGGGAGGGTTCCCACTGCCCAGGTGGATCCCGGCTCTGGGCAACAGGAGGGTCTACTTAGCTAGGCCTTGGAATAACCCAAGGTCGTCGTGTGCCTCTTCCAATCTGATTCAGAGGGCAAGGCTCTGATGTACTAGTGTGGGTGGTGGTGGAGAAATTGGTTTCACGGTAACACTTTTTTTCTGCTGTTCTGATGACTCTGAGCTCAGAGATTCAACTACCTGGGCTGGAAGAGGGACGATGGAATGGGTGGGTTTTCCATGGCGGCTGGCATCTAGTGACAAAGGGAGACAGACTGGAGCCGCCCGACTGGGGGAGCTCTGGAGCCCTTGGAGCTGAAGTCAGACTTCCACCCAGGGACCCAGAAGCAACATGGTACGTATTAGAGGAGGGGAGTTGGGAGGAAGCTGAGTCCCGAGTCAGAGACCCAAAAAGATGAAGTCTGACCAAGCCCAGTCATGTCCGCAGTGGAAATCAAAGGAGGGCCCAAAGGACCAAAGATGTGTTAGTGAGAAACATTTCTGTTTTAAGACACAGAACCAAAGCAAATCGGTCTAAATCAAAGAGACAATGTATTGGCTAATGTAGCTACAAATTCCAGGGATGAATCAGGCGTGGTTTGATCCAGGAACTCAAACAGTGCCACCAGGGGCCTTCTCTTCTCCAGTCTGTGCTCTCCTATGTGAACTTCACCTTCCCCTCTCTATACTGTGGCGCTAAGTACCTCCCCGCTTACAATCTTCCAGAGTCAAGCCTGTTGTTATGAACTTGCCTCTTTCTCGGCAGTCTCGGCAGAAATTACACTGCAACTCGATGGCTCTGTTGGCTTTCTGAGCGGTGCGCTCAGCTGCTACCACTGAGGGAGTGGGGTGTTCTGACTGTCCAGGCCCAGGTCCCATGCCGCCCTTGGGGTGGAGGGTGGGGTCAGCTCCCCCTGGTGTTTGGCCTGGGCATCAACACTTACCTACTGCAGAAGCTAAACTGAACCCTGAGTCAAGGACCATTGGGCAAGTTGACCATCTGCTGCTTAGAAAGAAAAATTCCTTTGAAGGGGTTGGCCCAGGCTCCCATGCTGGCCCCTCCTTGTCTTCAGGAAGCTCTGCTGGCCAGTGGCTTTTATAGGCCAAGACCCAAGTCTACTGCACAGAGGACCCCATGCTGGCCCTTAACTCGCTTTCAGTTGAATGTTTGTGCTAAAGCATGGGACAGAGAGGAGTCCCACTGCGTGGCCTCTTGGTCCGTTCACAGCAGGCCGACCAGCAGGTGGCTTTGTTGGAGAAACAGGAGCCAGTCACTGAAAGCACATAGTCTGGTGGCCACTCAGCTGTCAGGAGCACTGGCCCCTCTGAGATGAGCCTAGGTAGGCTGCCCTCCTGGAGAGTTGCCTTGGCTCACCCTTGCCTCTGGAGATGGGTGGGGGGACACGAGCCAGCCTTCCGGAAATGCGAGTGGGCTGGCCAGGAATAGGAGAGCCACGGGAGGACGGCGGCCAGTGGAGATGAGTGGGTTACACTTTAGGGCCTGGAAGAACCGGTGGGTGGGCTCATTTCTGAAGCTGCGTCCTCTGCCGATCCCGAGAGAGAGCTTTCACCGCCAGGGACTGGCTGGGCCCCACTGCTCCCCTCTTCTCCTTTACTGCTTCGTGCCCTCCTTCCTGCAACCCACTCACGGGGCTCAGGGAAAGGAAAAGGAATAGGAATGACTGTTCACCTCGAGCCAACTCCGAGCCACGCTCTACACTGGGTGTTTCAATTCGCCGTCTCAGTGCGATGAGAAACAGCCATGCTGAGTCGTGGCCCGGGCATTTCACGGTAATGCCAACGAAATGCCGGCTCACACCCAGAGTCTGGACATTCCAACGAAGACCTGAGCTTAGGATTCCCACCGCAAGTTCTCGCTTTGCTTTGCTCCAGCCACCTTTTAAAAGAACCGCCTAAGAGTGGAGCCTGTGAAAAGTTAGCGACCTCCACCCCGACCACCCTAGAAGTGACAGGTTCTCCCCAACTCTCCACCTCTGGTTCACTCGTGACCTGGAACAGAGCCCTTCCCCTGGCTCCTTGTGACTCCCCCCACCGCCAATTTCTGGGAGCTGTAAATAATAAACCTTGTGACTTTACCCCAGGGTTTTCACTTCCCCAAAGTGGAAGTTCAGATGCCGCGGGAGCTGCCTGCTGACCCCAGGTGGGTGGCTTGTTCCCCGCCATTCAGCAGGTGGTCGTCTGAGTAGTCTTAATCGAACAGCCCAGCTATGCCTCCTCCCCCTCCTCCCCACAACCCCTGCTATGTGCTCCCCTCTTCCCCCCAACCCCTGCTACAAATTCTACACAGTGGGTGTTCTCAAGCTTGTTTGACAGATGAGGAAACCAAGAGGCATTAACAACAACACTCATTTCCAGACTCTTCCAAATCAGCCTCCAGGCCAGATGACGGGGTAGTTTACCCAAGGCCGTGTGGTTGGCCAGGCACCAAGCATGGCAACCCTGGTCTGTCTGACAATAAACCCTTTCTGCCAAGTCCCATGGCCCTTTGGAGCTTTTCTCTCCCATCATTCAGAATCAAAATGAGAGACACGACAGCCTCAGGACCATACGTGCGTCATTTCCCATCCAGCTGGGGTGTCAGCTACCATCTGATCTGAGGGAGGTCAATAGCATCCAGTCTCTTGCCATCTGGTGTCCTTTGCTTCCTTGACTGTCACTTTCTCTAAGTGTGAGTGGCTTTGTTATTGCCAACTGCGGGCCCCTGTGGGGAGCACAGCCGAGGTGCCCTGCTAACACGGCTCAGGGGAGATGGATGCCCACACCTTTTAAGCCCAGACACTCTGGGAGTGTTTTCTCAGTTAAATTCTCAGGATTTTCCTGGAAAGTTCTGCCAGTTAGCCCGGGATAAGTGCCACTGGATAAAGGACAATGCGTTGCATCCCACATCACTTTCTTTGGTCAGTAGGCAACTGAGGAGAAGATTTTAGGGCAAAGTAAAAAAATCAGCAAAATTAGTCTCTGCCGCTCTTCACCTCACTTCCCTTTCACCCAGGCCCTCCCTGCCTGTCTGACCCCAAACCGTGCTTCCCTCTCCCCCTGCCCTCTCTGCTCCAGAGTGACCGCTCGCTCTCTCCTTTGTCCCTGGGCTCTCTAGAATTTACAAGCTAGTACAGGTTAGGCTCCATTGCAGTGACAAATAGCCCCACGGTCTCAGTGCCTGATGACAGCAAAGGTCTATTTCCTGCTCGCATTACACATTACACAGCCCTCGAAGGTCAGCGACGCCTCTGCTCCACGTTTGTCTGTGCCTGGATCCAGGCTGATGGATCCACTTTGAAAGATCTCCAGCCGCATGACAGAGGAATAAAGGACGTGGCGCATCACACACTGGCTTCCCAAGCGTCTGCTCAGAAGTGATGGTCACCATTTCTGCTCACCTCTCATTGGCTGGAGCAAATCCAATGACCAAGCCTGACGTTGACAGCACAGACAAGCGTAAACCTCCCTGGAGAGGACCGGCAGAACTTTTTGGACAATATTACAGCTCACCACACTCTCAATCATTGTATTTTCATTTCCATTCTACCTTAAAAATTAATTTAAAGTTATATATGAGATACATAAATAAATTCTCCTTTTAAATAAAACCTTCAGATACTTGAGATAAGGCTAAAGTCCCTTTTGATCATCTTCTCTTAACTCTATCCCTTTTATCTGGATGAATCCACTGCTACTTTTTGGGGGGAGAAGGTGTGAGGAGTTGGTTTTTCAATCCTTCAAAGCTTATTTCTCTGGTTTCAGATACGCAGTTATGTAAGCATAAAAAATACAGGGTACTATTTTGTGGGATGACTTTGCCATATTTTGTACATAAAAGGCACCATTCTGCACATGCTGTGTCACTTGAATCTTTTTCACTCAACAGTGTATCTTAGATAAATGCTGGAGAGGCTGTGAAGGAAAGGGAACCCTCCTACACTGCTGGTGGGAATGTAGTTTGGTGCAGCCACTGTGGAAAACAGTATGGAGATTCCTCAAAAGACTAAAAAGAGAGTTACCATATGATCCAGCAACCCCACTCCTGGGCATATATCCAGAGGGAATCTTATTTCAAAAAGACATGCACCCCAATGTTCATTGCAGCAATATTTACAATAGCCAAGACATGGAAACAGCCTAAATTTCCATCAGCAGATGACTGGATAAAGCAGGTGTGGTATATTTATACAATGGAATACTACTCAGCCATAAAAAATAATAAAATAATGCCATTTGCAGCAACATGGATGGCCCTGGAGAATGTCATTCTAAGTGAAATAAGCCAGAAAGGGAAAGGAAAAATACCATATGATATGACTCATATGTGGAATCTAAAAAAAAAAAGGCAAATGAACTTATTTACAAAACAGAAACAGACTCACAGACATAGAAAACAAACTTATGATTATCAGGGGGAAAGGGAGTGGGAAGGGATAAATTGGGAGCTCGAGATTTGCAGATACTTACTGGTATATATAAAATAGATAAACAATTTTATACTGTACAGCACAGGAAACTAGATTCAATATCTTTTAGTAGCTTACAGTGAAAAAGAAGATGAAACAAATGTACATATATTCAAGCATGACTGAAGCATTGTGCTGTACACCAGAAATTGACAGAACATTGTAAGCCAACTATACTCCAATAAAAAAATTAAAAAACGAATGTATCTTAGAAATCTAGCCTAGTAAACAGTACAGATTTATCTTGCTCTTTTTGGCTACTGCATAGTATTCCATGGTGTGACTATATTACAGGTCTTAGACATTCCCTCTTGGTGGGCACATTTAGTCTCTTTCCAGTTTTTCACAAATCTCTAGTGAGTATTCTGCACATGCTCCCCTCTCCGCATGTGATTCTCTGTGATAGATTCAAGAAGGACTATTGACCTGGCACAATTTTACATGTTGATAGATGCTGCCAAGATGCCTGTCCCATTCCTTTTTTTCTGGCAGATCTCAGCTGGAGGGAAGTAGTTGGATCGTAACCACCAATCCCAAAAGCAAAAAGAAAACTGGTTGGCTTGACAACTGGTAGAGAGGGGCAGAGTGGGTATGGAGTGTCGGTATTTTAAAGGGAAAGTCCCTTAACTCCAATGAACGTTCAAGAAACAGCTGAGGAATCAGGGCAGGCTGCAAAGTTTCTGGTGTGTTACCTCTAATCAGCATTCTTGTCTCCATCTAACAAAGCAAAGGATGCCAGAATCAGCACATCGGCTCCTTGTTCCCAGCTTGCCAAGGCTTGCTCTGTTCTCTTGGCTAAGACACCTGTGCCCCAGCATTGCGGCTGGTTGTCTTGCAAATTGCTGTACAGGGTTGAATCAGATAAGGCAGTGCTTGGGGCTCTGCTTCAAAGCACTTCTGGTCGTCGGAAAAAAAAAACCCTCAAGTGTCTGACTCCCTTACTATGAAACAACTCCCTGCCTATGTCACCGTCAAAGGATGGAACAGTTTTCATTTTAAGTTGAAGAGACACATTCTGGGTTTGTTACCGCTACTTCCCCAAGGCCCACCCCCACCCCTAGAGGCACAGTGATGGAGGACACGTGGTAGGGAGCCAACCAGAGGCGCAACATTTTCTCAACCTCCTAGTCCCTCAATTTTCTTGCCTTGAAATGGGGATAATCACATCTAGTACTTCGGGGTGCTCGTGTCAATCATGTAAATCATGATTAGGCATCTGCTGTTCATCAGACACAGACGTGCTGTTTGGTAACTCACAGCACATCCCCTGGTGGGCATAACAAGCCGCTTTTGTGTTCAGGAATTGTCTATTCAGAGAGATTCTAGAATTGCTCCCTGTGGGATATTTCTGCTGCAATTTCCCAAATTCACTCCTCTAATACAGGGAAAGGAATGGATTTTGTTACTAAAATAAACTTGGCTTGGGCATAAAGGGAAGAAAGAGCTGAACATTTACTGACCCCTTCTATGTGACAGGCATTTTACGACGTGTTTTTCAGGTGACATTTCATTGAATTCTCGTAATCTTATGAAGCCCGTAATTTTTACTCCCAATTTACAGATTAGGAAACTGAGGCTGGCTTGGCCCGAGAACTTGGCCAAATTTAAACGGCTGGTAAGAGATGGGACAGGAAGTGGAAGCCAAGTTTATCTGGGTACCCAGTGCTCCACCCACCGCCATCCTATTCTTTGTGCAGGAGCCTGAAGCTGATGGGCCATCTTTAAGAGGTGTGTCCAGGACATCCTGGACCCAGAGGAGAGAAGTCAATTCATTATCTACCTCTGAGGTCT
Source organism: Camelus bactrianus (assembly GCF_048773025.1). Lineage (NCBI taxonomy): Eukaryota > Metazoa > Chordata > Mammalia > Artiodactyla > Camelidae > Camelus > Camelus bactrianus. Next base: position 70,892,768 of record NC_133551.1, on the reverse strand, counting down.
CATCATAGAAGGGTGCCACCCTCTCTGGATAGCCCGCTTCCCAAGCAGGGTGAGACCCTTGCCCCGTGGGCTTGCAAAGCCTGCCAGAACTCCAATGTAGAGCTGAGCACACAGTATTGTAATTACTCAGTGACCAAAAGTGCCCACCCCTAAACGGAATTAAACTGACCCCCAATCTCTAATGTCGACAGGCAATTGGAAAAGCAAATGGCAATTATCTCTGGAGGAAGTTAATGTCATCCTAGAATGTATATTACTTTCACAAGCAGTTTTCAGACACCAGGCATATAAGAAGAAAAGAGCCAGCAGCAGGAACCCACAGAAACAGTAAAAAGAGAGAAAAAAACCAAAAACATGGACTGTAAAATAGCTCTGCTTATTATATACAAGAAGATAAAGTCTAGATAAATATATTTATAAATATAATCTATATAAATCTATATATAATGTATAATTATAATCTATAATATATACATCTATAGATTTACAAAGCTATAGATCTGAACATTTGGAAGGCAAAAAGGGGTAATCTGAGAATTCAGAAGTTAAAAAGTAAAATAATTTGAAACTATAAAAGTAACATATGTAATTCATCAAATAGAAATTTTAGAACTGAAAAAAATGCAACAAATTAAATAAAACTTCAAGGAGTGGGTTTAATGTGGACTGGGATACAAGTCAGAAAAAACTCTTCAGAATCAAGCACAAAAAGACAAAAGGGTAGGAAATACAGAAGAAGGGGCAGGAGGCACGGAGGATTCAGCGGGAAGCTGTGGCAAGTATGCAATTGGCATCCCAGAAAAAAAGGAGAGGGGTACGAGGCAGAAGCAGTATTTGAACACAAAATGGCTAAAATGATTGAACGAGTAAGTATTAAAAAAGTATTTAATACTTCTCAATATACTTATCTTTATATACTTTAAAAATATCTTTTAGGCAAAAAAACTATAAAATAATGGTACAGTAGAGGTGATCCACAATGCCGCATTTTTGCTGTTTGAAAAGACTGATAAAATTGATCAGTGTCTGGGGAGACCAAGAAAAAAAAAAAAAAGAGGAAGCACAGGTAATAAATAGTAGGAATAAAATGAGACTTTTAATAGAGAAATTAAGAAAATGATAAGAGGACATTATGAACAACATATGTCCCCAAATTTGAAAATCTAGATAAAATATGCAAATTCCTAGAAAAATACAATTCACCAAACCGACATAAAAGGAAAGAGAAAAATCTGATTAGTTTTGTATCTAATAAAAGACATTAAGTCTAAACTGAAAAACCCTCAAACAAAGATAAACAAAACAAAGCAGAAATCTCCTGGCCCAGATGTGTTGACTTACTTCATATTCTGGGAAGAAATACGTTAATCTTCCATAAACTGTCCTAGATAATACAAAAAGCAAGTATGTCCTTTCTATGAGGTTAATGCAGTCTAACAAAATCCCACAACAGCAGCGGAAGTGAACGTTGCAGGCTATGAAAATCTGCTTAAAATCGAACGCCTTCATTTGTGGCAAGCAAGACGACAGTGTACTGCTTCTTTAAGCCGTATGTTGTTGGCATCTTCGTATGTCAGCAATTTTAACAGCTATGGAGTATTTCATTATATGATGTGCCACAATTTCTTGAACCAGCCCTCTATGGATAGACTTCTAGGTGGTTCCTGACTTTTTTGCTCAATGAATAAGCAAGATAATGGCCTTTATCCCACCAGATTGAGCTCTAAGGGGATGGGGACCTAGTCTAGTCACTGACACATTGTCGCCCCAGCTTAGTGTCCTAGACGTAGCATATGCTTAACAAAATGACTATGGAATGAATGAATGAAGACTGACTGAATGAATCATATTTATTGGTTTGACCACAAAGACAGGATTCTTCCTGGAAGCCCCTTAAGCAAAGGGGCAGACGGGCGGTGAGTAGAGAGAGCCCAGGGATTTAGACCTGAATGAAAGTGTATTTAAATCCCAGATTTCCACATGTGTAACCTGAGGCAGCTAGTTAATCCCTCTTTGCTCCAGTGTCCTCATCCATAAAATGGGTATGATTGTGGTGCCTGCTTCATAGGGTTGCTCCAAGGAGCAAGTGAGTACATGTCGATGTCTCAGCGAGGGGCCTGGCCCATCAGCATCATTGCGTAGTAGGATGTGCTCATCTCATCTCATCCTAGCTGTGAAAATGCAGCAGGGATGATGCCTCTTACGAGGTGACAGCACAGAAACCAGGTCCTTCTGGCTCCTGAGTTTGTGGAGGGTGCCGCTGGTTTGATTTGCTTTTGTGGCATCAGTTTTGCTCCTGAAGAATCAGCTGCTCCCTTAAGGAAAGTACTTCTACTCAGAGTCTATCACCATGGAGACAGTCAACAGTAGGGAATCCAAGATCACGGCACCTCTCCCAGGAGGCTGAAAGCGGACTCTCAGGGCCCTTTTTTATTCTGTAAAGTTAGCAGGGTACCAGCACTCAGAAGGACTGCTGAAAAGAAAAAAAGGCACCCCAAACTCAGCGATTCATAACATCTCCCTTCCCCCAAAACCTTAAACTAACTGTATCAAGGCAAAGAAATTCAGGGCAAATCCCTACCATGCAGTTTTCTACTGCAGTAAGTCCACAGTCATTTTCCACTCCAAGCTGGAAGGTGGAGACCAAGTATTCAACCAGAGTGCTCACTGGAAACTGGCTGGAGGAGAGGAGGAAGGTAAGAAAAGAGAAGGTGGACAGAGGGCTCAGAGGGGGACCTGGCAGGGAGAGTTAGGAACGAGGGCTTTATTATTTCCAAATCAAGAGCCATAGACGGTTGTAATTTAAGAAGGTGGCACTAGGGACTCTGTGCTATATGTAGGGAGTTATGTTCAAGCAGTCATCAACATCCCTATTACATCTTGAAAACATCATAGGACAGGTGTCAATATGGTTGTGCCTCACAGCAATATATTCCGTGGAGTGTTTCTAGGCACCCGATGTTCCCTACTTCTGCTGCATCTTGATTTGAAGACCGTCTGCTCTCCCTGGGCTGGGCCTTCCCAGAAGGTGTTACCTGCCAGGACAGGCTGGAAACTCCTTGTGTTGATGCCTGGGGGTGAACCGCTGCTCTCTGCCACCTGTTGCACAAGCCTGCCCTGCCTGTGCATTTCAGTTTTCACTTGCAAAATAGAACAAATGGGCCTTTGATGTTCCCATGTACTTTCCAGGCCGTCACAAAATACTTTGCCTGGATTGGCATACTTAAAATTGAGTATCTTCATATGGGGCAATCAAGACTGACCCACTTAAATTTCCACAGAGACATCTAGACATCCTCACGTCTTCCTGGAAAATAGACAAGGGAAAGAAGCTGAGATAGAACTGGCAGCTTTGGTGTAAGTGTGGAGAAGGTTGATGGTGACTTCTGAGAACTGCAAAAGGCTGTTTTCATGGGGAATATTAGCATTTACTACCCCTCTGGCCAGACATGGCTTGTGGCCATTGTCAGCTCTGACAGTACTTGGCTTTGTCTGGGAAACAGGTGTGTGTAAGGAAAGTTTCAAGGGCAAGAAGGACTGGCTGAGCAATCCCTCCACAATCCTGTAGGTAAGGTACTACCCAGGGATATTATGGGCCTTACACCTAGAGGAGATTGCATAAAGAGAGCAGAGTTGGTGTGATGTCAGAAAGATGGCCTATTAAGAACCTCCAGGTTCCTTGTCTTTCCATGTTAACACTTAAAAATCAAATCTAGCCTAACAGAAACAATGATACAGGAACTCTGGAAAACAAAGGTTTAAAGCAAACAATCAAATGCCTAATTTAGAAAAAGCCAAGTTCAAAATAGTAGGAAGTTCCCCAGTGTTTTTACTTGCCCTTTCCCCATCCCCTCCCCAGCCCAGCATCGCGCAGCATGAGGGAAGCAGTGGCCCAGCTCCTTGTTCCCTCCCTCAAACCCAAAGGGAGTGGAGTAATCTGTCTGTAAGTTGCGTGAGGGATTGGTCTCTGTTTTGGCTCTCTCAGAGCACAGACAGGGAGAAGTAGATAGTTCATTTCAGACTAGGAAGAGCTGTGGAAAGCAGCAGTGGTCACAGCTAGTGAAAGCTGCCAGGGGACCACAAATTTGCAAATGTCTGGGGCAAGAAATTACAGGTAGAGGAATGCAACAGAACATCCAAGTCCCTGAGAAGAAGCTGGGGAGAGATTCCTTAGAAAATTAAGGCATTTTAAAGCAGCCATGCATACAGCAGAAATATAAAGCACACACATGGACACACATGGGGACGGGGACACACACACACACACACACACACACACACACACACACACAGAGGGCTAGGCAGGATGGTTGCTCCTGCTCAGGAAAGTCCTGAGAAGAACTTAAACCTTCATACCTGACTGATTCCAAGGCTCAGAACATGCCCTGCTACTTTAGTGGAGGTCTTTCCTTGAATGGAACCTGTCTGTAAAGACTAGAAGAGATGGTTGTTTTTTCAAGTGCTCAATGTTCAGCTGAAAATAATAATAATAAAAAAAAAAGACAAGGAATACCAAGAAACAGGAAAACATGGCCTATTCCAAGGAAGAAAATAAAGTGGCACAAATGGTCCCTGAAGAAACACAGGCAGCGGAAGTACCAGACAAAAACTTTAAAACAACTGTCTTAAATGTGCTTAAAGAGCTGAAAGAAAATGTGGACAAAGGAACAAAGGAAGTCAGGAAAATGGTATATGAGCAAAATGAGAATATTAATGAAAGATAAAAATTATACAAAGGAACCAAACAAAAATGATGGAGCTGAAAAATACAGTAACTAAACTGAAAAAATTCCCTAGAGGCATTCAGCAGTGGACTTGAACACAAAGAAGAAAGAATCAGAGGACTTGAAGACAGATTATTTGAAATTATTGAGTCTAGGGAGCAAAAGAAATATGAAAGAAGAAAAGTTAACAGAGCCCAAGGACTCATGCAACATCATCAAACTGACCAGCATTCAGATTATGGGGGGAAAAAGAAAGAAAGGGGCAGAGAAATTACTTGAAGAAATAATGGCCGAAAATTTCCCAGACAGGAAGAAAAGACATGTATCTACAAATCCAAGACGCTTAATGAAGTCCAAATAAGATAAATCCCCAAAGAGACCCACACAGAGACAATTATAATCAAACTGTTGAAAGACAAATACAAAGAGAGACCCTTGGAAGCAGCAAGAGAAAAATGACTCATCATACACAAGGAAGCCTTAATAAGACTATCGTTAGATTTCACAGCAGAAACGTTGCAGGTCAGAAGGCAGTGGGGCGATATACTTAAAGGGCTCAAAAACGACAGAAAATACACCCCACTATCAACTCAGAGTACTTTAGCCAGCAAAACTGTCCTTCAAAAATGGAGAAATTTAAATGTCCCCAGATTAAACAAAAGCTGAGGGAGTTCATTACCACCGGATCTGCCCTACGAGAAATGCTACAGAGAATCCTTGAAGTTGAAATGGAGCAATGCTAGACAGTAATTTGAAGCCATATGAAAATATAAAGACCTCTGATAAAGACAAACACACAGGCAAATATAAAAACCATTATTATTGCAGTTTTGGTTTATAATTCCACTATTTTCTACAGGATTAAAAATGCATAGAAATAATTATAAATCCATGTTAATGGGTACGCAGTATGTCAAGATGGAATTGTGATGTCAATAACATAAAATGGGAGAGGGCAGAGCTGTAAAGGAGTGTTTTTATTAGTAAGTTAAGTCAAGCTGGTACCAATTTTAAATAGATTGTTGTAAATTTAAGATGTTATGTGTAATCCCCATGATAGCTACAAAGAAAATATCTCTAGAATATATATGAAAGGAAATAAGAAAGAAATAAAAATGTGTCACTATAAAAAAAAAAACAAGTAAACACAAAGAAAGGCAGTAATGGAGGAAATGAGAGACCAAAACCCCTGCAAAATATACAAAAAATAAATAACAAAATGAGATCATTGTTTTTTCCAATGCTCAATGTTCAACCAAAAAATTACTTGAAATATAAATAGATTAAACACTCATCAAAAGACACAGACTGGTAGATTGGGGGGAAAAATCCAGGATTCCCCTATATGCCATCTATGAGACCATCTTTAAATCTAAGGACATGCATAGGTTGAAAATGATAAATAGAAAAAGATATCCCTGCAAGTAGTAACCAAAAGAGAGTGAGGTGTCTATACTAATATCCTAAAAAAAGATTTTAAGTCATCAAATGTTACAAGAGCCAAAGAAAGTGTATTTGGATGAGAGGGTTATGAAGAAATAGAAAATCTGAATAGAACTATAACTAGTGAAGAAATTGAATCAGTAATCAAAAACCTCCCCCAAATAAAACCACGACTAGGCGGCATCACTGGTAAATTCTACCTCATTGTTACTTAACGTAACAAATGTCATATAAGAAAAGCCCACCACTAACACCATATTTGTGTGAAATAAGTCAGACCCTTACCTCACACCATATTCAAATAGTAATTCAAAAAGGTTTGAAGACCCAGATGTAAGACATAAAACTATAAACGTCTTAGAAGAAAACACATGAGAAAAGCTTCGTGACATTGAATCTGGTCGTGATTTCTTGGCTATGACATCAAAGACACAGGCAACAAGAGAAAAAAAATGGGTAAATTGAACTTCATCAAAATTAAAAATTTTATGCACCGACAGAATGAAAGCAGGACCTTGAAGAGGGACACTTGTATGTTCACGTTCATAGTAGCATTATGCGCACTAGCTAAAATGTAGCAGCAACCCGATGACCAATGAATAGATAAGCCAAATGGAGCACATGCATACGATGGAATATTATTCAGCCTTTAAAAGAAAGAAAATCATGACACACGGCAATGGATGAACCTTGAAGACACTATGCTAAGTCAAATGAGCCAGTCACCAAAAGTCAAATAGTATATCATATACTTCCATTTATCTGAGGTACCTAGAGTAGACAAATTCACAGAGACAGAAACTAGAATGGTGGCTGCCAGGGCCTGAGGGAGCGGAGAATGGGGAGTTGCTGCTTAATTGGGACAAGGTTTGAGATGATGATAAGTTTCTGGAGATGGATGGTGGTGATGGTGGTACAACCATGAGAATGTACTTTGAATGCCACCGAACTGTACATTTAAAAATGGTTAAAATGGTCAATTTTATTATGCACATTTTACTACAATAAACTTTTTAAACAGAATCAACCAGAATGTGATGGAGGAAAGAAAGGAGAGTTGGGAAGAGTTAGGAACAAAGGAGGAAGAAAAAGGGAGGAGGCAAGTAGGAGGGAGGAGCAGAGAGAGAGAAGATGAGAGAGGGGACGGGGCAGACGTGGTCAGGTGAGACCAGGTCGGCTTTCCCGAGGGGTCTCGGAGGGGCAGGGGCACTAAGTCCCTGAGCACACTCCTTTCCAAGTGCTGGCAGGGGCGGGGTGTTAGTAAGCCTGTGTTGTGCGGGATGCCCTTTCCAGCAGCTGGGAGCAGAGGGGATGCAGCAGACGTTTGAGAAGGGGCATCACAGAAGTTGTCCTGAGTATCTGGTCTTTTCCAGTTCACGAAAGACACTGAGAAAACACCCCAGTCCATTTACAGAAAAGAGTACGTCCCCTTCCCGGGCCACAGACCGGACCGCATCTCCATGTGGTACAGCAAGAGGAGAGTTGAGGTAAGTGGGCTCCGAGCCCCACGCTCTGGCCCGGGTCCCTCCCAAGACTCAGGAGCCACTGACAGCCAGACGTCTCTAGGCTCGGCTCCCTCCTGGAACTCAAGAGCGGTCTCTTTAATACCCTCTCCAGCGGAAAGGCTGACGATCTCATTTACCCTTGTTTACTCATGGAGCAGAAGTCCATCTGATTCAGGCTGGTAGCGTTCCCCTTGTCAGGTATCCCAGAACTTTCCTGGACCACTTCTCCCGTGTCTCCACACTCTGCCAACAGGATGCAGGCAAAGGATGCAGGAAACAAAGGTAAACGTTGGCTTAAGGTGAATGTAGTCAGGAATCACACAAGGCGCTGCCAGCGTAAGTCGTGGTGATGTCCAGACAGACGGTGTTTGTATCACCTAAGCCCAAGCTTCTCGTTCTTTCGTATGAGAAGTTCAGGACCTTTCAACGCTCTCTCACTCTTGGGTGCCTGCTTGTGCATGTGGATGTGCTCCAGGCCTCCAAAGCAGGGGCACTGCAACCTCAGAACGTGCCTCCCCCGCCCAAGACCAGGCATTTGAGACATTTATTAGCCTAGGGGAGAGTGTGCCAGAAGCTCAGAGATCCTGGCCACGCCAGGAGCAGCAGAGAGAGCCTCCCCATCCCCAGACCTCATGGGTACCGCCCACCAGCCTCAGCCTGGGAGGAATAAGCCTACAGGCGCCCACCCCTGGGGTGCACAGACGCGCCCTGTCCCCGCCATGCTCCGAGTGTTCCCCGAAGTTGCTGCTTTTGACACCTGCTGCAGGTGCAGGTGATTTCTGTACACCCCCACCTCCCGTCCCACTAACCCCACCTCTGCCTAACTTCACGGTGGGGACAGGGAGGCACAGAAGAAGGGGCGGACATCTGTCAGGATGAAACATTTTAGAGCTGGAAGGGACCCAAGGGACTGTCCAGCTCAGTGCCCTCATTTTCAGATAAAAGGTGCCCAAGGGTGGTGAGTGTCCTGTCTGAAGCTGCGTGGCTTGTTGGTAAGGGACTGAGCAGGGGGCTGCTTGGCAAATTGAGAAAACAAGCAGGGAGTCCCCTCAGGTCCCTTTTCATCATCTACCAGAGCTGACTCTCCATCTTCTACATTTGGGGATTCATGTTAGGATAAACAGTGTCAGATTTTCAGCTCTGTGCTAGCATCCCTGGACCACACTGGCATCCCTCGGACCGTGCTGATGCTCTGGGGCTGCCAACCATTCGCACTGGTGTACACTAAAAACACGAATGCATTTTGATACAGGGAAGTCAAAATTAGAACCCACAATCTGGGGCTGCCAGCCCCCAGCCAGCAATGTACATGAGGCATTTAGCCTAGGTCTCAGTATACATTAGGTGCCCTTTCTTGTAGACCTTTGTTGCCCATCATAAACCCTGATGAAACACATATGCACAGTCTGGTAAACATTAAGATATCTCCTCCAACACGCACACAAAATGGAACCAAGCAATCAGATATTCGTTCCTAGGGACTCTGTTCCAATAGCCCGCTTGTGTGCCGAGGACCCTGGACACAGCATCTCTTCCACACGGCTGTTTCACTTCTGTCAGCTCTTCCGTGTGCTTCACCCTGTGCTCCCCCGCTTGGATGGCCTCCTTTGCCATCTCCTGCCCGACTTCTCTCTTCTCCCTTCTCAGGAAAACACGACCTCTGCTCTTCAAACTGCCCATGGGTAGATGGCATTATTATCTCCTAGGCAAGTGCATGAATCGTGTTTTTTATTTTCTGTATTTTATGATGCTTTTAAATTTGAGGGGCCTTACGAATCCTGGAGAGGCTGCCCTTCCCAGGGCTAGGCTAATTCCTAGGGCTAGTCACCACCTTGCCTGCCACCATGCCTTTCAGATGCACACCGACCAATCAAGAGTCCATCCCTCCAACGCCTCCTTTATCTAATAATGCTCATGCACCGGAAGCCGATTTCCCCCTGTCCTCAATCACTCCAGGGCCAGGTGCACCCAGAGACACCCTATAGCCTAGAGCCTGCTGAAGGTATCTGCACTGTGCCATCCTACACTTCTCGAACTTGCCACCTGCCTCGCCCTTTCCTCTGCTGGAAACTACAACAAAAGCCCTGGGCCATGCTCTCCCTTCACTCCCTCTGCCTCCTGACCGGCCCTGGTGCTTCCCACGTGGCCCTGCCTGATGCGGTGTGCCCCGTCCTGTTGGGACTTGTAAGTAATAAGCTCTTCTTTCAGGGGCAGTTGTCTCTACGTCTGTCAGCTCACCATACCCGATCAAAAAAAAAAAAATCCTGTGTACGTAGTCAAGGAAGCAGAGCTGTTCCCCACATCAAGGGAAACAGAAAGAAAATCCCCCTTGGCCTCTCTCCTTTACCCCTGCCGCGTTGCCTCCTTAGAACTTCCCTTGGTTGATGGGAACCCCTCCAACTTGCTTTCCCTGACCTTGGAAGTATACTCCGGGCACCCGGTGATGTGGATCTTGGGAACCCCTGCTTAATATTTGCGCCCATCCACCCTCGTCTCCTTCTGGCATTGTGATCTGACTGATTTACAGAACCGCCACTTGAAATATTGGGTGCAGCCAGCCTTTTTAGACCACAGCAGACACAGACCTCCCCGTCTGCTCCAGACAAGAGGACGAGCATGGAAATCCACATTATCCTCCCCTGTAAATCAGCCCAGGCCCCTAGGATTCCCCTCCAGGGCCGAGAGGATTTTCTTAGGCAAAGCACTGATTCAGGCAAACGTCCCAGAGTAAGGAGAACATGGCTTTCTTCCCCCCTGTAAATAACTCCCCACCAAAGAAATCACTCTCTGAGCCTCCAGCTGAGGGAGCCATAAATCCTTTGCAGGAGAAGGCAATTTATGGAGCGTTCGCTGACTCTTCCCATAGTAACTGACTGAAACAGAAGGAGCAGACGCCAGGCTCAGCATTCAGCATCTTCCACTTGCCATGGAAATAGGCGCTTGGATGGATGAGACTTGGGACAAATCAAAGGGGGTAATTTCAGATCACCAGGGCGTGCAATGAGATGGCTCCAACTTCCTATTCAGCTGGGTGTCCTGACTTTCATTTTAATGTGTCCTCATAGCTCACTCTAGGGACTTGGCACAGGCTGGGGGCCAGTCATACAGAGAACTGACAGCAGCTGAGCTGGGACGTGTGTCTGAAGGTGAGCTGTGTTGCAGTGGGACAGACAGGTGTGTCCCCCATTGGTGGCCCTCAGGGTTCAGGCGGCCACATTCCTATGGAGCCCCCTCTCCATCAGACCTCTAAGGCGGGCAGCCTCTGCCTCCATCCACAGCCAGGTGGATGCCGTGCTCCAGTTGGTAACAAGTCCACTGCGTCTGTCCTTCCAGGGGCTCCCGTACAAACACCTGATCACCCACCACCAGGAGCCCTCGCACCACCATCTGATCAGCACGTATGATGACCATTACAACCGGCATAACTATAACCCGGACCTGCCCCGGCTCCGCACTTGGAATGGACATCAGCTGCTGTGGCTCCCAGAGAAATCTGACTTCCCCCTTCTCGGTATTTTTATAATTCGGGATTGCCCCTTGGATTGGGTTCTGAGGGGTCCTTAGCCACCTAGGGCTGGGGTGTGCCCTCCTCGTGCAGAAGGGCCCTTGCAGGTGGCCCTGGTTCCAGCAGAGCATCGGGATGAGAAGATAGGGGTGCATCCTATTTACCCTCCAGGTCACCTGTCCCTTCCCTGTGACAGTGGAAGATGCTGCTTTGTGATGAAGCCGTCACCTGCAGCAACGTTTCCCTGGAGCACAGGTGGTGTGGAGCAACGTCGCTGCACACTCATATCCGTTGTCCATTCCATAAATACTGATTGTTCCCCGGGTGACATGCCCTATTGTAGCACCTGGGGACAGAGCAGTGACAAAAGAGGGCGGAATTCCTGCCCTCGGGGAGTTGATATCCCAGTGGAAAGACAGAGGAGACACCATTAACAACTGAGATGACTTAAGATCTAGTAAATATGATCACCTTGGACCAGGATATATGGTCCGAAGAAAAGAAAACGTGTAGCAGAGAGAAAGTGAGGCAGGCGTGTTGATTCTCATTTGGCTGGAGTGACAGGGATGGTCTTTCTCGAGGAGACAGCTGTGTGGAGAAAAAGGGAGCCATGCAGGAACTGGGGGGAAGAGCATTCCTGGGAAGGCGAGAGCAAGCGGAAAATCTGCAAGGCAGGGGTAGAGGAAGTCCGTAGGGGCTCACAGGCCGCCGTAAGGGGTGTGAGTTTTCTTCCCGCGAGAACGAGACTTTGAACAGATTTACAAAGCAAGTGCCTTGATCCGATTTACATTTCAAGCTACCCGCCATCCTTTGGCTCCAACTTTTTGCAGTCCTAACCGTGGATGCCAAGGGACGTAGATAGGGCAGAGAGTGAGCTGCTTGTCACAATGCATTCCTTTTGCAAGGGTCTCTCCTCCAGATCAATCTCACAAGCTCTCACTCCTCCCTTCCCTTTTGGGGTGGGACAGTAAGTTACCCAGGAGCTGACGGGGTCACCTTCCATCAGGTCACGGGGCTCACTCTCCCAAGGCTCTGCCAGTGCCCGGCCCATCCTGGGGACACAGGGAGCAGGCCGCACGCTGAGGCTCTCAGCGGTTGGCAGAAGCAATACTCTCGGCCAGCCTCCCCCTCCCTCCCATGTGCTGCCAGCCCAGGTCCCGGGCACAGCAGCCTGGGAAAGCCTCTGCGCCCCTTCTCCTGGCCCTGCCGGGCTGGCCTCCTCCTCTAAACCCTGTTCCCCCGGACCCCGCTTCGTCCCGCAGCTCCCCCTACAAACTATGGACTCTCTGAGCAGCTGAAGCGGAGATGGCTCGCCCCACGCGAGGCGGCCCCGAGGGAGAGCACTCACACTGCCTCCTTCCCCAGACCTCCATCGGGTGCTCTGTCCCGGCGGGAGCATGCGATTCCAGTGCCCCCTCCTCGCCTGCAGCCTGTCCCGCGCTTCTGAGAACGGCCACCCGCCCTCCCCGGCAGCGTAGGTGGAATCACCTGGAGACCCACCGCCCCATCAGATCTGCCAGACAGCAGGAGGCTGCAGACTCCCAGAGTTTTAAATCTGGCCCATCTGAGGGGCCCCTGGAATCATGGTCTGTGTTTTATATTCCAGCCCCTCCTCCAAACCCACAGATTCCTTTCTTTTCCAGCCCACAAATAAAGGCCTTTGACATAAGGAGTGTCATGTATGTGTAGAAGACAGACCTGAATGTCACGAGAAGCGGGAGGGACCCTTAAGTTCCCTCACTTCACACAAGGGGAAACTGAGGCCCAGAGAGGTGACATGACTCACAGCTTAGTCTGTCCTCTCCAGGAGTAATGTTTGTTGAATGACTGACAGACAGGAGGAAGGGGGAACAGAGGAAGGCTGTGGCAGAGGACACAAGTGACAGCTGAGGGTGGAGCCAGCTGCCCCCCTCACACCTCCAGCAGATATCCGTTCATCCCACAAACATCCATGGAGCCATGATCAAACCAGCCTCTGGCCTCAGAGCCTTCAGTCCAGCAAAAGAAAGAGTTAACAAATACTTACAGGACAGGGTGACGTCGGGGGACAGGCTTACAGAAGTCGGGATCTTGGGGGCCAGCGGCTCACAAGGGAGAACCATAGGGTGTGCAGAAGTAAAGGGGTGCCATGAGAGCTCGGGAATGGGGGTGTGGAGACATGATCTAGTCTGGGAAGGCTTCCTGGAGGAGGGGACATTGAGGCTGAATGCTGAGAGGGACGAGCCAGGTGCAGGGGCAGCTGGGGTGGGAAGACAGGGTGGCTCGGGCTGCAGGGATAGCTCTGTGTGGCTGTGAGCTGGGAAGAAGCTTGGCAGGTTTGTTCAAGGCCCAGGAAGATGGTGCATTAGGTCCTACTGCTGCCGTAACAAATACCACAAACGTGATGTCTTAAAGCAACACACGTTTATTCACTTACAGCTCCCCGGGTGTCAGACCACAGGGGAGCCTCTGGGCTGTGCTCCATCTGGAGGCTCTAGGGGCGAGTTGTTTCCTTGCCTTTTCTGGCTTCAAGGGGGCATCTCCATCCCTTGGCTCGTGGCCCCTTCCTCCATTTCCACAGCAGCATAGCATCTTCCTTCCTCTCTGTCTGCCTCTAGGAGGACCCTTGTGCTTCCATGGGCACCCCCCCCCCCCGGATAATCCAGCATTGTCCTCCCATCTCAGAACCCTTTATCACAACTGCAATGTTCCTTTTGATTAAAAACGATCACACTGACATACTCCAGGGATGAGGATGCAGACATTTGGGAGGCACATAATTCATCTGGAGCCGGGATGCCAGGCAGGAGTTCTCTGTGCTCAGTATATGTTCTGTGACTTAACCCTCCATCCTTCTAGTTCTTTCTGGGTAGTTGAGATGGTGGAGGGACAATGGCCAGGGTGGAGGCCAGAGTGAGTGGACCCAGGGTCCATGTCTGCCCACACCTGGTCAGCACACTGTGGCCTTACACACACACACACACACACACACACACACACACACACACACACACACACAAGCACGAGCCTAAAAAGTGGCTGTTAACACCGCAGTGACCAGACGTATGTCAGCTGGATTTAAGCGTTCAGAAGTCAGACTAAAACATCGCTACCAGATTAACAGCTGAGCTGCCCATCTCCAACAGCAGTGGCCGGGTGGACAGAGGATTTCCCTACCTTTTCTAAAGAGGGGAGGAATCCAGTCAGTGAGGACCCTTCTCCTACATCCCCGCTTCAGCTGGACGTTCAGGGGCGAGGAGCCTCAGCCTCGCTGGTGGGTATAGCCGGGGCTGGGGATGGTGCTTGTTAAAACACCAACGTGGGGCCCACCCTCTTAATTTCTGGATAATAGGTCTGGATGGGGCTGAGAAGTCACGTTTCTAACGAAACCCCACCTTTGGAATCACTGTAGTAGGCTGAGCTGCTCCGTTTTTATTTTCTCTCTGAGGTTTTTGGAAAAACAGATTCTGCAGTGAAAACGACATGGTAACTGTCTGGACCTCATACTGTCTCGGGCTCCAGCAGGAGAGGAGCCTACGACTCCAGAAATGCATTATGAAGGTTAAAGTGAGCGGGGCACTGCCAGGGGCTGGGGCACAGAGCGCAACACTCAAGGGCACCGACAAACAGACATTGCAGTTCCATCACTTACGGCTGTGTGGCCTTGAAGAAGTTACCGCCCCTCTCTGAATCTGTCTCTTCCTCTAATGAATGGGTGCCACGATGATCTCTAACTCAGATGAAGCCCTGAGCCCAGAGCTCAGCGCAGAGTAAACCTCAATAAACCTCAGGGCTGTTGTTTGACGTTCAAAGACCACAGGCGTGATCAAGAAAACAGACGAGGCCACAACGGATGACCCAGACCTGAGGTGGAGTCTGCTCACGTGCCAGTCATTGCCTCTGCCTAGATGTGATGCTTTGACTGTCACCCAGCACCTTAGGAGCCAAACTTGGGCCGCCCCGCCTGGAGTTCAGCGCATTGGCTGGGACAAGCCTGCCCCCTGGTGGCCAATTTGACAATTATTTACGGGCGGCTATGGCTTCATGTTCAGGGTGTCTGGTTGGCACCAACTGTGGGCAGCAGAGGTGAAAAACAGGTTTTCTCCACCCAGTGATTTTCTGTTTGTTCTTGGAAAACACTTGAGGGTTGTTGGTGAACAGAGGTGTACGGATGCTCAGAGAATTCATGCCAGATTTTGAAGGCAAAGCCCTGTTGACCTACAAACCCTCTGGGACTCACCCCGAGGTCCCAGTTCTGGCCACACGTTACCTTGCTGGCAGCTCACTTCATGCGCTGGGCCTTGGGTTCTCCAGCTGAGGTCGCTGGGACCCCGGGGGTCCCCGGGTCCCTGCTGAAGCGGGCTTTCATGCTGGGCTTGGCTTTTCCTGGACTTGGACTCCCACAGCCACTGGAGGAGGAGCAGCTTGGTTGCATGTGGTTTCTGAAACCCAGCTGGGGGTTTTCCCGCCCCCTTCCCACTGCAGGATTGGGAAGTGGTACAAATCCCCAGCCTCAGGTCAAATCGCCTGGGTGTCTTTCTCCACGAGACACGAACCCCACAACCCCCAGGGCCAGGTAGGGGGAGTGAAGAATTGCAGGCAGGGACCGGGGAGACCTGAAGGGCACGGGACCTGTACTTCAGGGAAGCTGTCCCTGAGTTAATTTTGAGTGATGGCCTTTGGGGCTGTGGATTCAGTGTTGCTAGATCTTTCTTTTAATTCTTTTCCCCTAGGGGTACTGGAAAATAAATTATCATATAAATATCTGATTTTAAAATTCTGGCCCCAAATTTTATTTTTTAAAAACATTGTCCCATAACATGTCTGGGGACACATTTGGCTTTTGGGTTGCCACCCTGTAGCTTCTGATGTGGGGAAAACAGTCTAAAATGTCACTCTGGCCTGACCCACAATGACCCTGACAACATCAGAATGAAGCCACATGCCTTTGCTCTTCTGGGCCTGAGACCTGCATTGGTCAGTGGGTCTGGCTTTGAAATTACTGGGGCTGGAATCACCCTCGCACCCCTACAATCCTGCAACACCAGGTATAAAATACAAATTCCATGGGAGGCATTTGCAAATAGCTCTTGAATATATGTAAGATTTTATATGAATAGAATTATATTGCACGCGCTATTTGGTTTTTGATATATTTTTCACTCCATGATGTATTCATCTCAAATCTAACATCGCCCAGCAGACTCCATACTTTTTTTTTTCATACCTGCTCCTTTCCCATTCCTGCCAATCTCAGGAAGTCATGGCTAAACTCTAGAAGGTCCCTCAACTTGTCTTGCCCTCAAGCCTCACCTTCACCCTAAGAGCAAAGTGCTGCTGATTCTGCCTCAAGGACATCCTAAAAGCTGTCCCCAGGGCCACTCAAGTGCAAGCCAGGATCCCCTGCCAGGAGCAGCCTGTTTCCTTGTTAACTCCCCAGCGCGGTCCATCAGCAGCCAGGGAGACTGGAAAGTAGGCATCAAGTCATGTCATAACCTGACTCACAAACTTCAGGTCCCCTAGCAAGCCCCTGCCTGGGTGGTCTCGATCCATGCCCCATCCTCCTCTCCGTGGCTTCCCCCTAGTTCAAGGCCATACCATTCTTACCTTCCTTCTGGGAACCCATAGAGCAGCCAATTCTGGGCCCACAGTGCCCCCTGGTGGCAAGAGACTCAAGATGCTCTGGACAGCTGGGTGAGGGGGAAGCTTGGCAGAAGCCAGGCAAGCCAAGACAGGACCCTGGATTCAAAAAAGATCTTGGAAGAGCAAAAGCTTAGAAGAAGTCAAAGAAGGTTACTGAGGGGGAAAATTCTACCTTAGTCCCCTCTGAGATGCCGCCGCTCACCGGGTTGTGGAAATAGAGCTGGAACCAGAGAGTGGTTGGACTCAGGGTGGGCCAGAAGCTCCACTCCAGGGCCTCCCATCAGACCTGTGTCCACGTCTGTGCAGGAGAGGATGCTGAACATCCTGGGTCCTGGGCTCTGAGTCACCTCCTTCCTGCAGGCCCATGTCTTCCGTGGACAGAGAACAGGTGTGAGGGGCTCCTGGAGGAAGAGGTGGCATCAGAACAGCACATGGTGGGGGGGTGGGGGGTGTCAGTGACATGAATAGGAATGGGGGATGGGAGTTTGGGCTGAGACGGCCCTGAGGACAACCTGGCTGCATCCCAGCCCTCCCCACGTGCCTGCTTTTCATGATCTAAAGGCTTGTGTCCTAGAGCAGGCGTGGGGAGAGTTCCGAGATGGCCTCAGTGACTGTGCAGAGTGAGACCCAGGGGTGCTGGGGAGGAGATGCCAGGTGTAGACACAGGATTTGTGCTTCTTTTAGGAGTTCAGGGGGCATCATTTACTTCCTGAGACCTCCGTGACTTTTGCTGGTTTAGATTTTTTGCAGTGTTCCGTGACGCAGTGAGTGTTCCGAGAGTGAAGCACAACACGGAAAAGGCAGGGGATGAGCGGTTCAGGCACCGCGGGGTGGGGTGTGCAGTTCTGGGTCGGAGCTGGGGCTGGAACTGAGTCTCCTGGGTCCCAGCATGGAGAGGCCTCTGGGAAGCTACCCCTTCACCCCAGACCCTAGTTCTCTGCCTGATTTACCCCTTCCTCCAAGAAACACACTTCAGGTGTACCTGCATCCCGAATTTCTCTAACTCTGCCTATTTGCAGGGGACTGCATGCTGCCGACATCAGAATTCATACTAAATATCACTCAGGCAAAGTAGACACAGAGGTGGCCAACAGGTGCATAAGACAGATATTCAGCGTTACTAACCAGACAGATGCAAATCAAAACCACAAGTGACATCACCTCACACCATTTAGAACGGCCGCTGTTGAAAAGACAAGAGATAGTGAGTGTTGGTGAGGGTGCAGGGGACAGGGAGCCTTGTGCCCTGTTGTTGGCAACGCATGTTGGTGCAGCCACTGTGGAAACAGTATGGAGCCTCCTTAAAAACTGAAATAGAACAACCATATGATCCAGCAATTCCCCTTCTGGGTATATGTTTGAAGGAAATAAAACCACTTTCTTAAAAAGATATCTCAGACCTTAGTTTACTGCAGTGTGACCTACTGTAGCCAAGATATGGAAACCAATGTATCCATCAATGGGTAATGGAGAAAATACATACACATATATATATATGTGTATGTATTTTCTCCATTACCCATTGATGGATACATACATATATATATATATATATATATATATATATATATATATATATATATATATATATGAATACTATACTGTATATATATAAATATGTGGAATCTAAAACCCTAAACTCATAGATACAGAGAACATGGATTGGTGGTTACCAGAGGCAGGCTGGGAGGATGGTGTAGATGCATGAAGGCGGGCAAAAGACACAAACTTCCAGATATAAAATAAATAAGAAACGAGGATGTAAAGTACAGTGTGGTGATTAAAGGTAACAATACTGTGTCCGTTGCTAGGAGAATAGATCTTTAAAGTTCTTATCACACACACACACAAATTGTAACTATGTGAAGTCATGGATTAAGTAAACCGATGGTGGTACTCATTTGGCAATATAAACCTGTAACAAATCATTATGCTGTACACCTAAAACGAATACAGTATTAAATAGATGGGACAATATTACATACAAAATAGAATATTAAATGTAAGTTATACTCAATGAAACTGGAGAAAAGTATTCAGGGAACATATGCCAAAATCAAACTGAAGAAACGAAGTTATAGGGACAAGGCTTATAGGATGGAATACGAAAACAGACACTCGCACTTCTGGTTGTCTTGTAGGAACTAAGACGGACAGCTGAGGAGTGGGAGCGGGGCCGTGCCTCCCTGTGCTGGCCCTCACCACTCAGACCGCACCCGGCGTGCCTGGATGGTGGGTGCAGGATTAAAAATGATATAAGGAGGAAAGACTTGTCACCTAACTTTCTCACCAGTAGGGAAAAGCCACTGCTTTTATTTTTGGTAAATTTTCTTCCTAGATCAGCAGTTTTCAAGTTTCCGGTCACAAGACTCCTTTTTTTCTTTTAAAATGTATCGAAGACCCTAAAGAGCTTTAGCAAATGTGGGTTATATCAATTAACATTTACCACACTAATTAAAGTGGGAAAAGATTAAAATCTCTTTCCTTCCTTCAATTGTGTATCACAATACAACACCCATTACATGTGAATGTAATAATATATTTTCCCCAAAGTAGTTACATTTTCCAAAATTTAAAAAAAAAATAGTGACATGTGTCATCAAAAAATATAACAGGGGGGAGGGGATAGCTCAGTGATAGAGTGTGTGCTTAGCAGGCACGAGGTCCTAGGTTCCATCCCCAGGAACTCCACTAAAAAAGTTTTTTAAAAATAAAAATAATTAATTAAAAAATACATTAAAAACCTAATTACCTCCCTTCCCAAAAGAAAAATAAAACCAAAAGAATTTCAAAACTATACATGACAGCTTTATTGAGATATAACTTCTATACTATACAACCCATCCATTCAAAGGACACAGTCAATGGTTTTCAGTACATTTATGGGAGGCTGCGACTGTCACCACAACCGAAGGACAGTTTCATTGCCCGGAAGGAAACTCTATACCCACTAACGGTCATTCCCCATTTCCTCTCAGACCTCTTAGCACCTGGCAACCGCGTTGTGCTTTCTGTGTGTGGATTTCCCGATTTGGGATACTTCACATCAATAAAATTACATCATATGAGATCTTCTTCAGCCACTGTAAAAAATATTTGAAGTAAAGGTCACATAATACAAAAGTGAGTATTAACCATGATTAACCATTTTAACCTTGGCCACACTGAATGCGGCGTTTTTATTTTAGAACGTCTTTAGTTTCTAGCTTAATGCAAGAGAGAAGTCCTCTGAGGGCCCTCTTCCTGCAGAGCCTATGACTCTGGTTTGACGGCAGATGTAACAGCAGAAATCAAGCCTGTGCCATGTGGCAAGTGTGGAGCTTGGGGGACAGAGAGCTCAGGGGACAGAGAGCTCAGGGGATGTTGAGCTTGGTTCCCAAGGATCGTGGACCGCGGTGCATGACCACACTTTCTGTCCGATGATTCACAGCTCCAGCCTGAGAGGAGGCTGGAGGATGGAGCCGGGACCCTGACAGCAGGGAACTGACACCTTAAATCAGTGGTGTGGGGATGCTTCCTGGGCAGTGCTGGTGCCAGGAGACATCACTCCACCCCCAGTGCTGCAGCTGAGTCAGGGCTGAAGGAGGCCACGGCCCTGAGAAGAGGGAAACCTGCAGAGAAGGGCGAGGTCGCAGCCAAGTCCCAGGGGAGCCAGGAAAGGAGGCAGAGAGGCGATCCCTCAGGCTCACATGCCACCTTTAGTGAGCTTACCTGTGCATCAGATAAAGTGCACAGGCGATGAGGTGGGGCAGAGGCCACGCCTTGGTGGACATACCCCCAGAGCTCTGCTTCCGGAGCCCGTAGCACGGGTGCAGGGCTCCCCCGGCCTTCTTTTACCCCTTCCCCACATTCTAGGATGAAGCACGGCCTTCATGCAACCTGCTTCCTAGCCTTGAAAACACTTGGCCTCTCCTTGCCTCCTTTCCTCTCCTTTCCTCCCAGCCCCTGAGTCCCGGTACCCAGCGAGGAAGCACACACAGCTGCTGTCAGTGAGCGCCTGACCTTCTGGGGATTGCCCCCCGCGGCACTTCCAATCTCCCCGCTCCTCACGCAACTGGAAAGGGTCCTTCCTGCCCTCCTCAAGTCCCAGGCCCTGCAGGAGTCCTGAGACAGGGGTGAAAGGATGGCTGCCACCCCCTGCAGACCCCTCCCTTTCACAAGAGCGCCTTCACAGCAACCCTGTTACGATTCTCAAAAGTGCTGGTTCTCCCATCAGGACACACAGACCTGCTGGCAACATGGACCGGCCACCCAGGGTTCTTCCAAGAAGTTCTCCTGTCATGACTGTAGTACAGTCACTTAATTCCGAGCCCACTTGGGGGTTAGGGACCATTTCAAGCAAGTATTATTGGCTCAAGAGTGCTGTCACAGGACATCACGGGTGTCCATCCATGGATGTCCCACACTGGGGGTAAGGAGTGGTGAATGGGACTCAGGAGCCTAAGGTTCTGCTTTCTAGTTCTGTGTCCATTAATCACAGGACAGCCTGAGCTCACAGCATCCTTGCATGAGTCTGGCTGGGAAATCCACGCACGTGAAAGGCAGTGTTTCCCTGAATTAATAAACACACTGCAACTTTTATCCCCATCATCGTTAGTTTGAGAGTTTAGTCTGTCAACTTCAGGCTGACTTTGGTCACAGAAAAACGTCTTTTCTTCTCTCAGATGCCCTCTATCCCAACCCTCCACAAGATCTGAAGTTTACAGCAGAGAAAGGGTTTATTTACAAAGCAGCCAACAATGGAGGCAGGAGAACAAGTCTCAGATCTGCCTCCCCAAAGGCCAGGGAGTTGGCGTGTTTATGCGTGACAAGCACGGGGAGGTGGGAGGTGCAGACATAGGTGACTGAAGGCAGAAACAGGTGAGCGGCCTGCTGCTCTGTGCAGGCACACCTGAGTCACATGCTTCTTGGTGGGATACACACGCAGACGGTGGTGGCATCTGCATGATCTGAGGATGGAGTTTTTGGCCTTCTGATGTCAAATGGGCATCCACTGTACACTCAAGCACGCCCGGTTAAGTGGTCGGTAGTCTTACTGGTTTTAACTGGGCAAGACTGGCTGCATGCCCATGACATGAAAAAACAACTTAAGCAACTGTTACTACAGTGACCCCTGTGGCAGAGGCGTCATGTATAGCGGGTGGTTTAAGGTAACATGTGGTCTAAGCTAAGTGAAACTTGAGGGTGTGCAATTGACGGGAACAGTGAAGGCGAGCTTGACAGGCGAAGGCAGGTTACGGGGAGGGCTGTTCCCTCACCTACTGTCCTGCGAGACACGTTCAAGAATTTGTGAGTTACCGGTTTCTGTTAACCCAATGGGGCTGGTTTCAATTCCACGAGGGTGGGGCCCCTGTAACTCTGTAACTTTCACATCCTAAACTCTTTATCTAGATCCAGTGGGACCCTGGGAAAATGGTGAGCATGTCGGAGACATGATCAGAAATAATGAATGAAAAAGTGAAAGTTACATCTATACGGAATTTTGTGTAAGTGTGATTACATTGTAAAGTCAATCATGAGACCTCCACTTTACTTCCTACTGTACGGAGCGTCACCTTCTTAATGTTTTTTTGTGTCTTGTCCAAAAAAAAAATTGTGAGCGCACAGAGCACTTCATGGTTCCCCTCACACTGTTGCTATCCCGTTCTCCAGTGTCTTAGTTTGTCCAAGTCCTTGTAACAGTGTACCACAGAGTGGGTGGCTTAAACAAGGAGAATTTACGTCTGACAGTTCTGGAGGCTGGAGGCCTGAGATCAGGGAGCCGGCGTGGTCGGGCTGTGCAGAGAGCCAGCCTCCTAGTTTCCCCACGTGGTGGGGGTGGGGGTGCGCTCAGGTCTCCTCACTCCCTGATAAGGGCACTGACCCCGTCTTGGGGCTCCACCCAAGGCCTCATCCAAACCTAGTTATCTCCCAAGACCCATCTCCCAAGACCCCAGCACACTGGGGATTAAGGCTTCAAGACACGAATTGGTCCGGGGGCTGCGGCAAACACTCATTTCATAGCATCCCATCACCATAGAGAGGACTGTCCCCAGGGGACCAAGCCAGCAGCCCGGCGGGCATCCTGCTCTCTTTGCTCCCCCCCCACCCCCAAGCCTCCCGCACATGCCAGCGCTGCGTCACCTCCTATGGTCTGCACCTTGGTGGGTCTCCAACATGCTGGCTTCGTCCAAGCCTGTGAAGGCTGTGCTCTCACCATGCTCTCCCTTCGGGCTCCTGTGTCCCCTGCAGCTGGATCTCCCTGCCACCACCGCAGTGAGCAGGAGAGCATTAGTCACATCATGGAAGTCTCCCGAAGGATCCCCTCTTCACTGCAAGTCCCACGTGACCTGCCTGCTCCCTCCCTGCCCAGCCTCGGTGGCTTGCATTCTGTTCCTAATTTGGCCGAGCCCTTCACTACATGGTGGTTGGCACTGTCCACCCACAGCCCCAACACAGTGCCCTCAAACTGACAAATGTTCTTTGTTTGACCAAAATTTATTCAGCCTTCTGAACCTTCTCCGGGGATTATCTGTGCACTTCTTTGCAATACCCAATTTTAACAAGAACCCTAAGGCAGTCTGCAAGAATCCCCCAGATTCCTCTCTGCCCTCTCTTGGTATCTGATCATGCTGCGCTGCCTTCAACAAGAATTCTGTTCAGTGGTTCACCAGAATTCTTCCCAGAACTGATGGCTCCTCTTAGCAAAATTCCAGCCACCAACCCCCTTGCTCCTTGACCATGAATCCCCAGTTGTATCTATTGTAATGTGAATGGAGCCCGGTCCCATACTGGGGTCTCTTTTCCTCCATTGCCATAGTCCTGAATAAAACTTGCCTTCACCACTTAAAGCTCCCACAGCTGATTCCTGCTTAGGCGGGAAAGCTCTTTCAAATTCTTGTGTATCTGAGAATGAGCAACTTGGAGTCTGGCCTCTTTGTAGCATTCCATATCAGCCCTCGAGATTTCTTAAGGGAACTATTTACAAGTTGCCACTTTAAAATAATGATGTTGGGGGGGATCTCACAGCAGGTGGGACGCCGTAGGAACACCCCCAGCTTAGACTCTGCAGTTTCTCCATTTCCACTGTCATCACGTGAAGTTTGTCAGTCAGTCCTTTCCAACAGGTAGGCTGTCTGAGAACCCAGGGGTCCTTCTGATCCCTTCAACCAAGGCAATCTCTACCCGGCAGAGACCTTGGTTCACCAGCTTAAAAATGGGGAAAATAGCAGTGACGTCTAGATTGTCTGCGAACGTTACTGGAATTAGTCGATATAAAGTACTGACACCATTGCTCACCCAGCTGGTGTTTAATAGACGCATTTATGATTATTGTTGTTACAAATCTCATCCTGTTGCAGCTCATTAATAAAGAGGATGGATGGCGGGACTTAAAATGTCTATTGAGTACAATTCATTTTAATCCAATTTTATGCAAAGGCCACTTTTAGCCATGGAAGAAATGTGGAGAAAGGAATCTTCTGGAAAGTTATCAAGGTGGAGGAGACCCCTGAAAGAATCCCAGCTAGGCAGCCAGTGGTACACAAGGATTGTTTGGGCATCGCGTTAAATGGAGGGAGCAGGGTTGAAACACACGGAAAATTCTGGGGTGGGGGGAGGATCTCACTTTCTTTGTATCCTGAAACCTCAAAAGAATCTCCGTGTGATGCAGCCCAGGGTGGGAGCCATCCCTGGACACGGGAGACCCTTAAGCCTCAAATACAGCCCCTGACTTCTGTGGCCAAAGGTGCTGGTATTTGTGAACAGTGCTTACTCTGAAGGGAAAAACAGAATTTTGTTTCTTTGCTTAACAGCGTCACCTTGATCAGAAGACTTACCTGAGTTTGAGGAAACAGTAATTATCAAAATACACTTGGAAAAGGGCTGGTGGTTCTGCTCCCAAGGCCCCTGGAAAATGGCTGGACTCATTTGTCATCTGGAAAATGTCCTCATTGGGGGAAAAAAAAAGAAAACTTAAAGAAAGCATCTCCTGAGAGCAGCTGCCCACGGACGACAGGGTTAGGAGTGACTGGTCCACGTGTATGTCTCCCTCTGGCACCAAGTTCCCAAAGAGCCTGCAGTACCCGCCCTCGGTGGCCCTCAGACTTGGAAATGTCTGATTTCCAGGACTGGACACCGCTTCCTGGCTCACATTCTCAGATTTAGTTTTTGGGGTTTTTTTTTAATGCCAGTTTGCTGCCCTGATCCCAACTTTCCGGAAGGATACACCCTCAAAGATGACACTATCTCAGGCTGAAAAGGCTACAAACTGTACGATTCCAACCAAATGACATTCTTGAAAAGGCACAGCTACAGGAACAATAAAAAGACCATGGTTTCCAGGGGTTTGGGGAGAGGGAGGGAGGGAGGAATGAATAGCTGGAGCACAAGGGATTTTTAGGGCAATGAAATTATTCTGTACGATACTATAGTGGCTCCATGTCATTATGCATTTGTCAAAGCCCATAGAATGTACAACATCAAGAGTGAACCCTGATGTAAACTATAGACCTGGGGTGATAATAATGTGTCCATGTTTGTTCATCGATTGTACCAAATACGCCCCACTGATGAGGGATGCTGAGGGAAGGGGAGGATATATGTGTGGTTGGAGAGGGCTATGTGCAAGCTCTCTGTATTTTGTGCTCAATTCTGCTGTGAACCTGAAACTGCTCTAAAGTCTATTAAAAAAAAAACAAAAAAGATGACACTGTCTCCTCTTAGACACTCCCTTTTAATTTCTAAATAACACCCAGGGAAAAATCTTCACCTCCCTCCTTCCCAAGAATAAAAGTACCCTTTATTCCACAGTTTTGCAGACAATCACAGGGTCCTTTTGGGAAGGCCCAGCTCCACACCGCCCAGCCCCCACCCCCACTGCTCATTGCGATTTTGACCCGTCCACCTTCAGAGAAGGCTTGGATTAAGGCTGGAAAATCAACCACATCCCCCAAAGCACTTCCCTTGCTCCCTGAATAGGTTCACGAAGTCCTGTGCTTCTGACATGACACTTAAGTGACCCCTGATATGGGGGTAAATGTATTTTGTTTCCTTTGTAAATGACACCCCTGTCTTCATGAAGCTTTTAAATTCAGGGACATTTTGATAATTTTGGCATTTCCCCTAAAATGATGCTTTCAAGTTTCATTTTTCCTCTCCAATGTCAGGAAACCATAATGCTGCCCTTGTCTCACATCCACCGCCCTAAATGTCCATATCGGCATAACTCATCCATGTGTGTGGAGTGAATGAATGAAAGAGTCCTTGGTTCCCACCCTGCCTCGTTCTTTTTCTTTGCTGGATGAATATCTGACTCAGCAAGTAAACTGGGGAAAGATGAAGATCCAATCAGGATCAGTCTGATGGGCAGTCTGGAATCTAATCAAGTGACCCTTCCTGATTGACAGTTAGTAGCCAGAAAGAGGGATGATGGGATTAGAAAGGTCTATAAAAACCTCAGGCACCAAAGAAGAGATGCAGAAGCTTCTGGCTCTGGAGTCACTGGCTGGGTTCTCACCGGCTCTGCAGACTGAGCACCCCGCCAGCCGCATCCCAGCAAGTAAGTTACCAAGCTCGGATAGGACGCCCTCTTCTTACCCATGGTTAGCTCATCTTGAATGGGGCCCGGGATGGCGGGGAGAGGTTTTTAAATATTATTTCTTTTCAGACCAACAGATTTAAGGTTTGGTTTTGCCTCTATGTGTGGTTTTGCCTGCGCCCCGAACGTTTTGATTTGTGCTTTGGTTTACATCGTTGTAAAATGTCTTAAGCAAGCAGATAGTCTTAATCAAAAACACCTGTTTGGAATTTTATTTCTTGCAATTTAAAATGCTGATTTTGTGCACAAAGGGCATTCATTTTCGGGGTATCTCCTTAATCTTTACCAGCCAGGTGAACCGTGGTAACTGACGATGTAGGCTCGGTGGGTCCACGTGATGCCCCTCTTCGGGGCTCTAAGTGGTGGTCTGAAAGTCTTCCCCTCAAAAAGTTTGCAGTTAGCTTTCAGGCTAATGGTACCCACTTCCAGGGGACATGAACCACAGCAGTGGGTGGAAGTGAACGGGCTAGTGGTTATCTTTCTTCCTCCTCAGTACTTGTGAGACGCTTGTTCTGCATCCAGGAAGGAAAGAGCTCTAGCTTTGTGCCCACGGAGCCTAGAGTGGAATCGGGGTACACTGAGGCTCCTCCATCATTCCCAGGGCTGTGACTTTGGCCCTGAGCAGCTTCCTCTGAAGGGTGGGGAGACAGACTAAGGTGTGCTCATTCCTGGCCTGAAATGAATGTCTTGTCCTCTGGAAGTTTCTACAGGATTCCTTTTGGAGCAGAGTCAGGATGAGTGCCTGGACCCCACCCCGACTCCTGGACCTGGCGGGAACCAGCCTCCTGAGGGACAACGAGGCCTCGGCCATCGCTGCTCTGGAGTACCTGCCCACCGAGCTCTTCCCATCTCTGTTCCTGGAGGCCTTCTTTGGGAGACGCATCGAGACCCTGAAGGCCCTGGTGCAAGCCTGGCCCTTTGTCCGCCTGCCTCTGGGGGGCCTGATAGAGTTGCCTCATGTGGGGCCATTACAAGCTGTTCTGGATGGGCTCGATGTCCTGCTAGCCCAGAAAGTTCGCCCCAGGTGAGTCTGAACTAGGTAGCCTGTAGGGTCCTGTGCGTCCCTGAGGAGACAGCTGGGGTGAGGGGAAGTGCGTGGCCAAGGGAGGGACCAGAGGCTCTGATGATACCAACAAAGAAGCTCAGAGGCCTTGGCCACTGCGGAGCTCACTTTGGGCAATGCCTTCCTGCAGTGCAGGAGCGCCTAAGCGCAGGGCACTTTAACAAAGATGCACCACCTTCTCCCAGTGATGCTTAAAGGTACTTAAAGTGGAGAACCAGGAAGGATAGGAGGGGAAGGGTGATGGAGGAAAGTGAGGCAGAGAAGGAAGAGGGCAAGGCTGCACCCAATGTCAGGAATGTAAAGAGAGAGCACAGGAATTCCGGGCATCTGTGTCTAAATTCTGAGTCTGTGGCTTCATTCAGCGTGGATCTTACTGCATCCCAGCCAACCTGCTGTTTCCCTACAGGAGGTGCAAACTGCGGGTGCTGGACTTACGGAACACTGGCCAGAAATTCTGGAGCATGTGGTCTGGAGAAGGCACTCATGTGTGTTCAAGGTCACGGATGGCACCAGTGGCTGAGGACAGGTCGAGGACAAAGCAGCCCTTGGCTCCCTTGAAGGTGTTCATAGACCTTTATCTCAAGAAAAGGACCCTGAATAGATTCCTCACCTACTTCCTCAGGTGGGTGGAGCGGAGGAAAGGTTTGATTCACCTGTGCTGCAAAAAGCTGAAGATCGTTTCAATGCCCGTGGGAAATGTCATGAAGGTCCTGAGTCGTGTGCAGCTGGACTGTCTCCAGGAGGTGCAAATGGACTGCACGTGGCGCCTGTCCGCCCTGGCCGGGTTCGCGCCTCTGCTGGGCCAGATGACTAGTGTGCAGAGACTCCTCCTCTCCCACATTAACGTGTCTGCCTTTGAGGAGCAGGACCAGCAGCATCTTGCCCAATTTACCTCTCAGTTCCTCAGGCTGCACCACCTCCGGAATCTCCATATAGAATCTCCCTCTTTCCTTGAAGGCCGCCTGGACCAGATGCTCAGGTGAGAGGGGATCACTGGCCGTGTTTCAGGGAGCACAACAGTAGACTGTCACATGCATCGTCTCCTTTGCTGCTCTGTCCCGAAGCGTAGTGCCACATAACCAGACAAATCAAGGCAGGAAGCCAAACT
The DNA here is from genome assembly GCF_048773025.1 of Camelus bactrianus. NCBI lineage: Eukaryota > Metazoa > Chordata > Mammalia > Artiodactyla > Camelidae > Camelus > Camelus bactrianus. The sequence continues at coordinate 70,864,221 of NC_133551.1, read as the reverse complement.
GGTCCAGCGCTTTGGAAAGGACACCAGGCTAGGAAGGTTCAGATTGTAGACTGGGGTGTTCTGATCTAGTAACGGAGGGTTTGTGATTTCTTCCATAGGAAGAGATGTCTGTGTTCAAATGACCTAAAAAAAAAAAAAAAAAAAAAGATAAATGAAGAGGCTATTGAAGAGGGGAAACCACATGAGACCAGAGTATTTCTAAAGAGATGTTCTGTGCTCACCAGGTCATGACCACAATGAGCCTGTCTCAAGTTCCCTGTCTGTAAAAAATTACTTTGTGCTCCAGATAAGGTAGTTAATATATGGAAAATACATCATTCTGGACAGGATGGTTAGCAGCTGGAGCCAAAGGAATGCTAAAAAGTGGTAGATGGTTTGCAGATGATGCAGGGATGTAAGTCAGCCCTGGCAGACAGGCAACCCCAGTTGATGCTGAGAGAGCTTGCCCAGGTTGGTCCTTCATGCATGTCTCCAACAAGCCTCACCTGGCCCAGAGACATGGGCGTCAGGAGCCCAAGCAAGTGCTGAAGGAAGCCTTAGCTGAAAGCATTTTTTAGAATCTCATTTCCCTTATTAAAATTCAGTTATAACAACACTGGATTGAACAGTGTGTCAGGATCTCCTCTGAGCATATTATCTTCATCCCCACAAGGAAGTAAGGTTTAGTCCGCTTGACAGACGAGGAGAGAGAGCTTTCAACATTCTATGTACTTGACTCAGTCACATAGTAAATGTGAGAGGATTCAGCCTGAAGTGAGACTGGGCATCCTGTGCACTGACCTTCATCAGATGGTCAGAACGACCAGGTCCTTGGCCAAATCATTTGTCTCTCACCTGGGGGCCACCTGGCATCTGGTTTTCCAAAGACTAATTGCTTGGTTTCTTTTCAGGTTCCTGAAGACCCCCTTGGACAACTTCTCAATAACTAACTGCCAGCTATCGGAATCAGACTTGACCCACCTGTCCTGGTGCCCGAACATCAGTCAGCTAAAGGGCTTGGATCTGAGTGGTGTCACCCTGACCGACTTCAGCCCTGAGCTGCTCCAAGTTCTGCTGGAGAAAGTTGCAGTCACCCTGCAGGAACTGGACTTAAACCTGTGTGGGATCACGGACTCACATCTGGAGGCCATCCTGCCCGCCCTGAGCCGCTGCTCCCAGCTCAGGACCTTGAGCCTGGGCGGGAACCTCCTCTCCATGGCCGTCACGGAGAAGCTGCTGCGACGCACCGATGGGCTGCCCAGTCTCTGCGCTGAGTTTTACCCCGCCCCTCGGGAGAGTTACAGCCCTCAAGGAGTTCCTCTCCGAGGGAGAATTGCCCAGCTGCAGGCTGAGCTGATGGAGATCCTGAGAGACCTGGGACGTCCCAGGACCATCTGGCTTAGCCTCAGCTTCTGTCCTTACTGCGGGGATGACATATGTGACCACATGGAGCCCATCGTGTACCGCTGCAGTACCCCCGCCTAGTTGGTTGTCTCCATCAAAAGCTTTCTTCTGGGTGCGTGGAAACTGAAACCTAGGACATAGCTGCATTATGAGGGGAACACAGCCCCGTGGTTTCAGACATCTGCTCAGTGTGAATGGGGAAAGGAGAGGCGATCCAGCGGGGGTGCAGGCTCGCAGGGGAAATGCTGACTCAGGGGGTTGATGGGACTTGCGCGGACATGTATCTATAGAGTCAGAACGATGAATCTAAATTTCTGGAGGGAAATATGGGCTTGAGGTGCACATGTTGGACTGACCCCTATGTGTACGGTTGTAAAGAAATGGTCAGAAATAAAGAGACCCTTGGTGTAAACCGACTCCTGCCCTCCATTGTGTATTATTCTGTTTTCTCAGTTTGCATCTCAGGAATCTCCAGCTACTGAATTAAAAAAAAAAAAAAAAAAAAAGGCACTGAGTTGTCTGTGAGCTGAAACCCTGCCACTCCCATCAGTTCTGTCTTCTGTCTGGGGCATCTCTTACCTCCTTATTTATTTCTGTGGCTGTTCAGTTAGTTAATCACACACTAAGAGGATCACACTCAGTGGCCAATGCACTGGAGTGAAGGGCTCTTGGCAGGGCTGACTCACTGCCAACTCAGATCATGACACGGACATGAGAATTCGTCATCTTTCTCCATGTGGGTCCCTAATTCTCAATTCCGGGCCATTCTGTGCACTGGGAAAGGTCTTCACTACATAAGTAATGGACCCGCTTCTGAAAGGGCTCGTCCACACTGCAGATGAGCCAGAGCCTCGTGTCCTCACCAACCCACACCTGCCATGGGAGGGCAGTGGTTCTTGAATTAAACCACTTGTAGCCAGTAAAGAGTAAAACCACCAAGTTCCTTCTAGGGAAATACTAAAATGTACAGGTATAACATGATTTCGTTATTTCTAAGCCATATGAAATTATATCCTTTGGTGGGGGTAGGTCATGTCATTGAGAGACTAACATTATCCCCCTCCACCCCGCTGTCTCTCCCTATCAGGGAAGACTAGCGTAGCATGTTTTATCATCCACATATCAGGAAGTGTCACAAAATACTTGTTACACAGATCTTATGACTCCTACTCGAGCCTCTCTGCCCTCAGTTCCACATCCCCAGAATCAACGACTGCAGATGGGGCTGCGCTGTACTAACATACTGATAAATGCCCCCATGTCAGTGGACCTGAGCAGTTCAAAGCCATGCTGTTCATGAGTCGTCTCTCTCTATATATATATATTAGGTAGGATTTGTTATGGGAACAGGCTCTGAAAGCTAGAGAACCAGCAAAGCCGGTTTTATAACGCAGACTGAGGCTAAAGGCTGAAACCTAGGGGAGCTGGTGACGGAACCCCAGGGCTGAGAAGCAGGGGACCACGGGTGTAAGTCTCAGAGCCCCAGGTGCCAAGAGCCAGAAACTCCAACGTTCATAAGCAAGCAGGGGGGCGGGAGGCGGGGGCGGACATGCCATCTGGTTCCATTCAGGTTGCCAAGGATAGGATGATGCCCATCCACACTGGTGAGGGCAGGTCGCTTCACCTCCTGCAGATTTCAGTGTCAACCTCTTCCAGAAACACCACCTCAGAAACACCCGGAATTGATGTCATATACAATTAACCATCACGGGGACCATAAACCAAGGGCTTATGACGCCTGCTGAAGATTCAGGGCTGGTATTGTTGGCTCTGGGGATGGAGTGGGTGTTGGGGTGGTGGGGACCTTAGGCAAAAGGCACAGGTTCCCCGTAAAATGGCAGTAATGATGCACACAGCTTATGGGTCCTTGTAGGAGCAATGAGATGAAGCACCTTGAGGTGCTGACCCTGGACCTGGCATACATGAGCAGCTGGATAAATGAGACTTTTCCTTACTTTCCCTCCTAGCAGACTCACCACCCCTGCCCCAAGGAGTCTCCATTCCTCAAGCTCACCCTCTTCCTACAACATTAAGGAAATAAGGAAGGACTCAGCACTTACATGAGGCCACTGATGAGTCTGTATTGTTTGGCATTCTAAAAAAAGTGCTGTAAGGTAAATGCTAGTATAAATATTTGCCCTGTGATTTATATAAATATTAAAGGCTCAAATTGTCTTTCAAAATTGTAAAGGAAATTTAGTGTTTTTAAAGGAAGCATGTGAATATTTTTTAAAATGTGTAACTTGGTTTGGAGCCTCAAAAGCAAAAAGTCTTTAAAACTGATCTTAATGATCATTCAACAAAAATTGTTCCTTCTTTAAAAAATATTTAGAATAATAAAATTTCAGAGATGGAAGAATTGTATTATATTTTTAAAAATAAATTTTGTGTATTTTGGAGCAGTTTTATGTTCTAAGTGAAATTGAGTGCAAGGTACAGAAAGTTTCCATTTAAGTCTTGCCCTCACCATGTGCACAGCCTCCCCAGCTACCAACATCCCCCATCGGACTGGTACAAGTTTGTTACAATCGATGAACCTACACTGACACATCATTATCACCCAAAGTATGTCGTTTACATTAAGGTTCACTCTTGGTGTTCTACATTCTATGAGTTTGGGAAAATGTATAGTGATGCATTTCCACCACTGTAATATCACACAGAGTAATCTCACGGTGCTAAATATCCTCCTTGCTCTGCCTAGCCAGCCCTCCTCTGCCTCAACCCCTAGAAACAATTGATTGTTTTTTGCTGGTCTTAGAGTTTGCCTGTTCCAAAATGTCATGTAGTTGGAATCATACAGTATGTAGCCTTTTCAGATTGGGTCTTTGACTTAGTAATAGATATTGAAGGTTCCTCCTTGCCTTCTCATGGTTTTATAACATTCCTTTGCGGGGAGGGCACAGCTCAGTGGTAGAGCATGTGGTTAGCATGCAGGAGGTCCTGGGTTCAATCCCCACTACCTCCATTTAAAAAAAAAAAAGAACTTAAAAATTTCACTTGTTCAAATTTATCAGTTTGCTTATTAATTCACTTACTGAAGGACATCTTGGTTGTTTCCAAGTTTTGCCAATTATGAATAAAGCCGCTATAAGCGTCTGTGTGCATTTGTGTGTGTGTGTTGGGGGGGGGGCATAAGCTTTCAACTCATTTGACCAGATACCAAGGAGAGAGATTGCTGGAATGTAGGATAAGGGCATATATTACAGTTATTTTTTTAACTTGGCAAACTCATCTGCTGGACAGAGACTGTCCCCTAAAGGACAGGGACTGGGTCTCCAGCACCCTGTGGTCCCACAGCCAAATACGGAGCCTGACTTTTCAGTAAGTGGTTATAACAACATGGTCCATGGAAATCTGTATCACTGTTTATAGTCAAATGTTATTTAACGTTAAAAGCAAATTTGGGGGAAGTCAGTATTAGCTGGCTGCCCATAGTATAAACATGTGGGCTATAGAAGAAATAGCATTTGTGGTCAATACATATGTACCTATAAATTATATATGAAAAAACTGCTTTTGTTTTCCACGCTTTTGTTGGCTTTGCCCAAGTAACACAGGACAACATTCTCAATGTAGCACAATAATGCAGACAGAAGAAACTTCTCTCCTGTCCTTTCTCCTCATCCCAGGACCCTCTCGGGAGGGTTCAATTTAGTGCATCTTTTGGACTTCCACCTGACTTTCTATACAACTAAATGTGCATGTAGATACATCTGGTTTCTTCTTCCTGTGTAGAAAAAGCATCTTATTGTAGTTTTGATCATCTTGCTTTTTTTAAACTTAAGGTTAGGTCTCAAGGATCAGCCTTCATTCCTATTAGCTGGGATATCGTATTCCATAAGATGAACGGTCTACAGTTTAACCCTTTGTCTGTTTATGTAAATTTAGTTTAGCCTAATTATTTATGCCATTACCAACCATAGAGTGCAAAACTTCTTGTCCCCACCAAAGATTCTCACGTATGATGCCAGAATTTTATTTAAAATCTTCAAGTGAGCAGTGCATTGCCCGGTGCAGGGACAGCACAGTGCAGTTTTCAAGAGCCCTGACAAACAGACGCGCCTCAGAATTCTGGTTCCACCACCTGAAACCGTGACCTTGAAGAAGTTACTGTCCCTCTCTGAATCTCTCTTTTTCTTGAGCGGGTAGCGTGATGGTCTCTAACTTGGATAAAATCACTGAGCCCAGAGACTGGTGCAGTACAAACCTCCATAAATAGCCATATTCAACAACTATAGGTGTAAACAGGAAAAGAGCCAACGCCACAGCGGACGGCCCAGCGGTGAGGCAAGGTCCCATCCCCTGCCAGCTGTCCCCAGCGCCGAGGCAGGATGCTCAGACTGTAAAACCGGGCACCTTAGGAGCCACGCCTGCCTGCCCCTCTTGGAGCCTGGCCCATTAGAAGGGACAAGCCTGCCCTCGATGGCCAATTGATCACCAATTTGCAGGTGGCTATGGCTTCAGGTTCAGGGTGTCTCTGATTGGAAATCATCCTGGGAGCAGATGTGAAAATAATTCAAAACCAGATTTCACCGACCCCAGCGATTTTCTGTTTGTTCTTGGAGAACATGTGGGGGCTGGCGGTGAACTTGGCTGTACCAATGCTCAGAGAATTCACGAACATGAATTTGAAGGCAAAGTCATGTTGCCCTGCAAGCCCTGTGGGACTCACTCCCAGGTCCCAGTTCCAACCAGACTTGACCTTGCTGGCACCTCACGTTGTGTCCTGGGCCTCGGGCTCTTCATCCGAGAAATAAAATTTCTGTGCGCTCTCCAGGGAAACGTGGCTAAAACTGCAATTACAGGGGTGACTGCTGAATCCGGCTTTCAGTCAGGGTTTTGGTTTTCCTGGATGAGGGTGTCCACAGCCGCTGCAGGGACAGCTCGACTGTGTGCAGTTTCTGTGACCCAGCCCTCCAGCTCCTAGGCTAAAGTCTTCCCACCCCTTGTCTACTGCAGGAGGGGGACATGCTTTTCATTCGCTCCCTGGTAAAACCCCCACCTCAGGTCAAATTGCCGGGACATGTTTCTCCATGAATGAGACACGAACCCAGCAAAGCCCAGGGCCAGGTGAGAGATGAGTGAAGAATTCCATGTGCGGTCAGGGAGACCTGGAGGGCACAGGACCCGCTTCACGGAAGCTGCCCTTCAGTTCTTGTCCAGTGATGCCCTTTGGGGATGTGCGTTCACTGTTACCAGAATTTTCTTTTAAAATTCTCCCCAAGGAACTTTGGAGAGTATATTGTCATATAAAATCTGCTTTTTAAACTCTGACTACAAATTAAATTTTTTTTTACACATTGTCCTCAAACATGTCTGGGGACACATTTGGTTCTGGGGTTCCCTCTGATTTGGGAAAACAGTCCAAAACGGCACTCTGGGCTAACCCAGAGGGACCCTGATGAGACAGAAGAGAAACCACATGCCTTTGCTTCTCTGACCGGATGCCGGCCTTGGCTGGGGGGTGCCGACTTTTAAATTCCTGAGGGCAGAATGCCCCTTGTAATTCCACAGTCCTGCTCCTCCAGGTATAAAATACAGAATCCACGAGAGGCAATCACAAGTAGCTCTTGCACGAGTACACATGCGATTATGTGGACAGAATTACGGGCTTCTTGTGTTCCTCTGCAGTTGATTTTTTTTAAAACGCAATGATGTAAATAACTGAAATCTAAATGCCAACACACTCCACACTTTTTTTTTTGGTAGCTGCTTCTTTCCCATTCTTCTCGTTTCTTAGGAAGTTGCAACCAACCTCTAGCAGGTTCCTCAGCCCCTGTCTTACTCTCATTCCTCATCTTGATTCTAAGAGCAAAGTGCTGCCAATACTGCCTTCAGGGGTCCCCAAAACTGTCTCTGTGGCCACTTAAGTGCATCCAGGATCCCCTGTCAGGAGCAGAGAAGGGTCTGACGCTGCCATCACTGCTTCCTCCTTACCTCCCCCAGATTAGGTTCAACAGAGGCCCACAGACTGGAAAACACGCATCAGGTCACAGCCCTACTTACAAAATTCAAGGGGTCCCCGGCAAGCCCTTGCATGGGTGGTCTCACCATAGCAGCCTCACCTCCTCTTCCTGCCTTTCCCCTCATTCAAAGCCATGCATGCCTCTCACCTTGCTTCTGGGACCCTCCACAGCAGCCATTTCTGGGCTCTCAATGCCCTTGTGTGTCCTGAAACTCAAGATCCTCCGGACAGCTGGGCAACGGGTGCGGCCTGGAGGAAGCCAGGGGAGGGAGGGCAGGACAGGAGATTCAGAGAAAACCTGCGGGAGCTAAAGCTCGGGCAAAGATGAAGAGTGTGACCGAGAGAAGTCAGTCTAATTTAGTCTAATTCGGTCTCCTCAGGGACTGTGCCTGCTTGCAAAATTATGGGAAAGGAGCTGGAACCAGAGAGCTGCTGGTCTCAGGATGGGCCTAAAGCTGGTCTTCAGGGATTCCCATCAGACTTGTGCCAACTAATGAACACACTCCCTGTTTGTCTCTTCAAGGGTTAGGTCACCAGCCACTGCAGTTGTTGATCTTGACACACCCCCAAAGGATTTTAGGGTGCAGATTGGGAGCGAGGCACTCTGTGCTTTGGGAAAGAGTGGCAAAAAGCCTTTCAGAATCATTCACTGGGACATCTCTCTGCTCCTTGTGACGTGCACCAACCTCGTGACCAGCAGCAGCTTCCACGGAGAGGCGTCCTTGATGGTACATACCACCCCCTCGCCACCAAAATTGTATCTACGCTGACTTGCCGCTCACCTCTGCATATCTTCAGAGCTATCCGAGAGGCTGTCTCCCGGCCTCAGTAATTCCCCAAAGTAAACTGCACTCAGAGCTCTCGTGTTGCGCATTTATTTTTCAGCTGATATCTTGGTGTCCACCGGGGATCAGGAGCAGAAAATGCTCCTCCTTCCCCAGTGAGGGCATGGGGCCTCAGCACCAGCAGAGGCTCAGTGCCTGTCCACCTCCTGCTGAGTTTAGGCGAACTCGGGTGAGTCTTTCCTGGTTCTCAGATCTCCTGGTTATTTGAGATTTCTGAGTTTTATTTAGCTGTGTGTAACAGGTACCGGGACCTCCCAGTTAAGATACTGGGGGTTCCCCTCCCAACTGAAAGATACTGGAGGAGCCTGCTTAAAAGACACCAGGAAACAGTACTCCCCCGTGAAAGTTACCAGGGGAAACCAGTGATCTGAGCACCCAGGGGGGTTTTAGGTGACGGGAGCGAGAAACCCAGACACGTAAGAAAAATGATAAAACTCTAGGGTGACACCTGGTGGAGTTATGCTCACAAGCAGTAGACTGGCCCTCTAGACAGTTTCATCATGAAATTTTATCTCAGACAAATTTAACTTTAAAATGGGAGATAGAGTCTCTCAAATAGAGAAATGAGGGGCCTCAGAAAGCCAACATCAGGCTAACCCCCCAGGCAGGCTTATGTACGTACAAAACTTTTACTTGCAAGTAACGACTTCATTGGAAATGACAGGATAATCTTGCACTGAAAATGGCCAAGATAGGGCTCTTTTATTGCATACACTGTGAAGTTCAAGAAAGCCAGCCTGATAAAAAAAAATCTTTTCAGAATTCTGACCCCGAGGGAGCAAGTCCTGCAAGAATTGGCTTTTCTTTGCCTGTGTCTTAGGAAGTAAATGCCCTACCAGGGCTCCCAGAAACACCCCTCTCATCTAGACCGCCTCTAATTCCTGACACTGAGGGGAAAAGCAGAAAAGGCCTTTTCAAATGTAACTTATTCCAACTGTTATTTACAGAGTAGTGAGCTTTATATTGCAATACCTGATTCATGACTAAGTTTTAAAATGAAATTATAAGTTCTCAGGCAACTGAGAACCTAGCAGAAGTGTCTGAGATCAACTCTCATGACATGTTAACGGTCCCACAGAGGATCCCACTACAATCCCTGAGCAAATTCTGAGCAGCAGGGGGCATAAAACCCTGATCATCCAGGGCCCCAAGCACCCATGGCAGCTTTAGAATGTCAGAGGGAGAAACTGAGACAGGTAAGAGAGTTAAACTGCCCCAAAGGTAACTCCTTGTGAGCTAGGTTCAGAAGCAGCACACCTCTGATGCATCACCTTGTCTTAGAAAGTTGTTCTGATCATGTTTTTGCCTGAATTAGAATACCAGGCTAGTAATGGGAAACTGTGCCTGGAAAGCCAAACAGCTCCAGAGGGAGAGCCACCTGTGGAACCCCCCTGAATTTAGATATAATAACTATGGAATGGACACTTGCAAGTATTTAACTAAATGGGAAAAATCTAACCAAAGATAACTTTTCCCTGAGATGGCCAAAATGGAACCCCTTTGATTTACCAGAATTAATCTACTTGCAAGCTCAATTAGAAAAAGCCTACTATAAAATCCAACAACCAGGTTGGGAGGCCTATTTTAATCAGTACCTGAATGCTTCAAAATGAGGAAATAAATAAAATGGCTCTATTGCAAGAAACTAATGTTCATAGCAGCACTATTTACAATAGCCAAGACATGGAAACAACCTAAATGTCCATCAACAGATGGCTGGATAAAGAAGTGACAGAGATATACAATGAAATACTACTCAGCCATAAAAAAGGAATAAAATAATGCCATTTGCAGCAACATGGATGGACCTGGAGATTGTCATTCCAAGTGAAGTAAGCCAGAAAGAGAATGAAAAATGTTGTATGATATCACTTACATGTGGAATCTACCAAAAAAGAGAGACAAATGAGCTATTTATTATTTATAACTTAGACGATTAATTTCTTAAATGTGTGTAAGCACATCTGACTGTCCTTTATGATTGGATTACCACATTCTGCTGATTCTTAGTTTGTGGTTGGCTTTACTCCTTTGATAACTATGTAAGTTTAAAAAGCTAAAGCTCTAAACTGTTCTTAGAAACAATGAACAGTACATATATGTAAAATTTTAAAACATGCGCAGTATATTGTATATATTTATTTACATGCAGTATATTGTATAAGTGCAGTCAAATTGTAACAATTCTACCTAATAAAACTGAAAACTGAAAAAAAAAAAAGAAACAGACTGAAAATTATTAAAAATGGTGGCTAAATTAGAAAAAGCCCCAGATCCACTGCTTCTCCTCCCACCCTTCTCCTCCTCTCCTTCTCCAGCTTCTTTATTTCGTGTCCCCTCTGAGCTCCCCTGCTCTGATCTTCCTGCTCACCTTCCTCCAGCACTAAGAGAAAAAATGATCGAGTTCAAGGTAGAAAATGAAAGAACCGCCAAGGTAATAGCAGCTCATTTTAAGGCCACAAGCAGAGGGGAACCTGCCATTATCTACACCCCTTGAATGAGGACATAAGTTAGGAATTTACCTAAGGATTTTCCAAATCCTTTACAAGTTTCTTTAGATTTGGCTAAAGAATTTGATCTTATAGTAAGAACTTAGAAGCCTGGATATTCAGACTTGTACCAGGTCATTCTGCAAAAGAATGGCTCCAAGACATAAATTGAAAGACACCTACAAAGGATTTCCATAAACATGAGCCTACAGGTCAGCAGAAACGTAGGGAAAGCCCACACCTTAAGTTAGGCCACCCCTAAATCTTCCCACAGAAAAGGAATTGGGCAAAGGTCCATCAATGCAAACAGGAGAGACAATTTTTGATTATTTGAAATGATGAAAAACAGCACTCTGGCGTTTATCCAGAGAACTTCCCGAACCATCAGAACGATCCAGTATTAAAATCCATTATTCTAGAAGGATTAGATGAAGAATTGCCATGACTAGTTAAAAGACAGGAATTTGAGCTACGAAGCATATTAATGCCCCCGCGACAATGGCTGATGAACTTTCCAAAACATTACAGAAAGGAGAGAGGGGAAGAACTGCCCCCAAATCAGTTTGGCAGCCCTCAAACCCAACCTGCCCAAATGCCAGCCAGACTTGAAATGACAGCACCTGCTTTAATAAAAGCATTTTAAACATTTTAAAAGAGATTAGAACCCGGCAAAATTTAAAAGGAATAGGGGTTCTTTAAGGATTGTGATAGGGAGTTCCCCTCCTCTTCATGAACACCCAAGGGGAAGTTGAAATAACAATTGGCAGGGAAACTTCCCAAGTGTCTGACAGTGACCCACCTTGGATTCCGCCTACCCTTGTAGCTTTTCCATATCAGCTCTTGAGTTTTCTTCAGAGAATTAGTTACAACTTGCCACTTATTTATTTGTTTGTTTGTTTATTGGAAGTGGAGATAATTAGGTTTGTTTGTTTGTTTGTTTGATGGAGGTCCTGGGGATTGAACCTAGGACCTCGTGCATGCTAAGCATGAGCTCTGTGACTGAGCTATATCCTCCCTGCAACAACTTTCCACTTCAAAACAATGATTTTTTTTGAATCTCATAGAAGCTGGGATCCTGTAGAAACACCTCCAGCTTAAACTCTGCCATTTCCCCTTTTCCACTGACATCACGTGAAGTCTGTCAGTCAGCCCTTTCCAGCCATCAGTTAGGCTGTCTGACAACTCGGTGGGTCCTTCAGATCCCCTCACCTGAGGGAACCCACCGATTATTCACTGCATGGAGGTGGGTAGACTCCTCTAGCCGGCAGAGGCCTTGGCTCACCAGCCTAAAAATGGGGAAAGTGTCAGTGATGCTTAGATTTCCTGCGATGGTTATTTGCAGAAGTGGATAAAAAGTGCCCGTTACTCAGCCAGTTTGTGTTCAATAAACAGAGACGTTTGTGATTATCGTTGTTACGAATCTCACTCTATTGCCCGTCATTATTAAAGGAGATGGATGGCCTGGGACTTAAAATGTCTATTGAGTACAGTCGGTTTAACACAATGTTCTGCAAAGGCCATTTATACCCATGGCAGAAATGTGGTGGAAGGAATCTTCTGGAAAGATGAGAACACCCTTCAAAGAGTCCTTGCCTTGGTCCCAGTGGTATATAGAAATATTCGGGCATCACACTGAACGCGGTGGGAGAGAGGAATGGGAAATTCTGGGGGTTGAGGGAGAGTCTCCCTTTCTTTGTGTCTTGAAACTTCAAAAGAATCTTCGTGTGATGCAGCCCAGGGTGGGAGTCGTCCCCAAATGGGGCAGATCTTTAAACACCGAATAGAGCTCTGAATCTAGTGCAGGAAAGGTGTTGGTATTTGTAAACAGTGCTTAATATGAAAGAAAAACAGAATTTCATTTCTCCACAAAATGATGTCACCCTGATCAGAATCTGTATTGAAGTTACCTAAGTTTGAGGAAACAGTAATTATCAAAATGTACTTGGAAAGGGGCCAGTGGGATTATGGTTCAGCTCTCAGACCCCTGGAAAAGGGCTGAGGCTATTATCCATTTGGGAAGTATCCCCAGTGGGAAAAAAAATCAAAAACAAAACATCTCCTGGTAGCAGCTGCCCTGATAATGATGACAGGGTTACTTGTGGCTCACCCTAGATTATTTCTCCTGCAGAGTCCAAGTTCCCAAAGAGCTCCCAGTGCCCACCCTCAGTTACTCTCATAGTTGACCAGAGAAGCCTTGACTTAAGGCTGGAAAACCAACCACATCCCTAACACTTCCTTATTTCACTGAATGGGCTCACAGTCTCCTCCATTTCCAATATAACACTTAAATGAAAATCTGATACAGGAACAGATTTATATGGTTTCCTTGGGGACAACAGCACTGCCTTCATCAAGCTGCTTTAATTCAGGGACATTCTGATCATTTTGATATGGACAAAGGTCCCCCACAAGGATGCTTTGAAGTTTGGCTTTTTCTGTCCAATGTCATGAACTGGTACTCCCTTCACCATCTCACACCCACAGCTATAGGCATCCGTGTTTGTAAAACTAAATCTAACTTTGTGAGTGAATCTGTGAATGAGCCCTGGGCTCCACCTCCCTTATTCTTTCTCTTTCTTGAATGATATCTGACTCTATGAATTCATCTGGAGATAGACAGAAATCCAATCAGGATTAATGTGAGAGTGTGGAATCTAATCAGTTATCGAGTTTTCTGATTGGAAGTTAGTAGCTGGAAAGAGAAAGATGTGATTATAAAGGTCTATAAAAACTCAGACCCCACAGAAGAGATGCAGAATCTTCTGGCTCCAGAGTCGCTGACTGAATTCCCCACCAGGTCTGAGGTCTGAACACCCCGCCAACCACCTCAGGGCTGGTAAGTTAACAATCTCAGCGAAGGACACTGTCATCTTACCTGTGGGTCTTAAATGATGGCATGCAGCTAGGATGGCAGAGAGATAGTCCTTTTTCTTTTCTTTTTTTTTTCCAGATGAACAGATTTAAGGCTTTGGGTTTGCCTCTAAGTGTATTTTTGCCCTAATCCTAACCATTTTGATTAGTGGTTTGGTTTATACCATTTTTAAATGTCTTAACCAAGCAGATATTCTTTTTAATAAAAAACATCTGTTTGGAGTTTTATTTCTTGATATTTCAAGTATTTCGTTTGTGCACAAATGGCATTCCTTTTAAGGTACCTTCTTCACCTTTACTTACTTACTTCTTAATCTTTAACTGTGTTAACCGAGGATGTATACTGTGTTGGTCCACGTGATGCTCCTATTCCCATTGTTCTAAAGCTCTAAGTGAGGGTCTGAGAGTCTCCGCCCCAAGAAGGTTGTAGTCAGCTTTCAGGCTTATTGTACATACTTCCCGGGGGAACATGAATTAAGCAGAGCAGTGAATTTAGATGAATGGGCTGGTGGCTGCCTTTCCTCCTCCCCAGCACCTGTGAGATGCTTCTTCTGGTGCCAGTACACAAAGAGACATAGACATGTGCTCACTGAGCCTAGTGTGGAATTGGGGCAAATGGAGGTTTTCCACACCTGCCAGAGTAGTGGCTTTGGTCCTGAGTAGGTTCCTCCAAAGGGTGGGGGGACAGATGAAGGTGTGCTTATTCTTGGCTTGAAATGGATGCCTTGTTCCCTGCCAGTATCCACAGGATTCTTTTAGGAGCACAGTCAGGATGAGTGTCCGGACCCCACCCCGACTCGTGGACCTGGCGGGAACCAGCCTCCTGAGGGACAACGAGGCCTCGGCCATCGCTGCTCTGGAGTACCTGCCCACTGAGCTCTTCCCATCTCTGTTCCTGGAGGCCTTCTTTGGGAGACGCGTCGAGACCCTGAAGGCCCTGCTGCAAGCCTGGCCCTTTGTCCGCCTGCCTCTGGGGGGCCTGATAAAGATGCCTCATGTGGGGCCATTACAAGCCGTGCTGGAGGGGCTCGATGTCCTGCTTGCCCAGAAAGTTCGCCCCAGGTGAGTCTGATCTAGGTCGCCTGATATGGTCCTGCGCGTCCCTGAGGAGACAGCTGGGGTGCGGAGAGTGGATGCCAAGGGAGGGACCAGAGGTTTTGATGATGCCAATGAAGAACTCAGAGGCCTTGGCCACTGCTGAGCTCGCTTTGGGAAATGCCTTCCCGAAGTGACGGAGTGCCTAAGGGCAGGGTCACCTGAAAGAACATGTCTCCACCTCCTCCTAGTGATGCTTAAGTTTACTAGAAGTGGAGAACCAGGAAAGATGGAAGGGGAGAATGAGATGGAGGCAGGTGAGGAAGAGAGGGAAGAAGAGGGCAAGGCAGCAAGTGATGTCAGGAATGTGAAATAAGAGCACAGGCGGGAAGTCTGAGTGTTGCCTAAATTCTGAGATTGTGGTTTCATTATGTGTGGTTCTTTTTTTTTTTTTTTCTTCTATTGAAGTACAGTCAATTACAGTGTGTCCATTTCTGGTGCACAGCACAATGTCCCAGTCATGCATATACATACGTATATTCATTTTCATATTTTGAGTGGTTCTTAAAGCATCCCACCCAATCTGCTGTTTCCTGACAGGAGGTGCAAACTGCGGATCTTGGATTTAAGGAATACTGGCCAGGGCTTCTGGAGAATGTGGTCTGGAGCCAGGCAACACGCATCCTCAAGCTTACACATGACATCACTGGCTGAGGACAGTTCAAGTACAGAGCAGCCCTTGGCTCCCTTGGAGGTGTTCATAGAACTTTGCCTCAAGAAAAGGACCCTGGATGGATTCCACACCTACCTCTTCAGATGGGTGGAGCAGAGGAGAGTCTCCATACACCTGTGCTGTAAGAAGCTGCAGATATTTTCAATGCCCATGAAAAATATTAAGGATGTCCTGAGTCGAGTGCAGCTGGACTGTATCCAGGAGGTGCAAGTGAATTGCATATGGCATCTGTCCACCCTGGCCAGGTTCGCTCCTCTGCTGGGCCAGATGACTAGTGTGCAGAGACTCCTCCTCTCCCACATCGATGTGTCTGCCTTTGAGGAGCAGCAGCAGCAGCAACTTGTCCAATTTATCTCTCAGATCCTCGGGCTGCACCACCTCCGGGATCTCCATATGGAATCTCCCTCCTTCCTTGAAGGCCACCTGGACCAGATGCTCAGGTGAGGGCGACGCCACTGGCCGTGTGACAGTGAACACAACACTAGACCCTCAAATGCACTGTCTCCTTTGCTGCTCCATCCTGAGGTGTGGCATCATGTAACCACACAGATCAAATTAGAAGGACAAACTGGGGTAGAGGCTGTGGAAAGGGACACCATGCTTGGAAGGTATAGATTGAGGGGTTCAGATCTGCCAATAGAGGTTTTGTGATTTCTTCCTTAGGATGAGATACCTATGAACAGGTGACTTAAAATATAGATAAGTAAAGTACTAAAAAGGGGCAACCACCTCATGCTTGAGGATTTCTAAAGAGAAGCTCCGTGCTCACCAAATTTGGGACCAAAATGAGCCTGTCTTAAAGTCCCTGTCTGTGATGGATTGTTTTTTTGCTCCAGGTAAATATATCAGAAATGTATGATTCTGGAGACGATAGTAATGGAGCTGAAGCTAAAGGGATGATAAAAGGTGGTAGATGGTTTGTAGATGATGCAGGGGTGTAGGTGAGCCCCTGCGGACTGGCAACCCCAGCTGACGTGGTTGGTCCTCTGCGCGTGTCTCTCAGGAGCCTCACCTGACCAGAGATTTGGGGATCTGGATCATAAGCATGGGATGGAGGAAGCCTGACTTGAAAGCATTTTATGTGTTTTCTCCTAACATTAAAATTCAATGATGCCCACGTGTGATTAAGATACAGTGTTAAACTCTCCTCTGAGCATGTTTTAGTGCATACCATAATCTTCATTCATCCTCATAGCAAGTGGAGTATGGTGTACTCTTTTTGACAGATGAGGAAACAGAGTTCTCAAGATTCTGTGAATGTGACCCAGTCACAAAGGGAAGGTGAAAAGTCTCAGCCTAAAATGACACTGGACATCCTGTGTATTGACCTTCATCAAATGGTCTCAACGACCTTGGCCTTGGCCAAAACGTATGTCTCTCACTTTGAGGTCACCTTCCACCCTTGTTTCCCAGACCAAATTTCTGTTTCTCCCCAGGTGCCTGACAACCTGCTTGGACAACCTCTCAATAACCAACTGCCTGCTAACAGAATTGGACTTGAACCACCTGTCCCAATGCCCGAACGTCAGGCAGCTAAAGGGCTTGGATCTAGGTGGGGTCACCATGACCAACTTCAGTCCTGAGTTCCTCCAAGTTCTGCTGGAGAAAGTTGCAGCCACCCTGCAGGAACTGGACTTAAATCAGTGTGGGATCACGGACTCCCAACTCGAGGTCATCCTGCCCGCCCTGAGCCGCTGCTTGCAGCTTAAATGCTTCATCCTGTATGGAAACCACCTCTCCATGGCCGTCTTGGAGAAGCTGCTGCGACACACCTCTGGGCTGCCCAGTTTAAACATAGAGCTTTATCCTGCCCCTCGGGAGAGTTACAGCTCTCAGGGAGTGCCCCTTGAAGGGAGATTTGCCCAGCTTCGAGTGGAGTTTTTGAAGGTTCTGCAAGATCTGGGACATTCCAGGATCATTGGTATTTTCCTGAGCCCCTGCCCTTACTGTGGCTATGACATATGTGATGACATGGAGCCCATTGTATACCACTGGAATACCCCTGACTAGCTGGCTGCCTCTATCAAAAGTCTTCCTCTGGGCACTTGGAATCTGAACTCTAGAACATAGGTACATCATGAAGGGAAAGCAGACCCACGGTTTCAGACATCCGTTTAATGTGAATGTGGAGACAAAATGTGATCCAGCGGGGGAACAGGATTGCAGAGGGAAAAGTTGACCCTGAGAAGTGATGGTACTTTGGGGGACATGTGTCCTGTAGAGTCAGAAATATGAACCTAAATTTCTGCAGCTGGATACAGGCTTAAGATGGACATATTGGAGTTACCCCTCGGTGGATGATTGTAAAGAAATGGTCAGAAATAAAGTGACTCTTAACTGTAAACTGACTGTTGCCTCCATGATAGATTAGCCTGTTTTCTCAGTTTAAACCTCCAGTTACTAATGAGGAAAAAAAAAAAAAAAAAAGAAGGCACTGAGTTGTCTACAATCTAATCTGAAACCACTAGTTCAGATCTTATATAATATTGTACATCAACTGTAATTCAGCTTAAAAATATGATATTGTAAAATAAATACATAAATAAAGTTTAAAAAAAAGAAGACTGAAAAAGGAAATCAAAGAGGCAAGTCGCTTAACATGTAAAAGAGAGAAACAAATATTTGCACTTCTGGTTACATAACTTTCTTTTTTTTTAACTTTTTTATTGATTTATAATCATTTTACATTGTTGTGTCAAATTCCAGTGTTCAGCACAATTTTTCAGTTATTCATGGACATATACACACTCATTGTCACATTTTTTTCTCTGTGAGTTATCATAACATTTTGTGTATATTTCCCTGTGCTACACAGTGTAGTCTATTCTACAATTTTGAAATCCCAGTCTATCCCTTCCCACCCTCCACCCACCTGGTAACCACAAGTCTGTGTTCTCTGTCTGTGAGTCTATTTCTGTCCTTTATTTACACTTTGTTTTTGTTTGTTTGTTTGTTTTTGTTTTTGTTTTTTAGATTCCACATATGAGCGATCTCATATGGTATTTTTCTTTCTCCTTCTGGCTTACTTCACTTAGAATGACATTCTCCAGGAGCATCCATGTTGCTGCAAATGGCATTATGTTGTCGGTTTTTATGGCTGAGTAGTATTCCATTGTATAAATATACCACCTCTTCTTTATCCAGTCACCTGTTGATGGACATTTAGGCTGTTTCCATGTTTTGGCTATTGTAAATAGTGCTGCTATGAACATTGGGGTGCAGGTGTCATCCTGAAGTACATTTCCTTCTGGATACAAGCCCAGGAGTGGGATTCCTGGGTCATATGGTAAGTCTATTCCTAGTCTTTTGAGGAATCTCCACACTGTTTTCCATAGTGGCTGCACCAAACTGCATTCCCACCAGCAGTGTAGGAGGGTTCCCCTTTCTCCACAGCCTCTCCAGCATTTGTCATTTGTGGATTTTTGAATGATGGCCATTCTGACTGGTGTGAGGTGATACCTCATTGTAGTTTTGATTTGCATTTCTCTGATAATTAGTGATATTAAGCATTTTTTCATGTGCTTTTTGATCATTTGTATGTCTTCCTTGGATAATTGCTTGTTTAGGTCTTCTGCCCATTTTTGGATCGGGTTGTTTATTTTTTTCTTATTGAGTCGTATGAGCTGCTTATATATTCTGGAGATCGAGCCTTTGTCGGTTTCACTTGCAAAAATTTTCTCCCATTCCGTAGGTTTTCTTCTTGTTTTATTTCTGGTTTCCTTTGCTGTGCAGAAGCTTGTAAGTTTCATTAGGTCCCATTTGTTTATTCTTGCTTTTATTTCTTCTAGGAGAAAATTTTTGAGATGTATGTCAGATAATGTTTTGCCTATATTTTCCTCTAGGAGGTTTATTGTATCTTGTCTTATGTTTAAGTCTTTAATCCATTTTGAGTTGATTTTTGTCTATGGTGTAAGGGAGTGTTCTAGCTTCATTGTTTTACATGCTGCTGTCCAGTTTTCCCAACACCATTTGCTGAAGAGACTGTCTTTATTCCAATGTATATTCTTGCCTCCTTTGTCAAAGATGAGTTGACCAAAAGTTTGTGGGTTCATTTCTGGGCTCTCTATTCTGTTCCATTGGTCTATATGTCTGTTTTGGTACCAATACCATGCTGTCTTGATGACTGTAGCTCTATAGTATTGTCTGAAGTCTGGGAGAGTTATTCCTCCAGCCTCTTTCTTTCTCTTCAGTAATGCTTTGGCAATTCTAGGTCTTTGATGGTTCCATATGAATTTTATTATGATTTTTTCTAGTTCTGTGAAATATGTCCTGGGTAATTGGATAGGGATTGCATTAAATCTGTAGATTGCCTTGGGCAGTGTGACCATTTTAACAATATTGATTCTTCCAATCCAAGAGCATGGAATATCTTTCCATTTTTTAAAGTCTTCTTTAATTTCCTTCATCAATGGTTTATAGTTTTCTGTGTATAATTCTTTCACCTCCTTGGTTAGATTTATTCCCAGATATTTTATTACTTTGGGTGCTATTTTAAAGGGGATTGTTTCTTTACTTTCTTCTTCTGTTGATTTATCGTTAGTGTAAAGAAATGCAACTGATTTTTGAACATTAATTTTGTAACCTGCTACCTTGCTGAATTCTTCAATCAGCTCTAGTAGCTTTTGTGTGGACCTTTTAGGGTTTTCTATATATAGTAACATGTCATCAGCATATAATGACACTTTTACCTCTTCTTTTCCAATTTGGATCCCTTTTATTTCTTTCTCTTGCCTGACTGCTGTGGCTAGGACTTCCAGGACTATGTTGAATAGGAGTGGTGATAGTGGGCATCCTTGTCTTGCCCCAGATTTTAGTGGGAAGCTTTTGAGTTTTTCACCGTTGAGTACTATGCTGGCTGTAGGTTTGTCATATATAGCTTTTATTATGTTGAGATATGTTCCCTCTGTACCCACTTTAGCGACTTTCTCACCAGTAGAGAAAGCATTAATCACATCATGAAAAACTTCTAAAAGACCCCCTCTTCTTTCCAAGCCCTCCCTGCCCAGCCTCAGGGGCTTTCTTCCTGTTCTCAAGTTGGCCCAGCCCTTGACTACATCAGGATTTGCACAGTCCACCTAGTGTCTCGACACAATCCCCTCAACTGGCTTGTTCGCTTGAATAAACTCTAGTCAGTCTCCTGAACCTTCTGCTAAGTCCATCTGTGTACATCCTTGTAAAATCCAGTTTTAGCAAGAACCCTGATTGGTCCACTTTACAAGAATCCCCACCACTGATACCTGATATTCCCCGATATTTGATCAGAATTCCTCACTCTCCATTGTTGGTATCTGATCACACTGGGAGGCCTTCTGTAGGAATCCTGTTACGTTGGCTCAGTCAGAACTCCCCCCAGACCCGATGTCTCCTCTTAGTAATTTTCCAGCCACCAGCCTCCCCTTGCTTCTTGGTTGCAAATGCCCAAATACCCTTGTTGTATTGTGAATGGAGCCTGGTTTCATACAGGGGTATCTATTCCTCTATTGCAATAGTCCTGAGTAAAATTTGCCTTCACCGCTTAAACCTATGTCTGTCTCTAGCTTCCTTTGACACACCTCCCACAGCCGATTACAGCGCAGGCAAGAAAGCCCCTTCCCAGTAACCCCCAAATTCCCAAACACCCCAGAGACTCCCAGCTTGGAGTCTACCCACCTGTGCACCTTTCCATATCAGCACTCGGATTTTCTTCGAGAATTAGTTACAACTTGCCACTTTAAGACAATGGTCTTTTGAGATATCATAGGAGCTGGGATCCTGTAGAAACAACCCCAGTCTAGACTCTGCAGTTTCTTCATTTCCATTAACATCATGCAAAGTCTCTCAGTCATGCCTTTCCAGCATTTACTTTGTCTGACAATTCAAGGGTCCTTCTGAGCCCCTCACCTAAGGGAATATGCCAACTATTCACTGCACAGAAGTGGGCAGAGATGGGGTTCACCAGGCTAAAAATAGGGGGAATAACAGTGACCGCTGGATTTTCCATGAAGGTTATCTGAAATAGTGGATAAAAAGTGCCCACACCACTGCTCACACAGTTTGTGTTCAGTGAACACAGATGTACGCCCATCACTGTTAGTAATCTCACCCTGTTGCAGGTAATGGATGTCCTGGGAGTTAAAAAGTCTATTGAGTACAATTCAGTTTAACCCAATTTTATGTAAAAGCAATTTATACCCATGGTGGAAATGCGTTGAAAGGAATCCTCTGGAAAGATACAAAGATGGAGAACACCCTGCAAGGAATCCTAGCCTTGGCAGCCAGTGGTCTATAAGAATTCATTGGGCATCATATTTAATGGGGGTTGGGGGGAGAAAGGCATGGGAAATTCTGGGAGCGGAGGGTGGTATTTGTGAACAGTGCTTAATACGAAGGGAAAAAGCACAGTTCTATTTCTGTGCCTGACAGCGTCACCTTGATCAGAAACTGTGCTGAACTTGGGGAAACACTAATTACCAAGATGTGCTTGGAAAGGGGCCACTGGAATTATGATTTGGCTTCTAAGACCCACGGTAAATGGCTGGACTAATCGCCATCTAGAAAGTGTCCTCTATGGGGAGGAACCTATACGAGAACATCTCCTGGTAGCAGCTGCCCCGATGATGACAGGGTTGTTTGTGATTAACCCACGTTTATTTCTCCCTCTGGCTCCAAGTTCCCAAAGAGCCCCCTGCACCCCCCTCAGTGGCCCTCAGACTTGGAAATGGCTCACTTCTCTGGGCTGGTCACCTCTCCCTCTGTTCACATTAGCAGATTTAGTCTTGTCATGCCAGTTTGCTGTGCTGATCCCAACCTTATGGGAGGAGAACCCTCAAAGATGACACTGTCTCCTCTTAGCTGTTCCCTTTTAGTTTCCAAACATAATCCAGGGGATAGTCTTTAAATTACCCTCCTCCCAAGAAGAAAAAAAACCCCTATATTTTACACTGGGTCATTCACAGGGTGTCTTTAGGAATGACCAGCTCTGCACTCCCCAGCTCCCATCCTTACTTCTCATTGTGATTTTGACCTGATACCCTTCAGAGCAGGCTTGACTTAAGCTTGGAGGACCAACTGCATCCCCCGAAGCATCTCCCTTGCTCCTTGAATAGGCTCATGATCTCATGTTTCGAGCATAGTATCTAACTGACAAGTTGATACAAGGACCCATTTATTTTGCTTCTTTTGGGAATAACACTTCTGTCTTCATGAAGCTCTTTTAATTCTGGGACATTTTGATAATTTTCATATGGTCAAAGATCCCTCAACAATGATGCCTTTAAGTTTTGTTTCTTCCTGTCCAGTATCACAAATGGATTATCCCTTCCCTGTCTCACACCATGGCTCTAACTATTGGTATTGATAAAAACTCAATCAATGTTTGTGGTGTGAATCAATGAATAAATCTTTGGGGAAGAGCCCAAAGGAGAGTATCTCCTGGCAGGAGCTGCCCCAATGATGACAGAGCCCCATCGACCTCTCTCTTTGGTTTTCTCTCCTGAACGAATGTCCGATTCAATCATTTCCTCTCCAGGCACACAAAGATCTAATCAGGATTCACCTGATGGACAGGCCGGAATCTAATTTCTGATTGGATGTTAGTTGGAAAGAGGGAAGATGTGATTAGAGAGATCTGTAAAGGTACCAAAGAAGAGATGCAGAATTTCCTGGCCCTGGAGTCACCTTCTGGGTTCTCCCCCAGGTCTGAGGACTGAGCACCCTGTCAACCATATCAGAGCTGGTAAGTTAATGACCCTGGCTAAGGACACCCTCATCTTACCTACGGTCAGCTGGTCCTAAACGGTGGCATGCAGCTCAGGATGAAAGGGAGCGTTTTTAATTATTTCTTTTCAGATGAACTGATTCAAGGTTTTGGTTTCACCCCTAAGTGTAATTTTGCCTTATCAAAAAGTTTGATTTGTAAATGGTCTATATCATTCTAAAATGTAGTGACCAAAGAGATATTCTTTTTAATGAAAAACATCTAACTGTTTGGAATTTTATTTCTTGACATTTAAAATATTTAGTTTGTGCCAGTGACATTCATTTTGGGGTATCTCCTTACTCTTTCTCAGCCAGGTGAACTGTGTTAACTGAGGATGGAGGGTGTGCTGGTCCACACGATGCTCCTATTCCCAGAGTGATTGAAAGTCTTCCCCTTAAAAAGGTTGAGGACAGTGTTCAGGCACATGGTACACACTTACCAGCGGGGCAAGAATTAAGCAAAGCAGTGGATGGAAATGAGTGAACTAGTGCTGTCTTTCCTTCTTCTTGGTATTTGTGAGATGCTTGTTCTGATGCCTGCAGGGGCGGAGTTATGGCTTTGTGCCCATTGAGCCTAGAGATAAGCCTGCTCGCTAGGTTGTGGAAATGGAGTTGGAACAGCAGAGCAGTTGGATTCTGAATGGACCTAAACACATCTCCAGGGTCTCCATCAGACCAGCATCCATGTCTGTGCAAAAGAGGACACTTGTCTGTGTCTGGGTCAGGTATTAAGGAACTTCCTGGGTCCTGGACTCTGAGTCACCTCCTTCCTGTAGGCATGTCCATTCCATGGGCAGAGGGCGGGTGTGAGGGGCTCCTGGAGGGAGGAGGAACAGGAAGAGGGGATGGGAGTTTGGGGCTCAGACGGCTCTGAAGACAGTGTTGAGCATCCCATCCCACCCCCATGTGTTCACTTTTCCCAGGTCTGAAGGACTGTATCTGAGAACAGGGGTGGGGAGAGTTCCGAGGTGGCCTCAGTGACTGTGCACAGTGAGAACCAGAGGTGCTGGGGAGGAGATGCCAGTTACAGAGATGGGGACTTGTGCTTCTTGTCAGACGTTCAGGGGATGTCATTTACTTTCCAAGACCCCTGTGATTTTTGTTGCTGGTGCTCCAGGAAGCAGTGCGTGTCCCAAGCACTAAGCACAATAAATAAACGGCGGTGCAGATGACCAGTTCAGGCACTGTGAGTCTGGCTGTGTGGTTCTAGGTTGGAACCAAGGGATGGAACTGAGTCTCTTGGGTCCCACCATGGAGAGGCCTTCAGGGGGAGCTTCCCCTCTATCCCAGACCCCAAGTATCACAAAAAACACACTTCAAGGGGGAAGGTGTAGCTCAAGTGGTAGAGCGCTTGCTTCGCATGCACGAGGTCTTGGGTTCAATCCCCAGCACCTCCTCTAAAAAATCAATAAACCTAATCACCACACACCCCCCGCCAAAAATAAATAAATAAAATAATACGATGACATATAAATAAATAAAATTTAAAACAAAACAAAACAAAACCCACACTTCAGGTTTACCTGCATCCTATATTTCTCTACACTCTACTTACTTACAGGGGACTGCATGTTGCTAATCCCCCAGTTCACACTAAATATCATTCTGGCAAAGACATGGGTAGCAAAAAGTACTGAAAAGATGCTCAGCATCACTCATCAGGAAAACGCCAGTCAAAACCACAAGGCGATATCATCTCACGTCTTTAGAATGGCTGGCATTCAAAAGACAAGAGATAAGAGGCACTGATGGAGGGCGTGGAGAAAAGGGAGCCCTCGTCCACTGTTGCTGGGAAAGCGAGTCGGTGCGGCCGCTGTGGAAAACAGTATGTAGGTTCGCCTGGAATTAAAAACAGAACTGCCACGTGATCCAGCAATTCCACATCTGGGTATAAATGTGAAGGAAGCGAAATCACTGTCTCAAAAAGAAATCTGCACCCGTAATTTCACTGAAGCATTGCAGTAGCCAAGATAAGGAAACAAACTAAATGCTCATCAATGGGGAAAATGTGACTGTTATTCAGCTTTGGTCAGACACACCGCACTAGTACATGTAGGAATGCTTCCCCCCTGCTGTTACAGGGACTTGCTGATCAGCACCCTTTCGCTGTCAGTGGAGCCAGCCTGCAAGGGGAGACAATGTGGTGAGCGCCTCTGTGGATAAAAAGCCATGTGAATTCAGACCCTGTTCCCTCCACTTTCCTGCATGTAACCTTGAACCAGTCAAGGGCTACCCTCCCTCCACGACCTCTGTTTCTCTCAGGTTCACACCCCCCCACCTCCCAGAGATGCAGGAAGAGGAAAGTGTGTGAAGAAATGGATGAAGGAGCCTCAGAGGAACCAACGCTGGAAACTTCACACTCACGGAAACTTTGGGGAATTTCCTGACGTTGGAAGGAGGAAGGATCAAATGTGGGAGGCTGATCCCAACTTAGAGAGGAGGATGACAACTTACAAAGCATAGAAAAGACACTGGCTCCCTGTGCTCAGTTATGCCGTGAGCTGAAGGCAATCACTGTTCGCGTTAATCTTGACACGTTTGTACACAGGAAAAAAACACTTCGATTCTCAATGTTTTCAAATCCAGTGTACTAAGTAAGTGTCGGTTTTGCTGTTTTTTCATTTTCCTATACATTTATAACCACAGCAAGTTATTACATGTTTCAAACGTCACGAGATAATCATAATTTTTCTTATTGACTATTTAGATTGTGGTGTAGTGTCAACTTGCACATTCATATTTATCATCCTTGGGGAGGAAAAATTTTCTCTTTAACATTCTAGGTTCTTTAGCTGGCTTAATAATCAAATTACAAAAGACTGACAACACAGGGGAAAATCAAAAACAAGATTAATTACAAACCTACAGGAGTGTCACAAGCACATTGAGACCCAGGCAGAAGCCAAGCAATTGAAGCTTATGTGTGATCTCAGGACACGGAATGAGATAGCGGCCCAGGCCGTCAAAGGGGAAGATGGAGATTCACGGAATAGCGGGTGTTTGGTAATTTGATGTTTGTCCTGCCACACAGATACATCATTCAGATAAAGTTATCTCTTGGTAATAGGTCTTTTTCTGGCCCAGGCACCCTTTCTAAATTCTGTTAGGTAGTTCAGGGAGAGGTGAAAAGTGTTTTGTTTGTTTGTTGCAGGGCCGTGATTGCCTGGGGTGCAAAATAATTTGCATGCCAAGCGGCACAGTTTGGGGGTGAGGCGGCTTGTTTTGAACCCTTCACCTTCCTGCCCTACTATGGTCTAGGAACAGGTCTGCCTGGCTTAAATGTTTTTCCAGCTTATGTGCTTTTTGTCTGCCCCAATAGAACGTAAGGTCTGTACAGGTGAGGTGACCTGAGACGGGGACCATTTCACACTCACTGGATGTTTGCCAGCACCCAGAATTGCAGTTGACACACACTAGACACTCAGTAAATACAGCTTTCTAATTAAGTAATAATTGACAAATACTATTGTAGATATTTAAAGTGTGCAATGTCATGATGTGATATACACATATATCGTGAAATGACGACCAAGATCAAGATAATTAAGACATCCATCACTTAAGGGGGAGGCTATAGCTCAAGCAGTAGAGCGCATGCTTAGCATGCACAAGGTCCTGAGTTCAAATCCTTAGTACCTCCATTAGAAAAAATTTTAAATAAATAAACCTAATTACCTCCCACTGTCAAAAAAAAAAGTAGTTAAAAAAAAAAAGACATCCATCACTTATAGTTAACTACTTTTATATATGTGTGGTGACAATATTTAAGATCTACTCTCAGCAATTTCAAGTATATAATACTATATTATTTTTAAAATTTTTATTTATTTTTTATTTT
The DNA here is from genome assembly GCF_048773025.1 of Camelus bactrianus. Taxonomy (NCBI): domain Eukaryota; kingdom Metazoa; phylum Chordata; class Mammalia; order Artiodactyla; family Camelidae; genus Camelus; species Camelus bactrianus. Next base: position 70,837,322 of record NC_133551.1, on the reverse strand, counting down.
ATTACTTGGGGGGAATTCATTAGGTCTATTTATTTATTTATTATTAGGTGTTTTTTTTTTAATGGAAGTACTGAGGATTGAACCTAGGACCTCATGCATGCTAAGCATGGGCTCTACCACTGAGCTACACCAAATACTATATTATTAACTATATTAGATCCTTGAAGAGATATCTGCACACCCATATTCACTGCATCATTATTCACAATAACCAAGATATGGAAACAACTTAAATGTCCTTTGAAGGATGATGGATAAAGGTAAAGTGATATCTATACGTAATGGTATATTATTCAGCCATAAAAAAGAAATCCTGCCATTTGTGAAAACATAGATGGACCTGGACCTGGAGGACATTATGCTAAGTGATGTAAACCAAAGAGAGACAAATACTTACAAGTAGAATCTAAAAAAGAAAAAGAGAAGATCAATTTCTGAGGAACAGAGAATAGGATGGCAGTTGACAGGGGCTGGGCTGGAGGGAATGGGGAGAATTAGGTAACGGGGGCAAATTTTCAGTTACAAGAAGAATTTTTCAACTACTTTTACATGAATCCAGGAGAGAGGAGGGGATTATACTGGGTATTGGGTATTAGTTATTATGGAGTCACGTATTCTAGGCACAGAGTCCCCATCCCCATGAGCTCTTATCACTGCTCAGCCCGGGACATTAGATGGTTTATCCCACAGGGGGAGGCCAGTGCCAGGGGAGGAGGGCCCTCCTCCTTCATTTGTTTTGGGCAGCCATTGGGTCCTGATTTGACAATCGTCTACCATGAACTTCCTACAGATCAAAGTATGCATTTGGCATCACGTGGATGACAGGGTCACAGTGCCAGACCTCATTCTTTCTTGTTTCCTCCAGAGAAGCACAATTCTCAAAGTCTGGCGGCTGTGATGAGTGAGGTGATGAGTGAGGTGATTAACTGCAAAGTTTCCAAAGAACATTTCTTTCTCTGGCATAAAAGACAACGGGGGACCCTCCCCTTTCCTCCTAACCTGCCCCTGATGTTTGCATCCAGAATGGATACTTGCTACTCTGTCTCTCCAGACTCTCCATTGGCCCGACTCTGTGCTCTGCGGGTGGGGGTGAGGTGGGGTGGGGGAGGGGCAGGCACTAGAACTTAATGAAGGTCAGGGCAAGCACATCCACTTCACTGGGCACTCACAGCTCCAAATCCAGGACCACAGTGACCCCAGTGGTCTCAGACACCAGTCCCCAGACTGGGAGGGACACAGCCCTGTGAGAGCCAGAGGACATGGTCTCCTGCTTGGCTATTTCCTTCCTCCCACCTCATTGTGGGCCCCACACTAGCTCCTCTGACATTCCCTGTCCTCCTCCCTTTTCCTCCTTCAGTCCCTGTAGCCCAATCCCACCTGGAGAGAGTCACAGACATCCTCCCCACACTTCATGTCTCCACAAGCCCGTCCCTAGGAATTAATTGCCTGAACCCAGGGTGACATGTCACTGAATATTTATTGGTGAAGAAGGAGTGAGAGGTCCTCATTTAAAGCAAGTTATGAGTGCATCTAAAGTGGAACCAGCAGCCATTATGGAAAACAGTATGGAGAGTCCTCAAAAAACTGAAAATTGACTTACCGTATGATCCAGCAATCCCGCTCCTGGACTTGTATCTGGAGGGAACACTAATTTGAAAAGCTACATGCACCTAATGTTCATAGCAGCACTATTTACAATAACCAAGACATGGAAGCAGCCTAACTGTCCATCAACAGATGTCTGGATAAAGAAGATGTAATATATTTACACAATGGAATGCTACTCAACCATAAAAAAGAATAAAATAGTGCCATTTGCAGCAACATGGATGGACCTAGAGATCGACATTTTAAGTGAAGTAAGTTAGAAAGATAAAGGATAATACCACATGATATCACTCGTATGTGGAATCTAAAAAAAAAAAAAAGGAGAAGGAAAAAGGACACTAGGAACTCACCTACAAGACAGAAACAGACTTGAAAACAATCTTATGGTTACCAGGAAAAGAGGTTGGGAGGGGATAAATTAGGGAATTTGAGATTTACAAATATTAGCCACTTTATGTAAAAACAGATTTTAAAAAGTTTCTTCTGTATAACATAGGAAACTATGTTCAATATCTTGTAATAACCTTTAATGAAAAAAAATGAAAAGGAATATACGTATGTATATGCTTGACTGGGACATTGTGCTGTACACCAGCAATTGACACATTGTAATTGACTGTACTTCTATGAAAAAACAATAATCAAAAAATAAATATGTTTTATTTAAAAAGTGAAAAAAAAAAGTGGAACCAGAATCTGTTGAATCTGTTTTATTTAAAAAGTGGGGGGAAAAAGTGGAACCAGAATCTGGAGGGGCAAGGAGGGCCAACACAGAGACCTGGACTTTTAAAAAGGGCACAGAAAGCAAGACATTTCAGGTCAAGAAGAGATCTGACTTGGGAGAAAAAAAAGACCTACTGGGCCTGAGAACTTTGTCAGCTCAAGGGCGGGGCCGAGAGAGTCACAGAGGGGAGAGCCTCTGAGGGTACTGGTCCCCAGGGCCTCCCATCAGCTGTCACCTCTAGGAAGACCAGAGGAGTCAGGGTCCTCTCCAGCAACCAAGGGGGTCACCCTCCAGAATTCCTGGGTGCCTCTATGAATCCAGAAGTGCAGCAGGGCAACTCTATGCCTTGGATTTAGTCACATAGTCCAAAGCTGTTCAGTGGGATTTGAGAAGAACTCCTTGACTTCTGCTGATCCCAGTGGAGAGGTGTCCCAGCACTGGAGCCAGGCTCCAGGTTCCAAGGGAGGTGACATTGCTGGGCTGCAGGAGGGGAGGGCTCCTGAGTCAGCTTGCTCTGCGAGAGGGAACTGGACACTTGGAAATATTCTAAACTCCTGAGCAAGGACCCAGGAGCAGAGGTTCTGGAATCTCACACGGGATCCTGTGATGGGAGAAGGGGGTCAGGTCGTCTCCCTAATGGGCTCAGGCGGCTGCTCTGACCTGGACAGCAAAGGAGGTCGTGAGAACAGACGATCAGGACATGGCAGGAACGTGAAATCCAGGCTTCCCACCAGACTCTGGGAGCCCTGCTGGGCCAGGACTGGGCAGGAAGGACGGCACCTCCTGGCAGATGTGCTCCGGCCCGCCTAGATGGCCAACGTGACCCCTGAGCAAACAGGCTCTGTGTGGAGGTGGACGAAGGAGGCAACATTCCTCAGGGGAAAAGAAGAGTGTTAGGCTTCCATAATCTCTAGAACATTCCAACGCGTTGACCCCTCCTACCTCCTTGGGTCTCACAGAAGCTGGGAGTCCATAGAAACATCCCCATCCTGGACTCCGCAGTTTCCCCATTTCCACTGACATTCACGTGAAGCCTGTCAGTCAGTCCTTCCTAACACTTAGTTTTCCTGACAGCTCAGGGGTCCTTCTGAGCCCCTCACTCTAGGGAACTTACCAATGATTCACTGCTTGCAAGTGGGAGGTTTCCATCACAAGCCCAAACCCCAGGTCCACCAGCATAAACAAGGGAAAGGAGCATTGATGTTTACATTGTCTGTGAAGATTATTTGACGTAGTGGATGGAAAGTGCTGGTGCATTTTCTCCCCAAGTTTCTGTTCAAGAAACAGAGACGTTTATGATTTTGCTGTTACTAATCTTGCTTGACTGCAGCTCATTAATGCAGGTGATTGGGGGACCGGGAGTTAACATGTCTATTGAGTTCAATCCAGTTTAACCCAAATTTATGCAAAGCCATTTCTACCCAGGGTAGAAATATGGTGAAAACAGTCTTCCAGAAAGAAACCAAGATAGCAAACACTTCAAAAATCCCAGCCTTGGGAGAGCCAGATCTATAAATGAATTACTTGGGCATCACATTGAATGGAGGAAAGAAAGGCAGTGAGACGTCTTGGGGGGTAGAGGGAGGTTCTCGCTTCATTCAGTCATCCCTGAACGTCGCAGACCCTGAAACACCGAATATAGCTTCTGAATTTTGTGTGGGGAAAGGTGTTGGTATTGGTGAACAGTGCTAAATATGAAGGGAAAACCAGAATTTTATTTCTGTGCCTAATGGCGTCACCTTGATCAGAATCTGTGTTGAACTTTTCCCAGTTTGAGGAAACAGTAATAATTAAAACATACGTGGAAAAGGTCCAATGGGATTATGATTTGGAAAATGCCTGGGGCTAACTGTCATCTGGGAAGACCCTGGAAGAAAATGTCTCCTGGCAGCAGCTGCCATGAAGAGGACAAGGCTGTGTACAACTGACCCGTGTTTATTTCTTCCCTGGTCCCAAGTTCCCAAAGAGCCCAGAGCACTTCCCTCAGTGGCTCTAGACTTGGACACGTCTGACTCCCCAGGGCTGGCTGCCTCTCCCCCTGCGCACATTCTCAGATTTAGTCTTTCAAGCCAGTTTGCTGTGCGGATCCCATCTTTCTGGGAGGAAACACCTTCAAGGATGATATTGTCTCTTCTTAGCCACTCCCTTTTAAATTATAAATACCACCCCTAGAAAAGTCTTTTAAATTCCTCCCCCCCCCAAAAAATACCCCCGTATTTTACACTTTTGGTCATTCTCAGTATCCATTTAGGAATGCCCGTTTGCACGCGCCCCAGCCCCTACCCTTACATCTCATTGTGATTTGGATCTGATGTCCTTCACAGAAGCCTTGACTTAAGCCTGGAGGACCAGCCACATCCCCATTTCGCTTTCCTTGCTCCCCAAATAGTCTCATGATCTGCTATGTTTCCATGATAACACCTAAGTGACAACTTGATGAGATGGGAGTTAATTTTGTTTCTGTTGGGAATAGCACCACTGTCTTCCTGAAGCTGTTCTAATTCTGGAACATTTTGATCATTTTGATCATCCAAAGATCCCCCCAAAATGATGCTTTCAAGTTCTGCTTTATGTATACAATGTAACCAATCCATTAAACCCTTCCCTGTCTCACTATGAAAGTCCATATTAATAAAACCCAATTGATGTTTGTGTAGAGAATCCAGGAATGAGTCCTTGACTCCCCACCCCCCACATTGTATAAATATCTCATTTGTTCAAATCACATTCAATCAAATCATCTGGATGTAGACAAAGATCCAATCAGGATTAACCTGATGGACAATAAGGAATCTAATCAAGTATTGCTTTCTGATTGGAAGTTACTAGTTGGAAAGGGGGAAGATGTGATTAGAAAGGTCTATAAAAGCCTCAGGTACTAAGAACAGATGCAGAGACCACTGGCTCCGGATTCACTCCCTGCGTCCCCGTCTGAGGTCTGAGCGCCCCGCCACCCACACAGAGCTGGTAAGGTACCCACCTCGGCTGAGGACGCTGTCATCTTACCTGCGGTCAGCAGGTCTAGAATGATGGCATGCAGCTCGGGATGGCATGGAGAGGTTTCCTTTTTCTTTCTTCCCAAATGAACAGATTTAAGGCTCTGGTTTTGCCTCTAAGTGTACTTTTGCCTTAATCCCAAACATTTTGATTTGTCCTTTGATTTATGACATTTTAAAATGCCTTAACCAACCAGATGTTCTTGTTAATGAAAACATGAAACTGTTGCAATTTTGTTTCTTGATATTTGAAATACTTAGTGTGTGCACAAAGGGCATTCAGGTAGGGATATCTCATAATCTTTCCCACCTGGGTTAACTGTGGGAACTGAGGATGGAGGCTGTGCTGGTCCACATGATGCTCCTGTTCCCAGTTTTAGGGCGTTAAGCGATGGTCTGAAAGAGTCTTCCCCCAAAACTGGGGGTCAGCACTCAGGTTCACGGTACCCACTTCCCAATAAGACATAATGAAGTAAAGAAGCAGATGGAAATGGCTAGTCTAGTGGCCATCTTTCCACCTGCATGTTATCTGTGAGCTGCTTGTTCTGGTGCCTGTAGGGGGCAGAGCTCTGCTTTGTGCCCACCAAGCCCAGAGTGAAACGCTGGTAAACTGAGGCTCTTCTACCTTTGCCAGACTAGTGACTTTGGCCCTGAGTTGGTTCCTATGAAGGGTCGGGAGACAGATGAGGGGTGCTAATGCTTGGCCTGAGAAATATGTCTTGTTGCCTGGAAGTTTCCGCAGGGTCCCTTAGGAGTAGAGTCAGGATGAGTGTTCGGACCCCACCACGACTCCTGGAGCTGGCAGGGGCCAGCCTGCTGAGGGACAACGAGGCCTCGGCCATCGCTGCTCTGGAGTACCTGCCCGCCGAGCTCTTCCCATCTCTGTTCCTGGAGGCCTTCTTTGGGAGACACAGCGAGACCCTGAAGGCCCTGCTGCAAGCCTGGCCCTTTGTCCGCCTGCCTCTGGGGGGCCTGATGCACATGCCTCAGGAGGAGACCTTCCAGGCAGTGCTGGATGGGCTCGACGTCCTGCTGGCCCAGAAGGTTCACCCCAGGTGAGTCTGATCCCAGTAACGTGGCAGGGTTGCATGCATCCTGAGGAGACAGCTGAGATTAGGGAGAGGGAATGGTCAAGGGATGGACCAGAGGCTTCTGATGATGCCCATTAAGGTCAGAAATTTGGCCATTGCTGAGCTCAGTTTGGGAAATGCCTTCTGGATAACATGTAAGAGTGCCTAAGATGCAGGGGAGCCTGAAAGAACATGTTCCCACCTTTTTCTGGTGATACGTAAGGTGCTAGAAGTGGGGAAGGAAAATTGAGACGGAGGAAAGTGAGGGAAGAGGAGGGCAAGGCAGCAGGGGTGTCAGGAAGGTGAAGTAAATGGACAGGTGGGAATTCTGAGTGTTGCCTAAGTTCTGGGACTGTGTTTTCATTCAATGTGGATCTTAAAACATCTCAGCCAATCTGCTGTTTTCCCCGCAGGAGGTGTAAACTACAGGTGCTGGATTTACGGAACACTGGCCGGAACTTCTGGAGCATGTGGTGCGGAGCCAGGGCCCGTGTGTGCCCAAGCCCGTGCATGGTATCAGCGGCTGAGGACAGTTTAGAGACAGAGCAGCCCTTGGCTTCTTCCTTGAAGGTGTTCATAGAACTTTGCCTCAATGAAAGGACCATGGATGGATTCCTCACCTACCTCCTCAGGTGGGCAGAGGAGAGGAAAGATTCCATACACCTGTGCTGCAAAAAGCTGAAGATCGTTTCAATGCCCGTGGAAAATATTGGGAAGGTCCTGAGCATGGTGCGGCTGGACTGCATCCGGGAGGTGGACGTGTGCTGTTCCTGGCGTCTGCCCACCCTGGCCGGGTTCGCTCCTCTCCTGGGCCGGATGACTCGTGTGCAGAGTCTCCTTCTCTCCCACGTCCACGTGTCTGCCTTTGAGGAGGAGGAGCAGGAGCACATTGTCCAATTTACCTCTCAGTTCCTCAGGCTGCACCACCTCCGGGTTCTCTACATGGAATCTCCCTCTTTCCTTGAAGGCCGTCTGGACCAGATGCTCAGGTGAGGGCGGCACCACTGGCCAAGAAGCAGTGAACACAACACTAGGACCACAGATGGACTGTCTCCTTTGCTGCTCTGTCCTGAGTGTGGTATCATATGAAACTGGGGTGGAGTATATGGAAAGGAACATGTGCTTAGAAGGTGTAGATTGAGGAGGCTGGCACCTACTGAGGGAGAGTCTGTGATTTCTTCCTTAGGAAGAGGTATCTCTATTCAGATGACTTTTCAAAAAAAAATAGCTAAGAGGACATTGAAGAGGGGAAACCTCCTCAGGTTGAGTATTTGTAAAAAGAAGCTCTATGCTCACCAATTTTATGAACAGAATGAGTCTGTCTCAAATTCTTCATCTGTGAAAAGTTGTTTTGTGCTCTAGATAAAGTAATTAATCAAGGGGTAATGCATGGTTCTGGAGATGATGACGATGGAGTGGGCACCAAAAGGATTAATTAGGAGTGGTAGACAGTTTTCAGACGATGCAGATATAAATGAGCCTCCGCAAAGTGGCAACCCCAGTTTATGCGGTGGGATCTTGCCCGGGTTGGTTCTCAATTCATGTCACCCACAAGCCTCACCTGGTCCAAAGATACAGGTGCCTGGGGCCCAAGCATGAGCTGAAGGAAGGCTGAGTTGGAAGCATTTTATTTTTTTCTCCAATATTAAAATGTAATGATACCACACTTGATTGAGACAAGGTGTCAGGCTTTCCTCTGAGAATGTTCCAGACATTCCATTATCTTTGTTCATTGTCTTAAGAATGTGGAGTATGTTCTACTCCACTTTACAGATGAGGAAAGAGAGCTTTCAAGAATCCTGAAACGAACTTGAACCAGTCACACACTGGATGAAAGGACTCAGCCTGAAATGAGACTTAGCATCCTGGGTACTGACCTTCTTAAGGTGTTAGGATGACCTCGGCCTTGGACAAATCATTTGTCTGTTACCTTGAGGTCACCGGCTACTCCAGTTTCCAAAACCTAATTGCCCAGTTTTTCCCCAGGTGCCTGATGACCCCCTTGGACAACCTGGCAATAACCAACTGCCTGCTAACAGAACTGGACTTGACCTACCTGTCCAAGTGCCAGAACATCAGTCAGCTAAAGGCCCTGGATCTGAGTGGGGTCAGCCTGACCAACTTCAGTCCTGAGCTGCTCCAAGTTCTGCTGGAGAAAGTTGCAGCCACCCTGCGGGAACTGTACTTAAATAAGTGTGGGATCATGGACCCCCAACTGGAGTCCATCCTGCCCGCCCTGAGCCGCTGCTCCCAGCTCAGTTATTTCAGTGTGCTCGGGAACCCGCTTTCCATGGCCGTCATGGGGAAGCTGCTGCGACGCATAGCCGGGCTGCCCAGGTTAAGTCAAGAGCTCTACCCCGTCCCCCAGGAGAGTTACAGCTCTCACGGAGTTCTCCACCCGGGGAGACTTGTCCAGTTTCGAGCTGACCTGCTGGAGATTCTGAGAGTCTTAGGACGTCCCCGGACCATCTGGATTAGCGCCAGCCCCTGTCCTCACTGCGGAGATAACACCTTCTATCATGCTGAACCCATCGTGTACCGCTGTAGCACGCCTGCCTAGCTGGGTGCATCTATCCAAAGCTTTTCTGGGCACTTGGAAACTGAAATCTAGGACATAGGTGCATCTTGAAGGGAGCACAGATCCATGGTTTCAGACAGCAGCTCAATATGAATGGGAATAGGGAATGTTATCCAGCTGGGATACAGGATTTCAGGGGGAAATGACTTGGGAAGTTGATGGAATTTGGAGGGACATGTGGTATACAGTCAGAAATATGAACCTAAATTTCTGGAGGGAAATGTGGGCTGGAGGTGCACATGTTGGAGTGATCCCTGTGTGTATGGTTGTAAAGAAATGATCAGAAATAAAGAGACCCTCAGTGTAAACTGACTCCTGCCCTCCATTGTGTATTCTGTTTTCTCAGTTTACACCTCAGGAATCTCCAGCTACTGATGGAAGAAAAAAAAAAGCACCAAGTTGTCCATGATTCAAAACCATACCATTCTCTCCAGTTCTTTAATGTTTCGGGGGGGGGGGGGCATCTCTTGCTTCCTTACTTCTTTCTGTGGCTGTTCAGCGGGTTTATACATGCAAAGGGGGAACACACTCAGTGGCCAATGAGCCATTGGGATGAAGAGCTCTTGGCAGGACCCTCACTGATGACTCAGGCCGTGACCCTGGACATGAGCGTTCCTCATGGTTCTCCCGGTGGGTCTTTTAGCCTCAGTTTCTGGCCTTTGTGTGTGCTGGGAAAGGGCTTCATTGAATGAGGCAAGGCCTCCGGTTCTGGAAGGGGTCGTCCAAACTGCAGATAAACTGGAGATTCTGCTCCTCACCAACCCATGCCTGTCATCAATGGGTGGTGGTCCTTCTTGAGTTAATCTAGCTGTGGCCTGTAAATTCCTTTTAGCAAAATAAGAAAATACTACAGGCATGTATGTGGTTTTAGGATTTCTATACCACATTAAAAATTATGCACTTTGGAGGGGTAAGGTCATGTCAATGAGAGAAGGACATTATTCCCATTATAACTCCTGTCTGGCCCAGGTTCCTAGGAAATCACTGCCTCTGCCCTTGGTCCCAGTGCGTGTGAGATTCTGTGTGAGTTTCCCAAGAGAGTGAAGTCTCTGTTTCCCCCAGTCCCACGGAGCTCCTGCAGTTAAGCCCGGCTGGCCTTCAAAACCAGATGCTCAATTATGAATAAAGGTGCTACAAGCTTCCGTGTACACATTTTTGTGTGGACATACATTTCAACTCATGTGGGCAGATATCAATGAGTGAGGCTGCTGGAACAGATGATAAAGGCATATGTTACAATTATTTTTTTTTCCTTGACTCAGTCAGTACCCAGGGTGCCAAGTCTCCTTTTAGGCTGAGTCCAACAATGCAGACAGAATAAGCAAATTCCCTGAACTTCCTCCTTATCGCAGTCCCTGCTCTGGCAGGTGTAGTTATAGGCTTGTCTCTGGTTTTCTATACATTTATCTATGTATGTAGAAATGTGTGGTTTCATCTTCCCTTATGAAGAAGCGTCAGTGTGGTTTTGACCATCTTGCTTTTCTTCACGTAAGGGTGGGTCCTACAGGTCTGTCCTGATTCACATTAACCTGCATATAGTGTTCCACAAAATGAGTGGTCCACAGTTTAACCCTTCGCCTGTTTATTACATTTGACTGTTCCTTTTTTTTTTTCACTGTTACCAATCATAGAGTAATAAAAACTTTGCAGTCACTAACACTTCTCTTTGGTTTTGCCTTGTTCATTTCTTGTATTTAGCTCCATTTCTCCTGAATTATCCCACTTAATTTTCTTGTTAGATAATTTTCATCAGCTTATGGCAAGCTCTCCAGTATCTTCCATTTAAAGACAGAGGCAGAAGGAAAGAAAGGAAAAAACCTCACCAGGCTTCATACCATCCTCCAACGCTTGAATCAGTAGCCTGAGATGCTCTGCTTTTATTTCATCTGTACAATTTCGTTGGAATAAGAGATTCTGCAGTGAAAACAACATGGTAAACATCTGGGTCTCATGGTCCTTCAGCCTTCCTCCAGCAAGAGAGTTTCCTGTGACTCCAGAATTTTATTACAACGGTTAAAGTGAGCCGTGCATTACCAGGTGCTGGGACACAGGATGCGACATTCAAGAGCTCCGACAAGAACAGAAGCGCCTCAGAATTCCAGTTCCACCACTTACAACTGTGACCTTGAAGAAGTTACCGTCCCTCTCTGGATCTCTCTCTTTCTCTGTTGAATGGGTATCATATACTCCCTAACTCAGATAAAAGTCCTGAGCCCAGAGCCTGGTGCAGAATAAATCCTCCACAAATGGCAGCGGCTGTAGCTTGACAATCGAAGACCACAAGCGTAATCAAGAGAACAACCAAGGCCACAGTGGATGACACTGACTTGAGGCAGAGGGCACTCGGGTGCTGACCATTTCCTCTGCCAAGATGTGATGGTGTGACTGTGAAACCCAGCACCTAAGGAGCCAAGCCTAGGTACCCGCCTGGAGCTCATCCCATTGGCCTGGACAAGCCCTGCCCCTGGTGGCCAATTTGATACCAATTTGCAAGTGGCTATGACTTCAAGTTCAGGGTTTCCTTGATTAGAAATAACTTTAGGAGAAGATGTAAAGCTAATTCAAAATCAGATTTTCCCCACAGCAATTTTTTGCTTGTTTTTAGAAAACACCTGGTGGGCTGGGAGTGAACTTGGGTGTGCTGAAGCTCGAGAACTCATTCATGAATTTGAAGGCAAATCTGCAAACCCTGTGGGGCTCACTTTGAGCTCCCAGTTCTGGTCAGGCATTTTATCTTGCTGGCACCTCACTTCATGCCCACTGGCTTCCTCATCTGAGAAAGAAATTGCCTCTGAGGTCCTTGGGGACTTGGGTGACTCTGTAGAAACCCTGGTTATTCCTAAATCTGGCTTACTTTCAGGGTTTCCCCCTCTCAGGACAAGGGCTCACACAACCACTGGTGGAGGAATTGGCTGCATGAAGTTTCTGGGAACCCAGGTCCCCAGCTCCCTGTGGGACTTCCCACTCTCTGCCCAATGCAGGATTAGGAGAATTGTCTCCTTCTCTGGCTTGTATAGAACCCCAAAGTCAGGTCAAAATGTTTGGGCCTGATCTTATTCCGTAAGACGCAAACCCCACAGCACCCAGGGCCACGTGGTGGATGAATGAAAGGCTGAAGGCAGAAACCAAGGAGAGACCTGGAGGACACGGGACCCTGCTTCAAGGAAGCCGCCTCTCAGTTCATGCTGAGAGATGCTCTTTGGGGCTGTAGGCTCACTGTTGCTAGAACTTTGTTAATTTTTCTTCCCAAAGGATGTTGGAGAGTAAAATGTTCTATAAAATCTGATTTTTAAAATTCTGGCCATAAATTTTACTTTTAAAACATTGTCCCAAAATATGCCTGGGGACACATTTGAATTCTAAGAGTGACACCTTGTAGCCTCTGATATCAGAAAACTGTCCAGAAAGATCCTGAAGACATCAGAAGAGAAACTGCATGCTTTTGCCTCCTGGACCTGAGATCAAACTTGGTTAGGGGGCCTGGCTTTGAATTTGCTGGGGCCAGAACCCCTCTAGCACCCCCACAATCTTGCACCCAGGTTTAAAATATAAATTCCATGGGTCACATTTACAAATAGCTCTTGAATGAATATATATGATTTTACATGAATAGAATTATATTGCATGTGCTTGATTTTTATTTTTCACTCAGTAATGTATTCACCTCAAATCTAACATAGCCCAACAGGCTCCTTACATTTCTTTTCATGCCTGCTCCTTTCCCATTTTTCTCGTCTCAGATAGTCACAGTCAAGCCCTGGGAAGTTCCTGAAATCCTGTCTTACCCTCCTGCCTCTCCTTCACTCTCAGAGCAAGGGGCTGCCGATTCTGCCCGCAAAGCTTCCTCCACAGCCAGTCAAGTGCCAGCCAGGATCTCCGGCCAGGTGCGGCTAAGGGTCTCCCACTGGTGTCCCTCCTCCTTGTTAACTCCCCAGATCACAGTCCAACAGAAGCACAGGGGCTGGAAAATACTGCTGAAAATGTTGCTGAAAAACGTCATTGCTCACCAAGTTTGTGCCCAATAAACAGACATGTGTGATTACTGTTGTTACTAACCTCAGTTTACTGCAGCTCATTAATCAAGCTGATTCATGGTCTGAGAGTTAAAACAGCTAATGAGTACACAGCTATTTTAGTTTAAACCAATTATGTGCAAAAGCTGTTTATACTCGGGATAGAAATATAGTGAAAGGGATCTTCCAGAAAGATACCAAGATGGAGAACACCCTTCAAAAATCCCAGCCTTGGCAGCCAGTGCTACATAAGAATTCTTTGAGCATCACATTGAAGGGGGGTGGGGGAGGTGGGGAGAGAGGCGTGGAAAATTCTTAAGATATGGAAGATCTGTCTCATTTTCTTTGTGTCCTGAAATGTCAAAAGAATCTCCATATTGTGTAGCCCAGGGTGGGAGGACTCCCTGAATGTGGCAGATCCTTAAACACAAATACACCTTCTTAATTCCGTGGGGGAAGGCGTTGAAATTTGTGAACAGCTCTGAATATGAAGGGAAAACCAGAATTTTATTTCTGGCGTCATCATCACCAGAATTTGTATTGACCTTACCTAAGTTTGAGGAAAGAGTAACTATCAAAATACACTTGGAAAGGGGCCAGTGGGATTAGGGTCCACTGCCGGTGTTGCCGAAACATGGCCTCCGAACCCTGCTTACTGAATTCAGACTCGAGTGCAGAGTTTTGGATGAAGCAGAAAAGGCAGCTTTATGTCTTTGCCAGGCAAAGGAGGTCACGGTGGGCTGATGCCTCTAAGACTGTGAGATTCCTGGGGAGAGAAGGCAGAGGGGTTTACAGTCGAAGTTCAAGAGTTCAAGGGTTGGAGCTACTCATCGTAGAGTTCGCAAACAGGGTAAAAAGGTGTTGCAAAGTTGTTCTTGTTTTTGCCGATGCAGTGGTCCCCTTCCCTCTGCTGGGGACGCAGTTCACCTCCGGCTTTGACTCTGTCAATATTCCTGTACCTGGGACCAAGGATGCATAGGAAGAGGCTCCATGGGAAAATGCTTTAGAGGAAATCTGTCCAGTTTAAAGTCAGGTTGCTAAATGCTTTTAGCCTTTTAAGCAGGCCGAGGCCTGGGACCTCCTGCTGCAGGCTGAGGCCTGCGACTCTAACAAGATCCAAGGAAGGCACAAGGGGTCAAGAGGAGGGCACTGAGGTCAGGCCGGGGCACTGAGCATAATGCCTGAATGCAGCACTAGCACCACAAGGGGACTGGGTAGACCATCTGAGCCTTCCTCCTGTCCAGCCTAACCCTGATCAGCAAGAGCACGAGAAGAACCCCTCAACCGTTACACAGTTAAGCAGTTACAAGCACCATTACAGATACCAGATGGTTACTGATGACAACAGAATCCTATTCGGTTATACCAAGGCCCTTAGAATATGCCCAGGCTAACTGCCACCTGGACCACATCCTCTGTTGGAAGAACCTCAAAGAAAATGTTTACTTGTAGCAGCTGCAGGATAAGGAAAGGGTTAGGTGTGACTGATCCCCACTTATCTCCCCCTTAGCCCCCGGCTCCAAGTTCCCAAAGAGCCCACAGTGCCCACCCTCAGACTTGGATACGGCCTACTTCCCAGGACCCATCACCTTGCCCTCTGCTCCCATAATTGGATTTAGTATTTTTATGCCAGTTTGCTGTCCTGATTCCAACTTTCTGGGATGAAATGCCCTCAAAGATGACACTATCTCCTCTTAGCCACTCCAGTTTAATTTCCAAACACCACTCAGAGAAAAGTCTTTTAATCTCCCTTCCTCCCCATGAGAAAAATATATATGCTACACCATCTGCGTCATGCACTAAGTCCCTTTAGGAATGGCCGACTCCACACTGTGCAGTGCCCACTGTTACTTCTCACTGTGATTTTTACCTGACCTCCTTCAGAGAAGCCTTGACTTAAGCCTGGAGGACCAACCACATCCCCAATTGCACTTTATTTGCTCCATGAATAGGTTCATGATCGGCTATGTTTCCGACAGGACACTTAAAAATGACAACTTGAAACAGATAGGAGTTTATTTTATTTCCACTGGAAATGACACTACCATCTTTATGAAGCTGTTTCAATTCTCGGTTATTTAATAATTTTGATATGGCCAAAATTCCCCAAGAATGCTGCTTTCAGGTTGAGGTTTTGTTTTTGTTCTTGCTTTTGTCTAATGTCAGTAACTGAGCATCTAATAATCCTTTCCCTGCCTCACACCCAGAGCTGTAACTGCCCATTTTAGTAAAACTCAAGTCAAAATTTGGGGAGTGAGTCCATGAGTAAGTCCTTGACTCCACCCCTATTTCATCCTTTCTCTTTCATGAATGGACATCTGACTCAATCAATTTGTTGCAGCAAAGTGTGTTACAGCTCAGTGTTGCAGCTCAGTTGTGACAGCAACCTGGATCCGGGCAAGAGACCAAGCAGCACACGGAAGGTTGGAGAACTCAGGTTTATTACGCCAGCAGGCCCAGAGGAGTTAGCACTCCAAGCTCTGCACCCCCTCTGTAGGTTTACACAGGCTTTTATAGGCTGCCAGTCTAGACTTTGCAACATTGTATGCAAATGAGGTATAACAAAAGTTGACTATTTAGTAACAAACTTTGTAGAAATGGACCAATCAGGAGTGAGCTCCATGGAAATAAGGTGCTACAAATGGACCAATGAGGAGTTAGCTCAGGGAACCAACAGAATGTTAGAGGTAAGTTCCACTTTCCTAGAAGCAAGCCGTTTCAGAGGCAAAAAGCAAGATAATGCCGCTGGGCCAGGGAACCGGATGGTGCTGGCAGAAGAATAGTGGCCCTGCTTGGGGGTTCTGCCGGTCTTTTTCATGGGGCTTCCCACCTCAGATTCACTTGGATATTGTCAGTGATCCAGTCAGGATCAACAGAGTGACAGTCTGGAATCCAATCAGGTATGGCTTTCTGATTGGATGTTAGAAATTGAAAAGAGGGAGGCTAGGATTAGAAAGGTCTCCAAAAGCCTCAGGCGCCAAAGAAGAGATGAAGATCTTCTGGCTCCAGAGTTACCAGCTGGACTCTGAAGGGGTCTGAGGTCTGCACTCCCCTCCAACCAAATCAGAGCTGGTAAGTTACTGACCTCAGCTAAAGACACCCTCATTTTGCCTATGGTCAGCAGGTCTAGAATGGTGGCATGTAGCTCGGGACTGAAGGGAGAAATTTTTATTATTTCTTTTCAGATGAACAGATTAAAGATTTTGGTTTCTCCCCTAAATATAGCTTTGTCTTAATTCCAGACATTCTGATGTGTGCTTTGGTCTGTATCATTTTTTAAATGTCTTAATCAAGTAGTTAAAAACATATTGTTGCTCAGTCCAAACTTGTCCTGCTCACCACACGACAGGCCGATAAATCGGGAGACGAGGTGTTGGGGGCAAGGAATAGCGACTTTATTCAGAAAGCCGGCAAACCAAGAGGATGGCAGACTAATGTCTTGGAGAACCATCCTGCTCTAGTCAGAGTACAGGCTCCTTTAATACAAAAAAAAAAAAAAAAAAAAAAACAAGGGAGGGGGTGTGGTTGGTTGTTGCAAACTTCTTGCTGCAGGCATTCTTTGTTCTTGCAGCCATCCACAGTCCACGTGGGTCAGGTCATGGCGTCCCTGTAAACTTCCAACAAAACAAAGGTTATTCTCTATTTTGCAACTTGCCATCTCCACTTAAGTGCAGAAGTGCTAGCATCCTTAAAGGTCAGAGCTCCCACAACAGGCTCTCCTGTAAATTTCAGGCTAAAAGCTACATTGTTTAATAAAAGGTGCAGAGCCAGCAAAACTAAGCCTAGAAAACGGGGCACAGTGGTCAAAACTAAAGGAGCAGATCTAATATGCAGTCAGATTTGTTCTCCTCTATTACAATATAACATTTTAGAAGTTTATTTCTAGTCCTTTAAAAACTTTACTCTGCACACAGATAGCATTCATTTTAGGGGTATCTCCTTAATCTTTGCCAGCAAGGTTTACTTTGGGAATTGAGGATGGGGGCCGTGTTGGCCAACATGACTCTCCTATTTTCGTAGTTTGGGCCCCAAGTGATGGTCTGAAAGTTTCTCCCAAAAAAGATGAGGGTCGGCTTTCAGGCTCGTGGTACAAACTTCCACATGGGCTATGAATTAAGCGAAGCAGTGGGTAGAAATGGATGGGCTGGTGGTTGCCCTTCTTCCTTCTTGGTAACTGTGAGATGCTTGTTCTGGTGCCAGAAGGCGCATGGCTATGTCTGTGTGCCCTCTGAACCCAGAGCGAAATCCAGACAAACTGAGTTTCCTTCATTCTGGTTCACCAGTGCCAGAGCAGTGACTTTGGCCCTGAGCTGAGTCCTCTAAAGGGTGGGGAGACAGATGAAGGTGTGCTCATGCTTAGCCTGAGAAAGATGCCTTGTTCCCTGACAGTTTAACAATATTGCTTTTGGAGTAGAGTCAGGATGAGTGACAGGACCCCACCCAGACTCCTAGACCTGGCAGCAATCAGCCTGCTGAGGGACGAAGCCTTGACCATCTCCACTTTGGAGTATCTGCCCACCGAGCTCTTCCCATCACTGTTCATGGGGGCCTTCTATGGCAGACGCATGGAGACCCTGAAGGCCCTGGTGCAAGCCTGGCCCTTTGTCTGCCTGCCTCTGGGGGGCCTGATGCAGAAGCCTCACCGAAGGACCTTACAAGCCGTGCTGGATGGGCTCGATGTCCTGCTTGCCCAGGAAGTTCGCCCCAGGTGAGTCTGATCCAGGTAGCTGGTAGGGTCCTGGGCGTTCCTGAGGAGACAGCTGGGGTCAGGAGAGTGGCTGGCCGAGGGATGGACCAGAGGCTCTGATGATGCCAATGAAGAAGCTCAGATGTCTTGGCCACTGCTGAGCTCACTTTGGGAAACGTCTTCCAGAAGTGTAGGAGTGCCTAACACGCACTCACTTTCTTCTAGTGATGCTGACAGTCTTGGAAGTGGAAAACCAGAAAGGATGGTAGGGAAGAAGGAGATGGAGTCAGTGGAGGCAGAGAGGGAAGAAGAGGGCAAGGCAGCAGGGGTGTCAGGAATGGGAAGTAAAAGCCCAGGTGGGAAGTCTGAGTGTTGCCTAAATTCTGAGACTCTGGTTTTACTCAGTGGATCTTAAAAGCATCCCAGCCAATCTGCTGTTTCCCCACAGGAGGTGCAGACTGCGAGTGCTGGATTTACAGAACACTGGCCAGAACTTCTGGAGAATGTGGTCTGGAGCCAAGGCCAGAGCTGGTTCAAGCTCATCCATGGCACCAGTGACTGAGAACAGTTCAAGGACAGAGCAGCCCTTAGCTCCTTTGAAAGTGTTCATAGAACTTCACCTCAAGAAAAGGACCCTGGGTAAATTCTTCACCTACCTCATCAGGTGGGTGGAGCAGAGAAAAGGCTCCGCACACCTGTGCTACAGGAAGCTGGAGATTGTTTCAATGCCCAAGGAAAATATTAAGGAAGTCCTGAGCATGGTGCAGCTGGACTGTATCCAGGAAGTGGAGCTGAACTGCACCTGCAAGCTGTCCACCCTGGGCGTCTTTGCTCCTCTCCTGGGGGACATGATTAATGTGCAAAGACTCCGTCTCTCCCACGTCCATGCGTCTCCCTTTGCGGAGCAGGAGCAGCAGCAGCACGTTGTCCAGTTTACCTCCCAGATCCTCAGGCTGCACCATCTCCGGGACCTCTGTATGGAATCTCCCTCCTTCCTCGAAGGCCGCCTGGACCAGATGCTCAGGTGAGGGTGGCACCACTGGCCAAGGAACAGTGAACAGAACACTAGAACCACAAATGGATTATCTTGTTTGATGCTCTATCCCAGAGTGCAGTGTTACATAACCACGAAATAAAAGTGTGGGACTCACTGGGATAGAGGCTCTGGAAAGGGACACCGTGCTAGGAAGCTGTAAATTAGGGGATATAGAAATAGTGAAGATGGGTATGTGATTTCATCTTTAGGAAGAGAGATTTGTGCTCAGATGACTTAGAAAAATAGGTGAGTAAAGAGGATATTGAAAAGGGGAAACAATCTCAGACCTGAGCATTTATAAAAAGAAGCTCTGTGCTCACCAAGTTTGTGACCACAATAAGCGTGTCTTAAAATCCCTCTCTGTAAAAGATTGTTTTGTGCTCTAGGTAAGGTAGTTAATAGATGAGAAATGCATGATTCTGGAGATGATGATAAGAGAGTTGGAGCCAAAAGGATAATAAAAAGTGGTAAATGGCTTTCAGATGCTGTAGGGATGTGAGTCCCTGCAGACTGGCAACTCCAGTTGATGTTGTGGGATCTTGCCCAGGTTGGCTCTTCATGCATGTCTCCCAAGAGCCTCACCTGGCAAGAGATACGAGTGCCTGGTCCCCAAGCAGTGGACTGAAGGAAGCCTGAGTTGAAAGCATTTTTTTTGTCTATCTCCCAATATTAAATTTGACTGATGCCCTCTCTTGACTGAGTCTCTGTATCAGGCTCTCCCTGAGCATGCTGCTTTTGCACATGCCATTATCCACATTCATCCTTGTGAAGAACTGGGATATGTTGTCCTCTGCTTGATGGATGAGGAAAGAGAGCTTTCAAGATTCTATGAACTTGACCCAGACACATGAAGAAGATGACAGGACTCAGCCTAAAATGAGACTGGGCATTCTGGGTATTGACCTTCATCAGATGGTCAGAACAACCTCGGCTTTGGGCAAATCATTTATCTCTAATTGCTTGGTTTCTCCCCAGGTGCCTGGTGACTCCCTTGGACAACCTGGCGATAACCAACTGCCTGCTTACAGAATCAGACTTGACCCACCTGTCCCAGTGCCCAAACGTCAGTCAGCTAAAGAAGCTGAATCTGAGTGGTGTCACCCTGACCGACTTCAGTCCTGAGCTCCTCCAAGTTCTGCTGGAGAAAGTTGCAACCACCCTCCAGGAACTGGACCTGGACCTGTGCAGGATCTTGGACCCACATCTGGAGGCCATCCTGCCCGCCCTGAGCCGCTGCTCCCAGCTCAGGTCTCTCAGCATATGTGGGAACTTCTTCTCCGTGGCCGTCATGGAGAAGCTACTGGGTCACACCACTGGGCTTCTCAGTTTAAGGGAAGAGCTGTACCCTGTCCCTCTGGAGAGTTACAGCTCTCAGGGCGTTCTCCTCCTGGAGAGGCTTGTCCCTCTACAGAATGAGCTGTTGGAGATTCTGAGAGACTTAGGACGTCCCAGGTCCATCTGGATTAGCCTCAGGCCCTGTCCTTACTGTGGTGATGACAAATGTGTCCACATGGAGCCCGCTCTGTAATGCTGTAGTCCTACGGCCTGGTTGCTTGCTTCTATCCAAAGCTATTCTGGGCACTTGGGTACTGAGACCTTGGACATAGTTGCGCCTTGAAGGAAGCAGAGACCCATGGTTTCAGACATCTGCTCAGTGTGAATGGGAAAAGGAAAGGTGATCCAGGAGGGGCATAGGACTACAGGGTACATGTTGACTTGGAGAGTTGATGGGACTTTTAGGGACATGTGTCTTACAGAGTCAGAAATATGAGCCAGAATTTCTGGAGGGGGATTCAGGCTTGATGCACACATATTGGAGTTATCTCTGGATGGTTGGCTGTAAAGAAATGGTCAGAAATAAAGAGACCCTCAGTGTAAATAGACTGGTGCTCTCCGTGGTATATTATCCTGTTTTCCCAGTTTACACCTTGAGAGTTTCCAGCTACCAATAGAAAAAAAAAAAAGGTTTGGATCATAGACTCATTTGCATGATTGGTAATAGCC
Source organism: Camelus bactrianus (assembly GCF_048773025.1). NCBI lineage: Eukaryota > Metazoa > Chordata > Mammalia > Artiodactyla > Camelidae > Camelus > Camelus bactrianus. The sequence goes on along the minus strand of NC_133551.1, from coordinate 70,816,606 downwards.
AAGATATGGAAACAACTCTAGTGCCCATCCAAGAATGATGGAAAAAATGTGATATACATAGAAAAATGTTATTCAGCTATAAAAAAGTAGGAAATCCTGCCATTTTTGTCACGAGGGTGTTTTCGTCATGTCTTGAGGGCATTATGCTAAGGGCAATAAGTCAGAGAAAGACAAAAGTTGTACAATATCACTTACATGTGGGCTCTAAAAAAATAAAATCATAGATATAGAGAACAGATGTTGGTTGCTAGAGGCCGGGGAGGAGCATGGGGGAAATGGTGATCAAAATGTACAAACTTCTAGTTATTAAAAAAAAAAAAGTTATGGGGATGTAATGTATTGCATGGTGACGAAAGTTAACAATACTCTATGGTGTATTGGAAAGTTACTAAGAGAGTAGATCTTAAAAGTTCTGATCCCAAGAAAAAAATGTAGCTATTTGAGATGATGGATGTTAAACATACCGTGGTACTTATTTTGCAGTATATAGATATGTCAAATGATTAGGTTGTACACCTAAATGAATACAATTTGTATACAAATTACATTGCAATAAAGTGGAATAAAAGTATTCTGGGAAAAGATGCAAAAGCAAGACAGAAAAAACAAATAATAAGAACAAGGCTTTTATGATGGAAAAGACAGAAACAGATGTTTGCATTTCTGATCGATTTAGCTGGATAAACGAATGGAGGCGACGGAGAAGGAGTAGAGAGAGCGGGGCCGTGTCTCCCTGTGCTGGCCCTCACCACTCAGACCGCACCCGGCGTGCTTGGATGTTGTGCGCAGGATTCAGTAACAATATAAGGAGGAAAGCCTTGTCACCTAACTTTCTCACCAGCAGGGAAAAACCACTGCTTTTATTTTTTCTAAACTTCCTTCCTGCATCAGCAGTTCTCAAATGTTCAGTCTCAAGACTCCTTTATTATTTTAAAAATGTATCAAAGATCCTAAAGGGCTTTAGTGTGCGGGGGTTATATTGATCGATAGTTACCAATTTCATAAAAGTGGGGAAATTTTAAAACTTCTTAATTCAATTATGCACAACACTACTGAACCCAATACATGTAAATATAAAATATTTTCCCTCAAAGTAGTTATGTTTCCCAATATTAAAAAAAAAATAGTGTGAAGTGTGTCATTTAAAAATATGACAGCTTTATTGCGACATAATTTACATAGGACACAATTCGATACATATTAGAAGGGCTTTATTATGGGAGTGGGCTTGCAGGAATTGAGGAGACAGCAAAGCCAGTTTTATAACTCGGACAGAGGTTTAGTGCTGAAGACAAGATATAATTCCAAGTCTGAGGCCAGAGGCTTGAGAACTGGGGCACCGCTGTTGTACATCCCGGAGCCTCAAGTCTCAAAAGCCAGAAGCTCCAACGTTCATTGGGAAGAAAAGAAAGAGGAAAAGAACGTTCCATCTTGCATTCAGTCCCCCAAGGAATTGGATGATGCCCACCCACACTGGTGAGGGGCAGATCTGTTCACTGTCTCCAGATTCAGATCCTAATCTTTTCCAGAAGCGCCATCCCAGAAACACCCAGAATCAATGCCACATAAAATTAACCATCACAGGGACCATAAACAGTTCTGTCTCTTTGCTAGAAACTTCTGATTTGTCGCTCTGTGCATCCATTCTCCTCCTGAGTTCTCTGGGCATCTTAACGATCGTTACCCTGAACTCCTTCTTGGGTAGATTGCCTATCTCCTCATCACTTCGTTCTTCTGGAGGGATTTTATCTTGTTCCAGGAGCATATTCCCCTGCCACCTCGTTTTGTCTAAATTTCTATTCATATTTTTATGTGTGTGGAAGGATAGTTACGTGGAAGAAGTAGGTGACGGTCTGTGTGTCCCAGCGGTGCACTCCCCCCTAGTCACCCAAGGGCTGAGGGCCAGCTGGTCCCAGGGAAGATTATGGACTGAGTTTTTGGACTTGATCCACAGGATTATTGATTGCTTGCTTCTGATGTCTGTCCCCGTGGGAAAGACTGGACAAGAGGCTTCTTGCAGGCTTCCTAGTGGTAGGAGCTGGTGCCTGCCCGCTGGTGGGTGGGGCTGGGTCCTGGCATTCTGGTGGGGCAGTGCCATGTTTGGGGGGGGTGGTGCCTCAAGGGGTTGTTGTCTCAAAAAGTCCGTAAGTAACCTATCTGCTGATTCGTGGTGGTGTGTTTCCCCCCAGGGAGCTTTTGGCCTGAGGCATCCCAGCACTTAAGCCTACAGGCTGTTGGGTGGGGCCAGGTCTTGGTGTTAATGGCCAAAGGCAAAGACAGCCTCCAGGAAAGTTCATGCTGAATGCTCTCCAAACATCCTCCACCCGCATTTATGTCCCCAGGGGGAGCCACAGCCACCCTCCTCCTCCTCCCCAGGAGATGTTCCAAAACCAGCAGGCAGGTCTGGCCCAGACTCCTGCGAAATCACTAGTTCCGCCCTTAATGCTGGTGTGCATAAGATTTTTGTGCGCTCTTTTAAGAGTCAAGTCTCTGTTCCCCGAGTCCTGGGGAGCCCCTGCAGTGAAGCCCTGCTGGCCTTCAACGCCGGATTCTCTGGGAGCTCCTCTTCCCAGTGCCGGACCCCCAGGGTGGGGAGCCTGACACTGGGCTCAGAATTCTGTGGGTAAGCCTCTGCGATGTAATTATTCTCGAGCCATGGGTTGCCCAGCTGGGGTTTGTGGGAGCCAGTTGAATCACGAGAGCACCCCTCCTGTTGTCCAGCTGTTGTTCCCTCTTTGTGTCCCCAGTTGAAGATCTTTTTGGGTAGTTTCCAGTCTTGTTTATTGATGCTGTTCAGCAGTCTGTTGTGGTTTTGTTGTGTTCATGAGAGGAGGTGAGCTCATGGCCCTACTCCTCCGCCATCTTGACCAGAACTCCTGGCTGCCTAACTCTTACCTCACATTCTCAGACTAGTCTTTTCAAGCTAGTTTGCTGAGCTGGTCCCATCTTTCTGGGGAAAAAAAATCCCCAACATTCTCAATGAGGACACTGCCTTTTAATTTCTAAAATCCAATCAGAGAAAAAAGTCTCTCTCCTAACCAATGGGAAAAATAGAGCCGTATTATATTCTGTCTTAGGTCATTCACAGGGTCCCTTCAGGAATGCCCAGCTCCACACTCCCCAACCCCCTCCCTTACTTCTCATTGTGATTTTGACCCGACCAGCTTCAGAGAAGCCTTGACTGAAGCCTGGAGGACCAACAACATGCCCAGTTGCATTTCTTTCGCTTCCTGAACTAGCTCAGGACCTGCTATGTTATCTGTGTCATTTAATTGACACTTTGACATAAGGACACTTTTGTAATGTTTTCTTTGGAACAACACCATTGTTTTCAGGAAGCTGTTTTAATTCTGGGACATTCTGACAATCTTGATATAGACAAAGACCACCCCCCACCCCACCAAAATAATGCTCTTCATTTTGGTTTTGGTTTTGGTTTGGGTTTTTTCTAATCTCAGTAAGAGATAAAACTCTTCCCTGTCTCACACCCAGGGCTATAACTGCCTGTATTAGAGAAACTCAATCAAGCTTTGTGGAGTGAATCAATGAGTAAGTCCTTGACTCCTTCCCCCTCCCTACTCTTTCCAGGACATGCGCCCTGTAGAGTCAGAAATAAGAACTTAAACTTCCTTAGGGGGCACAGGCTTGAGACACACCCGCTGGAGTGATCCCTGCATGGGTGGTGTAAAGAAATGGCCAGAAATAAAGAGACCCTCCTTATAAACTGACTGTGGCCCTCCGTGTATTTTTCTGTTTTCTCTGTTTATACCTCAGGAATCTCCAGCTATTGATGAAAGAAAAAAAAAAGGCACTGAGTTGTTCATGCCTTGCAGCTCTGCCATTCCCTCCAGTTCTTCATTCTGTCCAGGGCATCTCTTACCTCCTTACTTATTTCTGTGGCTGTTCAATAAATTAAAGACACACCAAGGGGAACATACTCAGGGGCCAATGAGCCATTGGAGAGAAGAGCTCTTGGCAGGACCCTCAGTGCTGTCTCAGGCCATGACCCTGGACATGAGCGTTCCCTGTGGTTCTCCTGGTGGGTTCCTAATTCTCAGATCCTGGCCTTTGTGTGTGCTGGGAAAGGGTTTCGCTGCACAAGGCAAGGCCCCCAGTAATGGAAGGGGATCGTCCACCATGCAGGTAAACTGGAGACTCTGGTCCTCACCAACCCATGGCTGTCATCAGTGGAGAGTATTCCTTTTTGAATTAATCCAGTTGTGGCCAGTAAACACATACAAATTCCTTTTCAGAAGTTCAAGGGACATCATTTACTTTCCAAGACCCCTGTCACTTTTGCTGACCAGGACTTTTGGTGGTGCTCCAGGAGATAGTGTGTGTTCCAAGAGTGGAGCATGGCGATGAAAAGGCAGCACGATGGCCAGTTCAGGGACTGCCAGGCTGGCTGTGCGGCCCGGGTCTGAAGGAGGTGATGGAACGCATTCTATTGGCTCCCACCATTGAGAGGTTTCCAGGGGGAGCTACCCCTCCACCCTAGACCCCAGGTTTGACCCAACCTACAAGACACACTTCAGGTTTACCTGCATCTCGTATTTCTCTACATCCTGCCTAATTGAAGGTGAAACCTTAGGATTCATACTAAATATTATGCTAGCAAAGAAGACATGTGGGTGGCCAACAGATACATGGAAAGATGTCCAGCATCACTAAGCAGGGGATACAAATCTAAACCTGAGTAAGATAACATGTCACATCTTTTAGAATGGCTGTTATCAGAAAGATGAGAGAAACAAATGTTGGAGAAGATGTGGAGAAAAGGGAGACTTTGTGCACTGTTGTGGGGAATATAAATTGGTCTAGCCAATGTCAGTTCCTCAAAAAAAAAACTATATATATATTATATACACACACATACATATAAATGTATAAAATAAAATCACTATCTCAAAAAGATATCTGCAGCCCCAAGTTCACTGCAGCATTACTTACAGTAGCCAAGGTATGGAAACATACTAAGTTTCCATCAATGGATGATGGACGAAATGTGAATATATATATGCCATAAAAAGAAGAAAATTCTGCCATTTTCCACAACATGATTGGACCTTGAAGGGGGTGAGCTAAGTGAAATAAGTCAGAGGAAGGCAAATACTGTATGATCTGACTTATCTGTGGAATCTAAAAACCTTGAACTCATAGATACAGAGAACAGACTGGTGGTTGCCAGAGGCAGGGATGGGAGCATACAGGGAAAATCGATGAAGGTGGTCAAAAGGTGCAAACTTCCAGGTACAAAATAATAAGTCATGGAGATGCAATGTACAGAATGTGATAAAGTTAATAATACTCTGTCTTGCATTTGAAAGTGGCTAAGAGAGTAGCTCGTTAAAGTTCTCATCACACACAAAAAATTGTAACTATGTGAGGTGATGGATGTTAAGTAAATTTATTGTGGTAATTATTTTGCAGTATATACATATATTAAATCATTATGTTGTGCACCTAAAACGAATAGAATTTTATACACCAATTATATCTCAGTAAAACGGGAAAAAATATTATTCTGGGAAAATATGTCAAATGGAAGAGAGAAAAAAAATAGTAGAGACAAGGGTTTTACCATGAAGAAGAAAATAACAAAGAATTGCATTTCTGATTTGTGCTGCTGTGTGAACTAAGACAGCCACTGAGAAGGAGTAGAGAGAGTGGGGCGGTGTCACCGTGCTGACCCTCACACACAGACCACACCAGGTGTGCTTGGATGGTGGGTACAGAATTAAATAACAATAAAAGGGGGAGAGACTTATCATCAAACTTTCTCAGCAATAGGGAAAAACCACCACTTTTATTTTTTCTAGACTTTCTTCCTAGATCAGCAGTTCTCAGATTTTTGGTCTCAAGACTCCTTTATGTCCTTCAAATGTATTGAGACTCCTAAGGTGCTTTAGTGTATGTGGGTTAAATCTATCAACATTTACCATATTCCTTAAAGTGAGAGAAGGTTAAAACTCATTTCCTAATTCAAGTATGCCTAACACTCTCAAACCCATTACATGTGAATGTGAACAATATATTTTGACAAAAATTAGTTGTTTTCCAAAATTAAAAAAAAAAAAAAACCTAGTGTGAAGTGTCACATTTTAAAAAATACAACTCATTTATTGGGATATAATTTATATATCATACAATCCATCCAATTAAAGCAGAATTTTATTTCTGTGCTAATGGCATGGCCTTGCTCAGAACCCGTGTTGAACTTACCTAAATTTGAGGAAACAGTAACTTTCAAAATATACTTGGAAAGGGGCCAAGGGGATTGTGGTTGGTCTCCCAAGGTCGGTGGGAAAAGGTCCATGGTTAAATTGCCCTCTGGGCAGCATCCTCTGTGGGAAGACCCTAAAAGCAAGCATCTCCTGGTAGCAGCTGCCGTGATAAGGGCAGGGTTAGGGGTGACTGACCCATGTTTATTTCTCCCCTTGGCCCAAGTTCCCGAAGAGCCCGCAGCACCCACCCTCGGTGGTTCTCGGACTGGGAAATGTCTGACTCCCCAGGGCTGGCTGCCTCCCTCTTTATTCACAGTCTCAGAATTTTAAATCCAATTTGTTGAGCTGATCCTACCTTCTTGGGAGAAAAGGGGTTCAAAGATAACACTGTCCCCTCTTAGTTACTCCCTTTTAGTTTCTAAACTCCATCCAGAGAAAATCCTTTTAATCTCCATCCTATGGGATGGGGGGGAACAACCCCCTATTTTACAGTGTCTGGGTCATTCACGGGGTGCCTTTAGGAATGCCCAGCTCCACGCTGTCCAGTCCCCACCTTTATTTCTCATTGTGATTTTGACCTGGTGTCCTTCAGAGAAGCCATGACTTAAGCCTGGAGGACCAGCTGCATCCCTAAAAGCACTTCCCTTGCTCCCTGAACAGGCTCATGATCTGCGATGTTACCCACATTACACTTAAGTGGCAACTTGACGCGAGGACTATAACCACTGTCTTCAGGAAGCTGTTTTAATTCTGGGACATTTTGACTATTTTGATCCCCCCAAAATAATGCTTTTGGTTTTCTTTTTCTTTTCTTTTCTTTTCTTTTTTGTCTCGTATCAAGAACAGATTAAACCCTTCCTGTCTCAACCCAGGGCTCTAACTGTTCAGTTAGTAAAACTCAATCCATGTTTGTGGAGTGAATCCAGGAATAATTCTTGACTCCCCCATCCCATTCCTTCTCTTTCTTGAATGAATGTGTGATTAATCAGTTCATCTGAAGGAAAACAAAATCCAATCAGGATTAACCTTTTGGACAGTCTGGAATCTAATTATGTACAGCTTTCTGATTGGAAGTTAGTATTTGGAAAGATGGAGGATGTGATTAGAAAAGTTTATAAAAGCCTTGGATACCAAAGAGAGATGCAGAATGAATCTTTTTGTTCTGGAGTCACTGCCTGGATTCTCCACCAGATCTGAGGTCTGAGGCCTCGTCCAACCACATCAGAGTGGTAAGTTACGAATTTTACTTAAGGACACTCCAAACTTACCTATGGTAAATTGGTCTTGAATGATGACTTGCAGCTAGGGATTGCAGAAGATTTTGGTTTTCTTTTTTCTTCCTTATCAGATGAGTGGATTTAAGGTTTTGGTTTTGCCAGTAAGTGTAGTTTTGCCTTAATCGCAAACATTTGATCTGTACTTTGATGTATATCATTTAAATAGCTTAACCAAAAATATCTTCTCAATGAAAAACCTCTAACTGGAATTTTATTTCTTGACATTTAAAACACTTCCTGTGTGCACAAATTTGGCATTCATTTTCGGGGTATTCCCTTAATCTTTCCCAACTGGGCTAGCTGTGGGAACTGAGGATAGAAACTGTGCTGGTCCACATGACACTCCTATTCCCATAGTTCTAGGCCATTAAGTGATGATCTGAAAGTCTTCCCCCAGAGAATATTGGGGACAAGTTTCAGGCTCATGGTACCCACTTCCCAGTAAGACATAATTAACCAAAGATGCAGATGGAAATGGATAGGTTAGTGGATGCTAGTTCCATCTCCATGGTACTTGTGAGACACTTTCGGTGCCAGAAGGGGCAGAGCCATGACTTAGTGCCCACTGAGCCCAGAGTGGAATTTGGGTAAACTGAGACCCTTCCACCACAGCCAGAGCAGACTTTGGCCCTGAGTTGGTTCCCATGAAGGGTGGGGAGATACATAAATATCTGCTCATGCTTGGCCTGAGAAGGATGTCTTGCTCCCTGCAAATATTCACAGGATTCCAGTTGGAGCAGAGCCAGGATGCGTGTCCAGAGCCCTCCCAGACTCTGGAACCTGGCAGCAGTGAGCCTGCTGAGGGACAACGAGGCCTCGGCCATCGCTGCTCTGGAGTACCTGCCCGCCGAGCTCTTCCCACCTCTGTTCCTGGAGGCCTTCAATGGGAGACACAGCGAGACCCTGAAGGCCCTGGTGCAAGCCTGGCCCTTTGTCCGCCTGCCTCTGGGGGGCCTGATGCACATGCCTCAGGAGGAGACCTTCCAGGCAGTGCTGGATGGGCTCGACGTCCTGCTGGCCCAGAAGGCTCCCCCAAGGTGAGTCTGATCCACGTGGCCTGGTAGGGTACTAGAGGTCCTTGAAGAGACAGCCGGTGTCCTAAGTGACTAGCCAAGGGAGGGACCAGAAGCTTCTGATGATGCCAATGAAGAAGCTCAGAGGCCTTGGCTACTGCTGAGCTCACTTTGGGCAATGCCTCCCTGATGTGTAGAGGTGCTTAAGATGCAGGGGACCTGAAGAACATGTCCTTAGCTTCTTCTAGTGATGCTCAAATGTACTAGAAGTGGAGAAGCAGGAAGGATGGAAGGGGAAAAGGAGACGGAGGAAAATGAGGGAAAAGGAGGGAAGGCAGCAGGGTGTCGGGAAGGTGAAGTAGAAGCACAGGGAGGAGTCTGGGTGTTGCCTAAGTTCTGGGACTCTGGTTTCATTCAGCGTGGATCGTTAAGCATCCCATGCAATCTGCTGTTTCCCCACAGGAGGTGCAAACTGCAGGTGCTGGATTTAAGGAATACGGGCCAGGACTTCTGGAACACATGGTCTGGAGCCAGAGCCCCTGATGCGTCCTCAAGTTCATCGATGGCACCAGTGGCTGAGGACAGTTCAAGGACAGAGCAGCCCTTGCCTGCCTTGAAGGTGTTCATAGGACTTTCCCTCGATGAAAGGAAACTGGATGAATTCTTATCCTACCTGATGGGGTGGGTGGAGAAGAGAGAAGGTTCCATACACCTGTGCTGTAAGATGCTGAGCATTCTTTCAGAGCCCATTATGAATGTTATGGATGTCCTGAGAAAGGTGCAGCTGGGCTGTATCCAGGAGTTACACGTGGACTGCAACTGGACTCTGCCCACCCTGGCCTCATTTGCTCCTCTCCTGGGTCAGATGTCTAATGTGCGGATATTCTTTCTCTCCCGTGTCCACGTGTATATACCTACCAGGCAGGAGCAGCAGTATGTTGTCCAATTTACCTCTCAGTTCCTCAGGCTGCACCACCTCCGGGATCTCTATATGGAATCTCCCTCATTCCTCGAAGGTCGCCTGGACCAGATGCTCAGGTGAGGATGCCACCTTTGGCAGTGTGACAGTGCACACAACACTAGACCCTCCGATGCATTGCTTCCTTCGCTGCTCCACCCTGAGGTGGGGTATCACATAACTACCCAAATCAAGAAGGTAGAAGTTCTAGAAAGGGTCACCATGCTAGGAAGCTATAGACTGGGGTATTCAGATCTAGTGATGGAGATTTCGTGATTTTTTTTCCTTAAGAAGAGATATCTATGTTCCGATTACTTAGTAAAGATGTAAGTGAAGAGGGCGTTGAGGAGTGGAAACCACTTCAAACCTGAGCATTTCTAAAGAGAAGCTCTGTGCTCACAGGGTTTTTGACCACAATGAGCCTGTATCAAATTCCCTGTCTGTAAAAAGTTATTCTGTGCTCCCGATGAGGAAATCAATATATAAGAAATGGATGGTTCTGGAAATGCCTGTAAGAGAGAGGGAGTCAAAAGGATGATAAAAAGTGGTAGATGGTTTGTTGACAGATGGGAGTGAGCCCCTGCACACCGGCAAGCCCTGCTGGTGTTCGGGGTCTGGCCCAGACAGAGATCTTCATGCACGCTACCCAGGAGCCTCGCCTGGCCAGAGGTCTGGGTACCTAGGGGCCAAGCATGGACTGAAGGAACCTGAGTTGAAAGCATGTTTGGTCTTGTCTCACAAAGTAAAAATTCAGTGATACCCGCACTTGACTGAGACTGTATCAGGCTCTCCTTTGAGCATATTCTAGGACATTCCATTGTCTACTTCCATCTTCATAAGGAAGTGGAGTATGTTGCACTCTGCCTGACCGCTGAGGAAAGAAAGCTTCCAAGGTTCTGAACTTGCCCCCGTCACACAACAATGAAAGTGAAAGGCATTCTGGGTATTGATCAGGACCAGATGGTCAGAACAGACTTGGCCTTGAGCAAGCCATTTATTTGTCTCTCACCTGCCACCCCAGCTTCCCAGACCTAATTCTTCCATTTCTCCCCAGGTGCCTGAAGAATCCCCTGGACAACCTCTCAATAACCAGCTGTCAGCTAACAGAGTCAGACTTGGCCCACCTGTCCCAGTGCCCAAGCATCCGGCAGCTAAAGGGCCTGGATCTGCATGGTGTCACACTGACCAACTTTAGTCCTGAGCTCCTCCAAGTTCTGCTGGAGAAAGTTGCAGCCACCCTGCAGGAACTGGACTTAGATCAGTGTAGAATCATGGACTCACATCTGGAGGCCATCCTGCCCGCCCTGAGCCGCTGCTCCCAGCTCAAGTCCTTGAGCCTGTGTGGGAACTTCTTCTCCATGGCCACCATGGAGAAGCTGCTGCGACACACCGCCGGGCTGCCCAGTTTGAGTCAAGAGCTGTACCCTGCCCCTCGGGAGAGTTACAGCCCTCAGGGAACTTTCCACCCGACGAGACTTGCCTCGCTTGGGGCTGACCTGTTTGAGATTCTGAGAGGCTTAGGACGTCCCAGGACCATCCAGCTCAGCTCCAGCTCATGTCCACACTGTAGCAACAGAACATTCTATCATACAGAGTCTGTCATATACCCCTGACTAGTTGGTTGCCTCTCTCAAAAGCTTTCTTCTGGGCACTTGGAAACTGAAATCTAGGGCAAAATACATAATGAAGTTCCCTTGGCTTCAGCATGAATGGGAAAAGCTAAGGTGATCCAGCGGGGGTGCAGGACTGCAGGGGAAATGTTGACTTGGGGAGGTGATGGGACGTTCAAGGACATACGTTTACAGAGTCAGAAGTATGAACCTCAATTTCTGGAGGTGGATACGGGATACAGGCTTGAAACATACATGTTGGAACGATCCCTGTGTGTATGGCTGTAAAGAAATGATCAGACATACAGACCCTCCGTGTAAGCCGACTACTGCCCTCCTTGGTGTATTGCTCTGTTTTCTCAGTTTGCTCCTCAGAAATCTCCAGTTACTGTTGGGACAAAAGGCTCTATGTTGTCTATAATCCAAAACCCTACTGTTCTCACGAGTTCTTCATTCTGTCTGGGGTATCTCAACCTCCTTACTTATTTCTGTGGTTGTTCAGTCGGTTAATACGCAAAGGGGAACATACTCAGTGGCCAATGAGCGGTTGGAGTGAAGAGCTCTTGGCAGGACCCTCGGTTCTGACTCAGGTCCTGACCTGAGCGTTCCTCATGGTTCTCCAGGTGGGTCCCTAATTCTCAGATCCTGTCCTTTGTGTGTGCTGGGAAAGGGCTAAGCTGGAAACTCGGGGCCTGACCAACCCATGTCTGTCATGGGTTGGGTAGTGATCCTTCCTGAATTAATCTAATTGTGACCATTAAAGACATACAAAGTCCTTTTACCAAAATACTAAAATCATACAGGCATGTAACATGTTTCTCGTGTTTTTACAATATGTTAAAACATATCATTTGGGGGGGATAATTCCTGTCAATTCAATTGCCTTTACTCCCATAATACCTCCTGACTCTTCCCATCATGGAAAACTACTACAGAATGTTTGGACATCAGCAGATCAGGATATAAAACACTTATTATAAACCTCATACAACTCATAGTCGGCCCTCCCCATCCTCAGAGTCACATTCTCAGATTCAACCAACTTCAGGTGGTGTGATGTTACTTTTGAAAATACCATGTAAGCGGACCTACGCAGTACAAATCCATGTTTCCAGTGTCACCTGACCATGTGGGTATGTAACGCGATTTATTATGGGAATGGGCTTGCGTGTTTCCAGAGGCCTGTCTGTTGTCTGTAAGCTAGAGAACCAGCAAAGCCTGCGATAGAAGTCAGAACGAGGCGGGGGGAGGGCATAGCTCAAGTGGTAGAGCGCGTGCTCAGCATGCGGGAGGTCCTGGGTTCAATCCCCAGCACCTCCACTACAATAAAATAAATAAACATAATTATCCCCTCCCTCAAAATAAAAGAATAAATGGGTACTTTTAAATGAATCAGGGAGAAAGGAATGAGGGGACAAAATTGGGCGTTGAGTATTAGGGGCTGTCACCTGTACTAGAGACTTTCCAGGGATGGTGTCCACAGAGTCCCCACATCCACCTACTCTTGCTAGCCCTCAGCCCTGGACATTAAAGAGTTTCTCCCACAAGGGGGAAGCCAGTGCCTCTGAGGCCACTGCGGATCCCTGTGCTTCTTCATTTGTGTCCGGCAGCCACTGGGTCTTGGTTTGACGTGCATCTCTCATGATCATCTGGTGTCACTTGGATGACAGGAACACAGTGGCAGAACTCATTCTTTCTCCATTCCTCTTGAAAAGCACAGTTCTCAAATTCTGGAGGATAAACTGCAAAATTTCCAAAGGACATCCCTTTCCCTGGCATAAATGACAGTGCCAAACCCATTGTATACCGCAGTAGTCCGCCTGCCTAGCAGGTTGTCTCTATCAAAAGCTTTCTTCTGGGCACTTGGAAACTGAAATCTAAGACATAGGTGCATCTTGAAGGGAACACAGATCCATGGTTTCAGACATCAGCTCAGTGTGAATGGGAAAAGGGAATGTGATCCTGCCGGGGTGCAGGATTTCAGGGGGAAATGTTGACTCTGGGAGGTGATGGGACTTTTACAGACATGTGTTACAGAGTCAGAAATATGAACCTAAATTTCTGGAGGCAGATACTGGGTATGGGCTTGAGGTGCACATGTTGGAGTGATCCCTGTGTGTATGGTTGTAAAGAAATGGTCAGAAATAAAGAGACCCTCATTGTAAACCGACTCCTGCCCTCCATGGTGTATTCTTCTGTTTTCTCAGTTTACATCTCAGGAATCTCCAGCTACTGATGAAAGAATAAAGGCACCGAGTTGTGCTTGATTTGAAACCCTACCACTCCCTCCAGTTCTGTGTTTTGTCTGGGGCATCTCTTACCTCATCACTTATTTCTGTGGTTGTTCAGGGGTTAATACACACAAAGGGGAACACACTCAGTGGCCAGTGAGCCATTGGAACGAAGAGCTCTTGGCAGGGCCCTCACTGCTGACTCAGGCCATGACCCTGGACCTGAGCATCCCTCATGGTTCCCCAGGTGGGGCTACAATTCTCAGATCCTGGCCTTTGTGTGTGCTGGGAAAGGGCTTCACTGCACAAGGTGCATGGTTCTGGAAGGGGGTCGTCCACACTGCAGATAAACTGGAGATTCTGGTCCTCACCAACCCATGCCTGTCATGAGCGGGCAGTGGTCCTTCTTGAGTTAATCTAGTCATGGTCAGTAAAGACATCGAAATTCCTTTTAGCCAAATACTATAACCATACAGGCATGTAACATGGTTTGAGTATTTCTATACCTCATTAAAAAATTATATCCTTTTGGGGGCTGGGTCATATCAATGAGAGATTGACTTTATTTATCTCCAGTAACCCCCCATCAGGGAAGAGCAGTGTAACATGTTTGACATCAGCATATCAGGACGTGTAACAAAACACCTGTGGGTGAAGGTGACCCTCTTACCTCATGTAAGCCACTGTGTTAGCCAGGGTTCTCCTGAGTAATCAATAGGGTACAGCTGATCTTTGAACAATGTGCCTGTTCGGGGTGCTACCCTCTGCTTACTTGAAAATCCCCAAGTAACTTATAGACTGCCTGCCATATCCTCATTTCTACATCCTTGGTTTCCACCAACTAGATCCTGTAGAACATCACTTACTATTGAAAAATACCTGTGTGTAAGTGGACCTAGCATTTCAAACCAGTGCTTTCCAGGGTCACCTGGATATATAGACATACACTAGAAGAGATATATTATGGGATTGCACAGTTACAGAGGCTGAGAACCCCAGTCTGCTGCCTGTGAGCCAGAGAACCAGCAAAGCCGGCGGTGTAACTCAGACCGAGGGGGAAGGCTGAAACCACAGGATCTGACAGTCTATTTCCTGGGGTACTCACAGTGTAACTCCAAGTCTGAGGTCAAAGCCCTGAGAAACAGCAGATCACTGGTGTGTATTCTGGAGTCTGAAGACTCAAATCAGAAGTTTTAATGTTCACGGGCAAGAAGAGACAGAAGAGAATTTGTCTTTGTTCCATCCTGACCCCAAGAACTCTCCCGTTCCAGCTCCATTTCCACAACCCAGTGAGCAGGTGCCTATTAGAGGGGACTCTTAACTAGAGTTTCCTCTCTCAGGAACGCAGGGCTCTTCTCCTAAGCTTTTGTTGTCGACAAAGTATGTAGCCTGCCATTTCAGTGAACAAAGGATGATGCAGCCAAAAAAGCCATCAGCCACTGCAGCCCCCAGGTCAGCGGGCACAGAGAGAGATTCAGAATGGAGAAACAGGACACGGGCCATCGGTTGTTAAGAAGGTGTCAAAGGAAGGCGCTCAGTAGGCTCCCGCTTTGCATCTTCCCACACATAGAAAAGCACACGAATCATCATCTGGAGCTGTCTCGTTTTTGTGATCAGCAGTCATCTTTTGATGTCTGAATACTTGTTTTATTTTTTTTTTCCCCAGCAATTGCTCCTACGTATGCTGGCTCCTCCCTTACCTCTTTGGAACATTTCCTCAGGGCTATCCTTCTGGCCACCTTCCCCTGCAATAGTGCTAAGTAGGGCCACTGAATAAAACATAATTCTCAACTTCTAGGCTGTGCATTTTCTGTCAGTCAAAGCTCTTCCAAGACCCGTTCCAATCCAAAGTGTCCTGTCCTCACTCACCTGGCTTCCTCCAGGCCTCACGACTTGTTAAGCTGTCCAGATGATCTTGTATCTACAGCCATCAAGGGCGCTGTGGGCTCAGAAGTGGCCATTAAGGAGGGTCCCAGAAGAGTGGTGGGAGGGAGTGCATGGCCTTGAACCAGATGGAAGCCAGGGAGAGGAGGCTGGGGCAAGACCATCCAGGCAAGGGCTTGCGAGGGGACCATGGGAAGTTTGTGAGGAGGGTTGTGACAAAACCTGATGCGTGTTTTCCAGTCCCCCTGCTTCTGTTGGACCCTGAGCTGGGGCAATTAACAAGGAAGGAGGGACACTCCTGGCAAGAGATCCTGGCTTGCACTTGAGTGGCACTGGAGACCGTTTTGAGCACGTTCTGGAGACTGAATCAGCGGCACTGTGCTCTCAGAGTGTAGGAGAGACTTGAGGGTAAGACAGAAGTTGAGGGAACTTCTAGAGCTTGGTCATGACTTCCTGAGACTGGACGGAGTGGGAAAGGAGCAGGTATGAGAAAAAAAAGTAAGGAGTCTGGTTGGTGGGGAGCGCGAGATGCCGAGAGACAGGCTGGCCAGACGGAGCAGGGATGGAGGGGGTGTGGGAGCTTGGCAGGGGGGCGGTGGCGGCGGGGACCCAGCCTCGAGGCTCAGCCCCACATCCAAGCAGAGCCCGCCCTCCAAACCCACCCAGGCCCGCGAGCGCTGGTCACTCAGGCCCCCGCTGCCAGCACAGTGGGTTCTTGGAATCATGAATCCTGTTTAGAGCCCGGGTTCTTCTGGGGTTCCCTACGCAAATGCAAAGGAATTGGTTAACCAGCTGGATTCCCCCATGGGCTGCGCAGCAGCAGCTCCTGTCTACTCCCCCAGCAGGTACCCTGGAGTGAACCATACCTTCCAAACAGGTTACACACCTGGTACTCCTAATGAAGTGTCCTGTTCCCCTATCAGCAGGGAAGCGTCACCCTACTCCTCTTTCCCCAACCCCTAGCAGCCAGCTGTGTACCCAGCGCCAAGTGCCTACCCCCAGCAGAGCCCATACATGGAAGGTACTGTTGCAGCAAGGTGTGTTACAGCTCAGTGTTACAGCTTAGTTGTAACAGCAACCTGGATCTGGGTGAGAGACCAAGCAGCACCCGGAGGGTTGGAGAACTCAGGTTCATTACTCCCGGGGGGCCCAGAGGAGTTAATACTCCAAGCTCTGGACACGGCCTGTAGGTTTACATAGGCTTTTATAGGCTGTCAGTCTAGACTTTGTAACATCATATGCAAATAAGGTGTAACAAAGTTGACTAATTAGGAATGAGCTTTGTAGAAATGGACCAATCAGGAGTGGTAGAAATGGACCCATTAAGAGTGAGCTCCATGCAAATGAGGTGCTATAAATGGACCAATCAGGAGTTAGTTCAGGGAACCAATAGAATCTTAGGGGTAAGTTTCGCTTTCCTAGAAGCAAGTCGTTTCAGAGGCAAAAAGTGAGATAATACCACTGGGCCAGGGTACCAGATGGGGCTGGCAGGAGAGTAGTGGCCCTGCCTGGGGGTCCTGCTGGTCTTTTTCATGGGGCTTCCCACCTCTGTACCACACTCAGCCCCTGAACACAGCGCGCCCTCACACCTTCCACCACACCATGGTGGTGTCGCCCAATGGCATGCCGGTGATGATGTACCCTGCTCCCATCCCTCTGCCTAGAGGCAACTGGGTCACTGTGGGCATAGTGGCGGGGACGGCTATGGCCGTGTCAGCAGATACCCTGCTGACTGCCCACTCTCCAATTCCTGTCCCCCTCCACCTTGTCACTGTGCCCACGTATCAGGCCCAGGACCACCCACCTACAGCTCCGTGCCCCTCAGTGGTGATCACCCTGCAAATGTTTGAGGATGGAGCTGTGCAGGCACATCACGGAGGTTCCACAGCTGGTGCTGCCAACCTCACGCCTCCAACCAGGACTTTCTTCTTAATGCTCTTGACATGTAGCTAAACACCACTGCGGCCAACCCAGCAGGTCCCAGCGCCCTTAGTCTGCAACTGACTCACTCTGTGGGTTGGTCTTGGAGCAAACCCTGTTTTGTGGGCTCCCAGGCACCTGTTTAGCTAACTGTAACTATCAAAAGGGGGTATTAATCTACTCTGAATCCTGTCTAGTTGAATGCTTGTTCAAAACAACAAACACCAAAACGGAGCTCGCTCAACCTCCCTGCAGTGACTGGTGCAGAACCATCATGTGCAAAATCCAAAGGAATGGAAAAGTATTTTACACCTTGTATCACTCATGCACTGTTGTGACATATGCAAAGTCTTAAAGTTATAGGTGTTAAAGTGAATTTCTTCATAGAGCATCTGAAATCTCTTCAACAGTTCTTCAGCCTTTTAGGGTTGACATGGGTTGCCAGGTGGAAACCTGACCTTGGAGTTTCTAGCCATCTGTCCTTGTGCACTGAGCGCACTGGGACAGTGGCAGGGACGGGGACAGTGTAGGGGGCCACCGCTGCTTGGGGTGGGGCCAAGTTAACAGGCACCCCTTTCTTGCCCTTTAGGCTTGTGGGGTCTGTGTGATGTGGACATTCTTAGGGGCGGATACAGTTAAGGACAGGAGGTGGTTTATGTATCAGCAAAGCAGTTTTCTCTGCTATCTAAGTTTTCATTACAAATCTCTTAGAGACAGAGGTGATGTTTTCTACGTCTTTATTGGAAAAGTCTTATGTAGAGCTAAATTATTTTCTTGGGATGGAAGAAATGTGATAGAGGAACAGCCACACTTGGAGGAGGTATTGGCCTCTCCTTTATTTAGCTTAGAAAATCATGCCTTCCCCCCACCTCCGAGAAATGTTTGAGTCACCCGAAAACATATGTGGGCGATGGTGTTCTCGCTCCCACAAGGAAGGGGAAAGAGTTCAGGTGTGTGTTGTGAAGAAAGTTGTATATTTAAGAACTATGAAAAGGGAGCAAAACTTTTTTTTTTTGAGAAGTAAAGAGTTTGTTGGGCCATGTTAGATTGGAGATAATCACATCATGAATTTAAAAAAAAAACCAAGTACAGAATAGCACATGTGATACAATTCTGTTCATACAAAATATGTATGTCCTCATGGAGAGCTGTTTGCGGATATCTCCCATGGAATGTGTATTTCATACCTGGAGGCAGTATTGTGGGAATTCGAGGGGAATTCCAGCCCCAGCAACTTACAGCCAGGCCCCCTATCCGGGTTAGGTCTCAGGTCCAGACGGGCAAAGGCACGCAGTCTCTCTTCTGATGCCATGAGGGTCTTTCTGGGTCAGAGCAGAGTACCACGCTGGATAGTCTTCTGGTATCAGAAGCTACAAGATGTTACTCCAACAGCCAAATGTGTCCCCAGACATGTTTTGGGAAAATGTTTTAAAAAGCAAAATTTGTGACCAGAGTTTAAAAACCAGATTTTATATGACATTTTACTCTCCAACATCCCTTGGGGGAAAAAAAAAGTAGGAAGTTCTAGCAACACTGAACCTGCATCCCCAAAGAGCATCTCTCAGCATAAACTGAGAGGCAGCTTCTTTGAAGCAGGGTCCCGTGCCCCCCAGGTCTCCCTGGTTTCTGCTTGCAGCCTTCACTCATTCACCACCTGGCCCTGGGGGTTGTGGAGTTTGGGTCTCAAAGAGAAAGATACCCAAGAAATTTGACCTGAGTTTGGGGATTTGCACACGCCAGAGAAGGAGACAATTCTCCTACTCCTGTAGTTGGCAAAGGGTGGGAAGTCCCACAGGTGGGTTCCCAGAAACTCCATGCAGCCAACGCCTCCACCAGTGGCTGTGTGAGTCCTTGTTTAGGAGAAAACTAAGGAAGGAAAGTCAGTTTCAGGAATAACCAAGGTTGCCACTGAGTCACCCAAGTCCCCAGGGAACCTCAGAAACGATTTATTTCTCAGGTGAAGAACCCATTGGACATGAAGTGTGGTGCCAGCAAGGTAAAGTCTGGTCAGAAATGGGACTTCAAAATGAGCCCCACATAATTTTGCAGGTCAACACAGCTTTGTTTTCAAATTCATGAATGAATGCGCTGAGCATCCATACACCCCAATTCACCAGCATCCCCTAGATGTTTTCCGAAAACCGAGAATTGCTTTGGGGAAATGTGGTTTTGAATTATTTTCACACCTGCTCCCAGAGTGATTTCTAATAAGGGAAACCCTAAACCTGAAGCCATAGCCACCTGCAAATTGGTGTCAAATTGGCCACTAGGGAGCAGGCTTGTCCAGCCAAATGCGCTAAACTCCAGGCAGGAGAGCGGGGACAGTGCTGATGATGGGTCCAAGTAGATTCACCAGTTATAACAAATAAGCCAACCAATGGGGGATACTGATGTTGGGGGAGTATGTGCACACGGTGGGGGCTGGAGTCAGATGGAAACTGTACTTTCTGCTTAATTTTACTGTCAACCTAAAACTGCTCAAAAACAATAGTCTACTTTAAAAAATAATTGTAATCCTTCCAGCTCAAAAGTTTTATTGATCTATATATTATATTTTTTTAAAAAAATTCTTGTTCATTGATCTTTAAAATCAGGTTTCAAGTCTCATTTGTTTTGAGGCTCCAAACCAAGTTAAACATTTTTTAAAAATCCACATGCATTCTTTTAAAAGTGCTAAATTACTTTTATAGTTTTCAAAACATTTTGTATCTTTAATATTTATATAAAGCATTACGCAAATATTTATACTCAACTAGCATTTATGTGGCAGCAAATTTAAAAAAAAAATGCTGAACTGCACATTCCTGCTTCCAAAACTGATTTATATCCTCAGGTCTGATCTACCAGCAGGTGGCCTAGGAGACCTGAGACTCAGAATGTCTGTCACTAGACACGCATCCAGTGTCTCCTGTGCCTCCCCTCCCCCTCCCTGCACGGGCTGCTTGAGCAGCTTGGGTGAATCCTGACTCACTGGTGGCCACGTGTATAAGCTGAGTTCCATTTCCAGCCCTGGGTTCTGCTCTCCTCCCTGTTGTGAGGAATAGACGCTAGGCTAGAGGGATGAAGTTTCTAGTGATGTCCCCTCTAGGAGGAAAAAAGAAAGAAAAGACCCCTTTGCTGAGCTCTTATACCCTGCCAGCTCCAGGGCCAAGCCCTCAGTGAACAACATCTCACTGGATCCTACTAAAATCCCGTAAACTGAGGGTACGTCATTATCTTTATTTTAGGGGGAAACTGAGCTCTTGTCTAAGCTCCTCGTAGCCCTACATGCCTTCCCTCCCCCAGGTAACCACCACCACCTCGGAATCCTTAGCAGGGAGCCTTCATTTGCATGCACTTTGTTTAGGGCCACTGTGATGGTTAATTTTATGTGTCAGCTTCACTGTGGGAAGGGATGCTGAGGTAGCAGGTCAGGCATTACTTCTGGGAAGATCTTTAAGAGCATCTCTGGAAGAGATTAGCATTGGAATCAGTGGACTGAGCGAGGAGCTCTGCCCGCACCAATGCAGGTGGTGTCAGCCTATCCTTTGGGGGCCTGAATGGATGAAGGAGGACAAATTCTCTCCTCCTCTCTCTTCCTGCCCATGAACGTTGGAGCTTCTGGCTCCCCAGCCCAGAGACTCCGGGATGTGCACAGTGGCCCCCTAGTGCTCAGGGCTTTACTTAGAAGTGGAGCTACGCCATCACTTCCACTGGTCTTCAGCCGTAAGCCTGGGGCAGACGTGTACCGCCGGCTTTGCTGGTTCTCCAGCTCCAGACAGCAGACCGTGCGACTGCTCGGCCACTGTAACCGTGCGAGCCTCTCCCCGTAGCATGCACGCATCTGCATATACAGTGAGGCTCCAGCCACACGGGACCGAACTGCGCAGGCTCACTCAGAGGGGGATATTTTTCAATAGTAAATACAGTTCTTCACCATCTGCAGTTGGTTGAACGTGGAGCTGAGGACAGGGAGGGCTGATGACGAGTTACAGGCAATACACACAAGTGTCTTTATATACACACTGACGTGCTGGTGTCAAAGCATGCTGTACTGTCCTCCGGGATAGGGGGACACAGGGGTTACAGTGAGAATGGTGGCAGTCTCTCATTGATATGACCTTATCCCCCACCCCAAACTATATAATTTTAATGTGATATAGAAATATTAAAACCACGTAAATGCCTATACTGTTTTAGTATTTTGCTAAAAGGAATTTGATGTCCTTACTGGCTACAAGTAGATTAACTCCGGAAGGACCCCGACCCAATCGTGACAGGCATGGGTTGGTGAGGCCCGGAGGTTCAGCTCATCGGCAAGGTGGACGACCCCCATCCAGAACCACGTGCCTTGCACTGTGAAGCCCTTTCCCAGCACACACAAAGGCCAGGATCTGAGAATTATGGACCCACCTGGAGAACCATGAGGGATGCTCAGGCCCAGGGTCATGGCCTGAGTCAGCAGTGAGAGACCTGCCAAGAGCTCTTCATTCCATTTTCTCACTGGCCCCTGAGTATGTTCCCCTTTGTGTGTATTAACCCCTGAACAACCACAGATGTAAGTAGGGAGAATAGAGACTTGGCAGGAACGGTAGGGGTTTGGATCATAGACAACTGAGTGCCCTTTCTTTTATTTTTTATCGGTAGCTGGAGATTCCAAGGTGTAAACTGTGAAAACAGAGTAATGGATCACACAGGACGCCAGTCCATTTACACCGCAGTTCTCTTTATTTCTGACCATTTCTTTACAGCCATCCATGCAGAGATAACGCCAACATGTGTGTCTCAAACCCAACTTTCCCTCCAGAAATTTAGATTCCTATTTCTGACTTGCTAAATACATGTCCCGGAAAGTCCCACCAACTCCCCAAGTCAACATTTTCCCTTGAAATCCTGAACCCCTGCTGAAATGTGCAATCACATTTCCTTTTCTCATTCAAATCGCGCTGAAATCTGAAACCACGTGTCTCTGTTCCCTTCAAGATGCTCCTATGTCCTAGATTTCAGTTTCCAGGTGCCCAGAAGAAAGCTTTGGATCGACGCACCCACCTAGGCCGGCACGTAGCAGTGGTAGAGAAAGGGCTCCTCATGAGAGCGTAGCTTGCTGCCCCAGCGAGGACAGGGGCTGGAGCTGAGCCAGATGGCCCTGGGACCTCCGAGGCCCCTCATGATCTCAATCAGCTTGGCCCGAAGCTGGGAAAGTCTCCCCAGATGGAGGGCTCCGCCAGGGCCGTAACTCTCCTGAGGGGCAGGATAGAACTCTTCCCTTAACCTGGGCAGCCCAGCAGTGCATCGCAGCAGCTTCCCCATGATGGCCATGGAGAGGCGGTTCCCACACAGGCTGAAGGCGCTGAGCTGGGAGCAGCAGCTCAGGGCGGGCAGGATGGAATCAAGTTGGGGGTCCATGACCCCACACTGCTCTAAGTTCAGCTCCTGGAGGGTGGCTGCGACTTTCTCCAGCAGACCTTGGAGCAGCTCAGGACGAAAGTCGCTCAAGCTGATGCCACTCAGATCCAGGCCCTTCAGCTGACTGATGTTTGGGCTCCGGGACAGGTGGCTCAAGTCTGATTCTGTTAGCTGGCAGTTCGTTACTGAGAGGTTGTCCAAGGGGGTCTTCAGGCACCTGGGGAGAAATCCAGAAATTAGGTGGGAGAAGTCAGGGAGCCACGTGAGCGAAGGTTGGGAGACAAATGATTTGCCTAAGGCCAAGGTCATTCTAACCGCTTTAGCAAGGTCAATACCCAGAATTCCCAGTCTCATTTTAGGCTGAATCCTTTCACCTTCTCTGTGTGGTTGGGTCAAGCTCACAGAATCTTGAAAGCTCCCTTTCCTCATCTGTCATTCAGAGTAAAACATACTCCACTTCCTTAAGGATAAGGATGACTAAATGGAATGGAATGCACTCAACATGCTCAGAGGGGAGCCTAATACTGAGTCTCAGTCAAGTGTGAGCATCACTGAATTTTAATACTTGGAAACAAGACCGAAAAAAAAAAAAAAGCTTTCATTTCAGGCTTCCTTCAGCCCATGTTTGGTCCCTAAGCTCCTGTATCTCTGGGCGATCTGAAGCTCGAGGGAAGTAGGCAAGAGGCCACATCAGCTGGGGTTGCCAGTCCGCAGGGGATCACTTACATCCCTGCATCACCTGCAAACCATCTGCCACCTTTTATTACCCTTTTGGCTCCAGCACCTTTGCCATCAACTCCAGAATCATGCATTTCTCATATATTAATTACCTCATCTGGAGCAAACAAAACAAAACAAAACAAAAAAACAAACCAAAAAACCAACGTTTTACAGACAGGGAATTTGAGACAGGCTCACTGTGGTCATGAAACTGATGAGCACAGAATTTCTGTTTGAAATGCTCGGGTCTGGTGGGCTTCTCCATCTTCAATGCTCCCTTCACTTACCTATTTTCCTATGTCATCTGAGCAAAGACATCTCTTGCTAAAGAAGAAATGCATGTCCTCCCTCACTAGATCCCAAAGCCCCAGTTTATAGCCGCCTGGCACGGTGTCCCTGTCCAGAGCCTCTATAACGGTTTGTCCCTCTACCTGGATCTGTGTGGTTACATGATGCCACACTTCAGAACAGAGCAGGCTCCCCTCTAGTGTTATGCTCACTGTCACACGGCCAGTGGCGCCGCCCTCACCTGAGCATCTGGTCCAGGCGGCCTTCGAGGAAGGAGGGAGATTCCAAATGGAGATCCCGGAGGTAGTGCAGCCTGAGGATCTGAGAGGTAAATTGGACAACTTGCTGCTGCTGCTGCTGCTGCTGCTGCTGCTGCTGCTGCTGCTGCTGCTGCTGCTGCTGCTGCTGCCGATCAAATTCAGACACACGGACGTGGGAGAGACGGAGTCTCTGCACACTAGTCATCTGGCCCAGGAGAGGCGCGAACCTGGCCAGGGCGGACAGGCGCCACGTGCAGTCCACGTCCACCTCCTGGAGACAGTCCAGCTGCACACGACTCAGGACCTTCATGATAGTTCCCACGGGCATTGAAACGATCTTCAGCTTCTTACAGCGCAGGTGAATCAAACCTTTCCTCTGCTCCACCCACCTGAGGAGGTAGGTGAGGAATTTACCCGGGGTCCTTTTCTCAAGACAGAGGTCTGTGAACACCTCCAAGGAAGCCAGGTGCTGTTTTGTCCTTGAACTATTTTCAGCCGCTGGTGCCATCCATGAGCTTGGGCACACATGGGCCCTGGCTCCAGACCACATGCTCCAGAAGTTCTGGCCGGTGTTCCGTAAGTCCAGCACCTGCAGTCTGCACCTCCTGTGGGGAAACAGCAGGTTGGTGGGATGCTTTAAGGGCCACTGAATAAAGCCAGAGTCTCAGGATTTAGGCTACCCACACTTGCCACCGTGCTTTTACTTCCCATTCCTGGCGCCCCTGCTGCCTTGCCCTCTTCCCCTCTCTCTGCCTCACCTTCCTCCAACTCCCTTCCCCCTCGCGTCCCTCCGTGTTCTCCACTTCTAATGTCTTTAAGCATCACTGGGAGGAGGTGGGGGGCATGTTTTTCAGGCTCCCCCGCACTTAGGCACTCCTACACATCTGAAGACATTTCCCAAAATAAGCTCAGCAGAGGCCAAGGCCTCTGAGCTTCTCATTGGCATCATCAGAATCCTTTGGTCCATCCCTTCGGCATCCACTCTCCTGACCCCAGCAGTATCTTCTGGAACGCCCAAGGCCCTACCAGGCTGCCTAGATTTGACTCACCTGGGGCGAAATTTCTGGGCCAGCAGGACGTCGAGCCCATCCAGCACTGCCTGGAAGGTCTCCTCCTGAGGCATGTGCATCAGGCCCCCTAGAGGCAGGCGGACAAAGGGCCAGGCTTGCACCAGGGCCTTCAGGGTCTTGATGCGTCTCCCAAAGAAGGCCTCCAGGAACAGAGGTGGGAAGAGCTCTGTGGGCAGATACTCCAGAGCAGTGATGGCCGAGGCCTCATTGTCCCTCAGGAGGCTGGTTCCTGCCAGGTCCAGGAGTCGGGGTGGGGTCCGGACACTCATCCTGACTCTGCTTCTAAGGGACCCTGTGGATACTGCCAGGGAACAAGACATATTTCTCAGGCCAAGCATGAGCACCCCTTCGTTTGTCTTCCCACCCTTCAGAGCTTCCAACTGAGGGCTAAAGTCACTACTCTGGAAACGGTGAAGGAGCCTCAGTTTTCCCCAGTTTTACTCTAGTCCCCGCGGGCACAGAGCCATTGCTCTGCCTGTACTGGCTCCAGAACAAGTGTCTCAAATTTCTGAGGAGAAAACCACCAGTCCTTTCATTTCCATCCACTGCTTTGCTTACTTCATGTCCCATTCGGAATTGGGTCCCAACAGCCTGATGGCGGACCCCAAGTTTAGGTGGGGGACTTTCAAATCATCACTTAGAGCCCTAAGACTATGAGAAGAGGAGTGTCTTGTGGACCTACCCAGACTGCATCCTCAGTGACCGTAAGTAACCTGGCTGGTAAGGACTAAGAGGATACCCCTAAAATAATGCCATTTGTGCACAAAATAAATATCTTAAATGTAAAAAAATAAAATTACAAGCAGTTATATGTTTTTCATTAAAAAGATTATCTACTTGGTACACGCATTAAAAAATGATATAAACCAAAATACAAATCAAAATGTTTGGGACTGAGGCAACACTACACTTAAAGGCAAAACCAAAACCTAAAATGTGTTTATCTGAAAAGAAAGAATTAAAAATCTCTCTGCCATCCTGCACGTCAGCATTAAAGATCAGCAGACCACATATAACGTGATGTCGTCCTTTGCTGAAGTCAGTTACCCACCAGCTCTGATGTGGTTGGCAGGGTGCTCAGACCTCAGACCTCTTGGGGAACCTGCCAGTGACTCTGGTGACAGAAAATTCTGCATCTGTCTCTGGTGTCTGAGGCTTTTATACCTGTCTAATCACATCTGCCCACTTTCCAACAGCCAATCACAAAGCGACACCTGATTAGATTCTAGACTATCACACAGGTTAATCCTGATTGGATTATTGTCAATCTCCGGATGGATTGATTGAGTCAGACGGTCATTCAGAGACTGAGAAAGATTGAGGGGAGGAAGGGGTGGAGTCAAGGACTCATTCATTCTCGGCGATGTTGGATTGAGTTTTACTGCTACAGACAGTGTCAGCCCTGGATGTGAGACAGGGAAGGGATGACGGGTTCCTGACATTGTCCAGAAAAAGCAAAACTTGAAGGAACTGGTGTTGGGGGATCTTTGGCCAAATCGAAGTTATCAGAATGTCCCAGAATTAAAACAGCCTCATGAAGACAGTGCTGTTGTTCTGAAAGGAAATAAACGTGTCCCTGTATCAAATGTCACTTAAGTGTTGTCAGAAACGTAGGCGATCAGGAGCGCATTCAGGGAGCAAGGGAAATGCTTTGGGGGATGTGGTTGGTTTCCAAGCCTTAAGTCAAGGCTTCCCTGAAGGAGGTCAGGTCAAAATCACAATGAGAAGGAAGGTGGGGACTGGGCAGTGTGGAGCAGGGCAGGCATTCTTTTTTCTTTCTTCTTTTTTTTTCCATGGACAAGTGGTTTTTATCTTATTTCATTTCTGTTCTCTTATTTACGAATGAGGTAGTTGACTTAGATTTTTCTAGGGTAATTTTAATTTTGGGGGAGTGATTAGGTTTATTTACTTATTTTTAGAGGAGGTACTGGGGAATTGAACCCATAACCTCATGCATGCTAATCATGCACCCTACTGCTTGAGCTATATCCTCCCCCGCCAGAGCAGGGCATTCTTAGAGGCACCCTGTGAATAACTCAGTAGTAAAATATAGGGGTTTTTGTTTTTCCTCTTGGAAAGGAATGAGGTTAAAAGATACCCCAGGATAGACTTGGGTTCCATTCACAGTACAACAGGGACAAGTGGGGATTCACAGCCGAGGAGCAGAGGGGTTGACGGCTGGAAAACTGCTAAGAAGAGACATCAGGTCTGAGGGCAGGAAGGGGATTCAGGCTGAGTCAACCTAACTCCGTTCCTGCCGAGGGCCGTCTAGGGTGGTCTGATGCCAGGAGAGAGGACTGAGGAAATCTGCCCAGGTGTCAGGATGGTGGTGTACCACGGGTGGGATTCTTGTGAAACTGATTTATCAGGGGTCTTGCTAAAAGCGGGTTTTACAAGAACGTGCACAGATGGACCGAGCAGAAGGTTCAGGTGCCAGACTAGCGTTTAGTCAAACAAAGAATGTCATTTGAGGGGACTGCTTTGGGCACGGGTGGCCTGTGCCAACCCTGATGTAGTGAAGTGCTGGGCCAACTTGGAAACAGGTAGAGAGTCAGAGATTGGGCCAGGAGGGTGCAGGCTGGTCACATGGTCTTGGAATGAAGCGAGGAGCTATTGGAAGATTTTCATGACCTGATTAATGTTCTCCCATTTGTTGTGATGGTGCATGGAGATGAAGCTGTAGGGGAATGAGGGAGCAGGAAGGGTGAGCAGGGAGAGAGGAGTGAGAATCCAGGCTTGTGAGAAGCCGTCGTGTTGGAGACCCACAGCGGTGGACAGACATGGGAGGCGCCATACCTCTGGCAGTCTGCTGGAGGCTCAGGGGTTGGGGTTGGGGGGGAACGAAGAGAGGACAATGCCCACTGGAGTGCTGAGTTGGTCCGTTGCAGGCTGGTCCTCTAGGGTGAGGGGCTGCTGTAAACTGATGCTTGTTTCCCCACTCCCCAAATTCATATGTTGAACCCTTAATTCCCAATGTGACAGGATTTGTAGCTGGTACCCTTGGAAGGTACTTAGGTTTGGATGAGGGATGAGGTCATGAAGGTGGAGCCCCATGATGGGGTTAGTTCACTTCTCAGGGAATGAAGAGACCTGAGCTCCTCTCACCCCCACCATGTGAGGTCGCTACAAGGTGGCCCCCACTTCAGCCCCACCATGCTGGCTCCCTATCGCAGGCTTCCAGACTCCAAAAGTGTAACAAATAGATTTTCCTATTTAACCCACCCAGTCTCTGGATTCTGTTATAACAGCGCGGACAAACTCAGACACAGCAAAGGAGAGACAAACAGTGGCGGGGGGGGGGGGACTGTAAAGTGCTTTGTGGGCTCTTTTTTTTTTTTTTTTTTGGACAAGACACACACAAAAAAGCATTCAGAAAGTGGTGGTGTGCATAGTAGGAGAAAGTAAAGTGCAGGTCACAAGACTGATTTTACAACGTAATTATACAAAATTCTGTGTGAACATATCATTCTTTCGTTCATTGTTGACCTAGCCCCCAAAAGGGTGTGATTACTTAATGTGGTGTTAAAGTAGTGAAACCATGTTAAATGCCTTATGATATTACTATTTCACTAAAAAGAATCTGTATCCTTTCCGGCCACAATTAGATTAATTCGAGAGGGACCCCTAGCCACGAGACAGACATGGGTGGTGAGGACCAGAGGCTCCGGCTTATCTGTCACTCACCGAACAGAGTGTGTTCTCTCTGTTGTGTGTATTAACCCACTGAAGAGCCACAGAAATAAGTAAGGAGGTGAGAGGATCTAGAAGAAAAAAGGTCTTGGGGGAATGATCGAGTTCTGGATCATTGTCAACTGAGCGCCTTTTTTTTTTTTTTCATCAGTAACTGGAGATCCCTGACGTGGAAACAGAGAAAACAGGATGACACATCACGGAGAGCACCAGTCCATCTATGATGAGGGTCTTTTTATTTCTGACCATTTCATTACAACCATCCATCCAGGGATCACTCCAGTACATGTGTCTCAAGCCTGAATCCCCCTCCAGAAATTCAGGCTCATATTTCTGACCCCAAAATTTCCATCAACTCCCTGAAACAGCATTTCTCTCTGCAGTCCTGCACCACGGCTGGATCACCTCTCCTTTTCCCATTCACACTGAGCAGATGTCTGAAACCATGGGTCTGTGTTCCCTTCAGGGTGCACCTATGTCCTAGATTTCAGTTTCCAAGCACCCAGAAGAAACCTTTTGACAGATGCAACCAACTAGGTGGGGGTGTTCAATGATTTCTATGAGCGAGAATTCCCTATAGCCACCGGGAGCCCAGGGGATGGAGTTAAGCCAGATGGTCCTGGGACGTCCCAGGTCTCTCAGAATCTCCAACAGCTCAGCCTGCAGCCGGGCAAGTCTCTCTCTGAGGGGAACTCCAGCACAGCTGTAAGTCTCCCGAGGGGCAGGGTACCCCTCCTGACTCAATCTGGGCAGCCCGGCGGTGTGACTTGGCAGCTTCCCCATAACAGCCGTGGAGAGGGGGCTCCCACACAGGCTGAAGGACCTGAGCTGGGAGCAGCGGCTCAGGGCGGGCAGGACGGACTCGAGTTGGGGGTCCATGATCCCATACTGATTCAAGTTCAGTTCCTGGAGGGTGGCTGCAACTTTCTCCAGCAGAACTTGGAGCGGCTCAGGACTAAAGTCCGTCAGGCTGACCCCACTCAGATCCAGGCCCTTTAGCTGACTGATGTTCGGGCACCAGGACAGGTGGGCCAAGTCTGATTCCTCCAGGAAGCAGTGAGTTATTGCCAGGCTGTCTAAGGGGGTCATCAGGCACCTGGGGAGACACGGAGCAGTTAGGTCTGGGAAACAGGGGCGGCACGTGACCTCAAGGTGGGAGACAAATGATTTGGCCAAGGTCAAGGTCGTTCTGACCACTTGATAAAGATCAGTACCCAGAATTCCCAGTCTCATTTTAGCCTGAGTCCTGTCACCTTCACTGTGTGACTGAGTCACATTCACAGACTCTCGGAAGCTCTCTTTCCTCATCTGCCAAGCAGAGGGCAACAGACTCCACCTCCTCGTGAGGGTGTGAAGCTCAGGGAAGGCACTAGCCACGCTCGCAGGAGCGCCTGACACACTGTCTCAGTCAAGTGTGAGCATCACTGAATTTTAATATCGGGAGACAAGACAAAAAATGTTTTCAACTCAGACCTCCTTCAGCAAAAACAAAAACAAAAACAAAAAACCTTTTTATTGATGGGGAATCTGAGACAGGCTCATTGTGGCCACTAAACTGGGGAGCACAGAGCTTCTCTTTAGAAATGCGCAGGTCTGACATCGCTTCCCTTCCTCAGCGCCTCTCCACTCCCCCGTGAGTGAGTCGTAAGTCATCTAAACGTAGACCTCTCCTCCTAAAGTAAGAATCTAAACTCCATCACGGATCTGAACCCCCCAGTCTGCACCTTCCTGGCACTGTGTCCCTTTCCCCAGCCTCTGCCCCAGTTTGTCCCTCTACCTGGATCTGTGTGGCTACGTGATGCCACACCTCAGGAGAGAGCAGCCAAGGAGACAGCGCGTGGGACATTCTAGAGTTGTGCTCACTGTCACACGGCCAGTGGCGCCGCCCTCACCTGAACATCTGGTCCAGGCGGCCTTCAAGGGAAAAGGGAGATTCCAGATGGGGATCCCAGAGGTGGTGCAGCCTGAGGATCTGAGAGGTAAACTGGACAACACGTTGCAGCTCCTGCTCCTCAGAGACAGACACGCGGAGTCTCTGCACATTCGTCATCTGGCCCAGGAGAGGAGCGAACACGCCCAGGGGGGAACAGCTGCCACTGAGAATTCACTTCCACCACCTGGATACAGTCCAGCTGCGCCAGACTCTGGGCCTTCATCGTGTTCCCCACGGGCACTGAAAGCGTCCTCAGCTTCCTACAGCACAGGTGTACGGAATCTCTCTTCTGCTCCGCCCACCTCAGGAGGTAGGTGAGGAATCCATCCAGGATCCTTTCCTTGAGGCAGAGTTCTATGATCACCTCCAGGGGAGCCAAGGGCTGCTCTGTCCTTGAAATGTCCTCAGCCAGTGATGCAAGGCTGAGGACATTTGGGCACACATGGTCCCTGGCTCCAGACCACATGCTCCAGAAGTCCTGGCCCGTGTTCCGTAAATCCAGGACCTGCAGTTTGCACCTCTTGTGGCCAAAAGGGCAGATTGGTTGGGATGGTCCAACAACCACGATAAATGGAACTACTCTCGGAATTTAGGCAACACTCAGACTTCCCACCTGCGCTTTTACTTCACATTCCTGATGCCCCTGCTGCCTTGCCCTCTTCCCCTCTCTCTGCCTCACTTTCCTCCACCTCCCTTTCCCCTCCCATCTTTTCTGGTTCTCCACTCCTAGTACCTAAAGCATCACTAGAAGGAGCTGGGGCACGTTCTTTCAGGCTCCCCCGCACTTAGGCGCTCCTGCCCTGCTGGAAGGCATTTCCCAAAGTGAGCTCAGCAGTGGCCAAGGCCTCTGAGCTTCTTCACTGGCATCATCAAAAGCCTCTGGTCCATCCCATGGCATCCAGTCTCCTGACCCCAGCTGTCTCCTCAGGGACACCCAGGACCCTACCAGACTGCCTGGATCAGACTCACCTGGGGGGAGCCTTCTGGGCCAGCAGGACATCGAGCCCATCCAGCACTGCCTGGAAGGTCCCCGCATGAGGCATGTGCATCAGGCCCCCCAGAGGCAGGCGGACAAAGGGCCAGGCTTGCACCAGGGCCTTCAGGGTCTCGCTGAAGACCTTGTATGTCTCCCATACAAGGCCCCCAGGAACAGAGATGGGAAGAGCTCAGTGGGCAGGTACTCCAGAGCAGTGATGGCCGAGGCCTCATTGTCCCTCAGCAGGCCAGTTCCTGCCAGGTCCAGGAGTCAGGGTGGGGTCCGGACATTCATCCTGACTCTGCTCCAGAAAGAATCCTGTGAAAACTTTCAGGGAACAAAGCATTCTTCTCAGACCAAGCATAAACACACCTTCGTTTGTCTTCCCACCCTTCAGAGGAACCTGTTCAGGGTCAAGGTCGCTGCTCTGGCAATAGTGCAACAGGCTTGATTTATCCCAACTCCATTCTGGCCTCAGGGGGCATAAAGCCCTAGCTCCGCCCCTAAGGGCACCAGAATAAGCACCTCACAAGCACTGAGAAGGAGGAAGAAACCCAACCACTGCCCCTCCATTTCCATCTACTGCTTTGTCTAATTATGCTGCCCTGGGAAGTGGGTACCATAAGCCTGAAAGCTGACTCCCATCTTTTTTGGGGAAAACTCTCAGACCATCACTTTGGGCCCCAAAACTATGAGAATGGAAGGGTCATGGGACCCACCACAGCCTCCATCCTCAGTCCCCACAGTGAATCCAGTTGGGAAAGATTAAGGGGAGATCCCTAAAATGAATGCCATTTGCACAAAGTAAATATTTTAAATGTCAAGAAATAAAATTCCAAACAGTTAGATTTTTTTTAATTAAAAAGAGTATCTGCTTGGTTAAGACAATTAAAAATGATATAAATCAAAGCACAGATCAAAATATTTGGGATTAAGTTAAAACCATACCTAAAGGCAAAACCAAAACTTTATATAAGTTCATCTGAAAAAAAAAAAAAACCAAAAACACTCTCCCTTCCGTCCTGAGCTGCATACCACCACTCAGGACCAGCCGACCATGGGTAAGATGAGGGTGTCCTTGGCTAAGGTTGTTAACTTACCAGCTCTGATGTGTTTGGCAGGGGGCTCAGTTCTCAGACCTCATGGAAAACCCAAGAGGTGACCCTGGAGCCAGAAAGTTCTGCGTCTCTTCTTTGGTACCTTTACAGACCTCTCTAATCACATCCTCCCTCTTTCCAACTGCTAACATCCAATCAGAAATCACACCTGATTAGATTCCAGACTGTGCATCAGCTTAGTCCTGATCGGATCTTTGTGTATCTGGAGCGGAAATGATTGAATCAGACATTCATTCAGGAGAGAGAACCAAGGAGGGAGGTGGAGGGAGTCAAAGACTTACTCATTGATTCATTCCACAAACACTGGTTGAGTTTCACCACTACCAGTAGTGAGAGCCATGGTGTGAGACAGGGAGGGGATTACTGACCTCTGATGTTGGACGGGAGAAAACAAAACTTGAAAGCAGCATTGTTGGGGAATCTTTGACCATATCAGAATTATCAAAATGTCCCAGAATTAAAACAGCTTCACAAGGACAGTGATGTTGTTCCGAAGAAAACAAAATAAATGTGTCTCTGTAGCAGGGATCACCTAGCTGTTATGCCTGAAACATGGGAGATCACGAGACCATTCAGGTAGCAAGGGAAGTGCAGCTGGAGATGTGGCTGGTCCTTCAAGCATAAGTCAAGGCTTCTCTGAAGGACATCAGGTCAAAATTACAATGAGAAGTAAGGGTGGGAGATGGGGTTTTGTGGAGCTGGGCATTCCTAAAGGTGAATGATCCAAACAGTGTAAAATATGGGTATATATTTTTTCCCATTGGGTAGAAGGGAGATTGAAAGACTTTCCTCTGTGTGGCGTTCAGAAATTTAAAGGGAGTGGCTAAGAGAAGACAGTGTCATCCTTGAAGGCGTTTCCTCCCAGAAAGTTGGAGGCAACCTGGCAATGAAAAGACTAAATCTGAGAATGTGAGCAGAGGGAGAGGTGACCAACGCTGAGAGCCACTGAGGGTGGGCGCTGTGGGCTTTTGGGAACTTGCAGCCAGTGGGGGAAATAAACATGGGCCACTCACACACAACCCTGTAATCATCGGGGCAGCTGCTACCCCGGGAATTTTTTGGTTCTTGTAGGTTCTTCTGCCAGAGGACACAGCCCAGGTGGCAATTAGCCCAGCCATATTCTAGGGCCCTTGGCAGCCGATCCATAATCCCATTGACCCCTTTCCAAGGATATTTTGATAATTACTGTTTCCTCAAACTTAGGTAAGTTCAACACAGATTATGATCGAGGTGACGCCGTTAGGCACAGAAATAAAAGTCTGGTTTTCCCTTCATATTTAGCACTGTTCACAAACACCAACACCTTTCCCCACACAATTCAGGAGCTGTGTTTGGTACTTAAGGATCTGCCGTGTTCAGATCATACCACTGAACCGAGTAAGAAGAAACCAGGGTGGCTGCCCTGGGGTTCAGCCAATTGACCAGGACAAGCCTGCCCCCGCGTGGCCAATTTGATACCAAGCTACAGGTCATCATAGCTTCAGGTTCAGGGTTTCCTTGATTAGCACTAACTCTGAGGAGTAGATATAAAAATAATTCAAAACCTGATTCCCCCTTTTTCTGTTTGTTCTTGGTAAATATCTGGGGGCTGGTGGTGGATTTGGATGTACCGATGCTCAGGGAATTCACTCATGAATTCAAAGACAAAGTTGTGTTGTCCTGCAAATGTAATAGAAAAGAACAAATCTGACTCCATATGAGATCTGTTCCTTCGACTTTAACCCTGTGCGCTGTTTCCTAGGCTTCGTCTTGCTGGTTCTGCACCTTTTGTAAAAGAATGTTGTCTACAGCCTGAAATATACAGGACAGCCTATTCTCAAGGCTCTGACCTTTAAGGATAGTAACATTTTTCCATTCATATAAAGATAACAAATTGGAGAATAGAAAATAAGGTTTGTTTTGTTGGAGGGACGCCATGATCTGAGCCACGGGGACGGCTGCAAGAACAAAGGATTCCAGAAACAAAGAACTCCTACACCAAGAAGTTTGCAACAACCAAGCGTACCCCCTCCCCTTTTTAGTATAAAAGGAGCCTGAATTCTGACTTGGGGAAGATGGTTCTCCAGGACATCAGTCTGCCATCTTCTAGGTCTCCCAGCTTTCCAAATAAAGTCCCTATTCCTTGCCCTAACACCTTGTCTCCCGATTTATTGGCCTGTTGTGCGGCGAGCAGAACGAGTTTGAACTCAGAACTGTCCCCACAACCACTCAAGAGTAAGGCAGGATACCCTGTCAGGATCATCAAAGGGTCTCCCACTAGTGTCACTGCTTCCCTGTTAACTGCCCCCGAACAAGGTCTAACAGCAGCCAGCGGGGCTGGAAAACACCCCAACTCATCTGCTCTTTTGGCCACAGGAGGTACATTCCTCATGGTTCTCCAGGTGGGTCTGTAACTCTCAGATCCTGGCCTTTGTGTGTGCTGGGGAAGGGCTTCGCTGCACAAGGTGCATGGTTCTGGAAGGGAGTCATCCACGCTGCAGACAAGCTGAGCCTCTGGCCCTCACAACCCATGCCTGTCATGTGTGGGTCGGGGTCCTTCTTGAGCTGATCTATTGTGGCCAGAAAACACATATAAATTCCTTTTAGCAAAATACTGAAACAGTGCAGGCATTTAACATGGTTTTGGTATTTCTATACCTCATTAAACACGATATCCTTTTAGGGGGCTAGGTCATATCAACGAGAGATTGACTTTATTCTTATAACCCCTCCTGTCTCTCCCCATCGGGGACATGGATACATTAGGATGTATCACGAAACAAAGCACCTGTTGGTGAACGTGACCTCCTTGCCTGATGGAAGACACGGTGTTGGTCAGGGTTGTCCTGAGTAACCATTAGAGTACGTACAGTAAATTGTTGAGCAGCACGCAGGTGGGGGTGCTGACCCCTGCTCTGTTGGAAATCCCCATATAACGCATAGTCCGCCCCTATATCCTCTCTTCCACATCCTTGGATTCCACCAACTGGAGATCCTGTAGAACTGTATTTACTATTGAAAAACATCTATAAGTGGACCTGAGCATTTCAAACCAGTGTTTCCAGGGTCACCTGTAGAGGCAGAGACAGAGATAGAAATATATATTAGAGGAGATTTATCACAGGAGCGGGCTTGCACAGTCACAGAGGCCGAGACATCCTGCAGTCCGCTGTCTGTAGCTGGAGAGCCAGCAAAGACGGTGATTTAACTCAGACCAAGGCTTAAGGCTGAAACCAGGGGCTCTGACAGTGTAACTCCAAGTCTGAATCCAAAGCCCTGAGAACCAGGGGACCACAGGTACACATTCCAGAGTCTGAAGGCTCAAGAACCAGAAGCGTCAACGTTCATGGGCCAGAAGAGAGATAAGGGAGAATTTGCCCTCCTTGTTCCATTCAGGCCCCCAAAGGACAGGCAGGTGCCACCCACACTGGTGAGGGCAGGTCTCCTCACTCAGTCTGCTGATTCCAATGCTAATCTCTTCCAGAGATGCCCTTACAGAGCCTCCCGGAATTAATGATTGACCTCCATCGGGGCATTCCTTTCTACATCAATATTAGCAGGAAAAAAATTAACTTAACAAAGGACGTTCAAAGGAAGACTCTTTTTGAGGATTCAGGGGGCTGCTGTTGTTGGCTCGGGGAGGGAGAGGTTAAAGGTTTGGGGGGAGGACCTTAGGCAAGAGCCTCAGTTTCCCCATGAAATAAAGATAATGCTGGACACTCAGCGTACGGGATTTCATAGGATCCAATGAGACGATGCACGGGGAAGGCTTGGCACCCCACCTGGAACACAGTGAGACATCGCTACACGGCGCTTTTCCTTCTTTCTCCTTCCTCGCAGGAGCCCCCGGTACCTTCATCCCTCTAACTTGCCTTCTATTTCTTACAACAGAGAGGAGAGCAGAATCAGGCCCAAAATGAGATTCAGCTTACACCTGTGGCCCCCAGTGAATCATGATTCAGCCAAGCTGCTCAAGCAGCCAATGCAGGTGTCTGGGGTTGGGACAGGCAGGAGGGGCAAAGGGGGGATTGGATTCATCTCTAGTGACAGACACTTTGAGTCTCAGGACTCCTAGGCCACCTGCTGGTAGATCAGACGAGGGGCTATAAATCAGTGTTGCGAGCAGAACTGTATAGCCCAGTATTTTTTAAATCTGTTTTTATATAAATGTTATTTGATTTTTTTTTAAGATTAAAGATGTAAATTGTCTTTTCAAATTATAAAGGACACACGCAGTACTTTTAAAGAAAGTATGTGGATATTTTTTAAAATATTTAACTTGATTTGGAGCCTCAAAATGAATGAGACTTTAAAACTGATTTTAAAAAAAAAAATTTAAAAATAAAACTGATTTTAAAGATAGATGAACGAGAATTTTTTTCTTTAAAAAGTATTTAATCTAATAGAGGTTTACACCTGGAAGGATTACAATTATATGTATTTTTAAGTAGACTGTTTTTTTAGAGCAGGTTTAGGTCCACAGCAAAATTGAGCAGAAAGTACCCTCCAGTTTCCATTTAACTCGTGCCCCCACCATATTCACAGCCTCCTCCACCATCAGCATCCCCCATGGGGCCGGTACATTTGCTATAATAGATGAACCTACACTGACACATCATTATCACCCAAACGTCATAGTTTACATTAAGGTTCGCTCTTGGTGTTGTACATTCTATGCGCTTGCACAGAGTATAATGATATGCATCCACCATTGTAGTATCACATACAGTGTATTTTCACGGCCCTAAAAATCCTCTTTGGTCTTGCTATTCATCCCTCTGTCCCCACCATCCCTTAGCAACCACTCATCTTTTTGCTGTCCCCAGAGTTTTGCCTTTTCCAAAATATCACATAGTTGGAATCATACAGTAGGAATCATACAGATTGGCTTCTTTCATTTAATAATAGACATTCAAGTTTCCTCTACATCTTTTCATGGTTTGATGACATTCCATTGTCTGAATACACCGCAGTTTATTTATTCATTCACCTCCTGAAGGACATCTTGGTTGCTTCCAAGTTTGGCTATTATGAATAAAGCTTCTGTAAGTATCCGTGTGCCCATTCTGGTGTGGACATAGGATTTCAACTCATTTGTGTAGATACCAAGGAGTGAGATTGCTGGATTGTATAATAAGGGTATGTATTACAATAATTTTTTCCCGACAATCTCACCTGTTAGAGATTTTCCCACAGAGGGCAAAGACTGTCTCTATCACCCTGTGGTTCCACAGCTGAACTCAAAGCCTGGTATGGCTGGTAAATGCTTATGACTGCATGGACCATGGAAATCTTTCTCATCAGTTTAGAGCCAAATGTTGTTTTTCACTAAAATGCAAATTCCAGGAAGTCATCATTAGCTGGCTACCAGTAACATCATAACTAAGTTGGACATAGAAGAAATGGCACTCATGATTCTGTGGTCAATGCGTTTGTACATTTAAATCATACATGAAGGAAAACTTAATTCGTTTTTCATGCTTTTGTTGGTTTTGCCCAAGTAAGAGAGGACAACATTCTCAATGTAAAACATCTCAATAATTGATAGATAGATAAATAGATGATAGATAGATAGATAGATAAATGGAGCAAGCCTCTTCACGAACTCCCGTCTCATCCCAGGCCCCCCCTCCAAAGGGTTCAATTTAGTGTATCTTCTAAGACTTTTCTCTGATTTTCTATACATTTGCATGTGCATATGGAAACATCTCATCTTATCTTCTCTTATAGAAAAAGTGCCTTAGTGTGGTTTTGATCACCTTGCTTTTTTTAAATTTAAGGGTAGGTCTTTAAAGGTCTGTCCTTATTCATATGAGCAATCTTGTAGTATTCCATAAGAAGAATGGCCCGCAATTTAACCTTTTTCCTGTTTAGGGTAAATTTTAGTTGTTCCAATTTTGTTGGTGGTGGTGGTCTTACCAACCACAGCATATAATAAAAGTCCTGCTTCTCACCAAAGCCCCTCTTTGGTTCCTCAGTGTTTTCTCCCGGTCTCTAGCCCCGTCTCTCCAGAATCATCCTTTCCATCCTCTTGCTTAGCCATTTTCATGTTCATCATCTTAGGACAGGCTGTCCTTTGTCTTCCATCTCAAAAAAGAAGCAAAAAGGAAGAGAAGAAAAATCTCGCTGGACTTCATCTCATCCTCCAGCTCTTGTTTCATTTCTTCTCCTTCAGAGGCAAACTTCTCTAAAGAGGTCTCAACGCTCTCCATCTCCGTGTCTTACTATCTCACATACTCGCACTGTAGCTTTTATTACAAAATATCCCAAATTCATGAATAAGTACCCCAAGTAATAGAAAAAGTGCGTAAGTGCTCACAGCCAGCTTGCCCTCGTAATATCAACATTTTTCCACATTCTTTTTAGATTTTTTTCGCACCCTTCGATAGCTCAGCTGGTGGACTGGGGAACTGCAGAGGTAATCAGATTTTTTTTAAAGCCTATTACAATAGTAAAGACACAGATGACTCTTTCTGAGGAACTCTCTCCTGTCCTTGAACCCCTGTCTCTTCCTCCCCTCCCTTCCACCACTATCTTAAACTCATTATAGCATCTTATTGTGCATGCTTGAATTACATTTGCAAACAAATGTGTTCGCCTACAGTGTATTATTTCAGAGATTGGTAAAACTTACAGTAATGTGATCCTCTATATGTCCTTCTCCGTGTGCATTATTTGGGCCAGGATTTTGTTTTTGAGATTGATTTATGTAAATTTAAAAATCAATTATATTGTGTTATAATTTATTGATAGGAAACTGCACACATTTAAAGTCTGTGGTTCGATAGGTTTTGACAAATGTACACACCACAGCACCACAATCAAGACACAGCACACTTCCATCACCCCCCAAAATTCCTTTGAGCTCTTTGCTGTCAGTCACCCCGGCCACCTCCCCGAGGAACAATTAATGTGGGTGTTTTTGGTCACCATAGATGCACTTTCTAGAGTGTCATGTAAATGGAATCATGCAGCACGTTGTCTTTTGTGTATCATACGT
Source organism: Camelus bactrianus (assembly GCF_048773025.1). Lineage (NCBI taxonomy): Eukaryota > Metazoa > Chordata > Mammalia > Artiodactyla > Camelidae > Camelus > Camelus bactrianus. The sequence goes on along the minus strand of NC_133551.1, from coordinate 70,777,070 downwards.
TTGAGAACCACCTACACCATGTGTGTACAGGGGGTTCCTTTCCTTCAGTTACTGGGTAGCATTCCACTGTATGGACCCCCCACACTTTCCTTATCTAGTCATCTCTTCGTGGACAACTGGGTTGTTTCTCATTGTGCATGTAATAAAACAAGCTGCTGTGAGCGTTATGTACAATCCTTTGTGTGGACGTATCATTTCATTTCTTTTCTCTAAGTGTGGGATTCCTGGGTCAAACAACACCCTTCTTACGTTTGTCTTCACAAGAAGCTGCATTTCCCTGGTGTGTAAGGATGCTGAACGCCTCTTCGTGTGTTTAATTGGCATTTATGTATCTTCTTTTGTGTTCAAATGTTTTGGCCAATTCTTTTATTATTGAGTTGCAAGAATTTAAAAACATATTCCAGATACAAATCCTTGTTCGACATATGTATTATGAATCTTTTCTCCCAGTCTGTGCCTTGTCTTTTTATTTTATTAGCGGTGTCTTCAGAAGAGCAACAATTTTAAATTTTAATAAAGTCCAATTTATCAACTTTCTCTATTATTGTTTGTGATTTTGTGTCCTTGTTGGAGAAAAACCTTTGTCCACTCCAAGGTTGCAAAGATTTAAGTTTTTTCTTAGAAATTTTGTAGTTTTCGCCTTTTCCATAGAGATCTGTGGTCTATTCCAATATGATTTTTATGTATGGCATGAGGTAAGTTTTAGTATTTATTTTGTTCTCACATGGATAGCCAATCATTCCAACACCATTTGTTGAAAAGACTTTTTTTTTTCCCATCGAATTACCTTGGCACCGTATAAAAATTGACCATCTACATGTGGGTCTACATAGGATTCTATGTTCTATTCCATTAATCCTCATGCCAACATCATGCTGCCTCAATTACTGCAACTTTATATTAAGTTTTGGAATCAGATTGTATGTCATCCAGAATATTCTTCTTTTATAAAATTTCTTTTAGCTATACACGGTCATTCGTATTTCCATACAAATTTTAGAATAAGCCCGTCCATTTCTACCGAGAAAACCTAGTGGAATTTTGATTAAGATTGCATCAAATCTATAGATTTTGGAAAGAATTGACGTATTAACAATTTTGAATCTTTTAATGCCTGAATACAATGTGTCTCTCCATTTATTTATTCTTTAATTGTCTTCTGCAATGTTTTATAGTTTTCAGTGTATGGGTCTTGAACATATTTTATTAAATTTACCCCTAAGCATTTCATACTTTTGGATGTTATTATAAATGGAGCTTTTATTTCAGTTTCCAATTGTTTTTTGCTAGTAGCTAGCACAGAAATACAATTGATTTTTATCGATTGCCCTTGTATCGTGTGACTTTGCTAAATTCACTTAGCTCTAGTAGTTTTGGTGTGGATTCTGTAAGCTTGTCTATATAGATATTTACGTTGTTTGCAAATAAAGGCAGGTACCTCTTTCTTTCCAATTTGAGTGGCTTTTCTTTCTTTTTGCTGCCTTGTTGCAATGGCTGGAACCACCAGAGAACTATGGTGAACAAAGGACGTTAAGACTACACATCAATGCCTTGCGCCTGCCTGAGGAGAAGGCATTGCGTCCTGCAGGATTAAGTATGAATTTGGCTATGGAGTCCTCTTGAGAATGGCCTTTATCATATTGGGGAATTCTCTTTTATTCCTATTTTGCTGTCAAGTTTAGAAAAATCATCAATGGATCATTGAATTCTGTCAAATGCTTTTCCTGCATCTATTGAGATGATAATATGGGTTTTTTTTTTTTTTTTGCTTTTGTTCTATTAAATGGCTAATTATACTGATTCACTTTTTTTCAAATGTTAAACCAATCTTGCATTCCTGGGATAAACCTCTCTTGATCATGAAATCATCTGAAGAGATGTAGGGGCATTGAATTGGCAGAAGGGAAGGGATGGGGACACACAGTCGCCCTAAGACAGGTGATGGATGTATGGTCTTTCATTTTACTATTATTTTTTCAACTGTACACATTATATGTATAAAGCACATAGTCTTTTGTTTGTATGTATAGTTCATAATAAAATGTATTATAAGAAAAATATTAACAGTATGTCAGTAAATTTGAAAACCAAGATCAAAAGGATATATTTCTGCAAAAATAAGAAATTATGAAATTGGTACAAGAAGAAACAGAAACTGGAATAGACAAGTTAAAGACATGGAAATGGAATCATGAGATTCCCCTTCCCCAAACCTCCAGGCTCAGATGCTTGTTTTGATTTTTCCACACTTTTGGGTAATTCCTGTCTTACACAAGCTGTTCCAGAAAACAGACAACAGGAAGAATGGTGTAATTCATTTTCTGAGGCTGGCTGTAACCACTATTTCAAAACTTAGTAAGGACACTAGAAGGAAAGTAAACTATAGGCCCATTTGGCAAAAATTCTTAATTCAGATAACTGAACCCAACAGTGTATTAAAAAGTTACTATATCATGATTAAGTGAAGTTCATCCTGGGAATACAAGACAACCTTTAGAAAGAAATTTTTTTTACAAAGAAGAAGAATGGCAAGCACTATAAAAAAGGGAGGAAAAAAGACAATCTCTAAAAAAAAAAAATCAGTGTAATTCACTACAATGAGAGACTAAAGAAGGAAAAGTATGGTTCTCTCAAAAATCCAGAAAAGAATTGTATAGAAATCAAATTTATGATTAAATAAATTCTTGGAAAATAAAATGTCATAGAGTAAAAACTCATATTAAACATCAGATGCAATGTAGAAACTTTAGCTACATTCCCACTGACGTATGAAATAAGATAAGACCCTCAGAACCATTGGAAGACAGCTATGCTCACCACTGTACCACCAGCACCACCAAAGACCCTCAGAATATTTGGATTCAGAGACTGTTATGGTATTCTGGTTAGCAGCAGAGATTCCAGAGCCAGACTGACTAATTTGGGTTCAAAAATTGGCTCTGTCTTCCTTGGCTGTGTGACCTTGTACAACTTGCTTAACCTCTCTGTGCTTCAGTTCACTCACCCATTAACTAGGGCTAATAAGAACACCCACCTTACAGAACTGCAATGGTTTTGCCATATAACAAGTAATATTATTATTATTATTGTCATTATTATCTTAAAAACACGTTACCAGGTGAAAAAAACTAAGTAAAAGAACAAGGTCTATACTTAAGATGATTCTGAATCCCACAGCGTGTCCCTGTTGCTCCGGCGGTATTAATAATAACAGCTCTTCTGTTCACGCTGGGTTGAGCAGTTAATTTCAGGGTCACACTGTAGCACGATATACTACACCACGTGTGTGAATTAAAACAAATACACACACAAAATGACACTATGTATTTTATGAGGACATATGCAAATTTAAGGCTAGGTCACAGAGTAGAGCAGTTATCTACGGTGCAGAGGGGGGAGGAAGTGGATCAGAGGAATAAAAGGGAATATATACAGATGGATACACATACACCTGCAAGAGAGGGGCCTCGAGGAGCAATCTAGCTGAGGGCACTGCTAAGTGACCAAGAGGTAGACATCAGATTCGCAGGACAAAGGACTATGACAGCAATGCCAAGAGTCAATGTTGCTCCAGGAATTTAGGACCTGGGCACTCAGCCCGCTGGAGAAAACCGTGGAGTGCAAACGGGAGACAAGGCGTTTCAAGAAGACATTTTAAGAATGTGCTGGAGGTAATTGCTTCTCACTCAACTGCTCTTTAAACGTCTACATATTCATGAGCGGGCAGCGGGAGAGGTCGTCTGGAAGTTAACTCACTGTCAAAACATGGCATTTTTTTTCTTCCACTTAACATGGTGGCCTGTTTTCACGTCCCCAGCAGCTCCACGCCATCCAAAGTCTCCGGGATGAGAAATATTCTATTAACTTTCCATCATGGACCGGGCTTGGCGCCAGCTTCCTCTTTGACAGTGAAATCTGTTAGAGCAGATCTCTGACCCACTTTGATGTGGTTACAGACGGAGGGCTCAGGCTCCTTGAAAATTCAAAGCCCTCCTTGCTCCCTGGAGGGAGAAAGTTGGTGCAGACTGTGTTCTCTTTAATGATGGATCCGCACTTCTCTGAAAAGTCTTCACCCTCATAAGAACCCCCCCCCCCCATTCCCCAGGGAAAAGAAATAACAAAAAGAGAGGTCATTTTAAGGATGTCTCACTTTTTCTCCCTTTGTTCTGTCCGTCAGTGAGACAGACATGCATTATTTTTAGAGCTTTTCTTGTGGTTGTCTCTGTTTAGGACAAAGAAGCAAATCCAAGGTACTGAGCCATGCCAAGAAGGGAAGGAGAAGGTGGCAAGGGATTTTTATCTACCAGGGTCATGCAGGAAAGTCAAAGGGAAAAGTTGGCTTTGAGGAAGCCCATGCCATTTCCAAAGTCAGAGGAAAAGATAAAAAATTGAAGACACTTTAAATTTTTACTCTACTGCTCCAAATAACCAGGCTTAAAAAAAAACTGCATTTTGCCTAATTCAGATACCACTGGAGTCAAGGAACATTATAAAAGACTAATTAACGGAGGTGAGGTGGCAGAGAAGCTCAAAATTGATTTTACGTGTTGTTATTCACTGAGGCTGTCTGGAAGGAATCTGGTCCATGTGATAAATAAGGTAATCAAGCTGGCAGCTCGTCCTGAATCCATCCTCTGTACGCGGATTTGGCCAAATTCTTTCAGTTTCTCAACAATTCATTTTGCTCTCACACAGTTTCTCCCTTGTCTGGAGCAGTTTCTGCTTCCTGAGCAGATGCGGACGCAGACCGGCTTCTCCGAGCGCACTTCAGCTCTATTTAGGTGCTGCCTCGTCACCGACGGGGAGGAATGTCAGCGGGAGATAAATCAAAGAGCTGTCACCTTCCTCAGTAGCACATTGCAGGGAACATTAACTCACATCCAAACAAGACAGGTGCCCTTTGTTTCCCTGGGGTAAAACCTCCCATTGCTGGAGGCTGGGATGGGGGTTGGTACAGGGAATTTCAACTGACTACATAACGTTGGCTCCAGCAGGTGGGGGGCAGTGGAAGGACACAGGCAAGGGACCTCTCCTCTCCGCCTGGAATCCTCTCCTATACTACCCCCGCCTCCTTCCACTTTTGCTAGACCTGCTCCTTCTCATCCTTAAGGTCTCAGCTTCCATGCCACCTCCTCAGAGAAGCCCTCCTTGACCACCTCTGCTGTTCCATCACTCACCCTGTTGGTTTCCTCCACAGAACAAACATATCACAATTTGAAACGATGTGCATTCTTGTTTCCTCTGGATGACTGGATCCAGGCGGGCGGAGGACCTCACTTGTCTTGTTCACCAGTGTGGAGCCGGCAGTGACCCTGAGTCTGGCTGGTGTAGACATTCAATGCACGTTGTTGACGCTGTTGTTGCTGAGACTCGAGTAATAACCTGGGGGGTCGTTCTCTCCCCGCCGCCTCCATATGCAGAACCCAGTGAGAAGACGCAGGAGATAGGCGGGTGCAGGTCCAAGTGTTGGCTTTGTTCTGATGAAACAAACCAGAGACCATGGCTTGGCTCTGTGGCCAGACGGGCCCTCCCAGGTCCCCTCTCCATTTGAACTGATCCACCGGGCTGAGCTGTGGGCTTTGAGGATGAGGGTGGAGGTGATGGAGGGGGAAGGGAAGGAAGACACGAGAGGTAGAGGAGGGAGGAGAAAGGGGAAAACGTAGGGGCCAAGGGAGTGGAGAGCCAGCATCCTCCTCCGGGAAACCTGAGGATCCAGGAGACGGTGGTCTCCCCGACCTCCAGGCCCTCTCCTGTCAACATTGAACAAACACACGATGATTCAAGGACATCCATTTCAACAATTCCTTACAGATCCCTTTGGCATGGGACCCAGAGCCAGAAGACTTTGACTGCCTTACTCTTGCCACAGTATGGGTTTCAGGAGTGACCTAGGCTGATCACATCATTCATTCATTCATTCATTTCATTTCCCCCAGGTTTCAATGGATAGAGGCAGTACCACTTCTTGGAGTTCTCTGTCCCCTCACTTGCGACCCTACTGAAGACTGGGCAGTGCCCTCTCAGGTTAAGATGCTCTGGCACCTGGGTGGAAGATGGATTGGAGGAGATCCCAGTTCATCAGTTCTGGAAGGCCAAGAGATGATGCTGGTGCAGGTGAGGATGGAGGATGCTCCGTGGTTGTGTAACAAATGAAAACTCAGTGACGTAAAGCCAGCATCCACTTTTTGGTGCTCATGATTCAGGAATTCGGGTGGGTAGAAGGGGAACTGCTACCTCTGCCCCCAAAGTCTCCCCAGGGGAGCTCTGACCAGCTCAACCAGGGCCATGTGTCTGTGGCCTGGTACCTCCATAAGGTGACCATGGCGCCAGAAAATCCAGGTGGCTCCTTGTTTTTCCTGTCTGGCTCCTTGGTGCTTTTGGCTTCTTCCTCCCTCTCTCCATGTGGCCTGTCACCCACCAGTGCCTCCCCTCAGGGCTGGGCTTCCCACCGCTTGGCAGTCTCAGGGGAGATGAACGTCCTGTGTGACACTTGCTTTAAAGAGGCAGGAAGCAGAGCCTGCCAGACCAGCGACACTCCTCTCCAGGAGCTAGTACGGCACAACTTCCCCATTTTCTGGTCCTCAGAGCTTTCTCAAGACACCCATGTTCATGACGGACCCTCTTGCTGGAGGCATGACAAAGTCACATTGCAGAAGGCCACATAGGGTAGAAGATGTTGTCACAGCCATTTTCAGAAACTCCGATCTGCCACATAGAAAGTAGAGAACATAGATGTGGACACGCCCTGGGTACTTTTTTTTTTTTAAGGAGATAAACTCAATAAGATCATAGTAAAAGAGAGAAGAACTAGAGATGTGAACATCTGTGCGTGGAAAACTATGAAGCTAGGTAAAAACAATGCTTCATAAAATAAATATGCATTTTTTTTCAATTTGGAGAAGGGAGAAGTTTATTTGCATCTAGGGGCAGGGCAGGCTACCGCGTTAGTTGAACAGGTTGTGCACTGCACAACTCTGGGGATGACATTCACAATCATATGTAACACGCCCCGTGGAGGAGGCTCCAGGAAGCTTCATGGAGGAGACAGCATTTGGAATTTAGAATTTCAGCTGGTGTGAGAGGTTGGTAGATGGCATTCCAGGTAGAAGGAACGATGTAAGGCAGTACTATGGAGGTGGGGAGCGTGGGTGTTTTGGGGTGCATGCTCCCAAACTGGAGTGTAGGAAGGGGAAGGGCAATCGTATGGGATAAGGCTCAAAAAAGGGCTTGAGGGAAGATCGCAGGAAGCCTTGAATGCCAAGCTCCAATGGCACCTTATTCTCTAAGCCTGGGGTCAGCAAACCAGCCCACGCCTGTTCACAGATCTGGCCTGTGGCCTGAGAATGGTTTGTACATTTCTGAAGAGTTATGAAACAAAAGAAACCAACGAAAACCAGAAAGGTGTACAACAGAGGCACCAAGTGGCTGGCAAAGCCTAAGATATTGACTGCCTGACCTTCTGCAGAAGGAGTCTCGGGAGGTTCTTGTGTGCCTGGCTGTGCGTGACCAAAGCTGATGTGGGGACAAGAGACGGGGACATGAGACTCAGGGGGAGAAAGGAGGCAGGAGGCCAGGAAAGAGGTGATCCAAGTCAGCCAGGTGCCCAGAAGTGGGAGCTTATGCTGGGGAGGCAGCAATGCACAAAGGAGCCCCACCAGGACCATCCATGGCCAAAACGACTGATTCCTTCAACGTCAGGGAGCAGAGGAGGATGGGTACACCTGCCAGGAGACAAGGGACGTGTCGGGCGACCCATCACAGGATGTCCTCGCTGTTGGGCTTTCTCGCGGCCCACTTGCACCAAGGATTCCACGTCAGGGTCTGTTTGAAGATTTTTTTAATTTTATTTATTTTTTTCCAAAACTACATACAGTTGAACACCACCGGCAGAGATGACATGGTCCCCCTTTCATCCCAAGAAGACTGAGAAATTGTTTCAAATGAAGAACTGGCCGTTACTGGGGGATTGTGGCTATGGGCTATCGACTTCTGGATGGTTCTGGGCGTTGATGGCGGGGCAGCGTGGCATAACGGGAACGACACAACCACTGACTGGCGTGTCTCCCTGGGCACATGGCTTCCCATCTGAGCATCAATGTCCCCAAGGGAAAAACAGGGATAATGCGACCTGTCACAGAGGTTTGGAAAATACCTGGCACATGGTAGGGGCTCAAAAGGTAATTATTAGTATATTTTCATCCTCTCCACCCAGGGCCGGCATCCTCCCAGGACATACCTCTGTAGCCATTTTACTTGAAGCATCCCAAGGTTGGATGAGATATGAGCGATGTGAGTTCCTGGTCCATGACTCCCCTTCCTCTCCCCGCCCCTAAGAGTGATTTCTAACAATTAGAACGGGGCCCAAACAGAATGGAGGTTGCCTTGCAAAATGTTACTAGTGGTGCTCCAGCAGGGACCCCGCCACACTGCCGGTCACCGATGGTCAAACCCCTCGGGGAATCCATTGGGCAAGGCAGCCCATTCCACATCGGGGGCAAAACCCCAATGGTTAGAAACATTTAGCATCATTTAAAACCATCATTTTCTAGCTGCTGGCTCTGAGTGGCTCACCACTCTGCTAATTTTGCTTTTCTCTCAATGTTTCCTCTGAGGCTTCTTTCCCCACCAAACAACCTAAGCTCTTCTTGCCTTCGCCGTCTGCTGTTTTTATATTTTTCCAAAGGCAAATGTCTTTCTCTTCGTTCCACTCTGGTCCACTTGTGAAGGGACCTTCTGGCCAGCACCTGGGGCGGAGGGCAGTGGTGGGAGGGAGGCTGCCAGCTGCCGGACTTGTGGAAAGATGAGGGATGGCAGTGCTCTGGGAGGCAGACGGAGGGCGGGGGGACAGCAGCAATCAGTCCTCGGTTACGTATAACTGCCCACCCGCAGCGCAGCCAGCCCCTCGCCCACTGCGCAGCCCTGGAAGCGCAGGCAACAGGCCTGCTCAGTCTTCCTGAGGCTGCGCAGACCGCGGGTCCAGAGAGGCAGCAAGCGGGGCTCTGGGCTCCTCTGCTCGGCAGAGCTGGGTGCTTGACCTCTGAGCATAATTTTCTATCCTCCACTCTGTTGTTGTTTTTTTTTTTTTTTTAATGGGGGAAGGTAGGTTTATTTTATTTTATTTTTTTTAAACAGAGGTACTGGGAGCCAAGCATGCACTCTACCACTGAGCTATACCCACCCCCCGTTTTTTTTTTTTAATGGCAGTTTGTTTTTATTTATTTATTGGGGAGGGGAGATTAGGGTTATCTATTTATTTATTTTAATGGAGGTGCTGGGGATTAAACCCAGGACCTCATGCATGCTAAGCATGGGCTCTACCCCTGGGCGACACCCTCCCTGCACCCCACCAATCCTGGTTTTTGACTTTATTCTGACTCTCTCTATTCAGCCTGGATGGGGCAAGAGGGAGAACTAGGGTTGGACAGAACTGAATTCAAGCCCACTTGTTGGCTGTGTAGCTTTGGAAGAGCCACTTAACCTCTCTGATCTGATTTTCAAAGTCTATCAAATGAGCTTAACAATCCCTCGTTCACAGGAATGTTGTGAGGATTAAATGAGGTGTGTGTGTGTGTGTGTGTGTGTACAGTCCATTCTTGTTATTTGTTGTAATTACTGTCCCGTCCAGTTGCCAAAATGCTGAATTGACCAACACCGAATCATTGTCCCCGGGGGAGACCCAGGGCTAGGATACTCGAGCCTCTGGTCACAACATTTTTGTAAGTCAATCAATACATAACCTTTTTTGATGTATGTTTCTGTTTAAAGACTATTTATGAGTTGACCTTGAACTCATGGCTGACAGCACTCTCACTCATGCCTGAACGAAGCTCATCTGACACACGTATTTCCCCCGTCAGGCACCTCCCAGCCTTCTCACACTAAGGACAGCCTTTCAGCACCACACTCGGGATCAACTCACCAACAAAATGCGCAAAAATGCAAAAAACAAAAAAAAAATGTGGCTCTAAATAGACCGTGCACAGGTTGTGTACAGCATGAGAGCTGGAGGAGGACGCGGGGTGTGACCTTGTTTGACCTCAGCTGGGGACACGTACGTCCGGCAACTCAAGGTTTTCTCCGCTCTGAGCGCAGGCACGTCTGTGAATGACAGCAGAAGTGCCGAGAGTGTTGATGTTGGAGTTTCAAACACATTAGCGAGAAGGCGAGTTAGGAAATCCAGCAGCTTTCTGAATACGTGCGTTCATGTGAGCACCTGAGACTGAGGCTGATGGGAGCGGTGGGGGATTTTCCAGATATACGAGACGTCCAGTTGCCTTTCAATACTCGTTCCCCTATATGCCAATAAAAAATATAAATATATACACCAGATTTTAAAAAATACTCATTTTCCCTTTTTCCCTACTAATTAAAACACTTTGAAAAAATAAAACAACAAGCTGGTCACATGTTCCACTCCCACACCCCACCCCACCCCTCGTCCTGCTAAATGACTTCATTTCCCTTAAAGTAGTTACAGCCTGGTGACCAATTTCAAACCACTAAGAAATAAGCAGAAGTGTTGTGTGGAACTCCTGGAAAGTCTCCTTAAGAAGGAGTGGGCTGTCTGTCTCCTCCATTCCTTCTTCTTGCTGGCTGGGATGCTGAAGTGATGGCTGGAGCTCAAGCGGACGTATTGGACCATGAGGTGGAAGCCAGGTGCTGTGGATGGCAAAGCCGTAGTAAGAAGGAGCCTGGGTTCCTGGCATTGTGCCGTGGCCAGAAAGTCAACAGATTACCAGATCAGAGAGAGAAATCAGCTACTCTCCTGTTCAAGCCACTGTTACTTGGTGGTGGTGGTTGTCTGCTTGTTTGCTGTCATACATAGCCAAGCCCAATCCTAAGTGACACAGGAGGGTTCTAACTCTGCTTGGCTGTTAACCAGCTCTGTAACTGTACTGTGGTCATTTCACCTCTTTGTTCCTCAATATTCACATCAGCAAATTGGTGGGAGAATACATTTGTAGAAATTAAGTTACTTCCTCATTCTAAAACTCTCTGATTCTAATCGATCTGAAATACACGTCTTCCACAGAACGCATTCATAGGGTCACTTCCCCAAGGTAGATGGACTGTGAGATGTGGTTGTCTTGGAGATGCCCCTTCGATGCTGCCCACTGCCAATCAGCCACAGAGAAGATGCTCAGTGCATTTGTCCTAAACAGATGACTGAAGGAACCCGTGCCAGGAGGAAGCGCCAGCATGTGGTCAGAAAGTCCAGGCATTCAGAATGACGGCAGGCTTGTCCTGGCCAAAGGAAGCCAGGGTTCTTGCCCAGCCTCAGGACCCAGGGATGGAAGAAGGTTAAGTGGTGGAAGCAGAGGCTTCTTAAGCAAGAAGAGCAGAGGTGGCTCCAACTAGACCACAGGTAGAGATGTCCACAAGAGGGAAGTCTGGGGCACCTGGAAAAGTGGACCCTGAAAGTATGACCCAGCCAGTGCCCCTACTCCCAGCAACATACGAGGCTTCCGGGCAGGGGAGGTATGTGGTCCCCAAAAGATGGAATTTCAGATCAAGGTAAGAGCTTCTTTGCCCGGGTGGGCCTAGTCCCAGGAGCCGAGATCACCAATGGATGTCCTCTCCGCTTTGGAAGTTCCAGCTACATCCTTTTATAAACAATGTTTATCCAAGACTCGGTGAACTCTTTTCAAAGAGGTAAGCTGTCTGCTGTCTACCATTTCAATATATAGGTCTGTGAATCCATCGGAAATCCGGAAACAGGATTTGAGGTTGGGTCTGCCAAGGAGATGCAAAAGAGTTCACTGCTTTTGTTTGTTTCCCTTGTTTTCTTTTCTTTTCTTTTTTGTTCCCCAACTATATTTCATTTCTTTTCCAAGGCAGGGGCTGTACTCTGCTGCCTCCCCGCCCCCCAGCCCTAGTCACCCACTGCGCTCTATATTCCTCACCCAGGATCCCAGCAGAAAGGAGGGCAGGGCTGGTGGCAATTGATCCTGGATTTCAACTGATCCTCTGTGTCTGCAGCACTAATGTTGAATTCTCCTTTCAGAGCCCATGTTCTCAGGGTGGTGAGAATGCCGGCCAGTCCTCAAACAGGCCTGCTGTCTTCAAGGTCACTAAGTGTCACAGAGGGTCCCCAGAATCTTGGGGTCTCAAATGTTCTATCCACAAGCTAAGAACTAAGAGAGATGGATTTCTCAGACTCAGAGGCACTGGCCACACACTGAGAAACCCCAGGCAACTAGCTTGTCTTGCGGGACACAATGGGGCAGCCTGTTAGAGACAGGATGATGTGCAGGTTGGTAAAAGAATTTACCAGATATAAAGTATGGGAATAAAAATGAGTTTATTAGGGGTACCCTGTCATGGACAACAGTGAGCCACGCAGATGAGAGATGCCTGTGTGGGCACTGAGGGCCGGCTGCTGGGGGTCTTTTATAAGGTCAGGTCACAGGTGCCTGATCGGCTCGCACACAAGTTTCTCTGATTGGTTGTAGGTGAGGTAAGAGGTTTAGGGGCCGTGAAGGGCAGTGGGGTTTATGACTGATAAGGTGGGCTGAAACAAGCCCGCCTGAGCCATTGTGAGATTAGGCGTTACCTGGGGCTATTAGCTTGTTAAGGGACATACACCCAGTAAAGAATGCACTTTACCTGTTGAGGGATCACAGACAGACATCTTAGAGCCCAGGAATGGGGGTCGTTGGACTTTGAAGCTAGTTTGACCCAACAGCTAGTACACAGGAAAGCAGGTACTGGAAAAGGTGTGCTGTGTCCTGACTCCCAGGAGGAAAGAGACAGAGTTAGCCAGGTAGTAGTTCCCAGGGGATCTGGTGTCTGTTTACCCACTGAAGACACTGAGCTCCAGAGACACCGAGGGACCTGCTTAAGATCAAAGGGCATCCAGGACGTCCAGCAATAACTAACAAAGAATGATCTGCCGATACATGCAACAGCAGGGATGAATCACAGCACAGTCTTGCGGACTGAAAGAAGCCAGACCAAAGAGAATGCCTACTCTAGGCTTCCATTGGTAAAAACTTTAGAAAATGCAGATCGGTCTGCAGTGACAAGCAGACCAATGGTTTCCTGCAGATGGGGAAGGCGGATGAGAGAGATGACAAAGGAAAGGGATGAGGAAGCCCTTCGGGATGAAGGCCATGTTCATAATCACAATTTCATGGTGACAAACGGAGATGTAGATAAAAACGTATCAAATTATACTCTTGAAACACATGCAATGTATTATATGTCAATTACATCTCAACAGAACTGTTAAAAACTCTTCCGTGATTTACTCCCTCCGCCCCGCCCCACCCCCTAGAATTAACATTTGAATAAGAGAAACAATCTTTTAATGATATTTATTGGTTTCTGACCAGGGTGACTTTCTCTTCCCAAGTCACTATGTTAATGTGCTATGAAGAATAACAAATTATCACAAATTTAGCAGCTTAAAACATCACCCAACTTGGGAAAGGAAACAGCCATCCAAGTCCAGGAAGCACAGATCATTCCACACAGAATCAACCCAAAGAGGAACATACCAAGGCACATGGTAATCAAATAGACAAAAATTAAGGATAAAGAGAAAATATTAGAATCAGCAAGAGAAAAGCAACAAATAACATACAAGGGAACTCCCATAAGGTTATCAGCTGATTTTTCAGCATAAACTCTACAGGCCAGAAGAGAGTGGCACAATATGTTTAAAATGATGAAAGGGAAAAACTTACAACCAAGAATACTCCATCCAGCAAGGCTCTAATTCAGCCTTGATGGAGAAATCAAAAGCTTCACAGATAAACAAAAGCTAAAAGAATTCAGCACCACCAAACCAGCTTTACAACAAATGTTAAAGGAACTTCTCTAGTCATCAAACCACAAGAAAAAATAACAAAAAGAAGAAAGAGAAGAAGAAAAAAAAAAAGACCTACAGAAGATTGGTTTGGCAGTTCAGGGTCTTTTATGGTTCCATATAAAATTTGAAATTGTTTTAAAAAAAAAATCACCCATGTACTATGTCCCAGTTTCTCTGGTTCTAGAGTCTGGGCGTGGGTTAGCTGGGTCCTCTGCTCAGGGTCCCGTGAGACTGCAGTCGAGGTGTCAGCTGGGCTTGGGGTCTCATCGGAGGCTCGGGGTCCTATCCCAAGCTCACGTGACAGAATCCAGAATCCATTTTCCTGCAGCTGTAGAATTCAGGGCAACTTGCTGCTTCAAGGCCAGCAGGAGGCAGAGTCTCTCTCTTCAAGATCCTCCTCCTTCAAGACCTGCCCAGGAAAATCTCCCTTTTGATTAACCCAAAGTCCAGCTGCAAGGTCCCTTCCCTTTGGCCTTATCATGTAACCTCATCACACGTGAAACGTCTTCATTTTCTCAGACCAGCCCATGTTCAAGGTCTGGGGGTGGTACAGGATTTGCACACGGTTGGGGAGGGGGTGAGAATCTTGGGGGCCAGCTTAGAGCTCTGCCTTCTGCTAGTCTAGCTGTATCTGTGCACATCGTCAGTAAGTAAATAAGAGGTACAGACACGCTTCAGAGAGCAGGGCGAAGCAGCTTGGAGTCACATTCGGGCGGCACCCTCACTCCCTGCTTGCTTTTTACTTCCCTCTCAGCTAAGAGTTCTAATAAGTTATCATATTAAAGGACATCCTGTCTTTTGGGGGCCCCAGGCCCCTCAGCTGGCTTGTAGTGGACCCCGGTAGTCCCACCTACACAGGAAATGAGGTGAGGGAAGCAGATCACAGCTGAAATAGCACTGGAGAATGAGATCCCATTTCTAGGAAATAATGAATATAAATGTCAAATTTTGAGGAGCCAGGGAGTGGCTGGAGTTTGCAAATAAGGAACCTAGAATTTGTGATACTGAGCAGGCCCTGTGGAGTCTTCCCTGGCACAAATCTTTCCCTGTTTCTAGTTTGTGAGAAATAGGCTTCGGCCCGGCCTCCTTGACCTCCCTTGAGTTCCTAAGGGCAGATTCAAACAGTTGCTAATCAGGGCAAGGAGGGTGTGCCGAGACTAGGGAGGGACAATCCAGAAACAGTAGGGCAGCCTTGGGGCAGGGTCCTGGTCACCCAGGCTGTTACCCCCAGGATCATATTCCTGCCCCTCCCTCGAATAGAGACCAATTACAGGCACCTAAGTCTCAGGAGGCAAAGAGAAGAAACAAGGGCACGTGGTTTATTGAGTGAGAGGCCTTGGAAGAAACCGTGAAGGAGGGGAGGGAAGCAGAAGAAGGCAGAGGAAGGAACCCAAGACCAGCTTCAGCAGCCAGTCTAGCTGTAGCACATCCGCAGGGAGCCCTGGAGCGTGACTTGCCCCACCCCACCCCACTCCCCCACCCCAGGCACAGGACGGGGCTCTTGTGCCCCTGATGACCTCCTCCCCATCGGTCACCAGCCGATGGCCTGGGGGACCCAGAGGAGGGCAGTGATGTGCTGTTGTCAGCGCCTATCAGCTGCTGAGACCAGCTGCACACGTCCAACTCCCGCGTTCAGGGGCATCACATCGGGAGCTCGAAACTGGCCAAGAGGAAATATTTACACCATGGAAATTGGTAAATGCTACAAACAAGGACTTTTTTTCCCCCATGAGCCATTGTCCCAGCACACCCCTGGGGAGAGGGCTGTGTAGCTCCCAGGTGGGGGCTTCAACAGCACAAAGGTAAGTGCCAGAGAAGGCTGCAGCAGTTAAGGGAAGCCCCAGCAGGAGCGTAGGGATGGGCAAAGCCCAACTAACCTGAAACTGCCCCTGGTAACGTCACAGCAGGTGCCCCTCTGACACTGAAGGGAAGTGGGCTAGGGCACAGCCATTCAAGGAACCACACAGCAATTAGCACCAAATTGGTGGAAGACTCAGCTCCCAGCAGGCCTTGAGGCTCAAGATGGTGAGAGATTTGACTTCCAGTAGACCTTGAGCTTCACTGTGATTTATTATCATTGTGATATTAACATGGTGAATGACACTCCACAGGCGCCATGACAGCTTCAAGGCTGACCGTAAAAGGTCAAAGAGTCGGCCCAATTCCTGGGAATCCCAGCTCCTTCCCAAGGGTACTTGGAATGGTCCTCCCACTTGTTGGCATGTGAAGCTACCGAGTCCATAAAAACTGGCAACACTGAACCTTGAAGCCTCTCGCTCCCTTGTCTGTCTTCAGAGACGGCCCGCACTCTGTCTATGGAGTGTGTACCTACTTTTACTTTAACCTGAGCACCCAGCCCCCACACCTCGTGGCCTTTCTCTCGCCTTCTGAAACGGCCTACACTCTATGTAGTGTGTATCTCTCTAAATAAATCTACCTTTACTCAACTGCTGCTCGCTCTTGAATTCTTTCCCATGCGAAGCCACAGACCCACACTTGGTGAGGTACATCCCAGGGGCTCAGCCTAGACCTGGGACATGGCCCTCCCTCCACTCGCCCCACATTTGTTTTTTCTGTATCATCCCCGCCACCGCTGCAATGATGGAGAACCTCCTTTTGCCCAGTGATGCGGTTCCCCTTGAGAGAGGCACATGTGCACCTTTCTAGCAGGGATTGTGAATCAGAGCGGGTCCTGGACAGCCTGCCTGCTCCTGGCCCCAAGGCCTGCCCTCCCAAAAGCAATCCACCTTCACCCCAACTGGGTCAGAGCCTGTGTTCTGAGAGCTCTTCTTTCTTTTCCCCTTTCAGGGCACTGACCTCCCTCTCGGAGTGTGGACTTTGTCGACTGAAATAAAATCACACGACGTGAGAGTTGTGGGTTAAGTTTTATTTGGGGCAAAATGAGAACTATAGCCTGGGAGACAGCACCGCAGACAGCTCTGAGAAACTGCTCTGAGGAGGCAGGGGAGAGCTCAGTGTTATGTATGATTTTAGTGAAGGGGGCACATGCAGTCAAGCACACGTTTAGGCAGAGGCTGCTGCTAGTCTTGAGGAGCAGGTGGCACCGTTACTGATTTTACTGCTTTTCTAGATATGAGGAGACGCAAGAATTGGGCTCATAAAATCTGAAAATCTTGATCTGAAGGCCTGTTCTGCCAGTTTTCCCGGAGCACAGAGCGCCTCAGTCCTGATCTCCACCCTGAACTCCTTTCAGGGAGTGGGGGACGTCAGTGGCTGCAGTGGCTCGTGATTTAATCCAAGCAGACTTAGATGGCAAGTGTCAGCAAGATCCAATCCTTGTAGAGGCAGATGACGAGTGCCAATTTTTAGTTAGCATCTCCATCTCCCAAGACAGCTGTGACGGTGAGGACAGAAAGGCTGCAGCTGGGCGGCTCCTTGGCTGAGCCTCACTGAGCATCTTTTATGGGAAGGAACCCAGGCTCACAGTCTCACACATGGGACACAGGTCACTCTGGGCTCTCTGCTCCCATGAAGGGTTTTCTCCAGGACATCACAGAAGAGAACAGGTGTTCTAGTCTGAGCCCCTGGGTTTGAGTGGTTCTAACCCACCTGTGAGGCTTTCTCACCAGCCCCCAGGAGGAACCACAAAGGAGTCCAGTACTGCTCTGGAGGCAAAGCCAGAGTGGAGAAGGGTGAGTGAAATGACGGGAGGAGAAGCTGGGAGCTGCTTTACACCCACGGGGATGGCTGTGATCAAAAAGACAAAAAGATAGACAGTAGCAGGTGTTCTTGTGGCCCGAGAGACAGGAACTCTCCTACGTTGCTGGGGGGATGGAAAATGGTGTGGTTGCTTTGGAAAACAATTAGGCAGTTCCCAAAAAAGTCAAACAGTTACTAAATGACCCAGCAATTCCATTCCTATATATATATAACCCAAAGAGTCGAAAACACATTCATAAGAAAACACATACATGAATGTTCATAGCAGCATTACTCACAGTAGCTAAAAAGCAAAAACAGCCCAGATGCCCATCAAAAGATGAACAGGTAAACAAAATTTGGTATGCTCACATGGTGGACTATTACTCAGCAATGAAAACGAAGGTCTGATACTGATCCCTGCTCCTGCATGGATGAAACTTGAAAGCATCATGCCAAGTGAAAGCAGCCAGACCCCAAAGGCCACATGCTGGATGATTCCACTTAAATGAAGAGTCCAGAGCAGGAAGTCCATAGACACAGAAAGCAGACTAGTGGTTGCAGAAGCTGGAGGAAGGGGAAATGGGGAGTAACTACCAATAGGTATGGGGTTTCTCTTTTTCTTTTCTTTTTAAAAAATTATTTATTTTGGGGGGCAGGTAATTAGGTCTATTTGTTTTTGAAGGAAGTACCAGGGATTTAACCCAGGATCTCATGCGTGCTAAGAGCTATACCTCCCCCCGGGGTTTCTTTTTGTGATGATGAAATGTTCTGGGATTACATAGTAACAATGGTTGCACAACTTTGTGAAAATGCTAAAACCGCTGTGCACGTTAAAAGGCTGAACTTTATGATATGTGAATTTTATCATGCTCTTTTTAATGGGGAAAAAAAAGCCATGGACAGCAGTATCCTCTTGGTCCCCAGAGAGGGCTGGGTAGCCCTGAGCCAGCCCAGCAGGGAGTTGGCTGGGCAGGCTGAGCACCCGCTGGGCAGAGCTGACCAGGCAGAGGGCAGGAGGCTGGATGGATGCAGGAGAAACTTCAGTTAGTGCCAGAGTCTCTCACTGGGGATGGAAGGCAGCGTGCCAGCAAGGACCAAGGACTTCATCCCCCTTTCCACCTCCAGCTCCTCCAAGCCTCTCTTGGTTTCTCCCTTATTCTTTGCCTAGAGCATTCTCCCCCCACTTCCTGGCCCCAGGCCCACCAATTTAGCCTGGCTAACCACTGCTCATTTTTCCAGCTCCAGATTAAATGTCCCTCCCACAGTGTCAATGATAAAACACGGCTGGAAGTTAGTTAAAGTGGTGAAAACAGACTTTATTCAGTGACTGCTGACTGTGAGGGAAGGGCAGAGCTCTGTTTCCACTTGTGCAGAGGTGGTGGGGCTTTTAAAGGTAGAAGGAAGGAGGGGGAGCAGGTGTCCAGTATGATCAGAGATGCAAAGGGCTGCAGGGGACTGGTGGGTTGGCTGGAGCACAAGCCAAGCGGGTAGAGCAGTTGTGTCTGCGAGCTGGCGGTTATGGAAGATGGGACGTTCCATCCCCCCGCAGGGACTGGGAGAGAGGCCCTCTCTTCCTGATGATTCATTTCAAAGGAGTGGTCCTCAGGCCCTAGAGAATGCACTCGAGTTGAAGGAGGTACACATGCCTCTCAAAGGGACAGAGGAAGGACTCACAACTGTAAACCCTTTTTAGCAAATCTTTGAGAGATGGAGGTTAGGGTCTCTGTCAGGTGCTGGCTAGAACAGCAGTAAGTTTTCCCAGCAGCATTGAGGTCCCCCAGGCAGGCATTTGATGGGGGGCTGGGGTCTTCCTAGGGACACAGCCTGATGCTCCCAGAAGCCCTGTTAGCAGTTGGTCCTCTCTTAGTGCAGAGGTTTGGTTGGAGTCATTAGTTCTAACCAGGGACCCTTCTCCTGGCCTCTCATCCTGAGCTGGCCCCTGCCCTGGGCTCTCCAGGCACTGGCACTCCCTGTCTTAACTCATCACATTATTGTGATCGCGTGTTTGACTTTTCTCTGATGGAAAATCGCCTGTGATGAGTTAAGAGACTGTCTGTCCTGTGCTGCTGTATGTCCAGTGCCTGGCCCGGGGGAACACTTAACAAATGTTGAATGAATGAATGACGGATGAACGTATGAATGAGGGAAGGAGGGAGTCCCACGTAAAAGCATCTAGAACAAGGAGGATTTGGGCAGGACAAATCGGGGCAAATGAGGGGAAGGTGCAAAGCCAGACAACCGGGGAGCCCATCACACACTTCCCTAGAAGCAGAGAGGAGGGGGTTTGGCGATGTGTCGGATGATGGCTTGAGGGGCGTGGGAGGCGCAGGCATTTAATGCCCCGCTTGGACTTCTGTCCTGGGCTGGGCTTCTGTCCATGCTGGTCTTTCCCTGGGAGTGAGAGTGTGGACCAGAAATCACTGAGGCCATTAATTCCACATTGCATCAGCTCTCCCCACCTCTCCACCCATCACACTTGTTTCCTCCAACAAGCAATCATGCACTTTGGAGGATGCAGGATTAGCGAGAGAATACGCTCTTAGAGGGAAATCATCAAAGTGACAGACTGACCTCCACTGAGAGCACTGAATAGTAACCTGAACGGCACACAGCCTTCTCCCGCTGGAGGCAGGTGGTGGACAAGGACAGGCGAAGAGCGTCGCCTCCTCACCCTCCCTGGGTTTAAGCCCTTTGTGCAGGGAAAGCTGTCCAAGTAATTAACAGGAGTAATTAGGGGTCAGATGGTCATGAAGAGAAATCTTTCAGCACCCAGCTGCAGATGCCACTGCTGGCCGTGCCAAGCTGAGGCGAGCGCGGGGGGTGGGGTTACCCCAAGAGGAGCAGAGGCAGCCACCGCCACTGAGGGGAGCTTGTCCTCCCAGCTCATGGATGAATGGCAAGGTGTGAAGTCTGGGGGTCTCCATCTGTAATTAGCTGCCCACAGCAGGCAGAGCAGAAGGTTTCAGAGGTACAGCCAAGATAGGCAAGTTAGCACAAAGGAAATGCCACAAGTGGTTCCTGACTTTACTGCAGCCCAAGGCTCAGAATTGTGCCCTCGACAAGATGAAGAAGCATTTTCCTCTAACCTACTCATTATGTCTTCTAAATCCTTCCTTTGTCATATTCCTCACATGTTATATGTGGCTTCCCAAGTCTTTGGAAAGGGAAGAAAAATTTCCATCTAGCCATCTATCCATCTAACCATCCTCCCACTCATCTATCTATCTGCTCACCTACTCACCCATCCATCCACCTATCCAACCATCCATCCGCCCACCCATCCATCTATCCATCCACTCACCCACCCACCCACCCACCCATCCACCCATTCACCCATTCACCCATCCATACATACATCCAGCCACCCACCCACCCATCCACTCTCTCACCCACTCATCCATCCATCCATCCACTCACCCACCTCATCCATCTACTTCATGAATATTTATCAGGTTTCTGCCAAGCCCACAACAGGTCTAGGCCCTGGGCATCCAAGATACACAAGACAAGCATGGACCTTGATCTTGCTGTTCACAGTCCAGAGAGGAGGAAACGGTACACAAGGAAGCAAACAAAACCCAGGAAGCCCGCACAACAAGTGCTGTGAGAGGATGAAATAGGGTGACAATGCGTTAGGGTTTCTTTAGCTGGGATCTGCAGAAGGGCCTTTTTGAGGATGTGTCCTTTGAGCTGAGACCTGAATGTCAAGAATGGGCAAGGATCTAGGAGAAGAGCATCCCAGGCTGAGGTCACAGCCAGCTGCAGGGGCCCTGGACTGACGGGTGTGAGAGATGGGGATGGGGCAGGGGGAGAGGGGTGAGGACCACTCACAGCAGCATCACTCGATCTAAGGGCCAGCTCGGTTGCCCTGCAGTACTCAGTATTCCACTCAGGTGGAATGTGGATACACTGACTCACATACCAGAATGCTTTATTAATCTGTTCTTTTAAAGCTCCAGTAATACTAGTCCCGGATGCTCTGTTAGGACCATTTCAATGGCTGTGGGTCAAGTGCAGTAAGCTGACTTGGGTCCCAGCCTGGACTCTGCCCAGCCTCCTCCCTCCCTTGGACTTCCTTCCTCAAGGGAGGCCACATGGTGTCCCCTCTTCAGTTGGGGAAGTGTGTGTTCCTCTGTTCATATGACAATTGAGCACTCCTGTCCGCCAGGCCTGGTCAAGGGCTGGTGCTTAGGGATGGCGATCTACTGGCTCTGACCTCCTGGAGCATCTCTGGGGACAGAGGATTCCATGGGGCAGGGGGAGAAGTCCATTGTGCCGACTCAGAGCCCCCGAGGGGGGATGTCCTGCCCCTGCATTTCTCACCTTCCTGGGCAGCTCTTGGGGGTGCAGAGAGCCCAGGCCTTGCCCCAGGCTCAGCCTCGCCCTCAACCAGGAGGGAGCGCAGGTACGAATGGCTCCGACGTCTGCATCCCTGTTCCACCTGAGTCTCGTCTGGTTTGGCAGCTGGGTGGTTGCCATGGCTGCAGGCAGTCCAGCCCTGCCCAGGGGATCTTATTTGCTCATGTTGATAAACCTGAGTCACAACGTGAGGGAGGAAGCCAGAGATGGGGAAACTGGGAGGCTCTTAGGGGGTCTGGTTCTAAGCCTGGCCTCGGGTCTTGTATGACCTCACAGAGGTGGACTGTCCGTGGAAAACACCCTGTGGTTCTGCAGGGTGAGGGAGGGATGGCAGTCTGGGAGCAAACACCTGGGCAGAGACGGGGTCCCCCAAGGAGCCACCACACCGTTGGTGGAGGCCACCCTGCCCAAGGCAAGTGTGAACCCTCATCAGACACACTGGACACTTGGTGGATGCCGTTAGACTGGGTTTTTTAGCCCGAGAGACTCCCCACCCCTGTAAATAGTGTCTGTGGGGTGGGGGATAGGCGGGGGGTGCCTTTGCTGACTTGCAGTCAGGCACGTGGGATCCACCAGGACAACATAACCTAAGTGTGCATGTGGCCTCATTCGTATTTCTGGTGAGTGGACCCCAGGACATGTGTGCAAAGGCTAACATTTAACAGCCAGGGCTGATAACATGTAGAAAGGAGAACTGAGCTCTTTAGAAACCTGCCGAGGTCGAGGGCTGGCTCTGGGTGCCTGTTTTCTGATGCTGGGATTTGACCTCTGGTCTTACTCTTCTCTTGAGGGGCACCCTCTCGGGTGGGTGCTCAGGGAGGCACCGTGAGGGTTCTGGCGGAGGAGGGAAGGGGGGCGTCCCTCCCATTGTTTCATGGTGATCTCATCAATTCAGCCAAGAAGTCAGTGTTTCTTCTTTCTTTTCTTTTTTTAACGAAAGTGCTGGGAATTGACCCAAGCACCTTGTGCATGCTCAGCACGCGCTCTGCCAACTGAGCTGTACCCTCATCCCAGTGTTTCTCTTTTAACACGAGAGGCTTGAGGCTCCCAGAGGGTCCCTGGCACAGCGCAGGGCACTTGGTTAAGGGGACAGGTGGACAATCCATTGAAGACCTACCCTCCACCCCCGAAGGGTCCTTTTGAGGCTGACAGGCAATTGCTTCCCTCTGATTATTCACAGTCAGAGGTTCAGACTGGGAGGGTGGGTCTGTCCTGGAAAAGCACTCCCAGCTCAGGTCCCAAAGGCTCTCCAGAGAGTCACTGAGTTCCTAACAGTCCTGAGCATGGGTGTGACGTTTCACCATAAACACACGTTGTATTTTTTCCAAGGCCAAAATATAATAACTCACTCGCACCCTGGAAAGGTGTGTTTTCAGAAAATGGATCACATTTGCAGACAGCAGAGAACAGTGTTCTTTTCGTTTTTAAAAATTCTTTTACGTAGAAAAACAATGTCAGGTTTGGATGTGGGTTTATTAGTCTGGAGTCTTAAAGAACAAGGCTATTTTGTTGGTTGCAGGCAAATGAAACCCAAGGGGTCTGCTCTGGGGAGGTTTTGGTGAGAACAGACCACTTAATAATAATGATGAATTACTTAAACTGCAAGGCCACTCGAGGCCACTAAAAAGGATTTTATGACCAAGGCCCGGGGCCTGTGGCTGTTAAGGAGACTCAGAGCCTTGGTGTGTTCCAGGGTCCAGTTAAATGTACTAAAGGTGGGGAAACTGCCCCTCCCAGCCACTGGCTGCACCTAGAATTCATGCCTGTAACACTGGTGGGGGAGGGGGAAAGGGAGGGGGAAGCATGGACATTCAAAGCAAATCCTCTCCATCGCTGGTGAGAGCAATCAGTGTGCGTGCATTTTTCAGCCGAAATTTCTGCATAAAGGCTCGTGTGGACCAGCCCCGCAGGGCAGAAGCAGTATCCAGTTCCAGGACCAGAGCCAGGGCCTGCAGCTGCCCTTCGGTCCTGCTGCGGCCCCCAGGCCGACCTGTGATATCTGTGAAGCCAGGACAAGAGTACAAATACCCTCCACACACCTCTGTCTAAACATTCCTAAGTCGTAAAGATAAACTGCTAAAAAAAACCATAGTTCCACCTGGTTACCTTGACAAAAATATTTTCTTAATGACTTGAAGACCAGGTTTAAATGATGACTCTTGAATTCCTGGACATCTGCCCCAGAATATGGCGGTGTGGGGAGACCTGAGCCATCTAGGACCTCCCCCTTTCTCTTCCCCGCCCTGGCTCCGTCCTGAGCCTCTAGGGTCTTGTGTGCACAAGTGTGTGGACACCCAGCCTGCACATCCAGCCTCTATTCAGGTCCCCCGCCAACTCAGATCCACTGCCTGGCCACTCAGTCCACCCTGGGGGAGGGATGGGGGGAAGGCGCCCACTCTAGAGCTTGGGGTTGTCTGTGCAGGGAATTCTCAGGTCCTGAGAACCCAGAGAGCGTGCTAGAGGAAGACACTGGTTCTTACAGCGGTGTGCCCTTGGCCCCACAGATTCCTCACCCCAGAGGAAGAGCACGGCTGGCGGAGCGCTGGAACAGGGGTCCTCCAAAGCACTGGACCCAAAATAGGGGCCCAGTGCCCAGGTCCAGGGGCTGCACTGGGGGTACCTGCTTCACAATGAGATGAATTCATTTGTGATGTTGCCGGAATCCTCTGGTCATCAGACCTTAAGGAGAGCAAGATGGTGAGACAAGATATTTTGGCAGTTTTGACTTTCCCAAATGGATCCAAGATGTTGAATTTGAGGTTCAAAGTCAACTCCTCCTGGGTGCTCCCAGCAAGTGCAGGCTGCCCTTCCTGGCGTCCAGCACACCACCCCGAGAAAGCGTGCTGTGAGGGGGTTCTGCATGAGACGAGTATTTGAATCTGTAGACTGAGTAAACCAGATCGTCCTCCCCGAAGTGGGTGGGCAGCGCCCAATCCCCTGAGGGCCTGAACAGAACAAAACGGTGGAGGGAGGAGGAATTTCTCCCTCCCTACCTCCCTCCCCTTCTCCCTCTCCCTGTCTACCTGAGCTGGGTTTTCTCCTGCCCTCGAACTAGAACTTAAACATTGGTTCTCCTGGTGCTCAGGCCTTTGGACTCAGAACCACACCACCAACATTTCTTGGGTCTCCAGCTGGCTGACTGCAGACCGTGGGACTTCTCAGCTTCCATAACTGCATGAGCCAATTCCTTATAATCCAGACAGAGAGACAGACAGATCTCCTATTGGCTGTGTTTCTCCGGACAGCCCTGGCTAATCTACCCAACTTCCCACTCTAGACTGGCTCCTACCAACCAGGTACTCTCCCTACAAGACCTCATTTATTTTCTTTCTTTCTTTTTTTAAGACCTCATTTATTTTCTTCATTGGGCTGATCACTACCTGCAACTACACTTTTTCGACTTGTTCGTTTTATGTTCCACCCAGAAGAACAGGAGGCCCAAGCAAGCTGGGACCCTGTCTTCCTTACAGAACGCATACCCAGTGCACTGAGCAAGCAGTCAGTAACTCTTCGTGGAGGCAAAGATGCAAGGGAGCAACGGAGGAAGAAATCTAAGGGATATATTATAGGAAACAATGCAGAGATGATTCCCAGAAACACCCCAGGAGTTTCGCACCAGCCCCTCGTCTAAGGGTCCGTCCCCAGCAAGGCCCAGTGCTGCTAACAGCCGTCACCCTGCCTCAGACTGCTGGGCGCATGCCCTTGTTTCATATTGTCTCTGAGTCAAAGTGCTGCATTCCACATCCCGGACAACACTGCCCATCACAGCCTATGCTCCAAAGAAAGGTCACACACACACACCCTAAGGCCACTGATGGAGGTTTTTCAGACACCAAGACCCAGTTTTCTTGGTTTTTGTTTTTTGGGTTTTTTTGTTTTGTTTTGTTTTGTTTTTTAATTTTGTTGGTCCGATGTAACCTGCCTTTTTGGAATCCTGGCCTCCAGGGAAGTTTATCACAAGTTCTGGAGAGGACAAGTCTGGAACGGAGCCATCACAGAGAATGAGCAGGCACTGTCTGGCTGAGCTGGGACTCACACTGCAGGTAGGGGGCGGGATGGGACAGGGAAAAACTTGGTACTTCAGAGGGAAGAGTGACTCTGAGCAAAGGTCATTACAATTGTACAAAACAACTGTCCTTCCTTTGTGAGCTAGTACCTCTTAGGATAAGGATCAAGGTTTGAGTTCTATCGACAGTTTTTCTACTCACTCGAAAATATAACAAACACCCTTTGGCCAGGTCTCGGCTTTTTCCCTGGTGCCATTTTAGCCAGACATGGGGTTGTTCTCTGCATAACATGCCAAGGTGGCCGAAGCCTGTTCCAGAAGGAGCAGAAGCCCCGCTCCCATGGAGACGGACCCGATCTCCAATCCCCACTGTCTCGGCTGCTGTCTCTCGGGAGGAAAGAGAGGCTTCCTGGTCTCCCAGTCCAGGTCAGAGAAGTGGACGGCACAAGGTCACCTTCACGGGCCACTGCTGCCAGTCTTCACACCCCCTCCGCTGTTCCCAGCTGTCCGCTCTGAAGCCCGACTTGGCTATCTTCTCCCCACACACACCTCCAGCCGAGAGGCAGGCTCTCCTCCACGTATCCTTCCTGGGCTCCTCTGCTCTGCAGATTCTAAACTCGGAGATCGGCGGTCTTACCGGGCACACCCAGGGAACAAGGCATGGGGCAGACACCACTCTGGTCAGTCGCTGACAGTGGTCGATTCTGTTTTCAGCATTGCCCTCTCTTCTCGGAGGGGAGCCACCGGCGGGGGTCCTGGAAAGCGAGGAATCAGTCGTCCTCATCCTCGTCTTCGTCCTCGGTGTCTTTGTTGGGAGCACACCTCTGGAAGCACTGCACCACGGTGGCCAGAAAGAAGCTGGAGATGATGGCGGCGATGGACACGGCCACGCCGGAGAAGATGATGATAAACAGGTCCGTGAGCGACAGGCTGAACTTGCACTCGCTGAAGCTGGCCTCCGACAGCTCGTGCAGGAACACCCTCCTGTTCTCCATGGGCAGGGAGCACTGGATTTCATCCAGGCCTGTGAGAAGGGCAGGCAGAACGAGACAGAGGTTTAGGCTGCAGCCCAGGATTGCCTTAAAGTCAACACACTGAGTGCTTACCAAGTGCAAAGCAGGTGCGTCCCTCCCACACACAAAAGCGGGGAGAAGTTGACTTGAATGGAACTTAAAGTTTTTGTAAAAGCCCCAGAGTAATCATTATGGGAGAAACCAGAATGTCCTAGATAGCATCTTCCCACCCCCAAATTCGTATGTTGAAGCCCTAACCTCCAATAGGACCACATTTGGACATAGGGTCTTTAGGGAGGTAATTAAGGTCAAATAAGGTCATAAGCGTGGGGCCCTGATCAATAGGCCGGGTGTCCTTATAAGACGAGGAAGAAACAACAGAGAATTCTCTCTCTCTCCCTGCTTGTGCACAGATGAAAGGCCATGTGAGGACACAGAGAGAAGGTGACCGTCTGCAAGCCAGGAAGAGAGACTTCAGCACAAACCAACCCTGCCCACACCTTGATCTTGGACTTCTAGCCTCCAGGACTGTGAGAAAATAAATCTCTGTTGTTTAAGCTGCCCAGGCTGTGGCTATTTTGTTATGGCAGCC
Source organism: Camelus bactrianus (assembly GCF_048773025.1). Classification (NCBI taxonomy): domain Eukaryota; kingdom Metazoa; phylum Chordata; class Mammalia; order Artiodactyla; family Camelidae; genus Camelus; species Camelus bactrianus. The sequence goes on along the minus strand of NC_133551.1, from coordinate 70,749,624 downwards.
CTAACAGACTAATACAAATCCTCAGTGGATCTGAACAAAAGATACAGACTTGTGTTAGTATTAAGCTATAAAGACTGTTTGTTGCCAAGCACAATCTACACATCCTAACAGATACACAGTTACACGGTTCAAACTATATACAAAGTCAAATTACTGCCATTATTTCACAAATTTCAGATATAAGAAAATTCATGATATTAAAATGCATAAAGAGGTCAGACCTGTTCCTGATCTGGAAGAGGAGAGAAAAATAAAGTAGTAGTAACTTAACATTCATATTGAGCTTCCTACATGCAAACACCATTCTAAGGGCTATATGCATATTAACTCTAAATTCTCACAACTTTATAAGGTAAGTACTATTATTATACCCATTTTATGGATGAGAAAACTGACACCTAGAGAATTCACATAGCTTGCCTTTAGCAACATAACTTCACTGAGACACTGAGACACCGTTTTGACATTAAGCTCACTTGCCTGCAAAATCTATCTACCTTTAGTTTCCTTTCAGTTCTCAGGAAAATCTTTAGTTGCTCTCTTTTTCAGTGCTTCCTACTTTCAAAAAGCTGCCTTCAACCCATCTCCAGCATTATGTGAAAGTCAGAATGATTTTTTCACACCTCACTAATTAGCTGGTTTCTGTCCTGCAAAGAGCAGCCTGCTAAGTGCGCGGCACCCCTGCCACCACCCTTTGGGACTATTATTGTATCTCTTTCCTTCTAGCTCAGAAACAGAAGATGGAGGAAGAGTGGCTGAGCTTCCTCCTTCCTTCTGTCCTGGTGCATCTTTTACGGAGTCTACAGTCAACCCACCAATGCTCTCCTCCCCTTGGGAATCGTTGCCTAGAAACCAGACTCACCTTCCCTCCTCTCCCTGAATCAGCGCCTACCTTAGATACCCAAGGAATTAGCTGGACCAGAGTTCTGCAGGTTTCTCCAGTTTACACTTGACTACAATTTTTGACTGTTTCTTATTCTTAAAGAAGCTAACCTTTCGTTTACTACTTCTGAGCATTTTAAATGCATTTGAAGAGAACAAGAGAGCTTTAAGATGAGTAACATTGGGGTTCCCTTACAGAAGCTATTTCCTTCCATGGAAAAATAAGAAAATCAATCGACCTGCCTCTTCTTAACATCCACCCCACCCTTCCCCACCAGCCAAAGATGTTACAAAAATAAACAAGATGGACACCAATGGACTGCATGAAGCACAGGCAGTTTCTAAAGCCAAGATAATATTTGCCATCTTCAAACCCATAACAGGTCATTATTACCAAGAGAGACTTTATTAACTGGAAAACAACAACTCCAACAAAATAACACAAGTCCACAGAGCCTGTCGTTTAATCCTGCCTTTGCTGACCATGACTCCTCAAGTCAATTCTGATTTCGCCAATGTTCTTTGTGCCTTGAGATCAGGCTTGGCATTTTTACAAAGCGACACTTTTAGAAAATGTCACTCTCAGTGGCTAGAGGAAACAGGCTTGCTCGGAAAACGGCATACACAAGCCCACCAGGGGTGGGAGACTCCAGACCCATGCTCGATGGACCTCTCACGATAAGATACACTGACTTAATGGGTTTTCGTAGCTCACAAAGGGCAGAGAAATAAGAGTCAGCAGTGCCCAGAGGACGGGGGGAGGCACTGCTGCCCGGGTGCTCTAAGGACATAGGCAAGGACTGCAGAACTCAGGAGTAGGGGGTCATCTGGCTTTGGAGTCCCCTCTTCTCTCCTGTAGGAGTTACCCTAGCCCAGGGTTTTTCAACCTCGGCACTACTGACATTCAGATCTGGATAATTCTTTGATGAAGGGGGCTGCCCTGTGCACTGCACGATGTTTATCATTATCCCTGCCCTCTACGCACTAGATGCCAGTAGCATCCCCACCCAGAGTGATGATCAATAATGTCTCCAGACAGCGCCACATGTCCCCGGGAGGACGGCGGGGGAGGAGGCAGAACTCCCTGATTGACAAATGCTGTTTTAGACTGAAATGCTTGGCTAAGTAGGTAACCTTCCAAGGCAGGGCTACTCTAAGTCACTAAGCAGACATTAATTTGTTAAATGGCTTTTTAATTCATGCACTAAACAAAACAGATAAGGCTTTATGCTAGATTAAAAGAAAAAAAAGGAAGGGAAGGAAGAAAGAAGGAAAAAAGAGAAAGACGCAGTCCTGGCCTCAGAGAACTTAGATCTAATAGGAGGGCAGCGGGACACATGTGCAGATAGAATAGTGGTATTTTAAGCCAGTGAGAATTCGCAGGAGAAGCCCAGGGAAAGCCCTAGAGGAGCTGAGCGGAGAGTGTGGGAGGATGTGGGGGGAAGCCCGGAGGATGGGCGGGCGTGGGCACGGGGAGGGGAGGAGGGGCGTGTGACATCCCTACTTGATTTGGAATGTTCTCCCTCCTCTCGCGAGCCCCCCTCCTCAGCTGTCTGAGCTAAGAACAGCGAAGAAGAGCCAGCACCTTACAGGGCACCTCATGTGTGCCGGGCCCTGCTCTTAGGGCTTCACACCCATCATCAGCCCACTCCATCCTCAGGCCAACCCAAACAGGAGCTTGTGACCATCCCCATTTTACAGATGTTCAGACTGAGACACAGAGAAGTCAACTGACTTGTGCTAGGCCACACAGCCAGGAAATGACCGAGCTGAGACTGACCCCAGCCATTATGCGGTCCCACCCACTCTCCTAGGCTGGGAGACCTAAGACTGCCCCAGCCCCACCCGGTGCCTCAAAACAAGTTCCCTTTAGGCAGAGTGTCTTTTAAAGCGATGCCCTAGAACGCTCCAGCAACGCTCCTGGTCCCCAGGCGCTGACCTGGAGAGCCTGAGGTCAAGGTGCTTGCTTAGCCTCTTCCTTGACAGGAGAGGGCGCTGTGGGCGTGCTGAGATGCACAGGTGGAGGGAAACTGTCCTGTGACTGTTAGAACAGAGCCCCTTTGCTCCACCTCCCGATGTCCTGTGACCCTGGGCCAGGCCCTGCGTCCCCAGTCATCACGCTGCAAGGATGTTCTGCGCATACAATGAGGGAATATCTGAAAACCTCTTACCATGGTGCCTGGCCACGACTCATGCTTGGAAAAAACCACTGTTAGTGTTATTTAGGTTTTCAAGATTTCAAATTACACACATGCCTGACTCCAGGTATCTCAGGAGGGTACCTGTATTCAGGATCTCCAGAGAAACAGAATGAGTAGGATGTGGAGATATATAAAGAGACTTATTATAAGGAATTGGCTTATGCAGTCATGGAGCTGATAAATCCCAAGACACGCAGTCAGGAAGCTAGAGATCCAGGAAAGCTGACGGTGTGGTTCCAATCCGAATGCCAGCAGGCCCAGGACCCAGAAGAGCCAATGTTTTGTTCAGTCCAAAGGCAAGAAAAAACTGATGTCCCAGCTCGAGGCAATCAAGCAAGAGGGGTTCCCCCTTACTCGCCGGAGGGTTGGTCTTTTTGCACTAATCAGGCCTTCAACTGATTGGATGCGACCCACCGGCAGCAAGGAGGGCCATCTGCTTTACTCAGTCCAATGTTAATTTCATCCAAAAACACCCTCACACACACACACACACACCCAGAATAAGGTCTGACCAGATATCTGGGCCTCCCCACCCAATCCAGGCGACACAGGAAATCAACCATCAGAGTTCATACTTTTCAGCAGCAGCTAGAGAGATGCTTCTCTAATTACAGGAAGCTGAGGCAAAAATTAAGATGAAATTGTCTTCTTTCTTCTGCTTGCTCAAGACCTCTGAGGTAGGAGGTGGAACTTGTTAAGGATTAAAAATTTCAAAGGTTTCTGCACGTCCTGACTACCGAGCCGGTGGTGGCGTCTTCTCTGCTCCTCCTCCACTTCCTCGTCCTCTTGCTCCCTTTCCTTTTCCTTCTCTTTCTTATTCTTTGTATTTTGTTTTAATTTTAGTTTAAAATTTTTAAAATTTTAGTATTTTAAAAATTTTGATTTGCATTTCTCTGTTGACATAAAACTTACCATTTTAACCACTTTTACGTGTCTAATTCAGTGGCATTAAGTACATTTACCATGATGTCCAACCATCACCATGATCTATTTCCAAAACTTTTCCATCCCACAAACTCTGTACAGTAACTCCCATTCTCCCATCTCCAGCCCCTGGTAACCACTGCCCTACTTTCTGTCTCCTTGAACTTGCCTACTCATATAAGTGGAATCATACACTATTTGCCGTTTTGTGACTGGCTTATGTCATCAAGATCCACCCATGTGGTAGCATGTGTCAGAATGTCCTTCTTTCTCACGGCTGAATAATATTCCATTGCATGGTGACACCGCATTTTGTTTATCCACTCATCTACTACTGATGGGCGCTTGGGCTGTCTCCGCCTTTTGGCTGTTATAAATAATGCTGCCATAAACCTTGGCGTACAGGTATCTACTGAAATCTCTGCTTTCAGTTCTTTTGGGTACATACTGAGAAGTGGAATTGCGGGATCATACAGTAACTCTATGTTTAATTTTGTGATGAACCGCCATATTGATTTCTCCTATGGTTATTCACTTTACGTTCCCATCAGCAGCGCACAAGGGTTGCACTTTCTCCATATCCACACTTGCTTGTCCACACTTGCTATTTTAAATTTTTTTAAAAATGGCCATCCTAATGGGAGTCAAGTAGTTTCTCTTTTTTTTTTTGGTGGTTTTGATTTGCGTTTCGCTATTGACTAGTGATACTGAGCACCTTTTCATGTGCTTCTGGGTCTGCTCCTTCTCTTTAAATGAGGGCCAGAGTCTTCTAAACAGCCTGCATCGGGCATCTCATCAAGAATGAGCAGCCACGTTGCAAAAGGCTGGTCCCGAGTTCATCAACACTGGGTGCAGAGCAGGGCTGGGAAAGCCCAGGGGAGACACAGAAGGCGCACTGGGCAGATTTTTGAAAAGAAAGACTATGCGTATTTTCCAACTCAGCGTTGTTCACCTGCTTCTTCCTGAGCCCTCACCCTTGTCCTAAACTGGGAAGAATGTGGGGGTGGGGGTGGGGGCGGGGGGTAGCATTTATTGAGCGCCTACTGTGTACTGATGCAGTGCATATCCCCTAACATCCATCATTTACCACTCACCTCCCTCTGGGAGGTGAACAGCGTCGCCCTCAATGCATAGCTGAGGGAGCGGGCTTCAGAAACCTTTGGCAATTCACGTCCTATTACATGAGTAAGCAAGAATTCAAACCACCCTCTCAGTTTGCTTTGCTCCAAAGCCTGCGTTCTCCCTTTCACTCTGCATTGGCTGTCATGCTGAAGAAAGTGACGTCCTCAGCCTTAGGAAGTTTATCATCTGACAGAGGAGCCTTTGCTAAAATGCATCGAGCAATCGGGAAGGAAGATAATACATGATTAAGAACCGACTTAAGGCTTTACGAATTCAGAGAATGATGAGCCGAGGTGTCGAGAAGGTCTGGTAAGGACTCATCCATATTTACGGAATGAACGAATACCTTGGAGTCTGAAGGATTATTAGGGAGGAACGAGAAAGGCCTTGCAGGCGAGAGGCATGGGTGGAATCCGAAAGTGTGGGCGAGAAACGCCATGAGCTGCGGCCTCGTGGGCTGGACTGGCACCCCCCTCACCCCACCCCAGATACAAGATCTTCCCAAATGATTGTCACTGGCTGATGCCCAAAGGCTACGTGTGGAGTCATTGCCAGGAACTGAGAATCTGGATTAAGAGATTAAAGGATGCCGGCCAGGAGCTCAGGCTGCAACAGATTTTTTTATTTTAGTTTTTGGCAGTGCACCAATAGTGCCCTTTTATTTAAAGAATCTAAAAAAACATTTAATCAGGAGATAAGGCAATGTTGTCACATGGAGACAACTGTCAGGCTGCCCTAATGAGACAGGACACATGCCGGGAGCCTGCTCCCTCGTTCATGTCACCTGCTGGCCCCTGTGCAGGCCTGTGAGTTTGTAACCCTTTGGGGAAATGGGTGTCTGCCTGTCCCGCAGGCTGCCAGGGAAGGAAAGTCATGGGCAGAAGTTGAGGATAAGACCATCCACCCGTGGCTAAGGTCTCTCAGGAGCCTGGAGTCTAGACCTGTGGTCCTCAGGCTTTTGAATTTTACACAGTGGCAAAAAACTTAAAAATAAGAAATAGAGGAGGAGGGGAGGGATCAACTAGGAGTTTGGGATTAACAGATACACCTGACTATATGGAAACTGATAAACAACAAGGACCTACTGTACAGCACAGGGAACTATATTCACTTTCTTGCAATGAGCTGTAATGAAAAAGAATCTGAAAATACATACATATATATATATATATATATATATATATATATATATATATATTCATGTATAATTGAATTGCTTTGCTGTACACCTGAAACTAACATTGTCAATCAACTACACTTCAATAAAAAAATAAGAATTATTAAAAAATAAAAAAGAAACAGAGGAGACAGACAGGATTGCAGCCGATAATTCTGCTCAGGGCATTAAACGCACACACACACCATCATCATTTTACCAAAGAGAGAACATCTGTCCACCACTGAAGTTAAGAAGCCCAGGATAACGTCAAATAGGTTAACACACTGCTACATTGGCCTTAACAAACACTCACCCCAGGGCCCTCATAGCTCTCACTTTGCCTGGAAAAAATGACCACTACACAGGGTCGCATTTGGGAAGCACAGGACACATTCTGCACTCAGTCCATCTGGAATCAAGGCCTGGGGGCTGCTTCCTTATTCTTCAAGGCCAGAGGTCCACAAACCACAGCTCCAGGCCCAAATCCCCCTTCCTTCCCTCTCCCATATGTTTTTGTAAATAAAGTCTTATTGGAACACAGCCAGGCCCCCTGGTCTGCATATCCTCTAAGGCTGCTTTTGTGCAACAGTGGCAAGTTTCAGTCGTTGCAAGAGATTATACGGCTCACAAGGCCTAAAATATTTCTTATCTTGCCCTTTATAGGAAGTTTGCCAACTTGTGTTCAAAACTCAACCCAGGAAACACCTCCTCTGGGAAGCCTACCCTGAATGCTTCCTGTATTCGCCTTTCCCTTGAGTCAGGCCTCTTCTCCCTGGACCCCGTACCTCCCCTGACAAAGGGGCAGCCTGTGTCTCTCGTGTCTGCAGCCACTGCTGAGCTCCAGGCCGGGCACACAGCGCACGAACATCAGGAGAACAGGAAAAATCCAGAACAAGCCAGAAATGCCGGGGTGAGAAGGATCTTGGAGTGTGGTTCCTGGCTGGGGTGCTGAAGGTGGGCTGGGGGTGTCTGTAAGCAAGGAGTAGCTTGTGAGAAGGCCCCTGGGACTACTATTCAAATGTGCAAGTCGGTAGATAAAAATCTTTCAAACTTGGGGTCTGGAAATATTAACAGAACACGTTCTTAGCGGCAAAAAGGTTGGGAGCCATCGATTTTTACGATTTCTGTCTTCAATGAAGTGAATCCAAGATGTAGAGGACTCTTCCTACTTGTTACACATGATTCCTGAAATAATACTAGCAAAAAACAAACAAACAAACAAAAAAAAAAGGATAACACAGTTACCGCCCTGAGTCTAGAACTGAATGAGTGAGAGACACAGGATTCAGAGGAAGGAGGTTAGACCGTCAGCCTTGTTACTGATAAAACTGCAGGAGCCTATGCTGTCTGCCTGCTTCTGTCCTCCTGGCTGTCCAAAATCTCTCTTTACAGAAAAACATCTCACCATTCCTCTGCTCAACACCCCCACCCCCACCCCGACTAAGGCTCCTCATCTTTCTCAAAGTGAAATCCGCGGTCCTTACCACTGTCTCCCAAACCCTTCACTCCAATTTGCTTGCCGTCCCTCAGACACCCCATGCACAGACCTACCTCAGGGCCTTTGCACCTGCTCCCTCTGCCTGGCTCACTCTTTCGCTTTCTTAAGGTCTCTGTTCAGATGTCACTTTATCGGAGATGCTCTCCCCAGCCCCACCACGACCATTCTCCATCCATCGCACCTGGCTTATTTTTCTCTCTGGAACCACCTGGCATATTATTACGTGTGTATATATCTGTTTATTTTCTGTTTCCCTGCCCCTCCCCATTCAAATGTCAGCTCTGTGAGGTCCGGCTTTGGGTTTTGTTCCCTGCTGTATTCCAGTACCTAGAACTGTCAAAAAATATTTTTGAATGAATGTCTGAATAAAGACAGGATTGGAGAATGTGGCTTAGATGTGCAGCCACAGAGGGCTTCCTAAACTGCCTCCCAAAACGGAGAGACCGTCCCACTTGATGGCCGATGGTGCTGGACAAGCAGGTCCCTTCCCTTGCAGGACAGAAGTCCTTTTCCCTAAAGTCATCAGCAGGTACTTTGCGGTTCCCTGGGAGGAGGAAGAAGCTGTATGTGTTTCTCCCATGGGAGGCGGAAACTCTTACTGTTCTTTTGAAACAGGTGGAACAAAAACAAAGAGCCCCCACTATTTGTCAGCCAACCCCCCGCAGCCTGACCACACACTGGACAGCCTTCTAAGCATCGCACTGTCTCCACTCTTCTAAGCCACAAAACAACTCTAAGGCTACGACTCTGGTGACCCCAGTTGGCAAAGAAAACAAACACTCAGCTACCTGCATCAGGTTATCCAGCTGAGAAATGGAGACTAAACAAGAAATGCCTTGGCAAGGGTCTTCCTCCAACCCATTTCTACCCACCACCGAAAAGAAGTGGGCTCCGGCTCACTCAGGCCCAAGCAGAACGCGGCCCACTGCTCCTCCTTCCCTTCAGAACCACCCCCCTTCTCCCCCAGGCACCCTCAGAAGGGACGGGCTACTCGCCATCATTAAAAAGCCCCACAAATGATAAATGCAGGGGAGGACGTGGAGAAAAGTGAACCCTCCTGCCCTGTTGGTGGGAATGTGGTTTGGTGCAGCCACTATAGAAAACAGTATGGAAGTTCTTTAAAAAACTAAAAATAGACGTACCCAATGATCCAGCAATCTCACTCCTGGGCATATATTAAGAGGAAACTCTAACGCCAAGAGATACATGCACCCCAATGTTCATAGCAGCACTATTTACAACAGTCAAGACATGGAAGCAACCTAAATGTCCATCAACAGATGACTGGATAAAGAAGATGTGGTGTATATATACACACACAATGGAATACTACTTAGCCACAAAAAAGAATAAAATAATGCCATTTGTAGCAACATGGATGGATCTGGAGATCATCATTCTAAGTGAAGTAAGTCAGAAGGAGAAAGAAAATACCATATGATATCAATCATAGGTAGAACCTAAAAAAAATGACACAAATGAACTTATTTACAAAATAGAAAGACCCACAGACATAGAAAACAAACTTATGGTTACCAGTGGGGAAAGGGTATGGGAAGGGATAAATTGGAGGCTCAAGATATGCAGATACTACTATATATAAAGTAGATTAACAACAAGTTTCTTCTGCAGAGCACAGGGAACTATATTCAATATCTTGTAGTAACCTACAATAAAAAAGAATATGAAAAGGAATATATGCATGTATATGTATGAATGAAACAGCATGCTGTACACCAGAAACTGATGCAGTGTTGCAAACTGACTACACTTCAGTAAAACAAAAAATGGAAAAAAGAAGAAGAGAAGGGCAGGTGGCTGGGTTCCCTGCCTGCAGCCACCCCTCCAGGCTCCCTCCCCTTGACTGATGACTTCTCCCCAGCTGCTGACACCTGAGCTGGAGACGGCAAAGAGCTGCCACTCTCCCAAAATAGCTGATGACACGGGGAAGGTAGATTGAGATGAGTCTCTCGCCCCTTTGCCAGCAAACAGGCCCGCAGCCAGAGGATCTCTTTCCCCTGATCTGGCCTCTCGGGACCTGCCTAACGACAGGCTCTCCTAAGCACTTTTTCTCATTAAAGATACATTTGTAGGGGGAAGGGTATGGCTCAGTGGTAAAGTGCATGCCTAGCATGCGCGAGGTCCTGGGTTCAATCCCCAGCACCGCCATTAAAAGAAATAATAAATAAGCCTGATTACCACACCCCCCAAAAAAACTTTGTTTAAAAAACATTATTTGTGTTTTCCTAATTCCACTTTCACGCAAAGCCTGTGTGCACAATGAGACAAAAGAAATAAACTAAAAGAAAAGGATAGAACAACCCACAGATACACGTGTAGCACAGTGGCTCACCGTCTTCTGTATTTTTCTCTGTGTGCAGGTACATAAGTCCCCAGAGCAGAAGCACACTCGGCCACTCTGTTGGATAACCACCCTGCGAACACGCTTCCATTCCACCTGCGTAATTACCAAACACCACCTGCGACAGCTACAGGGTATTTTATTATGCAGATGAGCCGTGATTCGCCTGCCCAATCCCGGAACGTTTCCAGGTCTTTTTCTCACTAGAAGCAAAGCTGTGGTGAGCACCACGGACACATTCTTAATTATTTCCCCCAAGACACATTCCCCTCAGTTGGAGGTTGTGTGAGAGCATCACTGAACTCACGCCCACGATGGATTTTGTTGCTTTTTCATCTCTGCCAACCGGATAAGCCACGGAAGAGCATGGCGGTGATTGAATTAGCATTTCTCTGATTACCAGCCGAGCTGAACGTCGTATGGTGTGCTCACCGGCCGCTTGGAGTGGTTTTCCTGCCCAAGACCTGTGCTAAGAGCTTCCAAAGTCTTATCAAGGCCCTGGTCACAATGGGAGCCAGGCTGATCCCCTCCACCTAACCACTGGTGGAGCGACAGCTCCCAGAGAAGGGGGCTTCCCGCCCCACCCCCGGGAGGAAGGACGCATCTCCAGGGCGTTGGTCCCCCTGCTCTTGGCCGGAGCTCACCACTGCTGTCTTCTGCTCACAGGAGGAAGAGGGCTCAGCCTGGGCCAGTGAAACACCCGGCCAGGCCCTCCCCACCAGCCTCCCAGAACTCCCAACCCAAAGGCCCAGGAAACACAAGCAGCTTTGGTTCCTTTACATGCATGGCCAGACTTTCCGCCTGCTGATTCCACCACCTCATAGACGGTTAGATCCGAAGGCACCTCTGACACGTTACTACCCCCCCAACTCTCCCCTTTATTTTATAGATAAGAGGCCCAGGGCAGTCAGGCAACCTGTGTAAGGTCACTTGGAGTCTGGATGGAACCCAGTTCTTTGGGGGCATCGGGCTCTTAGTTCATTCCAAGCACCTGGAGCTGCAGGTACCGAGGCCCCTGCTGTAGCCACTTCGGGCGGCAAAGGAAGACTGCACGAGGGGGCACCCCTGATGGCGGGCAGGGCTGCGCCTGCTTCAGGGGGGCAGGGCGCCAGGGAACATCAGCTCTAATTTTTTATAGAGCTAACCTCTGCTCCCCGCCACCACTTTCATTAAACATCGACTGCCGCGTAGGGGAGAATTCCCGGTTGTCCTCCCCGTCTCCGCCGGCAGACACTTCTGATGAGGCAATCAGCTGGTTTCTACAAGGGGAAGCTGCATCCGCAGCACCGGGGCAAGGGCTCCTGCTTGGTCCTGGCTCCGCAGAGCACAGCCTGGAGAAGGGGCAGCACCGAAGAGTGGATCCTGCGCCAGGGATGTGACTCGTGTCTGCCGTCCTCCACTCCAGCCTGACTCCCACCCTGAGCCCCAGGACACCGGCATCAGGCACGCACACAAGCATGGAATCTGACTGACTCACCGTGCAGTTCTCCCAGTCTGTCCTCCCCTGGTGAGAAGTGAGCAGAGGTGATCACTGAGGGCTTACATTTTTATTCTCTGGGAAGCATGTATTTCCACTATCATCACCACTGCCATCATGTTGACCGTCACCACCATTGCCACTTCCACCATTTCCACCATGATGTCCACCTCCCCAATGTCCACCACCTCCACCGTGATGTCCACCTCCCCCGTGTCCCCCATCTCCACCGTGATGTCCACCTCCCCCGTGTCCCCCATCTCCACCGTGACGTCCACCTCCCCCGTGTCCCCCATCTCCACCGTGATGTCCACCTCCCCCGTGTCCACCACCTCCACTGTGATGTCCACCTCCCCCGTGTCCCCCACCACCTCCACCGTGATGTCCACCTCCCCCGTGTCCCCCATCTCCACTGTGATGTCCACCTCCACTGTTTCTGACACCACCATCGCTGTCACCTCCATCATTAGTAACAGGTGTGTGTTATGAGCTGTGCCCTGGGCAGAGCTCTGAGGATACCAACCTGTGTCTAGTTATTACTGATGAACTGGTTAGAACTTTCTGGCAAGGCCAGCATGAGGAAGTCTAAGACTGGCCCCGTGAGTCTGGTACCTCCCTCTAATCATGCTGATTGATGCTCTGAACTACCTCGGAGTGCTCAGGGACACCCGCTGTCGCTCTCTCCCTGGACCTGTCCTGATCACCCAGTGTCCCAAGTTAGGCTCTGCCGGTGGGCTCGGGGCCATCTGGAAGAAGCCATGTGTTGAGCATCCTGGGGGTGCTGAGGGGCATGTGTGTTAAGTGGACCCCTCAGATTACACTGTGGAGACGACTTTCTATGGGGAAGTAATAGTCACTGAAACGCCTATTGTTTACCAGGCACTACAAATACTTCACCATTACTGTGTCATTTAATCTTCTTGCTCAACAGCCCTGAAGGGGCAGTGGCTCTCCTCTGGGTGCGACTTTGCCCCCTGGCAGGCATTTGATGATGTCTGGAGATACTTTTGGTTCCCACAACTGGGTGGGATGCCCCTGGCATCTAGTGGGCCGAGGGCAGGGGTGCCGCCAGCCATTCCACAGTGCGCAGGGCGGCCCCCGAGGCAGAGAACTAGCCAGCCCAGAAAGTCATTCGTGCTGAGGCTGGGGTGCTCTGCTTTGGGGTGGTTTTTTTTTTTTTCTAGTCCCATTTTTCAAAAATTTTAAAATTTTGTGGCAAAATACAGATAACAAAATATACCATCTTAGCCATTTTTTTTTAATGGAAGTGCTGGGGATTAAACCAGGACCTTGTGCATGCCAGGCATGGGCTCTACCACTGAGCTGTACCCTCCCCATCTTAACCATTTTTAAGTGCACAGTTCAGGGGTATAAAGTACGTTCACACGGTTGTGCCACCATCACCACCATCCATCTCCAGAACTCTCTTTGTCTTGCAAAACTGAAACCCTGTCCCCATTAAACATGCGCTCTCCCCTCCTCCCTCCTCCCAGCCCCATTCTACTTTCTGTCTGTATGAAGTTGACTGCTCTGAAGGTGCCTCAGACAAGTGGGGGCATTCAGTATCTGCCCTTTCGTGACCGGCCCACCTCACTTAGCATTAACGTCCTCAAGGTTCACCCATGCTGTAGCCTGTGTCGAAATGTCCTTCCTTTTCAGGCTGTATAATATTCCGCTGTATGGATGGTCACGTTTTGTTTATCCACTCATCCAACGACGGACGCTCGGGTTGCGCCCACTTTCTGGCTATTGTGGCTGATGCTGCTATGAACACGGGTACAAACGTGGGGCGGGTCTCAGGTGCAGAGACCGGCGCTCCAGGAAGCTGTGAGACTCACCTGAGTCACACGGCTCGGCTCGTCCGTGAGGCGGTGGATTTAAGGGCAGGCCTGGCTGTCACCAAAGTCCAGCCTCTCTCCGTGACACCACGGCGTGCCAGCATTGCCCGGCTCACACACATACGGGTCACTGGTGGGACTTCACTTGCCAGCCTCTCTCTGGAGTGACCTGGTGGCTTTCCCCCGTCTTGCACTGCTTGTCACAGCCGCTCCAGGACACCTCCCCACGAGGGCTGCCCCCCCACCTCAGCCCATAACATTCTCTCTAGGACCCCACCGGCTCCAAACCAATTTTCCAACAAAGCCATTTTGATTTTCCTGAGAAGGCAGGACTCAGACTGGTTTTTTGTTAGATTTATATTTCCTCCTGCAGCGGCAGCCACGGGGACCCCCGGAATCCCAGTGGCAGACCCTCTCACCCTGCAGTTTCCAGCAGGTCCCAGCACGGCGGCGGCTGCTGTCACTGGGGCCAGAGCTGCGCGCTGCTGGGAAGTGGCCTCAGGGCGAGGCGCCGGGGGTGAGGAGTCATCAGAAAGAACTCGCGCAGGTGGAAAGGAGGGAACTGCTATCCGACCCTCTCCTTCCTAGGTGGGGAAACAGGCCCGGGGAAGTGAAGTTACTTCCCTGTGCTGACAGAGTAATGCCCTAAAGTGACCACGTCGTAATCCCTGGAATCTGAGAATACGTTACCTCCCACGGCGAAAGGGACACTGCAGATGCGGTTAAGTGCAGGGTCCTGAGATGGGGAGAGTATGGTCCGGGTGGGCCCAGTGCAGTCACAAGGGTCCTTATAAGAGGGAGGCAAGAGGGTCAGAGCCAGAGGAGAGATGTGAGGATGGAAACAGAGGTCAGAGTGATTCGGGGCCATGGGCCAAGAAGCGTGGGTACCTTCTAGAAGCTGGAAAAGGCCAAAGGAACACAGGCATTTTGATTTCAGCCCATGAGTTCCATTTTGGATTTCCGACCTTCAGAACTGTAAGATAACAGATCTGGTCATTTGAAGCCACTAATTTTGTGTTAATTTGTTCTAGCAGCAACAGGAGGTGAATGCATCCCCAAGATCATATGGTGAGTCGGTGGCAGAGCTGGACCTGGGAGCCAGGGGTCCCTACTCTCCATCCCGAGCACCTGCAGTGACAGCACATTGAGACACACCTGTGGCTCTGTGTGAGCCTCTGGAACTGGGTCCTTGGGGTGGTGACACAGGCCTTGGTTTACAGATGATAATAACAGCAGCTTGCAGCCATTATGGGCTCACTGTGTGCCAGGCATTGTGCTAAGCTCATCACAGGGGTTATCCCTTTGACCCCTACCATAGACTTTTGAATATTAATATTCATGTTTTACATATGAGAAAACTGAAGCACAGAGAGGTTAAGCAATCTGCTCAGCCTCACACAGCTGGTAAATAAAGGAGCAAGGTTTCAACCGCAGTGGCTATAACTCCAAAGCCCGTGCTGCCTCCCCGTCTAGCGCCTGCCCTGCAAGGTGAGGGAACAGCACCCGCCCGGGAATCGGGGGCCTTGGCTCTTGTCTTGGCTTTTCACTGGTTTGCTGTGTGGCTTTGGGCGAGTTACTTGGTCTCTCTGAACCATGATTTCCTATCTGAAAATGAAGATGAGTAGACAAGGTAACCCTATCATCTAGGCTTTCCTGAGACTTCTGGAGTGTTCACTCCAAGAAGGCAGAGCTTTTGTCAGGTTCACCACTGTGTTCTCCAAACTTAGAGTTGAATTAGTCTTCACGGCAGTTTAGTCTACTCTGATTTCCACTGAGATGTTCAAGTCATCATTGGTGTACACCCTCCAACACCCTCCAAAGCCAGGTTCTGAATCAGCGAAGCTCACTGACCTAGTTAGGGGCTCTGGACCCAAGAGGATGGGTTGTAACCAAGGGCCCCAAGTTTCTTTCTTTTCTTTTTTTTTTTTTTTTTTTTGTTGTGCCTAAGGGGCCCCTAGCTTCTGATATGATTTGAGAAGCTGCACAATGGTTGGTGTCAGAGACCCAGGGGCCAGTCTCCCTGGCGCACTAAGCAGAAGTGTGACAAAGATTCACTGGCGAGTGAGTGTAAGTCCGGTGGCATTCACAGCGGGACGGCCCCGAGGTGTCTGGAAGCCCCGATTACGCGGGCTCAGGGAAGAGCCACCGAGGGTCAGTCGCTTGGCTCAACAGAAGCTGGACATGAACTGGGCACACATTATACATTTCAGAAACTGACTCTGGTTGCTGACAAGTGACACGTGATTGCCTACGGTGACTGGCGTGAGCAGAGCGAGATCTGTGATGGGCGAGAGGCTGGGAGCTCTGTCTGTCTGTCTGTATGTCTGTCTGTCTGCCTCAGCTGCGCAGCTTCACAGCTTCATCTCTCTGGGCTCAGAAAGGAGCCTGGGGGAGGAGGGGAAGGGGTGAAGTGGAGCAGTCGCTCCAGGCATTAAGGCAGCCACAGCCACTGGATTTCAAGCACACTGGAGCCTCCTTCAAGACACGCTTCTTTCCTTGGCAGGCGGACCCAGGACAAAATGTAAGCAGCCCCAGAAAGTCCGAGTCAGAGGACCGAAGCACTGTGGCAGGAAGCTCACCCAATACTTAATGCTCCACAGACAAGTGGTCGTTTGGTCTCTGCTTGAATGCCTCCAATGATGGCAACCTCACCACCTCCCTAGGAAGCCCATTCTCAGAGCCCTCACAGCCCGCCATTACTCCTTATAAAGCGTCAAAACCAGCTTCCTTGTGGTTTGCAACCAAGGGTCCATCTTCTGAGGCCGAAGCGAATCTCCCACGTTCAGGACAGCCCTTCAGACATCTAAAGACAGGGGCGACGTCCTTCCACGGCTCTCCTGAGTTAAACATCCATTTTCCTGTATCATTGTGGTCTTACTCTCCAAATACAAAGATTATCTGGCATTTTCTCCCAGACAGGAAGCCCAGATAATTGCTTACAAGCTGTAAGCAATTTGATAAGACCTGGGGGGCCCAACCTTCCCCCCAAACCTCTCCCATCTGGGCATCCCTAGCCTGAAATCCTACACAGACAGTGCCTCAGTGGTGAGCCGAGGTCCCTTCCTTCTGCCTTCACTGTATTTATTCCTGGTTAACCCTCAAGTCACTAACACTTTGATGAGAATTAATTTATCAAATTGGTTTCTCTAAGCAAAGGGGATTTTTCTGGAGGCCACCTCTTCCCTGTTCTTCCCCCGACCCCACCCTTCGCCTTTGGTTAACACCCATCACTAAAGTAAATGAGTCACTCATTCACTCAACAAACACATACTATGCACCCAGTATATGCCAGTGCAGTTCTAGCACCGGGGTAAAAACAGTGAAAAAAGTCATTTGTAACTATAATTTAGTGAGGGGAGACAGACAGACCTCAAATAAAACATATTATGTGGCAGACAGTGACAGGTGTTATGGAGAAAGGAGAAGCAAAGTGGGGAGGGAAGGAGAGCTGGAGGGAGCAGGTCACAGGGTTCAGTGGGGCTGGGAGGGAAATCTCAGCCAGAAGGCGGCATCTGAGCAAGCCGCTAACAGGAGTGAGGGGGAAAGTCATGCGGACTTCAGGACACGGGTGCTCCAGGTGCAAGAAGCAGTAAGTGCAAAGGCCTTGAGGTTGGACTATGCCTGGTGTGTTTGGGGAACAAGGGGTCTGGGTGCCTGGACCAGAGAGAATGAAGGGGGAGTAGGAGGCAATTAGATCAGAAAGAAAGGAGATCAGATCGTGCAGGGCCCTGCATGCCCTGGGAAGGACGTTGGTTGCTAATCTCAATGATACAGGAGTCACCGGAGAGTTCTGAACAAGGAACGACACGACTTGACATCTGTTTGGCAAGCAAGGAGGGCTCGTTGTTCCAGATAAAGCTCTCGTAAGAGCGGAAAGTGGAAAATGAGTTTGCTTCCAACAGGTGCTTAGTCTACTCTGTATGTCTACTATGTTCAAGTCACTTTTGATTCCAAGTCAAGATTCTTTTTTTTTTAAATTTTTTTTTATTTTTAATTTTGGGGGGAAGAGGTAATTAGGTTTATTTATTATTATTATTATTTTTAATGGAAGCACTGGGGATTGAACCCAGGACTCTGTGCACACTAAGCACACATTCTACCACTGAGCTATACCCTGCCCACCCCAGTCAAGGTTCTGGGTCGCCAATATTCACTCAGTTGGGTTCTGTGTCTAAAACAGGAGCTGTGGACCCAAGCGGCTGGGCTTGCACTTGAGGGACCTGGTTCTGATGTGACATTTGAGCAGCCGTGCATGGTTAGTGACAAAGACCCGGAGCCAGTCTCTCGGGCTCCTATCTCCCTCTGCCACTTGGCTGGTGACCTTGGCCAAGTTGCATTAACCTCTCTGTGCCTTGGCATTGTCACCTGTAAAAAGGAGTGACCCTGGCTGGCACTGACACTTTAGAAGACACCAATAGATATAGAACTACTCCGTCCACTACAGGAGCCACCGGCCACACGCTGAGAACTTGATCGTGGCCAGTCTGGACTGAGACGTGCGGTAAGGGTAAAACACACTGGGATTTTGAAGACTTCATATGAAACTCATGAATGGGTTTTCTGTTGATAACAAGTTGAAACAAGAACATTTTGGATACACTGGATTAAATAAAATACTCAAGTTCATTTCACCTGCTTGTCTGACTTTTTAAAATGTGGCTACTAGAAAAATTTAAATCACCCACGTGGCTCTACTGGGCAGGGTGGCCCTAGAGTGCTTAGCTCGGTGCCGGGAACACAGCAGACACTCACTCAGTGGCGCAGTGGGAGCAGCCATCTCGGGGCGGGACGCGGGGACAACCCTGAACCAAATAAACAAGAGCCGGATTTGTTCTGTGGGGGCTTATCTCCCACAGGCAAACCAAGTGAGGCAACTGCTTCTGACATCACAGATAATCCGAGGGCGGGACGCTCTTTTGGAGGCTGCTGAATCCATCCCCCTGCTTCTGGCAAAGCGGCTGGTGGTCATCACCCCGTGTGGTCATCCCCCAGGGCTGCCATAACAAAGGACCATAATCTGGGGGCCTGACAACAGAACTGTGTTGTCTCATGGTTCCGGAGTCTAGAGGTCTGAGATGAAGGTGTGGGCGGGGCTGGTGCCTCCCCAGGGCTGTGGGAGAGAGGCTGTGGCCTCTCCCCTGGCTTCTGGTCACTGGCTGGCCATCTTCAGCATTCCTTGACTTGCAGACTCATCACTCTGAGCTTAGCCTTCACCTGCATCTGGGGTTCTCTCTCTGTGCATCCATGTGTTCAGATTCCCCCTTTTATATAAGGACACCAATCAGATTGGATTAGGGTCCAGTCTAATGACCTCAACCTACTCAATGACATCTGCAGTGGCCCTTGGATGCATCATGATTTTTACCTTCTGTGTTTTATTTAGCTTTGGCATCCTGAGGCCTTGCCACCTGGGGAAGGACTGTCCCTTCCAAGGTTGGCCAGTTCCTAGAGACAGCAAACCTTTGCTGGTGAGCACACCTCTGCTATGCAAACCCACCAATCCCAGCCCATACCTGACCTGCCTCCTTTTACCAAGTTCTTGTGGTCCAGGACTCTTCCTGCCCTAAATCACCCTTTACGAGGCAACTAGGGGTCACCCTTTTAGCCAAAGCCTCCTGAAATTAGTCAAACTAGCCAATCCTCAACCTGCCTCGCCCACTCCTTCCTGCGAAAACCACAATAAAGGCTCTCACCCTCCTTTCCCTTCACTTTCTGCCTTCTGACCATCCCTGGTACTTCCCATTTAGCCCTGCACAGCATCCATGCCTCCTGGTTCTATAGGTCTGTGGGTTTAAGACTTCTTCCTTCAGGACAGTCATTTCTGTGTCTGCATGCCCCCATCTTCCTCTAAAGCTCTTTTGCATCAGTATTTGCCTGATCTTCCTTACAAGCCTGGGGGTGACAGAGGAGGGAACCACAGCCCAGAAAAGTTAGGTGACCTGCCCCCAAGTCCAGGAGGTGGCAGCAGGGCCAGCGACCTGGCCCTCAGCTCTAAGCTCTCAGCCCCTCAATGGGACCATGTGACATTCTCATTTCTGATGCAGAGTATCATTTATGATGGTTACATTTTTAAAAAGACATCATCTTTTTGGTGTCTTGTGAAAAAGCAATGCTATTCTTTCTAATAGTGTGTGTGTGTGTGTGTGTGTTTGTGTTGGCTGTGGGGGCAGAATTTCTTCATATAAAGAAATGAGCCGACCTTGTTTGAACTTCACCGCAAAGATGCTATGGGATTCTGTTCCATGTTCTGAAGTTAGGGGCAGGGAAACTGAGGCACACGGAGGTCAGGGACGTCCTTAGGATCACAGTTCGGGGTCTACATTGGAACTCAGCTCTCGCACGTCAAGGCCTGGGCCAGGTGCGCAGGCCTCACTGGGGGCAATATTTAACTACCTCGATTCCTCTCTCCTCCCTCTTCATCAAGAGATGATAGCTTTTTTTCAAACATAACCATCATAAATGATTGTCTGCAAACTGGGGTGGTAGAGCCTTTGCCAAGGGAAGCCACCCAGAAGGCCTTTGCTGGGAGCTGAAGGCGAGTGGCTTCTAGACCCTCTCACCCCATGACCTGGAGGAGGCTGGTTCCAGGGGGCACAGAGCCAGCCAAAATCAGCGGTCAAAGGGGCCCAGGGGTCTACAGCTTTGGCATCCAGGGCTGGGGAGTCCAGCCAGCACGATGCTCTGCTGTTTCTCCCACGCATGTGGTTCTCCTCCTGCCCCACCTTCTCTGATGGCTCCCACCTGCAGCCCCCAGGGACGCCTGGGTCGCCTGGGTCGCCACTCCTGATTTAGAGCAACTGAGAGAGGGGACGTGACTCAGGTCAGCTGCCAGCTAACAACGGAGCAGGGACGGGGACCCCGATTCCCAGCTGTCTGGTTTGGGTCCGTGTCTGAGAATCTGCCCCCTAATTCCGAGTGGCCCACAGCTCCCTCCAGGTCCTGACTCCTGCCCTTGGCATCCACCCCATGACCAGCCCAGAGGAGGGGGGAGATGAGGCACCAGGGGCCCCCGGAAGGGCAGCCTCTGAAGCGGAGGGGCCAGGCTGAGAGCCGCTGGGAGGATGTGCTGTGAACACAGATAATGCCCGTCTGCGTGGGTTGCAGACATCTGGGATTTGACAGGCAGTGCTCAAATCCTGTGGGATTTGTAAGCCTGTTTGTCCACATTTCTATGAATTGGATAAAGAGAAAAAGAACAGCTTCTACGTGCAGTGCCGGAGGGAGCTGCGCTTTGAGAACCTTCGTATGATATCGCTGGAGGTCAAAGGGCAGATGCCATCGCCTGCACTTGACAGAGGGGAGCCTGGAGCCCAGGAGCATCAGGGCATTTATCTGGATCCCCAACTCGATGCCTAGTGGGTGGCCTGCCCGCCCCCCAGCCCTGAGCTCTGTCCCACAGCTCTGGCAGCCCTTGTGTACAATGTCACCACAACCATCCCTTCAGCTGCCTGGACCAAAAGAGGGGCAGCCCCCAGAAGCAGCCACACAGCTTCCTCCCAGGACCTGGAAATCGGGCCTACGACAGCGCAGTCTCGCCCAGCCTCGGCTGTCTTTTGAATGGAGCAGATGTTTTTTGCCACATGGATGAAAAAGCAGAAGAAAGCCCATCAGTATATGGAGATGAGAATAAAAGACAGCGTGAGAGGCAGAGGGTGAGAGACAGAGGTGCTGTGCTCCCTGCAGCCTCCCAGGCCTCACCCCAGAGCTCCCTGGAGCCTGACTGTTCAGACCTATGGTTCCCGGTGACACCCACATCCTTACAAGACACCCTTCTGTTTGCTAACACCAGATGAAGCTGGTTTCCGATTCAGCGGGGTAAGCGGAGATCTGCAGCCTCAGTGTCCTGAACTCCCTCCACCAGCCACTTACACTGCACCTGGCAGAGCAGAGGATAACGGGCTCCCAGAACGGCCCCATCCCCCGTCCTGCCAGCACTGCTCTAATAGACGGGGCCGGACACCTGGCTCCCGCGCCTCCTTCAGGGCAGAGAGCCGAGGCTCAGGGAGGCGACAGATCTGACCAGGATCACACAGATATGATAAAGGAACCCAGAGAGCCCCTAGGCCAGGCCTCGGCCTCTGCTGAAAGGTGATCCAGATATCCTTGGCTGATCGTAGTTGGGCCGGGGGTATTTGGTGGGGACAAAAGCCAAGGCCAGTGATCTTGGCCAGCTCCCCGATGGCCCTGGTGACAGAGGCCTCGGGAGTGTGCATTCGTCCAGTCACACATGCCTACAGCCCCACGGAGCCCCTTCTACGCTGGGCCCAGCCCCAGTGCTGGGGACACAGCAGGGAGCATGCTGATCTGGAGCCTGTGTTTCTAGAGGGACAGGACTTGTGAACAAGATAATGTAGACTTAGGAGTACGATGACATAGACGCCCTAAGGGGATGTGACGAAGATGAGTAGGGTGGGGGCAGGACTGCTTGGGTGGGGTGGCCATGGAAGGCCTCTCGGAGGAGGGGGCATCTGACTGGGGGCCTGATGCTGAGGACAATGTAGCCATTGGAAGCGGGAAACGTCCGAGCGGGAGCAGTAAGTTCAGAGGTCTTGGTTGGACTCTGGCACTTGGCGTGTCCCCGGGACAGAGGAAGGCTGGTGTGGCTGCGGTGGGGGTGTGGCCATGGGAGGGAGCTGGTTTACTCTAGTGCTGGAAGCCATCAGAAAGTTTCCAAACACACCATTTATTGTACCAACTGCTGGGATTCCAGGAGAGAAAGACACATGTCGAGTCCTTAAAATGGGCCAGACCTGTGAACTGGCCATGTCGAGCAGTGGTCTCAGAGGTGGTACAGCAGCCAACGAGGTGACACAGGCCAGGCTCCCAGCCCGGCCTAGGGGGGCCCGGAGGGCTGGAGGCTGAAAGGCTAAGTAGGAACCAGAAAGGCCAAGAAGCGGAGGTGGGAATGGGAGCAGTAGCGGGGAGGATCGGGGACCTGGCGCCGCTGGGGCAAAGTCCTGAGGGCAGGAGCCCAGGACGCTCCCAGGACCAGAGTGACACACTCCACTGTGATGCTACGGTGACCGTGTTCAGGATACAATTTGGCTCCTGTAACCATGAACGCGCCCAATCCAGGTCATCGTGACAACTCACATAGCGGAGGTCCTTCTGTGCCCTTGTCACACTGCCAGCCTGAAGGTCACAAGGCCTGCCAGGCTCCTCATTCCAAGCTTCACTGGAGACCACAGGATTCTGAGACAGAAGGAGCTGGACGGCCGCTCGGCCGAATGGCCTAATACGCCTTTGGGTATCTGAGTCAGCTGGCAGCCAGTCAGCTTCAGGTGACGGTGACACTGGCATCTCCAGAGCAATTCCCCAACTGTGCTCCCTGGGGGCTGTCCTAGCTGGGCAGGAAGGCAGGCCTGCTGTCCCACGTGGCCCCGCCATGAGGTCGCCCTTTGAGCTAATTGACAGAGCAGCACGATGAAGATGACATTTCTAGAAAGATCCAGCGTTTGGCACAGAGGAGCAGGAGCGGGTGGGGCCCTCCAGGGAGAGAAGAGACAGGGCAGGGTTGTTTCAGGCTATGTGTGCAGTCGACTCTCCCGGGAACGCCAGACCGAGGTGCCCATAAAAGCTGACACCTGCCCGGGACACTGGGGATGGGGAGAAAGACGACACCGGGGACTCGACTCTAATTAAGAGACAAGTTGAAAACACAGGAGCCTGTGGCACACAGGGCATGTGCTGACCTGCCAACAGCAGGAGGGCGGCCACTGGCAGGAGCGAGTGAGACCTCAGTCAACCTCTGCCAGGCACGGGGTTCTCTGAGGTGTGTAAACACACTTGAAGTGTCACTCCGCTGGCAATCAAGCCGTGAAAATCAAAGCAATTAGGAGATGTCATTGTTCTGTCTGTCAAACTGGAAAAATCGTTTAAAAATAATACATCAATCTGAGAGAGGTATGGTGAAACGCAGACTTTCTATTTGCCAAGGGTGCTGGCTGTCTGGGGTGCAATTAGGCCAAAACGTATGCAGAGGTTTTAAATAACCACAGACCCTCACCCTGGGGTTCCACCTCAAAGAATCCACCACAAGGAAGTAACCAGAGGCGTCTGCAAACTTGCATGAATGCAGATGTTCAGTTCAGCAAAGAAAACAACTCACATTTCTAACAAAAGGAGACAGGTTCAATGAACAGATCTATAAAACGCCCTCTTATGGGGCCATAAAAAGTTAAATTTTCAGAGTTATAATGACAGGAAACTTACCACTCAGAAAGAGGAAAAAAGTCAGTAATAAGATGTACAGGAAAATACCTGATTGTTTAAAATACACACGTATACGTAAGGATAAAGCCAGAACGAAACACAATAAACCTTCCACAGTGGTGAGATTCCGGGAGGGGGTTTATTCTCGTCACAATACTTGTCCACATTTCCCAAGCCTCCAAGGAACCAGTTTTATAATCAGCAAAATAAAACTGCTTTCATTTTTAAAGGAAAAAAACTGAGTCACCTTGGAGTCACCTGGGAGAAAGGACCCGTGTGAACTCCAGGCAAGCATTGGCTTGTGTCCCTTTGGCTGAGTTACTGTTTCTTTTGTCAGTATGATAAGAAGTCCCCAGTCCTCTGACCAAATCAGGCCCTCATAGTGTCTGACATCAGGAAACGGAAGCAGAGGTGCTGGGAGATGGGGGCAGGACCCCCCAGAAGGCCATGAGTCCTGCCTGGTAAGCGGGCAGGGTTAGTGATGGAACTGGCAGGGGACCCGTCATGAGCCACCCGCCACCCCCAGGGAGGACTCTGCCAGCCAGCAGGGTCCGCCCTGCAGGGACCTAGCCACCTAAGCCCGGATGCTCCAGGCACTACAGTGGACCATGGCTGGGAGGCTGTCCCCACCCAGAGGGCCAGGGTGAGCAGAACCAAGGCACCACCTGTGCCTGTGTTCCACCTCCCCGCCCCCCGCCTCCCCTGCCTACCGTTCAGGGCCTGGGTACGCGATCAGCTCAGATCTCCCCTCTGGGACCGCGGGCTGTGACCCGCAGGCCATACGAGGCTGTGGCTACAAAGGAAGGTAAAAGTCCTGCCCCCACCCCCAGCACCTGCGCGGCCCCTCCTGAGATGCACTCCCAGGGCATGGTGTGGCCTGTGTGCCCAGGGAAGCCTGCTGGCCCCAGGCCCTTCTGAGCTCAGAGACAGCCCCTTGCCTGCCGGCTACAGCTTCTCACACCCAGTGGCCTTTCCTGCCTGAGAGCAAGGCTGGGACACGCGAGACATCCTGCCGGCCCAGAGCCCCAGGTTGCCTGCCACACAGACAACTGCCCACTGGGTCCCAACAGCGGGGTCTCTGGAGGGACCTGGCCCCTCCCCCCCCAGGCCTCAACTTCCCAATCTTTAATCCCAGCAGTGGTTTTCCGGCTTTTGTGAGTGGGCACTGCAAGCCCCTGGTGGCGGTAGTGCTGGGGGAGGGGTGGGATTAAAATGCAGGTCCCCAGGCCTCTTCCCCCAGGCGCACACCCAGCAAGCCTGGGGACCCAGGACTCCGCATGTCAAGCAAGCTCCCCAGGTGATGAGCACACAGAGGGTTAGCACCACCCGTGTGTTTTCGTTCCCTACCAGCCTCGCTGGGCTGCCATCAACCTAAACCGGAGGCAATGGGAGGACTGGAAGGCTTTCAAGATCCCTGCCTGCTGAGAAGGGTGGGGTCCTGATGCTTCGCTGTCTCCCCAGACCCTCCCCATCTCTCCCTCTCTACCCGACTGGTCATCTGAGCGACTCCCCAGGTCTCTTGCTTCCAGGTCAAGAGGGAAGGTCACTGTCCCCTTGGCAACACGCTATCCCACATGGCCTGGGACCCATGGTGTCTAGAAAGAACCAATAAACCCAGTGCAGCATCTGGGGCGGGGAGGTCAGCCAGTCGTCACCTAGGAGAGTCAGACGGTAGGACAGTGATGGGGCTATTCCCCACCCCCGCCCTCCATCCTGTGCCATCAGAGAGAACCAGGAGTGGGGCCCAACCCCCCTGCGTGCGAGCCCATCTCGGCCACTAGTGATCGGACCCCGTGCAAAGCACTTCACTCGTTTGCTTCTTATTGGGTGAACTGTGGGGAAAGGAACCTGCCAGACACAGAGACGGCACCCGTGACAATGTACACCATAAAGTAGAGCCACCGGGGAAAATACAGGGCGGCCAAGGATTGTTGAATGGCAGAAAAACAACAGATAATTTTGGGTGTGTATATCCCAAACATTGCATGGGGCATACTTATAATACAAAATATTATTCATTGTTTTTCTGAAATTCAGAGGGAGTTAGGCCTCCCAGAGTTTTGTTTGTTTTCTTGCTTGGGGCTTGTTTGCTTGCTTGTTTTTGCTAAACTGGCAGGTGGGCATCCTGGCAGGCATCCGCCGCCCTCTCCCTTCAGACCCAGTACCCGCAGGGCAGCTCCTCCCGAGTCCTCAGACCTAGACCTCCTCCTCCAACCCAGCCTCAAAGGAGCCAAAGCAGAGGGGACCAGTGGCCCCATGGTGCTCCTTGCTCTGTGACTGAGTGTGCCCATCAGTGCGGCGGTGGCTCCACTGGCAGACCATCACATTTTTGTGCTGTCAGAGCTACTCAGGGTCACTTGCTCTGTTCAGTTTGCTTCTCCAGCGGAGGAGGGAACAGGGGAGGTGAAGGAAAAGCAATGAGGATGAGGTCCCCTCAGCTCGGTCCTCTGACTCTCCTCCCCTGGGAGAGGCAGGGCGCCTGCCTAGAAAGCCCTGGAGCTCAGGGCTTCCCTTGGCAGAAAGTGGGTGGTCAGCATGGCTGGGAGCCAAAAGGTCCTAGTGGACCCCCAGCTGTTTTTAACTCTCAGTGTGACCTTGGGCAAGTCACTCCCATCACCTCTCCGAGCCTTCTGGAGAAAATAGGATAATAATAACAGCACGAATGCTTACTAGTACTTACTGTGTGTCAGGCTCGGTTCTTACTTCATAACTAACACCCTTCTAATCCTCCCAACAGCCCTGCGAGGTGGGCGCTAGTATCGTCCCCATTTTACAGGTGAGGAAACTGAGAGGCAAAAGGGCACAGAGCTAGTAAGAAGCAGAGGCAGGATGTGAACCAAGCAGCTCTGCGCCAGGGTCTGGCTCTTGGTCGTTCCCCCGCTGCCCCTGCGAGGCCCAGACGCAGTGGAAGGAGGGGAGGGGGTGGCTGACGTGCAGCGATCACCTGCTCCGCGCCAAGATCACCGCGCCCTTGACAGAGCTGACCTCGTTCAAGCCTCACCGCAAAGATGCTATGGGGTTCTGCTCTGTGGTCTGAAGAGGAGGCAGAGAGGTCAGGGACTTCCCTGGGATCATAAATCGGAACTCAGCCCTCTCATGTGAAGGCCTGGGCCAGGCCCTCCACACCCATCCCACCTCCGGTTCACAGAGCTGGGGACACTGCTCTGGCCGCACAACCTGGGCAGCGGGCAGTGAGGCCAAGCTGCTCTTGGTACTTCACCCCGAGGTGCCGGAAGCCCTCAGGCTGCCCTCCCACTGTCTCTGTCCGCTTCCCCCTGAATGAGACCGACCCTCCTCCAGGGCCTGGACCCTGTCTGTTGCTTTGGACCGGTGCCCCCTGACCCCCAGCCACACCTCCCCATCTGGTGTCTCTTTTCTTTCCTATAATACAGACAGCAGGAAAAACAACATTTTCTATCCTCACTGCCCTTTCATTTACCCACATTATCTGGTTTTGATCCTGACAATCACTGGTCAGATGGACTGGCCAGCCTTCCCATGTCCTGACTTCACACAGAAGAGGAGGCTCAAAAAGCTTAAGTGACTTGCTCAGAGTCACCCCAGTTTTTAAGCCAGGACTCCAACCTATGCCTTCAGACTCTAAACCAAGGACTTCCTAGAGACTTCAGAAGTCAACCAAAGTCCTTTAGAGATGAGGAAGCCGAGGCCCAGACAGGATACGTGTCCTATTCAAGGTCACAGTCACCCGTGGCAGAACTGAGACTGAAACCCACAGCTCCTGACCCCCTAACTCCGAGCCCTCATGTGAATGATGGTGGGAACCAATTATACCACCACAATGGGGGTTCATGAAGCCAAATCCACGGCAGGAGCCGTCAGAACCATACCCCCGTTCCACAGCGGGGCCCGGATCCAGACTTCCCTGTCTCCACGACAGTCTTCTGATGGGGAAGGCCTGGGAAGCCAGGCAGGAGAATGCAAGCATTCACTTTAAAGGCAGGGGACTCTGTACCTTGCAGGTCAGATCTTTTTAGGACCTGCTTGTGTGGAAGAGGCAGCCTGGGCCGAAAGCGCCAGAGCAGGGGCCCGCGTCTGCGGAGGAGGGATTGCCGCGCTACTCGGCATGTGTGCTTAGTGACAGCACAGAAGGAATAAGTGAGCACGGGAATTCAGGGCAGAGAAGAGCAGCATCCTCGAATTCTCAATAAACAGAAAAAAAATATATATATATATACCAAAGATAAATCCACATCTATGTCATCTTTCATAACATGGGTCTTACAGCTCTGGTTCCTACTCTACCAAACCCTCCAGGGCAAGGTGGGAGGTGGAGTCTGGCTCTGAGCAGTCACTGCTGGGAGCCAGGCTCACCTGCTCACCAGCGGCAGACTGGAATCCACTGAAGGTGTGGCCATTCCACCTGCTCCCTGTCCCGGGGCTCATCCCTCTGGATGCTGGGGTCCCCTCTTCTTGGCTCTGCCTTTGCTTCCTTCCTGCTGGCCTTCACAGGCCCCCTCATGTTCCTATTTGCCAGGTGGGCATGTATGTCCAGGTCATCACCAGAAAAGTGCACCAGGCAAACAGGGTGCACCAGCCCGCAAGATTTTTGTTCAGCAATTTCACATCTGGGCTGAAAAGCTACGAAACAGCAAATCTTTGAGGCATCACTGGCTGCTGTTATCCTCACCAGGAAAATTCCTCAGCCCGTTAGATGAAAGAACAAATCAGGGGCTGAGAAAACAGAAACCTACTCAGGCACCGGGTGCTGCTGGAGAGCTCTCAGGACTGGCTGCCTCTCTCTCCGTGTTCAGCGTGGTGAGAACGGTGCTGAGCTGATGCTCACTTAGGAGGGGCCCAGAAATAACCCACGCCCACAAGTACTAGGGCCCAAGGCCCCATGAGACGATCTTGGAAAGCCAGGTCCCCAACATTGTTGGCGGAAAGGGGACGAAAAGCCGGACAACGAGGCCCAGAAAGTCCAGAGAATTCCGGACGCGCCCCTCCCCACTCCCCTTTCCTAGCAGAGTCCGAGGAAAAGTTCAGGCTGGGGACCTGCGAGGGACACACCGGAGGAACTCTCCTCCAGGACGGTGGCCAGGAGCACCCGCGCCTCCCCTTCCAGGCTCAAGCCGAGGCCCCGGCCGCGAGGCTCGCGGGCTGCGGCGGCCTCTCCCGCGCGCTCCCCTCCTCCGTCTCCCGGCCCCGGCCCCGGCCCCGGCCCGGCAGGCTCACCTTTGGGCAGCTTGGACTCGTTCTCCTGCATCCAGGAGAAGAGATGGGCGAAGTCGCAGTCGCAGAGCCAGGGGTTCCCGTCCAGGCGCAGGGTGCGCAGCGCGGGCAGCGCGGCCAGGGCGGCCACGCTGAGGCCGCGCAGGTTGTTGTCGTTGAGCTCCAGCACCTGCAGCGACTCCAGGGTCTCGAAGGCGGCCTCGTGCACGCCCGCCAGGTGGTTGTTGGCCAGGCTCAGCTTGACCAGCCTCCCAGCCGAGCGGAAGGCGCCGGCTCCCAGCTGGGTCAGGTTGTTGTAGCTGAGGTCGAGGAAGGCGAGCTTGGCCGAGCCGCTGAACGTGCCCTCCTCCAGCGAGCGCAGCGAGTTGTTCCTGAAGTCCAGGTAGACCAGGTCGCCGTAGAAGATGAAGAAGTCCTCGGGGATGCGCTGGATGCGGTTGCCCGCCACCAGCAGCTTGCGCACGTCCAGGGGGAAGGGGTCGGGCACGCTGGGCAGCCCGCGGTCGCGGCAGTCCACGGTGTGCGGGTCGGTGCAGGCGCAGCCCGCGGGGCACGCGTGTCCGGGCCGGAGCAGCAGCAGGAGGCTGCAGAGCCCGAGCGCCGTGGCGGCGGCGGCGGCGGGGGCGCGGGGGGCGGCGCGGGGGCGCATGGCCGGGGACCCGCGCGAGCGGCGGCGACGCGGACGCGCTCTGGAGCCGAGCCCTGGCGCGGGGCGGCGCGCGGGGTCCGAGAGGCCGGGCGCGGGGAGACGGAGGGCGGCCGGGGCGGGGGGGGGGGGTGCGCCCGGGCGCGCGGGGGCGATGGAGCGCGGCGCGGACCGACTAGGGAGCCCGGGGCGGCCGGGACGGAGGGGGGGAGAGCCGGGGAGGGAGGCGCGAGGGACTCGCGAAGGATTTGGCAGGACAGGAAATTAACCCGCTGGAAAATCCCGGAGGAGAGGCGGGAGCGGTAGGGGTGGCGGAGTGGCCGTCGCCCAGCGCGGCCCCGCCCGGGCAGCTTATTTCCGACACCGGGCAATAAGACCTGTCGCGCGCACTTGGCGCGGAGCACTCGACAACCAAGTTCAGTTACCAAGCGCCCCCCACCTCGGAGGTTTCCAGAGGGCGTGTCGGGGGGCGTGGGCCCCACACACCCGCGTCCGCGCCCGCCTAGCGCCAAAGCGCGCTCCCCACGCGCCACCCCGGTTGCAAAAGGGAGCGCGACCTGGGTCACTCTGGCTCTGCAACCGGGGCAATCCCGGCGGCTCGCTCTCGGGGGGCCGCGCCAGGGTCTAACGACCTGGGTTTGAGCGAAACTCCAGGGGGCTCCAGGGAGCTCCAGGGTGGCCGGTCTTCCTTCCTCCTTTCCTCTACCCACACTTAACCCATCTCAGCGGGGCAGGCTCTGCCAGGACCCCTGCTGTGGCCCTAAGGAAGGCCAGGGCCAGTCAGCAGTTTCCATGCTGGCTCTGAGTTCGTCGTGAAGCTGGCAGCCACCTGGGCCCGGATCTGCTGCTGGTCTAAACGAGACCCAACGGAGAGGCACTGAGGCCTGGGGACAGAGGCCAAGGTTCCCAGCTGAGTGGCCTCAGTACCAGTGCCTCCACCTCTCTGGACCCCCTGAATCCCATCTGTAAATTGGGAAAAGGTAACAGGTATGACACCAGCCTTGGGAGAAGACCACAGAGTCAAGAAACTAAGTTTAAAAATGATTTTTTTCCCTCTCGATTTCTACTCCCTCCCCAACAAACCCCCAGCTTCGCTCCCCAAAGAAGATGGTCAGAGAGATGCCAAGGCTGAAAGGGCAGCAAGGAGGGGGTGAGTGTAGCCTCAGACACGTCCCCACCCCCAAGCCAAACTCCTTTCCCTCCCCAGCCCCACTTTAGAAACTTTTTTTCTAGGGAGAGGTCCCCACAGAGCCACCAAGAGATTGTCCTGCAGTTGGCTATTTTGATCCAAATGTCCTGGGATTGATAAGCTCTCCCTGGACCAAAATAACCCGGGAACAGCTGTTGGGCAACAGGCCCTCAGAGACCCTGCACTGGCCCCTGGCCCCACGGGGATTGGAGGAGGTTTGAATCCTGAAGCCACAAGGCTAAGCCCTCGGCCTTTTTCCAGAGGTACGTGCAGCTTGGTGCCTTCCGATGGAGCAAAAATCTAAGCCTCTGGGACGGAGCCAAGATCTCAACAGAGGACGAGTGTTTGCAGGAGCCCGGACTGGGGGAGGGGGTGTACAGAGGCACTGCGGAGAGCTCCGAGGCATTTGGGGTCTTACAGCTCTTTCCCTGCTTACACCCCAGGCCTCCACGCCAGACCTCCCGAGTCCCCTTGCCTGTGTCCCCCCTCCCCCAGTGTCCTCAGTTTGTCTTTTCATCCCCAGCTGCAGGGGCTCAGCCCCCACTCTGGTCTCATCTCCTTAAAGAGGCAGGTGCTGGGAGAATAGTCTGAATGGTCCCAGAGTGGGTGAACGCCCCAGGCTGCATAAATGATGCATGATTGCAGTGTCAGAGTGAAGGTGGGTGGCAGACGAATTGGGGCTCCCACCCCCCACCCCCTGTCGCCACCCTCCAGTAACACTCTGGAATGATCTGTTACACCCCCCACCCCTCCAGCCTCAGGCTGGGTTCCAGCTCCTCACTCCAGTACTGAGGGGAACCTATTTCTTACTGGTTTGAGCCCCAAGCATTGTTGCTTCAGGACACCTGCGTTTGGTTGGGCTGCTGTCTTGCATGCGTGAGTCCTTGTGCCTGTGTGTCTAAGTGGGCACTAGCCCTCTCCGCAGAGTGGTCTGGTTAGGTGGAGCCCTGGCCTGGGCGTCAGGCCCCTGGACCCAGTCCCGGCCCTACCATTAGCCACAGAACCCTTCCCGGGCCAATCTATCTCTCTGGAGAAGTACTTCCCCGCCTGGGATCCCTGGGCCCCCGAGGATCAAGTCTTTTCAGAATTTCAAAATATCCGGTGAAAACTGGGCCTTTGTTTAGGAGGCAGTCACCCAGAGCAAATGCCGCAGTTCTTGGCAATGAACTCAGGGGTAGTTCTTTTGTGCTGAGCAGAAGCTGGTGACTTTGATTAAGGAAAACAGATGAAATTCTACCTAATAAGTGCAGCACATTTAACAAGGTCCTGCAAAACGGGGAGGCGTGGTAGTAAAATAATAAAAGGGGTCCCCAGTAATGAAAATGTTGAGAAATAATGGTCTTGGCCTTGGTTGCCTCATCTTGAAACTAGAAAGAAAATACCTTCCCTCTCCCCTTCCACAGCCGTTATGAAGGCCACGTGGGGCAATATCGGTGTGGAACGTGATCTGGAAAGTGTTTGGAGAGACGCTGCATATAAAAGTGGCCATAAGTCTTGCTGTGGCAGGAACTCCTTGCTTCTTGCTCTGAGTGTCCGCCAAAGTGCCTTGAATCCAAATCTAAAGCATTTTTGTGTTCATAGAGGCAGGAGCAGACTTGGCTGGGGTTCACGGGGAGTAGGGAGGCCCCCCATATTCCAGGACCCCCATGCCTTGGGAAAATGCAAGCTTTGCTACCTCTGATTTTCCTCCAGCAAGGAAAACATAGCCGTGACCTCAGCAAGGTCACGCCGTGAGTCAGGGATAGCTGCTGGAAATAGAACACAGGCATCCCAGATCCCAGCTGCCCCACTCACCCCGCTCCCTCCCCGGGAAGGGGGCCTCTCACAGCCCGAGGACAACCATGGCAGGTGATGGGGAGAGACCTACAAAGACGCGGTTTGTCAGGTTTGTTTCTGTATTTATTCTCAGAGTCAACACACTTCGTGATTCCTATCAAGAGGTTCAAAACAGGGATGGGACAAAAACCCAGGGTGTCCTGATGTTTCCAAAACCTGATGTTATGCCTTCCCCAGCCCACCAAGCAGAACCCCTCACCCCTCCTCTGTGTTCCCCAAGCTACAGAGCACTTCCTGTCTTGTCTTATAAGTGGTCCCTGTCCGACTCCCCATGAGGTTGGACCTTGGGGAACTATGTGGGCGGGGTCTCCAGGGAATCCCCCAGGGAGCATCTGGTCCCTAAGCCAAAACAATCCAGTCATGAGGTTTTCCCCTCTGATTACCAGGCTGACCTCTAAATTAGCCCAAATCCTAGGCCTTACGTTGTAAACAAGATGATGCCAGTATGGTATGTGCAGGAGTCTGAATTTAGGTGCAGACGCTAGGTCTGAATGATAGAGTGTGGCTGGTGTTTGGTGATGTCATTTGGGTTACTGGTGTGTATCACCTCTGATGAGCGCCTGGCTAACCTGGCATCCCGTGGCTCCCAGGAAAGGAGACATGCTCTTGCAAAAAGCCTGGGGATACCCTGATTCACTAGAACTAGCTCTCTGCTCAAAGGACACAGCTCTAAGTCTGTCCCTCAACTCAAACTGCCAACCCTGAGCGCCTCCATGTTCCCACCCCCTGCACTTCCCCACCATCACCACCAGGGGGCACCATCTACCACATCCTGTACTAGTGAGACCTGAATTGTTCCCCTCTCAGGGGATAAGCTCCATCTAGTTTCACCCCTGGAACTAGGAAACAAATCCTTAACCAGCCTCCAGGGGAGGCAGGGTGGTGGTTGTGGTTGGGAACGTGGGTTTGGAGTTAGACAGACTTGAGTCAAACCTGCCTCTTTTCCTTGGCTTCGTCACCTTGGGCAAGTGGCTTAAGGTCTCTAAGCCTCAGTTTTCCCATCAACGAAAGGGGATAATACTAGTGCCTACTTCACTGAGTTGTGATGAGGATTCAGTGAGATAGCTATCAAGTGCTGAGCAGTGAGTCTGACATAGTTATCTATCTTTTTATTTTTTCACCTCGAGCAGGTATTTAGTGGAGGTGTCACTGATTAGGTAAAGAATTCAAGTGTTTGTCTGGAATTTATTTGCTACAGACGCCCTGACATTCTAGGATCAGTGGTAACTCTCCCTGCCCTGAACCTTCTCCGCACTTCAGTGTAGCACATCTCGGACAGACACACGCACACAGACAGCTTTGGTCCTCTCCAGCTCTGACTGCTTGTGTGAACACAGTTATAGGTGAGCAGCTTCCAGCATCCCAGCTTGGATGGTCTAAGCGTGGGCAGACTAATGAGACCAAGGACATGGGGTCAGTCCCTCATCCTGGCGTAAGGAGACATCTGTTCTCTGCTCACGGCCGGCGCTCCTGGTGCTGGCCAGCCATCCAGCAAATGTGCGACCTTGGGTGAGGAGGATGGGGACTGAGCCACCCTGTCTGTCCCAAGAGAAGAATACAGAGCACTCGTCCCAAGAGCCAAGGGCACCACCATCCCACAGACAGGAGGCACATGTCACAGTGAGCTCAGGTGTCATCCCCACTTCCTCTCCCCTCACACCCACCTCCTGTCCATTGGTGCTACATCTCTGCCTCCACTGGCGCCTCCTTAGTTCAAGCTGGCATCCTCTTCTACAGAAGTCCCCACTGGCTTTCCTGCTTCCAGCCTTGCCCAGCCCCCACTCACTCCCCAACACCCAAGAAAGCCAAAGCAAGCCTCTGAAAATATACATCAGACCACAATAGCCAAGGCATGGAAGCAACCTAAATGTCCACTGACAGATGACTGGTGGAGATATATATATCATATATATCATGTATATCTTTTATAAATATATATATGTGATGGAATACTACTCAGCCATAAAAAAGAATAAAATAATGCCATTTGCAGCAACATGGATGGACCTAGAGATGTCACACTAAGCGAAGTAAGCCAGAAAGAGAAAGAAAAATACCGTATGATATCACTTATATATGGAAACAAAAAAAGAGGAGGGGTTCACAAATGAACTTATTTATAAAACAGAGACAGACTCACAGACAGAAAAAAAGTATGGTTACCAGGAGGGAAAGGGGGATGGAAGGAATAAGCTGAGAATTCAGGATTTGTAGATACTAACTACTATACATAAAATAGATAAACAACAAGGTCCTACTGTACAGCACAGGGAACTATATTCAATACCTTGTAATGGCCTATAATGAAAAAAAAATATGAAAAAGAATATATAAATATATATGCATATAAATCTGTATAAACACTATGCTGTACAACAGAAATTAACACAACATTGTAAATTTACTATACTTTAATTTTTTTAAATAGTGTTTTAAAAAAAAGAAAATATACACCAGACATCTGCCTGTTCAGACACCCCCAGTGGCTTCCTGTGAGTGGTAGGCAGACTTCTAAGATGACCCCTCAATGATCCCCTCCTCTTGGTATTCCTTGAGCAGGGGCAGGACTCACAACTTCCTTCTAACAAATAGAATATGGCCAAGGTGACATGCCATTTCTGGGATTAGGTTACAAGAGACAGTGACTTCCATCTTGCTGTCAGATGCACTCTGATGCCTCTTTGGCTTGTGTGCTTTGATGAAGCGAGTTGCTGTACTGGAGTGGCCTGCATGGTGAGGAACTGAGGATGTCCTCGGACTGACAGCCCATGAGGACCTGAGTCCTGCCAACAACCACATGGTTTGGTTGCAGCCTGTGAGGGACCCTGAGCAGATGACCCAGTGAAGGACATGTCCAGATTCCTGACCCACAGAAATGGGGAGATTAAAAATCTGTTTTGTTTTGAACTGCTAAATTTCTGGGAAATTTGTTACACAGAAATAGCTAGCTAATACACCTTGGCACTTGGAATAAAATCTGACTAGGCCTTGCACACTCTAGCCCCACATGCCTGTCTCACCCCATTTTTGGACCCCTCTCCCTTGGCTTAGCACCATCCAGCCACTCTGGTCTCTTTGTATATCTAGTTCATGGTTTTCCTACCCCAGGACCTTTGCCTATGCTGTGCCCTCTGACTCTCTGATTGGAACACTCCCCCATCCCCCAACCCCCAGCTCTTGGCATGGCTGGTGCCATTTGGTTATTCGAGTTTTCTCAGCCCAAATATCATCTCCTCAGAATGGCCTTCACTGACCTCCCTCTCCCGTGCTAGTCACTTTTGTGCTGCCACCTTTTTTGATTTTCCTCAGAGCATTTATTACCACCTGACATTACCTAGCTTGCCTGTTAGTTTACTTACTCGCTCTACCTTTTGTCACTAAAATAGAACTTCTATGAGGACCATGACATTATCCCAGTTCCTAGAATCAACCCCCAAATATAATAGGCCCTTGAAAAATATTTACTTAATTAATTGTCACCCACAAGTGATGCTTCTCAACCAGTTCCTCAACAGCTTCTAGTGGTGTCTCACTTGGAGATGCCTGTCCACCTCCACAGGGGAACATGGACCTTCATCCCTCCAAAGGTGGCCTTGGTTCTGGTCCCGTGGAGGGAGAGGGGTTCATGTGTGGAGCACCAAGTGCCCCAGCTGTACCCTTGAAGTAACCCAGGAGATTGGGGCTCCCCCAAATACATTTCTAGTTCCTCTCCACTCCATCAAAGCACACAGCACCCCATGAATGGCTTTATGACATCCACCTTTGAGCCTTCACACACACCCTCTTTTCAGCTTGCCTCTCACACCATTTTCCAAGTTTGGCTCAAGAAAACTTGGCTTCCTCCAGGAGCCTTCCAGATTTGCTCTGGACAACTCCCTTGTCCCTTTATTATCCATCCCAGGAGAATAGGTGCCATGCTAGGTATGGGGGTACAAGGATGAAGCAAGCACCACCCCCGCCATGCTCAAGGAGCCCCTGGCTTAGGAGATAGCCGTAGGAAGAGATTACCACAATTTGGTTAGAGCTCAGGACTTAGGTAGAGTCAGAGCTAGAAGCATTGGCCCTTGGGCCAGTCAGCCAGCATTCAAATCCTACTTCCATCACTTCTAAGCTGCATCTCTTCTGCAAGAAAAGTAATGTCTCTAAGCTTCAGTGGCTTCATCTGTACAATGAAGATTTAGTATTCACCTCCCAAGGTTACTGTGACGATTACATGAGATAATGTACAAATTAGCACATGGCACAGCATCCGAGGGGGTGCACCAAAGTAGGAGCATCCTGACACTGTCATCGGTTTGGACACCTCCTGCCACAAACGTCTGTTGCCTGCTTTATACTCACAAGAAAGGCATTGACCTGGGTCCAGGGGAGCTAAAGATAGAGTAGACAGCCTCACTTCTCAGGTGACTCACAACCTCCTTGAAGAGACAGGACACACAGCAGCCGCAGAGGGCAAACAAGTGAAGAACTCGCCGAGTATGACAACTGCCAGACAAGCCTCATGGTTTCATAAATGTCACAGGCATTTGGAGGAGTCAGGGATGCCTGGGCTGTTGCGACTGGGGAAAGGTACATCCTGACACCATTAACCCTATTTTCCAAATCGGATTTTGGAGCACGTGGCCACGTGGCTTCATGCTCTGTACCCTGGCACACAGCCCTCCCTCTGCCCATCCACCTGGCAGGCGTCTGCTCGCCCTTCGAGACACCGTGCATTTCTCCAGGTGGCCTTGACCTTCCCAGGTACAGCCTCCTTTGTTTCTCTTGCTCTCCAGGCTTCTATTACTGTCCCAGCACGCGGTGTGGCATTTATTAATGATGGGTTTTATCTCCCCTGCTGGATGGTTAGTGAGCTCCGGTGCGAGAAGAAACATCCTTGTGAGCAAAGAGCGTGTCTTTTCCATCTTTAACTCTTGGAATCCAGCACAGGACCCCGGCTGGGGCAAGCGCTCGAAGGCTTTGCTAAATGAACAAATGAGTGCATTCCTGTATGAATGAATGATCCTGCTACCTGGAATGAGTATCTGAAGTCTGTACTGCTTTGGAAAGCGGAAGAGGTTTGGGTCTCTGCAATTATGCTGCAGAACTGTTCAGGCAACGCCACAAATACTGTATGCTGTTCCCTGGTCCCGTGGCTTCGCTGCTTACTCACCCTCCACCCCCATTGTAGTGACGGCGGCCTCAGGCTCTCTCACTAACCATTCACAAGACTGCAAACCTCTTTACAGCCATAAACGCAGATGATCCCATGGAAAAACCGATTGGCCCAGGGATTACTCAACTTTTCATGGCGCCGAGCTCCAAGGATATTTGACATTCCCAACCCAGGAACGTGTTTCCTGTGTTCCTTTTGCAGCTCTTGTGGCCTAAAGTGAGCCGTTAAATAATAATTGGAGGTGGTTAGATGGCTGCCGATTAGAAGGACTGACTGATTGGATGGAGGGCCTCGGAGCCTGGAATTTTACAGTTTATTCTGGACCAGCCACATGTATCTGATTGCAGTATCCAAGCTGTCCTCACTAGCCACCTCTGCCATCCCGCTGACGTGCGCACGCCCCCCCCCCAACGTGCACC
Organism: Camelus bactrianus; assembly: GCF_048773025.1. Taxonomy (NCBI): domain Eukaryota; kingdom Metazoa; phylum Chordata; class Mammalia; order Artiodactyla; family Camelidae; genus Camelus; species Camelus bactrianus. The sequence continues at coordinate 70,711,514 of NC_133551.1, read as the reverse complement.
CCCCCGCCACGTGCGCACCCCTCCCCACGCGCATGCGCCTTCCTTCTTCCAGGTGAGAGTCTTTCTGAGCCGGCAGTTGAGGAACCTGACGCAACCCGGCACAGAATATAAAGCCGCCGTAATTCTTTCTAGTAAAAGCGGAGGCACACGGGAGGCTATTTTTAATGTGAATTTGTATGTAATTTGCATAAATTTGCGTGTGTTTCCCAAAGCCATCACGCTGATTCATGAAACAATTAAGGGGTGAATTCACTTCACTCCACCCAGCCAGTGGCTTAAGGGGACACATCTACTGTCCAAGCCGCATGGCTTCTTTATCCCCGAAGTTTCTTCTAATGTAACATGAAATTGTTTTCAGTATTACTGAAAACCTCAAAGGCTACAGAAAATACAACATTTATGCAATAATATTAATAATAGCTAACACTTACTGAGTACTTATTATGTGTTAGGCATTCTTCTGTGAGCTGTAAATATATTATTTTAATCTTCTCGGTAATCAAAAAAGGTGCAATTACAATCCCCACTTTACAGGTGAGGAAACTGAGGTCCGAGGGGTTAAGGTCCCATGTCTTGTCAGTGACTCAAAAACAGTCAGCCTGGCTCCACTAATTTCCACAGCAAATATTAATTTGAGCACCTCCTATGAATCAGGTATTATTCTAAGCACTGGAAACAGGGCAATGAACAAAAAAGACAAAGACCCAGCTGTCACAAAGCATCAGGGTACATTAGTTAGGGTAAGGTTGGATTGCTAAGCAAAAAGACCCTAACATTTATTCAACTGAAGAACAAAGAAGTGAATTTCTCTCCCGGGCAGTAATTCAAGGTGTGTGTAAGTGGGCAGCCCTGCTCCAGCTGGTCACTGGGGGGAACCCGGTTCCTTCCAAGTCCTTGCTCTGCTAAGCACATACGATGCTGTCTTCATCTGCTTGGATGGAGCCAGGCTGCTGCCAGGTCTGAGTAGCTGTCAGGTGAGTGGAAGGGAGCATGGAGGGGTCGCCAAGCTAAAGCCCAGGCCTGGGGTGAGAGGCAACCGTCATTTCCATTTCCTTTCTGGGAGTGAAAGCGTAGTCATGTGGCCACATCCATCTTCAGGAAGGTTAGGGAACGGGGTCTGGCCAGGGGCCAAGGAGGAAGAGAGAGTTGGTCTGGGTGGGCAACCAGCAGCCTTTGCCACGGAAACACATTCCATCAAGCAAATGACTCTATTGGATGATGTCAGAGAGCAAGGAGCACAGCGAAGAAAAACAAAGCAGGGGAAGGGACTCGAGTGTGATGGGGTCAAGCTTTTAGACCTCATAAGCTCTTAATCACTGTCCTTAACTGACCCCCAGCCACACCCATGCTCTCAATGACTGTGCAGAAGGCTTAGGAGAGTCCCAAGCACTCCCTGAACCAAATAAGGTCAATTTATGTCCAGCCTAGTAACCAGGGGCTCTGGCCCAGCAAGAGGTTATTGGACTTGACCTTCACTGAGTTTCTCATACCTTTTATCAAGGTATGTTTATTAATCACACATCTTACTCTCTTTTAAAAAATCCTTTAAGGTAGTTAGGGCAGCTACTGTCATCCATCCCCCTTTGACACTGGGGAACTTGAGGCTTGAGAATATTTCGTTCAGTTAGAAAATAAACTACATTGAGCTCCTTTGTGCCAATGAACTGGGATAAAAAGGCAAATGGGATGTAATTCCTTCAGATACCTTGACAGGTAACTTAGTGTGGTTTGCAGACATATAAGCAAATGATTTGTACAACAACCAATGATTAAAGTGAACGCAAAGTACAGTGGTATGGAGGAGGAAGGGGGTGATAATTCTACCTGGCTGGGAAGGATCAGACAAAGTATCACAGAAGAGGTGACAGCTGGCTATGGTTTTGAAGGACAAACAGGAGTTCTCTAAGCAGATGGGGATCTGTTCCAGGTAAGGAAAATATGTTCCAGCAAGAGGAAAATGTACATAAAGTCACAGAGGTCTTATGAAATGATTCATAATTTGGCCATGAACATTTGTGAAAGGCTTACTTAACCTCTAAAATCAGGGCTGGAAGGTAACCCAGGCTCCTGACCCCTAGTGCACACTAGTTTTAGACCTTCTTTTGCAGCTGTACTCTGAAAACTATAAGACACTGATGAAAGAAACTGAAGACAGCACAAACAGATGGAAAGATGTGCCATGTTCTTGAATTGGAAGACTCAATATTGTTAAAATGATCATACCTACCCAAGGCAATATACAGATTCAATGCAGTCTCCATCGAATTACCAATGATATTTTTTACAGAACCAGAAAGAAAAAAAAAAAGTTAACATTTGTGTGGAAACACAAAGGACCTGGAATAGCTAAAACAATCTTGAGAAAGAAGAACAGAGCTGGGGGAATCATGCTCCCTGGCTTCAGACTATACTACAAAGCTACACTAATCAAAACAGTATGGAACTAGCATAAAAACAGACATGTAGATCAATGGAACAGGATAGGAAGTCCAGAAATAAACCCACACACTTATGGTCAATTAATCTACGGCAAAGGAGGCAAGAATATACAGTGGAGAAAAGACAGTCTGTTCAGTAAGTGGTGCTGGGAAAACTGGACAGCCACCTGTAAAAGACTGAAATTAGAGCATTCTCTAGCACCATGTACAAAAGTAAACTCAAAATGGATTAAAGGCCTAAATGTAAGACCACATACTATGAAACTCCTAGAGGAAAACATAGGCACAACACTCTTTGACATAAATTGCAGCAATATTTTTTCCACCAGGTCCTAGAGTAATGGAGATAAAAGCAAAATAAACAAATGGGACCTAATTAAACTTAAAAGCTTTTGCACATCTAAAGATTCCATCAACAAAATGAAAAGACAGCCTACAGAATGGGAGAAAATATTTGCTAATGATGTGACCAACAAGGGGCTCATTTCCAAAATATACAAACAGCTCATACAGCTTAATATCAAAAAACAGGCAACCCAATCCAAAAATGGGCAGAAGATCTAAATAGACATTTCTTCAAAGAAGACATCCAGTTGGCCAACAGGCATGTGAAAAGACACTCACTATTGCTAATTCTTAGAGAAATGCAAATCAGAACTACAATGAAGTATCAACTCACACCGGTCAGAATGGCCATCATTAAAAAGGCTACAGATAATAAATGCTGGAGAGGGTGTGGAGAAAAAGGAAACCCTCCTACACTGTTGGTGGGAATATAAATTGGTACAGCCACTATGGAGGACTGTATGGAGGTTCCTTAAAAAACTAAAAATAGACTTAACTTATAACCCAGCAATCCCACTCCTGGGCATGTATTCAGAGAAAACTATAATTCAAAAAGACAAATGCACCCCAGTGTTCACAGCAGCACTGTTTACAATAGCCAAGACATGGAAATAACCTAAATGTCTCTAGATAGATGAATGAATAAAAAAAATGTGGTATATACAGTGGAATATTACTCAACCATAAAAAGAATAAAATAATGCCATTTGCAGCAACATGATTGGACCTAGAGATGATCATATTAGGTGAAGTAAGTCAGACAGAGAAAGAAAAATATCATATGATGTCTCTTATATGTGGAATCTTAATAAAAAGAGATACACATTTTACTTACAAACCTGAAATAGACTCACAGACATAGAAAACAAACTGTGGTTACTAGGGGGGAAGGGGGAGATAGATTAGGAGTTTGGGATTAATAGATACACATTATTATATATAAAATAAACAACAAGGACCTACAGGGAACTATATTCAATTTCTTGTAATGAGCTGTGATGGAAAAGAATCTGAAAAAATATACGTATGCATATGTATAACTGATTCACTTTGTTGTATACATGAAACTAACATTATAAATCGACTATATTTCAATAAAAAATAAGAATTAAACAAATTATATGATGTCCACCTAACGAAATGCTATACAGCTCTTAGAAATCTTATTTTGGAAGACTACCCAATGACATGGAAAATATTACGTGAAAACAAGCTGTTGACAAAGCACCACGTGCAGTATAGTCCTTATTTTGTTTTAAAGACATGCACACAGAGAATGAAGAATAAAAATAAAATGAAAAGAAAAAAAAGAATAAAATAGAATGGCGCGTATCTCTAAGTGGCATTTTACATCATGAGGGAAAAGGTGTGGAAATCAAAATGAAAACTTTACGTGGCTTACCTTTGTCCTTAGAGTCGATGTAAACATACAACAAGTCTTCCAATGTGCAGATACAACCTCCTTCTGGGTCCTTCCACCCTAATCTTCACCTGCCCTCCCCCCTGTTTCTCAGCACGCTGGTCATCTGCCCTCTGAGCTTCTATCCTGCTGTTGTCTCCACACAGCACGCTCTTCCCTGCCCTGTGTCACCTTCTTCCCAGGCCCCCTTCCACCTGCGCTGCCCCCTGGGGTAGGATGACTCGTCCCCTCACCTCTGTCCGTGGCGCATTCTCTGATGCAGCTCTAGCCTCACTGCATCAGATACTTGTCTGTCTCCCGCATGAAGCCATGAGCCCTGTAAGGAGAGGGGCCGAGGCTCACCCTGACTGTCGGCTCCTGGCACATCTCAGGTGTTCAGCAGAGACCTGTTTTAATATCTGGGGCACCCCAATTATAAAGCAGGGGTAGGTGCAAAGAGTGTCTATGATATCAAACTCAAAGAGGCGCCACCCTGCACCCAAAAGTAATACAACACGGGTTCAGTCTTTGCTACCACTTCTCTGATAGCAGTAAGGTGGATCCAATTAACAAGCTTTAGAAATCGCTCTGGTTCTCTTCTCTCCAGTTCTCTGAAATCCACGCAGCTGCTCCAGAACCCTCCACACTCCACATTCCCTCACTCTCCACGATCTCTGAAGCCTCAGCCCACCCACCTTTTCTGTCCTTTCCTGTCCCATTTCCTGCTTTTCTCTACTCATTGTCCCAATCCAAAAAGCCCAGAAAAGGCAGAAAGGCAGAGTGCCCCAAGCAGCTGGAGAGGAAGTGCTGAGAAGGCGAATACACAACCATTCCTTAGCTCCTGGGCTGTGCAGATGTGAAGGGACTTGCTCTTTCCAGCTGCAGTGGCTGGAATGCTCACTGCCACATGAGAGGTGAACCAGCGCAGATTCATCGCTGGTTAAAAAAGGGCCGTGCAACATGCAGATCAGCAGAGGCGGTGGCGGCCACAGCCCTGTGCGAAGGTGGGCAGTGTCTCCTGTGACAGGAGGGAGCTGTTCTCAGCTGCTTCACCCATTCCTCGCAGGGGAAGGAGGGCAGCTTGGAGAAGCTGAGTCTGCCCATCCCAGCCCCTTCCTCCCTCTCCCCCGGGAGTTGTGCGCCTCCAAGCTGGGGGTTCACAGAGGTACCGCCACGCTGGCCCAGCTCTGCATACCCGAGCACTTTTACCTGCCCGTGTGGGATGTCCACTTGCTCTCAGATTTCAGCCACTTTCTCCAAAGTCAGTTTTCTTAGTAATAAAGAGAATGTTCTAGTCTTCTGTCCACTGACAGTTCTCTTGTTTCTCAGTTGATCCAGAACCCAACAGGGACAAAGGGTGGTATTTATCAGGACTCTGCAAAGTCCGTCACCTCCTTGCTCGTGCCTCCCACCGTGTCTCCTGTTCCAGGAAAGACTAATCAGCGCAGGCTACATCTTCTGACTTTCTTTCCTAAGCTCCACAGCTGTTACCTTCAACCACTCCTCCTCCAGAGCAACCCTCGTCATCTCTGGGAATTGGTAATCAAAAGAAAATCCACAGAGCTGTTTCTCTCTCCCTCTTATCATCAGGCCCTTGCTTGCTTTCCAGGTGAGTGCAAATCTGATTTTTCCTAAAGTTGTATGAGGCTAGACCATTCGTTTCTCCCCCTGAGCCCCAGTTTCCTCACCTCATGTACAGTATTTCGGTAAGAACCCCTTTTCAGGCTTGCCGCAAGGATTAATTGGGGTAGCAACGGTGAAGTTCCTGATTAATTCTAAAAAGCTTTGCCTTGCAAGTATCAGGTCCTCTCTCTCCTGAGCCTCTCAAGACCGTGATATATCCTTCCTTCACTCAAGTATGAAAGAGCAGAAAAGTCATCTGTCTTCCCCTGAGAATGTTCCTGTTCTGGGACAGCATAATAAATCAGACGCTTCGGAGTTCTTGGGGGGTTGGAAAGAGGGCACTCTGTACTGGTCCTTTTGTGGAAATCCTACCCGCTAACTTAGCTAGAAGATTATGTGCTGCTCTTAACAAGCACACAAGGAACTCATAGATTTTTTTGGATGCCAAAATACTTCGTTCTAAATTTTCTGCAACGCACTCTAAACAATAAACATTTTGTTTATTCGTTTAAACAGCAAACAACCTAGTTTCCCAATTGAACTCTGAAAGGCAAGACTTAAAGAATATACTGCAGACTGGTTCTCTGAGTGGGGAAAATGAACTCAGTTCAACTGGCAGGGGGAAATCAATTGGACCGATTCTGAGCAAGAAGTCTCCTATTCAATTTACCCTACTTTTCCCAAGAAGTGCTAGTCCCTCTGACTCTCAATGCTGCTAACATTCTGTTTCTGGGTCTTGATGATAATTTATGATAGTTCTAGTGCGAATGTCACATTTGAGAAGAATTTGAAGTGCTTTGCCCATTTAAATCGGGACCTGTCGTGCTGGAAATGTGTTGTAGTCAATGATGTGCCAAGTGTTTAACCATCTGACTCTCCAGAAAAAAAACTTATTCTAAATATATATGTGCACAAACAAGTTAAAGGTTTGCTCACATACAGGGTGTACAGCCCACAATTTACAACTAATAATAAATGATACGATACTTTTTCTTATAAATTCCATATACCCAACTAATTCTCACAAACTGTTTTCACTGATTTCTGTAGACTTCTTGATTTGCAGCAAGCTTCTGGTTGCAATCCAACCCTGATTTGGCAAAATCAGACTACAAATAATGACTTGATCACTGTCTGATTCAGCAAAGCAGTTACTCATGTCATTGACCACTGAGTGTGGTTTCAACATGAATATTGATTGATCTCTTCATTGGCATTAATAACTAAAATAAAAGTAAAACAGTGAAGGTACAGGTTGAGCCTTCGTATTATGTGAGCAACTTCTTTGCTGAATCAGGTAACAGTTATCAAATATTACAATATTTCCTCAACTTTTTTTTGGCTGGTCTCAATCTCACAACTACAGATATAACACACTTTTCAGTTTCATCTGCATCATTAATGTTTTCTCATCTCTTTCTTAAGTCTATGCAATTTCTATAAAGGCCAAAAAAGCAAGCCCTGATTTGTCAGTGTTTTCCAATTGCTGTGGTGCAAAGACTCCCATCGTGATAAAGGCTAGCTACAAGCAGGCCATTACTGAGGGTGGAGCTGAGGGGAAGGCAATAAATAACACATCAATTAACAGACTTTCTGCCACGGTGACATCTTAGCCATAAATAACCTCCAGAGCACAGATAATAGTAAAATGTGGTAAAACAATTTGAAAGTGATGAGTTTTGAATATTTATTGCCTTTTTTTTTTTTTTTTACCATTTTAATGTGTTCAGTTCAGTAGCATTAAGTACATTCACAATGTTATGCAACCATCATCACTATTTAGTTTCATAAATGTTTCAGCACCCCAGCTGAAACCCCATACCCATTAAGCAGTCACTTCCCATCACCACTCCCCGACCTCCACCCCCAGACCCCAGCAACCATGAATCTGTTTTCTACCTCTATGGATTTGCTTACTCCGGATACTTTGTTTAAATAGAATTACACTATATGTGGCCCTTTGTGTCTGGCTTCTTTCACTTAGGATAACGTTTTCAAAGTTTATTCACGTTGTAGAGTATGTCAGTACTTCATTCGTTTTCATGGCTGAATAATATTCCATTGGGTGAATAGACCACATTTCCTTTATCCATTCATCTGTGGATGGACATTTGGGTTGTTCCTACCATTTGGCTATTGTGATAGTGCTGCTATGAACCCTTGTGATTACCTTCATTTTTAATATAATTTATTTATATCATTTAAGTTTTAATAATGGCTGTGTTTACCAACAGGCTTGCAAAATTCCTGAACACTTAACAATTGGCTCTCAGGAAAGGGCGGGAGCTGGTTCCGGAGCACCACTGGTTGTCCCCACCCATCCAGCTCCAGGCAGGAGACAGCTTTGAACTCTAAGCCAGCAGATCTGTGTTCTGGGATCAAAGCAGCCTCTTATCACTATATTCTGAGCAAGCCCTCTCATTCTCTGTCTCATCTCTAAAATGAGACTCCTAGGCTAGATGCTGTCAAAGGTCCTTTCCTGGGTACTGTAAGCAGATGGGGTACGGGGTCCCCGGAGAAAGAGAACCAGGCAGGGCTTTCTTGACAGGAGAAGCCTTTTTGCTGGGGGTTGGGTCAGTAATTAGGTTTGTTTGTTTGTTTGTTTGTTTGTTTGTTTAATGGAGGTACCGAGGATTGAACCCAGGACCTTGTGCATGCTAAGCAGGTGCTTTACCACTGAGCTATACCTTCCCCCAAGAGAAGCCATTTTTGAACTAAGCCATTTTGTAATCTAAGCCCGGGCAATGTTTGCCCTAAGGATCTTAAGGGAACAAAAGAACAAACCCACAAGGCAAGAGAAGTAATAATAGCAAAGATAACAAATCTGTTGTAAAGATTCCCAGTTTTTTCAACGGTAAAGACGAGCCTAAGGCACTTCCTTGAGCTGTTTTGCAGAATTTAAACCCCTGTGGGGCACTCAACCACCAGATCTACTGGAACCTAAGGGGTGATAATGTTGACTTTTTCTGACCCTCGTGACTTCAATCAGCTAAAGCTTGGACTCTCAGCCACCCAAGCTCCCGCATGAATATGCATGTTCTCTTAGCTTAAAACTTTGCCAATTTTTCTGTTCAGGATGACTCTGCTTTGGGAAAGATGCTGGTGTTTTTAATCCCTGCAAATAATAAATCCTTCCATCTCCTGCTCTTTGCCTTGGTTGTGTCTTTTGGCTTGACATCCCCCAAGAAAGGCGAACCCAGTGATTTGGGTTACAGTACCTTCTCCCAGTGAGTGGCCTTGCTGGGTAAACAGATGAAACAAGCTCCCGTTAACCTGTCTCCCCGCCCTTCCCCCCCAGCCAGCTGTTTGGGGGACTGGACATCATTCTTCTGCAGGTTCAAGGCCTTGGCTCCATCCCCGCAGCAGACAGGCTTGCTTGCCACCCCACCACCCCGTGCTCTGCTCTCTCCCTGTGCTTTTCCTGTTGGTGAAATCAGCACAGCCGGCCCCCCATTCTCAGCCTTGTGTTTTGGGCACCAACCTGAAAAGGTTCTCTTCTTGGCCAAATTTTAGTCAAGTTCCTCTGAGCTCTTTTTCCACCAGGCCTAGTCCTCGGGCACATCCTCAAGAGCCTAATTTTAGCAAGAATCTGGCCAAGTCATTTTAGCCAGAACCCCCACTCTTTCGATATCTGACCAGGTTCCTCATCCCCCACATCCCCAGGTGATGTCTGATCAGCCTGGCCTGCCTTCAGCGAGGAGCCTGGGACGTCGGTTTAGCCAGAATCCTCCCTTACCCCTGATGTCTCCTCTTAGAAATTTCCCATCCACTGGCTACCCCCTGCCCCTCCTCCTTGGCTGTCAATTCCCGCTTTTCCTTGCTGTGTTGGGAGTTGGGCCCAATCTCTCTCTCCTACTGCGAAGCCCCATTGGAACAGTGCCTATACCTGTGGCTATAGTTCCGAATGAAGTCTGCCTTACCTTTCTGGCAAGTGTCATGAGTAATTTAACAGACCTCACTCCATCGCCAGGTGATTGGTTCAATCCTAGACAGGTAACTCAACTGCTCCAAGAAGATGCAGCACTGTTTGGCTGGCGCTTGGCCTCTCCCTTCACTGAGATGCTGTGATGTGCAGGTGTGGTGCTTGCAGCTGCTGGGGCCATTTTGTGGCCATGGTAAGCATTTAGTAAGCACCTTCTGTGTGCATGCAGGGCCCTTGAACCAGCGTGGAGCTTGTGGACAGTTTGACGAGGGGCAGTGTGGAGAGCCGGTGAGATGTGCCATTGTGCTGGGCCTCTCAGTTACACAGATGAATAAAGTCCTGCTCTTGCTTGAGCCAATTTGAAGTTTGAGTTGGGTTTTCTGTGCCACATCACTGGAAAGGCAATAACAGCACGTGATGGAAACCACTTCCATAGGAACCTGCAACCTGACCTTTGTTTCAGTCTCAGACCAGGTGTAGTTAGATCTGAAGAATGTGGGGCCAGCTGATGTCCTTCATTGTCCAATGCACCCCATTCCTGGGCTCTCAGATGTCTGCCCAACAATTCAATTCCATTCTGACATGAGCCCTTTAGATCACACCTGAGTTTGTGCTAAAGCAATGTCTTAGAGTGGGGCCCCTAGGTAGCCTCAGGATGGGGCTGGTCACGAGAAAGATCAAATAATTAGAGGGCAGGAACTTTCAACCCCACCCCGACCTCCCTGGAGGGGAGAGAGGCTGCAGATTGAGTTCTATAAAAACTCTTGAAGATTGTGATCCAAAGTGTTTCTGGGTCCATGAGCAGAGCAGGCGCCGGAGGGTGGTGCTCCCAGAGCGGGGCCTGGAAGCTCTGCACATCCCTCTCTCTGCCTTGCCCTCTGCATCTCTTCCATTTGGAGATTTCTGAGTTGTCCTAAGTTCTGTGAGCTGTTCCAGCAAACTGTCAAACCTGAGGAGGGGGTCATGGGAACTCCTAATTTATAAGCATTCGGCCAGAAGTTCAGGTGGCCTGAGACTTACAGCTGGTGTCTGAAGTGGGAGCGACTCTTTGGGACTTGTGGGATCTGACACTAACAGGTAGAGTCAGAACTGAATAGCTGGGCGCGTGATTGGTGGCGGAGGATAGTTGGAGGATCGTGTGGTGCCAGAGAAAACACACTAGAGACATAAAAGAGGGTTTATTGTCCTCTTTCCCCTCATGGATTTCTACTTCTTAGTAAAATTAGCCAACTAAAGAAGACGTGAAATTAATAACTAGCAGTCTGCAATCTGCTCATGGGAGCAGAAATTGAATTCAAGGGTGTTCCAGGAAGCACTCTCACTTCCGGGTTCTCCTCCCCAGAGAAACCAAGGTGAAGGTACCCAAAAGTCCAGTCATAAAGAAGTGGATTCCTCAGGCTTGTGGGGTGAGGCAGACCTGGTTCTCACTCCCACCTCCACCGCCAGTGACTTGAGCAGCCCAACCTCCCTTCATTTCCACTCCCTCCTCTGTACAACGGGGACGGCGCATTCCTCAGTGAACCATTGTTGAGAGGATTTACCTAAACTAAATTTTGCTTCTGTGTCATTGGTACTTTCTTTTCTCCCCAAACTGTCATCATCAGCCTCGTTCCAGATGCATCTACCTTCCTGGCCCTTACTTGAAGTAGATAAGCTTCTCAGAGCTGGGAAGGAGACAGTGATTTGTGGCTTCTGTGACCTTGAGACTAGTGTGAAAGAAAATTCATATTTTTATTGCAAGACAAGAAAAATTTAAACTGAAAGAATTTTCTCTGCCCTTTGGCTTCCTCTCTCCCCTCTACCATGCGTTGTGTATCTTGTCGACTAAAATAAATGTGCAGCCTAAAAGCTGAGAGTTATGTTTTATTTGGCCAGGATGACAGCCTCTCAGATGGCTGAGGGACTGCTCTGAAGAGGTAGGGGAGGAGCTAGGACATACAGGAGCTTTACAACAAAGACCAGGTAGTTGGAACAATAAAAGATCACTTGTTATCTAAAGAAAACCAGGCATCTCAAGTTAAAGAATTTAGTGCTTTTCCATGTAGGGGAGGAAGCAAACATTTGGGCTCATTGAATCCATTCCTTTGACAAGCATCTTCCTATCTAGGGGCCCTAACTTGTCCTTTATCATTCTGAGTCCCCTCCGGGTGCACCATTGTGAGTGGCTGCAGAGGCTGGGCTGCAGGCTTGTCTTCCCTGGGGTGGCAGCAGCCGCTGATGACTTGATGGCCTCAGCATCCTTTGTTTACCGATACAGTTTGCAGTAGTTTTCGTTCACAATCTGCAGCGTGCAAACCTCCCCCATCGGCAGAAATACTCGTTCAACCATAAAGGGCAACATTCTCCCAGCGTCAGCAAGACATCTCCTTAAAAGATAACATTCCTTCTTGACCTCCTCAGAGGTCACTTTGTACTTATAGATTTGGATTGTGCAAACTAGCGGCATCATTGAATGTACAGCCCTCTAAAAAAACCTGTACGACTGTGCTTTGACCTCAAAGAACCAGAAAGGCTCTCAGAGCATCCTGATGAATTTTTCTTGTCAACACTAGCCTTCTCCCCAGCCATCTCCAGATGAGGTGTACTAGGGCCTGCTGACGAAGGAGGTGGAACAGACCTCCAAGGTGACCAGGTGGTGGAGTGGGGAGGTGGGTGGGCACAGGGAAACCTACACTCGCTCAAGGAAAGGAAGAGCCTGAGCAAAATGAGCGGTTTATGTGGGCATGTGAAGAGCCACGTCAGTCAGCAAGCATTTACGGAGCACTTCCTGCATGCACACAGAGCCCTAAACCAGCTGCGGACTGGGTGCTTGGGAGGAGAGAAAGAGAACATAAGGCACGATGCTGAGCCACAGGTGTGAGTCTTCGGTTCTCAACGGTCATTAAACTTGAATCTTCAAGTGGCTGGTTCTTCATGGAAACGCCCCTCGTCACCGCTGGGCTTAAGCGAGAAACACTTCGGCAGAGCCACTCAGTTCAAACTGGAGAAGCTGCATTTGGAAATTCTCCAGGGCCTATTAGGCCAGCCACCCGATTCCTTAGGGAGTAAACGAGCTCCGTGGAGGGCGAATTTCATCACCAGAAACGATGAGAAGAGGTGAGGGGAAATGCTTCATAAGAAATGCATCCAATTACCAGTTTTCCGTCTTGTTTCCAGGCCCTACAGGCCAAGTCCTCCTGGGCTTCTGGTCTACCGTCCACCTGCAAAATGCAAGGCACAGATACACACAAACACAGGGGTGACTGAAGGCCTTTTTCTCTGCTTCATCGCGAGCCCTGTGCGCAGAAAATGAGTTCTGCACTGTGCTGCTCCATCTCCCGCTCCTGATTAGTTATTCAGGAGCTGTTGACAGGGGACACTTGCCTTGGAGTAGCGGCGACTTTCAATCTCCTGAGCTGTGGAGCTCAGGGAGAGAGAGCCCTCTGCACGGAATGACAATGCATATTAAAAAAAGGAAAAAGCAGAATTGCTGCCTGAAAAATAGGAACGTATCTTGGATGAGAAAGCACCTTGCAGGTGAGACTCTCAGAAAAAGAATTTTTGAGGCAATTGTTTCTGAGAAATTGAACCTGCAGACAGGCAGCTATTCTGCCTAAAGACACTACTGTCTGATTGTGAAGGAATGAATAAACAGAAAGGGAACGGGGCACTTTTCATCTCTTCTGGGACACACTATGCCCCTCACTTTAGGGAAGAGATGTGTTCCTGAAAAGTTAACTGCAAATTGGAATTTTTATAACCTAAATCATGTTTTTCTGATGCCTTCTTTGCAAAAAAGGGTTCCTCAGACTATTTTAAGCTCTGAGATGTGATAAAACCACAGCTAAGACTGCAGCAAACCTTTTAACGTGATCACTTTTATAGCTAGAACTGGCCATTTTCTTATATTTAAAAAATTACATTTCAAAAAAGCTGAAAAATATGAAATGAAACAGCTAGGGTGTTTTCTCTATATGGTACAATAATTTCCATGTCGACCACCATTTCCTGGGTCGTTTGTAAGTTCCGGGCACCAGGTGAGGTATTTCCACATAATATCTAATTTAATTCCCACAGCAGTTCTTTGAGCTAGATATTATTATTTCCATATTTTCTGGATGCAATAATAAAGTTTAGGTACATTAAGTAACTTACGCACGTTCACAAGCTGGAAATGGCAAGGCTGGAATTCAAACCGGGTCGGGGTGACTGTGGGGCAACTGGGCATGTGACTTCACCTCTCTCTGATACTGAGCAGGACACTGTGGGGTCCTCCCTGGTGCACATCTTTCCATGTTCTCTGTTTCTTGTTTGCAGGAAATAGGCTTCACTCAGCCTCCTTGACCTTCCCTGAGTTCCAAAGGGAGAATTCAAACAGTTGCTAATCAGGGAAGAAAGGGAATGCAGAAACGAAGGAGGAACAGTCAAGAAACAATAGTGCAGCCTTGGGGCAGGGTCCTGGTCACCCAGGCTGTTGCCCCCAGGATCATACTCCTGTCCCTCCCTTGACTAGAAACCGATTACACTTACGTAAGTCTCACGAGGCAAAGAGAAGGGACAAGAACTGGTTAGAGCAGGGGAAGCGCAAGCCAGCGGGGTGTTTGACTTCCAGTGGACCTTGAGCCTCGTTATAGGGGTATTGTAATACACTAGCATCCTAAGTGACCCACCCACCAGCACCGGGACAGTTGACGATTGCCATGACAACAACTGGAAAAGGAGGAAAGGCAACTGGCTCCAGGCTACTCAGGAGGACCTGATGGCAGGAGCCGCCCACGAAAGTCCAGGTGGCCGGAGCGGCAGCGGGAGCTGTCTCCACCGGCTGTCTCGGGACAGCTCCCCACTTCAGCACCTTTTCCTCGCTCAGGCGCCTTCCTTACTTTCCCGCTTTTGAGAAATAAAGCAGTTTTCCCTCTGTGCCTCTGCCCCAGCTGTGAAATCTTTCCAACCAGCAGGCAAGAACCTACCTTTTGTGGGATCCCCATTTTAATGGGGAGTTTTCCATCCACTAACACCTCTAGGACTCAGATTTCTCAGCTCTCAAGTGGGAATAATTGTAACAGCCCCTCTTAGGGAGTGGCTGGAGGTCCCGGTGAGTTCACACACCTAGTGTAACCCAGCTCAGCGTCTGATGCTCAAACAATAGCGATTATCTTTTGGTGCCCGGGCGAGACCCACACTCGCCTGTTACAGAGCAGACGCTCAGTAAGGATTTCTTGAATTAATTGAATAAAAGTCTCCATTTCTTCAAGAAGGGGACAACCCTTTGGCTCGGAGTAAATCAACAACCAACAGTTATGATTGTGATGATAACACAGTCACACTTTCAATGGAACAGCACAAGGCATACAGGGCAATCTGAACCCTTGGTCTCACACACCATAGCCTTAATTAAGTTATTTTTTCCACGCTGGGAAATTGCAGAAGAAAAGAAACTTCATCCGTTGGCAAAATACCGAGCCAGAGGCAGCTGCTGTGCAGTTCCAGATGCCCTTGGAGGGGCTCTGGATAGTTCTAACCAGAAGACGCACATACAAACATTTGGTCTGTAATTTCAGGCTGACTTTAATCAAGCCGCCGGGTGCCCAGAAGCTATGAACAGCCCTGCCTGGATGCTCGGGCCTCCCTCCACCCTCGGGACTGCACCGAAAGGCTCCAAGTGGGAGAGAAAATGCCAGTCATTCCATCTCAGGCTTCAGAACACATTTCGGACCAGCCACTGACGTCAGAGGGGAACTCATTCCCCTGCCCTGGTCTAGAATTTCACAGCTCCTCCTCAGTGCCAGGAAGGACCAGCCACGTGCTGGACACTCAGACAAAGCAGTGGGGAAGTGTTTAGCAAAGGTTTAATTTAAAAAGCAAAGAGAACAACCCACCTCTTGGGAGGCCAGCTCCCCAGCCCGCCTCCCCTGCCCCTCGGCCTGTTGGGGTCATGCCCACCCCGCTCCCACCAACTCCTACACAGGCACCAGGTGCCCCTAAGGCCAGCTCCATGCTCTGCTGGGGGTGGGGTGGGGGGCACAGCCCTGCGCAGGCAGCGTGAACAAGAGGAGACAGACAACAAACATGGGGAGAACTAAACTATAAGGTCACTGCAGACGGGGATGGTGCTGTGAGAACGTGGTTCCACGGCCAAGGGGAACTGGCTAGGCCACTTTGACAGGTGCCCAGGAAGGGCCCTCTGAGGAGGTGGCATCTGAGCCACAGAGACCTGGGTGACCAAAGGAGCCCAACGTGCCAAAACAGTATTCCAGGCAGAGGCAGGGCACGCCATAGGATTCTCAGGGTCCCGGGTCTGAGATGGAAATGTGGGCCCTCCTTCCAGACATATTAAGAATTTCCAGTTGGTGACAGCAGGGCGTTAAACCAAGTGTGAGGCCCCTCCAAGCTCAGGGCCCTGTGTGGCCGCATGGGTCGTGTGCTCACAGAGTAGACCCTGGGTGGAAGGAATAGTCAGCCTGGGAATCCTAAGGTTTGGCTGGGCTTGGAAAGTTCTGGAATTAGAAAGAAGGCCAGTGTGTCTGGAAGGCAGAGGTGTGTGTAGAGGGGAGATGGATCAGGCAGACTTTGGTAGCCCCTGAGAGAGGTGTGACTGGGGCCTTTGCACAAGCGAGAGGCTTGATCTGATTAAAGATCCAGCTGGCCACTGGGTAGAGACTGGCATGTACTGGGTCCCAGGGGAAGTCGAGAGCCAGGTTAGAAGGCAGAGATGGCAGTGGTGGTGTTTTACAGAGAGTGAGACCCCTAAATTAGGAAGGCCATCAAAGTGTGGGTCCTTGGCGCCAACTGTGAAAGAATTTGCAGCAGAGGAAAGAGGGACAAAGTGAAAAGTTGCTTTATTGCTCAGAAGAGGAAAAGGAAAGAAAGTACTTGAGCCGGGAGCTATCAGCCAAGATGGCCAGTCAGACAGCTCCAGCTCCAGGCTGGGCCTCGTGGGCTTTTATTGGAGACTTCTGCCATCAGGTCTTCGTTCCGTGTGTGCTGGAGCCAATCACCCTTTCCCCCCATCCCTGTCTGGGCTTTCCCGGGTGCTGTCCTGGCACCTGGCAACTGGCACGGCGCTGGTGGGTGTGTCACTCAGCATGCTAGTATGTTACAGTGAGGGTACAGTGAGGCTCAAGGTCCACTGGAAGTCAAATCCTCTGCCGTCAGTTCTAACTAGTTCTTGTTTTTTTCTTCTCTTTGCAGCTTCCTCCTGAGACTCCGATAAGGGTAATTGGTTTTTATTGGAGGAAAGGACAGGGAGGGGTATGATCCCGGGGGGTCAACAGCCTCGGTATGAGTTCAAGAGATCACTGTAGGGGAAGCTAAGGAAGAGATCTGATCACCGTGCAGTTTAGTTTTTCCCTCCTGGCGTATCTATAACGTTTCTGTAAAATAACCTAGGAGTGTGAACCTGACTCTACGGTCCTAATCATCACCTGCTTGAGCCTGTACTTCTGTGACTCAGGACAGGCCTGGGAGACCTCCGCGTTCCTATAAACAAGAGGCAGGGGCTGCGGGGAGGGGTGGGGGAGCTGCAGAGTCCTGCTGGGTCTCAGTGGAGGTGGACGGGCCCAGAAGGCCTGCAGGGTCTGACAGTTCTATCCCAGCCCCTCCCCTCCGTCTGAACCGCGTGCCCTGCACGCTCACACTCACCGCTCATCCCCACCTCACCCCCAGGCTGGCCCCACCCGTGTCCCTACCCTGCACCCACCTCCCCAGCAGGGCCGGAAATCCTTTCTGTTTCTGGTGTCCTGCAGAGTGCCTGCTTCCCGATGATTCGTGTGCAGTAACTAGTTGTCCAGTGAGTGAATGAACTTATGAGATCGTGTTAGAAAACACTGGGCCCTGCTCCGACCAGGCAAATCTGAGCCTAAACCTTGACCTGGGGAAAAAAAAAAAAAAGGAGGCTTCTATTTCCAAACCCAGCACATTTCCCTCTCATTAGAAGTTTTTAAAAAATAAAAATAAAAATAAAAAAAAGAAAGCGGAGAAGCTGACATCCGAGGCGGTGGCACCCAAATTGCAGCCTCCGACTATTGTTTACGCTATATTTGTCCCGTCTCCAGGCGTCATCCCGGGGGACAGGGCTTAACACGCCAACCGGGCAGTCTGGCGGCAGCACCCCCGGGAGGAATGTTGCCCCGCTGCGCCCTCTTGTGGCCAGAATGGACATTGCCTATACCCCGAAGTGATTTTTTTCGAAGACTAAAGGGAGACCGGGAGGATTTGGATCACGGAGACTTAGTCAAGAGGAGGGGTGAGCTGCCAGAGAGGCTCCGGAGCTGAGGGCCTCTTGGGCTAGTGGCCTCCGTGAGCCTGGGCTGTTATTTACCCGGGGCCGTCCACCAGCCCCAGGGGTGCCAAACTGCACAGGAGTTGGAGGACGGCTCTCCGGGACAGGGGATTGCCGCCCTTGCTGGAGGGGGACTGACACACTGAGCCTTTACATGGCTTTTTATGGTTCCTTCACAGAGCTGTTTTATTTACCTGCTGCACGGATGAGGTCTAAGAAAAACCCAGATCCACCGTATAATTTGGAGCTAAGTACATGATGGATGCCAGAGATTTAAAATTAGCCAAGTAAACTTAATACCGGGGCATTATGCTTGCTTTCAAGCGCCTGGATGTCTGTTAGGGAGGCATCACTTGGGAAGGACTCTGGATAAAATAATCAGACTCTATCCTCCCTAGAAATAGAAAAAAGGATCTGCTCTGAAGGGGACCAGTTGTGCCAAATGTCCTCCAACCAAAGTGTTGAGTAGAGCTGGTTGTCTATGTGCATTCAAGTCCCACGTGTGGGATTATATTGAGGTTGGCACAAATTAAAGTGAGGTTTGGGGTAATTTACGTATTTGCTATTTTATAAACGCATCCCACTCGGCTTTCAAAACTGAGGCTCTCCTCTCTCCTGGGCTCAATGGTTGTGGGGATGGTAGGTGGGGTGGGGCAATGAAGAGGCTTGTCCCTTGGCACCTCCTAGAAGTTCACAATAAGAATAGAGATGGCATCAATTCACATTAAAAGCAAGCATATGAAGTCATTCTCATGCTTATGGTCTTTACATGTAATCCTTGCAGCAACTTCACAAGGTAGATACTATCTCCACTTATTAACTGAAGAGGCTGAGGCTTAGTCTGATTAAATGATATGCCCGTGATCATGCAGGAGAAAGGAATTGCAGAGCCAGGATTTAAACTCCAGTCTGCAGGATGCTCAAGCACCCTGCGCTATTTTCTCCCAGGGTAGAGTGAAGTCTACCAGGTATTACACCTCAGATCCTGCCATCTGCTGGAGCTGCAGGGTACCAATCAGTGACACCCTTTATTGCCCTTTGGAGTGTGCAAACACATGAGAAGTAGGCTGTATTCGTTATCTGTTGCTGCGTAACATGTTATCCCAAGAATGTAGCCGCTTCAAACAACAATGAACGTTCATTGCCTCACCATTTCTGAGGGTCAGAAATCTGGGAGTGGACTAGCTGAGTGATTACAATGCAGGGTTTCTCGTGAGGTTGCAGTCAAGAGGTCAGCCAGGGCTGCAGTCAGCTCAAAGCTCAACTGAAGCTGGAAGATTTTCCTCTAACCTCACTCCCTTGGTGTTGGCAGCAGGTCTCATTCCTTGCCATGTGGGCTTCTCCCTAGGGGCACTCATGATGTGAAGGCTGGTTTTCCCCAGAGCAAATGATAAGCTGTGGGGAGGGGTGTGCTCGAAGTGACGTGCTATTATTTTTGCCACCTGCGAATGGTCACAGAGACTGCCCTTGATGCAACATGGTGCTGTATCAGGGCACAAATACGAGCAAGTAGGGCTTACTGGGACCCACATTAGATGCTGCCTACCACGTAGACAGAGAAGTTGGAAAGATGGAGAACAGAATGATGGCTTTAAAACTCAAAAAGCTGCATCCAAAGGACTCCTAAGTATTTCATCCCTGAAACAGACACACTTCACCACCGGGTCACAGGTGGGACTGGAGAACCACAGCTCCCCCTGCAGGAGCACAACAGGGAGACTTAACACATGAAGGAGCAGAGAACTCACGCTGAGAACAAGATATGCTGCGAAGAGAGTGGGCTGAGATGGGCAGGATGAGCGACACCTCCCAACTGCCCAATTCAGGACACCTCTCCTCCCCCAGGAGGCTAGGAGAGCTCTTCTAGTAGACTTGCCCTCATATGCACATGTGGCCAGGGGATGCAGCTCTCCCTAATGTCATCCCCGGTCCAGTCAGCTCTGTTCCACCACCGCCTGCTACACCTGATGGATGTTTTACAGACCCCTCATCATCCCATCATCATCATCCGTGATTAAGTATCTAGCATGTGCCAAGCAGTGTACTGATTCCCTCCCAGGAATCCTCTTCCATCTCCTTAACCCTCTGCAGCAGGTACCATATCTCCATTTAATGGAAAGGACAAGTCAGCCTTAGGGAAGCCCACAGTCACACAGTTAGCAGGTGGCAGAGGTGGGAATTGAAGCCATCTAGCCTAACTCCACAGCCTTGCTCTTTTTCTTTCTTTCTTTCTTTTTTTTAATGGAGGTACTAGGAATTGAACCCAGGACCTTGTGCATGCTAAGCATGCACTCTACCACTGAGCTAAACAGCCTCCCCCCACCCCCCGCCCTGTTCTTGAACCTCATGCCAGAGAGGCCGTTCAGTAAATATTTGTTGAAATAGATTAATTCAGATATAACTTTTGACTTTAAAAAAAAAGTAAAGAAAGCCTAAATAAGTCAAGCTGTTGGACCATAGCAAGTTCTAGAGAAAACTTAATGCCCACAATGCTCTTTCCACGTCTGAGGAATAAATTTAAGGTTGAAAAAAGGAACCACATCTTGCCAAATAAATAACGAGCTTCCAGAAGGCAGACGCATGGGCCAGGAAACAGCCTCCTTTTCAGTCTAGGGCTCTTTCTGTCTTCCATTCACTCCTGGAGATGCTGCCTCCATGGCTAAGACGAGGGCTGCCCGTGAGATCTCAGCAAAGCGGGAGGAGGTGAGAGCTTTGCTCCCCTAAATGTCCGCCGGAGGCTATCGCGGTGGTCAGCGCAGACGGCTTGCTGGCTAGGACCACCGGGGCATGCGGATGGGTTCTTCCTGCACTGCCCGTAAAACACAAGCCCAGAGTTTGTTTGCTTATGAGACAAACAAATGAAAGGCCAAGAGACAAGAGGCTTAGGATCTTAGTGCTTCCACTCAAATCCTTGGCCTGCCTGGGAGCCACGGCCCATTTGCTGTTACCTCCTGGGGACTTGCCTGCCATCCCTGCCCCCCACCAGCTGTGTCCCTCTGGCTACACCAACTCATCTTAATGTCCAAACCCAACCAGAGACTAGAGTTCACCAGCTTCCAAAAGATCATCGATTATTTGTAAAACACAGGGCAGGGCTTATGGGGAGACACGGAGGAAAAGGGAAGACAAGAACTCATGGGGAGATAAACTTCCCAGGGAGACAGAGGTGTAAGGAAATGTGTACCTGTGGGAAGTTGGTGCTGGGTTTTCCTATGACTGTCTCAAGGTGCTTGCTTCAGTCTTGGGGTGATTTTAGGGGCATGACAGAGAATAAAAGGGTGATTAGCAGGAGAGAGGCCGAAGGGCACTGGCCGCAAAGCTTAACAGCCTGGCAGAAGGAGGTGGTGCCTGGGGCTGGGCTGAGGAAGGATGCTTTTGAGGGAGACATGGGATGTGAGGAATTGGGAAAATAGTCCAGTGTTTCCCACCTCTCATTCTGGTGTGATTTTTGCAATATTTGGCTACAGTTTGTACTATTGTTTATTTAACATTTTCTTTAAATTGAATCATTTTTTCATATAGAAATTAATTCCTCTTTAAAGGAAACTCTATATCACCATAGTAAGTGGAAATCCAGTATCACCTTCCATCATAGAATGTAGCCATAAGACAATAAAACCTAAACAATAGTCTTCAGTTCTAGCCAAATACTCTTGTTGAAGTCTCTGACTCTTAACAGATGTTACAGAAGTGTTAGACACAAGAATGCTGTATTCAGGCTTTCTCCTTGGTATAACTCAACGATTAAAAATGAACTGAATTCTTCTGCACCAATCTGGCAAGTCAGTTCCTCTGAAGGCCCCTCCCGCTACACTATAACTAGACCCTAGGAGGACTGCAATAAACACACTTGTATGATTGCTAGGTTTGTATGAAAGTAGGGACCATCTCCAAGGGTGGTGGAGGGACGGGAGAGAATGCTAAAATGACACAAGGATGGGAATAACCAGCAAATGTGACAGCAGGAGCTGGTACCAGTACCAGCCCTGGAATCAGGACACTGGGCCCGGAGCTCTCTGCAGCAAGGGGAGAACTGAATCTGAGACTCCTATCATAAGCCTTGATTTTTTTGAAAAAAGCAGCAAGCTTCAGCAAAGAGCAGCTCTTGAAAAAAGCAAACATCAATCATCCTTGGAAGAACGCATCATCAATACAGACTCTCAAGATCCCTACAGATTATGTTCCACCCAATATAAGCTCGCAATAAAAAATCACCAAATGCTCAAGGAAACAGGCTTCGTGGAGTGAGATCAGCGGAATTAACAAGACACAGATTTAAAATCAGATGAAATTTTGGTATTGGCTTTGTAAGATACAAAACATAAAGTATGAAATGTTAACAGAAAAAAAAAATATGTGATTAAAAAAAGGAACAAAGGACAAGAAACTATAAAAAGGGACCAGGGAAAAGAACCAAGGAGAATGTTTAGAAATGAAAAATACAATCATTGAAATGTAATGGGTATGTTAAGCAGCAGATTAAAGAGAGAATGGGTGAACTAAGGAATAAATCTGAAGAAAGCGTCCAGAATGCAAAACAGAGCCAGAGGTGGAAAGTATCAAAGATAAGGAAGTTATCATGAGAAAGCGTTATATACATTCAATTAAGTTAGTTAATATACATAAAGCACTTTGAGCTGTGCCTGGCCATTAGTACCGACAAAGCCAAATGTTGGTTCTTAAAAAATACCTCTAAAAATGAAGATTTCCAGAAAGATGAATCAAGGGAAAAAAGAGACTGCCCAAGATCTGGCACAGGAAAGGAAACTGCAGACGTAGCTGAAATTAAGAAGATAGTAAGACTACACTATGGGAAATTTATTCGGTATCTTGTAGTAATCTATAATGAAAAAGAATATGAAAAGGAATGTACTATGTACATGTGTGACTGAAACATTATGCTGTACACCAGAAACTTACACATTACAAACTGACCGTACTTCAATAAAAGCTACTTTTCAATTTTAAGAAAGTATGCTATAAACATTATACCAATTAACTGGGAAATGTAGATAAAAACAAATTCACAGAATATGTAACTTTCCAGAACTGACCAAAAGATAAGTAGAAAATTTGAACAATCATATAATTATGAAGGCTATAGAAGTTTTAAATAATAGTTAAAATTGACCCAAAGAGGATACAGCAGTCCCAGAGACGTTTACAAGTGAATCCTACTACACTTTCAAAGAAGAGATTATTAAAGGAAACATTTCCCAATTTCTTCTATGAGACAAACAAAAGCTTTGCTATTAAAGCCAGACAAGAATAATGCTAGAAAGGAAAATTATTCCAATTTCACTTAGGAACATCAATGCAAAACTGTAAACTAAATGTTACCAAATTCAATCAACAGTCTATAAGCAAGATAAGAAAGATCAAGTTGAGTGTACTCTAAAAATACAAGGGTAGTTTAACATGAGAAAAATTTGTAAGCACAATTCGTCACCTTAACAAATCAGAGGATAGAATCACATGAGTAATAGATGCCTAAAAATCTTTTACAAAAGTTAACACCTATTTATTAATCAAAACTCACAGCAGATTAGGAATAAAAGGGAATTATGAACAGCAAGCATTGTTCTAAATGGAGAAACATTAGAAACATTTCCTTTGAAATCAAGACCCAGAAATCAAGGAGGCTCACCATTCCTGTTTCTATTTAACATAGTACTGAAGGTGCTAGCCAGGGCAATAAGACAGGAAAAAGGCACAAGAGTTTAAGGATTAGAAAACAAAAGTGTCTGTATTTCTGGATAACATGATTATCTATAAAGAGTGAGATCAGCGGAATTAACAAGACACAGATTTAAAATCATATGAAATTTTGGTATTGGAATTGTAAGATACAAAATATAAAGCATGAAATGTTAACAGAAAAAAATATGTAATTAAAAAATGGAAAATAAAAAATATTTTCAGACCTAATTACTAGAATTAATAAAATATTTTAGCAAAGTGATTGAAAACGAGATCTGTATACAAGAATCTATTGTATTTTTATCCACAAGCAACAAATGAAAATATTAATTTTTAAAAAGATGTTATTTATAACACAACAAAACAGAAGGTACCTAGGAAAAGGTATAACAAAGGTGAGCAAGAAGTTGACAGGAAAACATTTTAAACTTTTTTGAAAGACATTTTTTAAACCATAAAAGAATGTTATATTAAAAAGATAATATCTCCACATTGACCGATAGAGTCAAGGTAATCAGAATCCCAATAGGTTCGTTTGTTAGCTTTTTGATAAATCTGAGAAACTGATTTCAGAATGTATATGAGAGAAGGGTCCTAAAATTGTCTGGAGCCTTTCTCAACTGAACCCTAGAACACAGAAAATGAGCTTAGTGGTTATTTTCTCATTTCCCCCAAGGATGGAAGTAGTAAGTACCAACCTAGATGCCTAGGAGAGAAATAATTATTTACAAACATTAAGTGCTTTAAGGCATTAAGGTGAAGAAAGGCTGGCTGGAAGGTGAGGGTGGAGGAATTTGCCTAATCCCGTATCAAGACTTACTGCAAAGTTAAGAGTAATTAAGAGAGTGTGATATTGGAGCAATTACAGGCATAATAATCAATGCAACAGGACAGACTCCCAATTATTTGCAAACTTGATACATGTGAGTAAAGGATGGATCAAGCAACAGACGCTGAGACAACTGGTTACCCATCTGGGGTGGGGGTTGGGGAGGGGTTGAACCCTTACCTCACACCTTATACAAATTCAGCTCCAAGTGGGTTAACAACTTAAATGTGAAAAGTAAAATTTTTGAACTTCAGAAAAATTTAGAATATTTTTATGGCCTTGGAATTAGGAACGTTTTTGGTTTTTTGTTTTTTTTTTTTTACATAAGACAAAGAAAAACTTACACATTGAGCTACATCAAAATTAATAATTTCTGTTCATCAAAAGATGTCATAAAGAAAAAACAAGCCATGAATTGGAGGGAGCGGAGTTAACTGCACACATATAATCACAAAGGACTGGTAGCACATAAAGAATATATACATATTAAATTCCTGCAAATCAATAAGAAAAAGACAAATAGCCTAATAATAAAACATGCAAAAGGATACAAGCAGGTCTTTCCCTGAAGAGGAAATGTATTTGATGGCTAGAAATATGGAATGATAATCAGCCTCATTAGTAATCAGGTACTAATTTGCATACAGCTCCCTAATGAACTGCATTATTCTATACCCTCTAGATCTACATTGTGCAAGAGTTAAGAGCCCAGACTCCAGAACCAGACTGGCTGGGTGCTGTCCTGGCTCCTCCAAGACATGGGAAGGGAACAGCTTCTCCTGCCTCAGTTTCTTCTGTGTAAAACAGGACAATAACCCAGTAAAATCTTATTGAAAATTGGCTCCCACCACCCACCCAGCCCGTTTTCATTCCATCAACCTGATAACAATGACACCTAATATATTAAACAATTGGATTTTTTTCGACCTCAGTCTATAGGATTAGGCAGGGTTTTACTGTGGTACCTGATCCATAAGGTTGTTGTAAGCATTGCATGAAAATTAGTATACGCAAAATACAGAACAGTGTCTAACACGTAGTAAATATTATATAGAAATTAGCTATAGTGTTATTGAAAAGACTGACATTAACAAGTGATGACAGAATTATAGTATTAGGAATTCAACTGTTGCTCAGTGTCGGGGGGAAGGGTATGAACTAGAAGGAAGAATCACATTGGGAAACAACTTAGCATTATCTCACAAAGTCAATGTCTTAGTCCCTGCTGGCTGCTATAACAAAATAGCATGGATTGGGAGGCTTTTAAACAACAGAAGTTTATTTCTCATAGTTCTGGAGGCTGGGACGTCCAAGATCAAGTTGCTGGCAGATTCAGTGTCTGGTGAGACGACTCTTGCCTGGTGTCCTTTCTTGTATAAGGACACTAAACTAATCACCTCCCAAAGGCCCCACCTCCAAATGCCATCACATTGGGGAGATAGGTTTCAACATATGAATTTTGGGGAGACACAGACATTTAATCTACCGCAGTTAAACATGCACATACATATGAACATTCCTTATAATCTAGTGACTTCACTCTTACATTTATACCAGTGATTTTCAAACTTTAATAGATACCAGAACTCCCTGGAGAGCTTCTTAAAACACAGGGTATTGGGTCCCACTCTCAGAGTTTTTAATTCAATAGGTCTGGAATGGGGCCCAAGAATTCACATTCCTAGCAAGTTCCCAGGTGATAGTGATGTCAGCAGGGACCACACTTTGAGATGAACTGGTTTAGAGAAATTATCACAAGTGGGCACCACAAGACCTGTGTGTAAGTGTTCATAGCAGCACTGTTCATAAGGGCAAAACACTAAAAACCCAACCCAAATGTCCATCATTAGGAGATGAAAATAAACTGATAGGTCCGCATAATGGAATACTATGCAGCAGTGAAAATGGGTGAACTATGCTCCATGCAACAATAGGATGAATTTTAACAATGTAATTTTGAATGAAAAAAGGGAAGCAAGTTAGAGAAAACTACATATTTCAGGAAACTGTTTTAGTTCAAAAACAAGCAAATTAACTATTCATTGTTTAGCTATAGATACACACATATGTGGCAAGTCTTTTCAAGAAAATCAAAGGAAGAATAAATACAAAATTTGTGGGAAATGCTCAATTTCCCAGGATTTCTCTCTCTAAATGATATCTGGGCACAGGGGGGGTTTTCGTGTTTCATGGGGACAGTGGCTGTGGTTATAAAATATGATGTGAGGGCTCTGGCTTTGTCCTTCGGCATCCTGCTTGCCTTTGGGCATTGGCCTCTGTCCTTGCTGAATAGGCTGGTGATATCATTGGTCCTTCTTGCTATTAAGCCATAAGCTGGCATCTTAAGCCATAAGCTGTCACCACTCTGGCCATATGAATTCAGAATAACCCAAGTTGGGTCAAAATACCCCAATACTAAAGCTACATTGAACCCTTCACAGAAATATCCCTATGACAAGAAAAAAAAAATAAAGTTCTTCTGCAGGCTTATGGTGTTTTGCTCACAGGAGGTAACACAGACATCAGCACTTCAAATTGCTCCTTATTTGTCCCTAGAGGGCTTTTCCATACCTTAGGCAATGCACCGTTGTAGGATTAAGGACGATTAAAGGGTTTGTCTTCCTACAGCAAAGACAAACAGTTGTGAAAGAGGAGGGAGATCCATGTCAGCAAGGAGAACACATGTTAGTTCGCTGAGAATCAGAAAATTGATGCTCTGTAACCTTTCCTGCCTGTGTGTCCCCTCGGTCACCGCAGCCTCCAGCGGTGTGCATCCCTGATTGGAAGATGCTACTCTGCTCCACTGACTTATTTTTTTCATAACCCTCAGCACAGCTGAGACAGGAGGGGAGGGAGCAGGGCACAACCGTTAAAAGAATGACACAGCAAGTGAAGACTCAACTCCCAGTAGACCTTGAGCTTCACTGTAATATATTAGCACACTGTGTGGCACTCCCATGACAGTTTTTTGTTTGTTTTGCAGGGGGGAGGTAATTAGGTTTTCTTTAGAGGAGGTACTAGGGATTGAACCCAGGACCTCATGCGTGCGAAGCATGCACTCTACCACTGAGCTATACCCTCTCCCCGCCACCCCGTGCCATGACAGTTTCAAGGCTGACCATAAAAGGTTAAAAAGTGGGCGGTGGCCCAATTCCTGGGAGTCCCCGCCCCTTCCCCAAAGTAGTTGGAATAATCCTCCCACTTGTTAGTGTGGGAAGTTACCGAGCCCATTAAAACTAACAAGCCACCTCATGGTCGTGGACTGTGGATCTACTTTTACTTTAACCTAACCGCCCTCCGCCCAGTGCCCCATGGCCTCTCTGGCCTCCTGAGACAGCCTGCACTCTGCCTACGGAGTGTGCACCGCTCTGAACAAATCTACTTTCACTCTACCAAGGCTGGCTCTTGAATTCTTTCCTGCGTGAAGCCAAGGACCCTCACTTGGTGGGTCACATCCCAGGGACTCGCCTTGGACCTGGGACACGACCATCCTCTTGCACCCCATTTTCCCGCATCCCAGTCTCTGCATACCTCATTTATTTCTGCGTCCTCTGTCTCCTCCACGGCATATAAGAGGCTCAGAGACAGCCACCTGGATGCCTTGCTCCCTGCATGTCCCTGGAGCTTCGGACACTGCCTGGCACACAGTGGGATGGTCCACATGTAGTTATTGAAGGAAATAATAAACAACGCATTTTGTAGCTCCCTGCTGGTAGCGCCAGTAATAAAAAGGTGATGGGTTCCCTGGCTTTGCCAAGGAAACCAGTTCAATGCCCCCAGTAGCATCTCCCAGATACTCCCCTGTGCCTCACTTCTCTCCAGAACCCTTTAAACATCCGGCTCCAGTGTAAGGAGAGTCCTAGCCCTGCCTGAAGGCAGCTGGGGACAGGGGTGGGGGGACAGCGGACACTGGAGTGCTGACATAAAAGCTGTTTGCTTCCAGCTTTATTAACTTTTAAGCCTTTTCCTGTTTTCCCATCACGGCCAAACCCACCTCTTGGCAGACACTAAAGTTGGAATTTTTGAATTAGATTCCTGAACAGTGATCAAAACAGATTTGGGACCTCAACAGAAGAGATCCCAAACTATCAACACAAGCTAGACTATTCCAAAGGGACCTGTGCCCAGAGGAGGGCGGCGGGGTGGGGTCTCGTCCTCTGGGCCTCTTGGCCTCATCTCTAGGGAAGGACTCCGTCTGCTCTGGGCAGGGACTTCCAGGCTGGGATGGCACGGCGTCTGCGGCGGGGGCACTGGCATCACCCGGCGTGTGGGCAGGAGCCGGCGGAATCAAGGATGAAGTTGCTCGGGCCTTCCGCCCACAGTCACGCCCGAGGGGTCTGTGTTCTCACTGGCTCACAGAGGTCTTGCCACCAGCATTTTCACCAGCCCAGTTTCCGCCCAGGGAAACTGAGGGAGAGAAAGAGTGGGATTGATGTCTTCAAGGCCACCATCCTTCAAGTAAGATAAACACCAGCCTCAGCCCCATCCCGACTCGACTTCCCAGCCTCCCACACTGAGACGCATTCATTCAGACTGTTTGCCAAGCAGCGCTGAGCCTCTGAGGGGCCCCCTGAACATGCCAATGAAAGGAGCTTTCTGTGTGTATCCGTCTGGGTTGTTAAAAAAAAAAAAATCCATCTCTCCCCCATGCTTGTCCGTCCATTAAAAACTCAGTGTTGAGTGAAAAACAACAACTCCAAACAAACAAAACAAAATAAAAAACAAAACAAATAAAAAACTGACTCTATGTTCCCAACCCATTAAAAGAATCAGTGAGCCTTTTCTCCCAAACATCGAACATACGTGAATCCAAACCCACTGGTGGATTCAGCCAGTTTTTCCTTTTGGGCAGGGAGAAGGAGGAAGTATATTAAATAAGCAATTTGTTGTTGTGAAAAAAAAAATTACCAATGGCCTGAGTGAGCTCTCTTTTTGCATTTCTTTGGTGCAGTGTGGAGCCAACATCAGATTCTAAGCATATAAAATGGGGCGTTTCAGCTCCTCCGGAGACGGGGACGCTCACACCCTGGGCCAGGTCAGAGCTCTCCACCCTCCTGGAGTCTGTGGATCCCACTCTGTGTCCAGCAAAGGGGCCCAAGGCTCCCCCAGGACGACACAGTGCACAGAAGCCTGTTGATTCACGGAGTTGAATATTTTCCTTACTGCTTCAAGCCAATGCTCCGTGCTTTTAATAGACCAGGGAAGGACTGAACATCGAACCTCGTTCCACAGCCCAAGACAGCCACAGGGCCCCGCCTCGGTGACAAACATTCAGCCTTCCTCTACCAAGATGAGGGGTAAGAGTGGAGCGTTGACCGGGGGGTTGATGGTGTGGTGTGTCTGTTAGAGGAGGACCGGCTCCAGGCAAACCCAGGAGACGTCACAGCCGTCCTTGCTGGACGCACAGTTAGCATCCGGAAACAGTTCCTGAATGAGTGAACCAGTGAGTTATGACAGTGGATGAACAACAGCATGAATCCTGGGCTGCTTCTCGACCAAACGAAACGATGAAGCAGCTAAAACACGTCTTTAGCATCCCAGAGCTTTCTGCTTTGTGCACCTTCTTCTTGGCGATCTCCAAGAAACTAGTCCCCTTGACACTGCAGCAAAACCTGCTCTTGGGAAAGCCATTCACAGCCAACTCTGCCAGACTCATGGTGCTACATGCCATCCTTCCCACGGATGCTTGCATTCTAAAAGGGATCAAGTTTCTAAAAGGGATTTAAGCTAAGGACTGAATCTTGTTTATGGAACTTCAGCCATCAGCCAGTTTGCAGGGTGACAGGGGTGTGTATCAAGATTTGGAGACATGTCTGTAGGGCTTTTCCAGCATCTCAGAAATCTTAAAAGCTGCCCCATTCATTCAGTCTTTGCATAGTCAAGCTGGCTGAAGGTATATCGTGTGCTCAACCTGCTCCCAGCTGCAGGGAGCTCACGATATCCTCAAAGGGGCAGAGAGATGCCGTAGCTTAAAAGACATTGGCTCAACCCTTTAACTGCAGTGGGATGGCGAAAGGTGGCCCTAATGCCGGCAGGAGACCGAGCCAGGCAGGGGGACAGGGCAGGGGGTCTTCAAACTGTGATGTACACAGATTTCCCCCAGGGCACGTCAGCAGTGGATCAGTTTCTCAAATCCTCTATGATTCTAAGTTTTCCTATAAAACTGCTGGGAAAATGCAATGCCTCTTCATCATAACCCTTCTGCCACTTACAGAAAAAAGGCAGCTTCTCATCCATCCTGAATTTTATTATGGAGTATTTTTCTGGGGTGAAAAAAATCTCTTTAGCCCCAGGGTTGTGATGTGGCACACAGTCATTCCCTGTTTTGCATACCTGCTGTTAAGTGCGGGGCTTGGCCCACAACGACGTTCTGAATTCAGGATCCTAAGGGCTTGACCAAGGGATCGGTTAGCACTCACGTGCTGACCTTGGGAACTGACATCCGGAGCCTCCTCAGGTGACGCACTGAGAAAACACGTCCTTCTGTGGTCATCCAGCCAAAAATGCACATCTGGATCTAATCGTGAGGAAAGGGCAGACAAACCCCAACTGAAGTACATTCTACAAAGTAACTTGTCTATTGTCTTCAAAAGGCATCAAGCTCAAAAAGGGTGAAGAGGAGGGGAAGCAGAATTCCAAGATCTTTGGGGGACAAACAACCAAGTGCGAC
Source organism: Camelus bactrianus (assembly GCF_048773025.1). Classification (NCBI taxonomy): domain Eukaryota; kingdom Metazoa; phylum Chordata; class Mammalia; order Artiodactyla; family Camelidae; genus Camelus; species Camelus bactrianus. The sequence continues at coordinate 70,680,331 of NC_133551.1, read as the reverse complement.
GTGAGGTCTTGGATTAGATCCTGGGGGGAAAAGAAATCTATAAAGGACATTAAAGATACAATTGTCAGAATTTGACCATGGACTGTAGATTAGACAATAATACTGTTTTAATATTAAATGTCTTGATTTTGCTAATCGTACTGTGGCTACAAAAGAGAACGTCTTTGTCTTTAAGAAATCTACCCCCTAGATAAACAAGATTCTACTGTATAGCACAGGGAAATATATACAAGATCTTGTGGTAGCTCACAGCAAAAAAAAAAAAAAAAAAAAAAGTGACAATGAATATATGTATGTTCATGTATAACTGAAAGATTGTGCTCTACACTGGAATTTGACACAACATTGTAAAATGACTATAACTCCATAAAAAAAGTTTTAAAAAAGAACTATACTTCAATACAAATAAATAAAAGATTAAAAAAGAAAAAAAAGAAATCTACCTCCAAGCACGTAGGCCTAGAGAGCACAGTGTCTCCACTGCTCTCAAATAATTCAGAACAAAACCAACACGCAAATGTACATAAATGTACAGATAACGATGAAGCAAATGGGGCAAAATATAAACAAAATTTGTTAATCTGGGTAAAGGGTATATGGGAGTCCTTGAACTATTCCAGCTTTTCTGTAAATTTGAAATTATGTCAAAAGGAAAAGTTGCAAACAAACATACAAGGATAACATACAAGGATAGCTGGGCGTATGGTAATTTTTCTATCTTCCTGTTTTCTTTAATGAACGCATAGTTTTATCATGAAAAAAAATCAACAAATGCACATCATTTAAAAAATTCGTAAGTGATGGGGGTATGAACGAAAAATACTGCAAACCATATCAGTAAACAAAGAATGCTGAAGCCACCAAGTTATCAGCCACTGCTGCCACCCCCCAGTGGAGACAAGGCTGCCTCTGCAGCCTGAGGGGACTCAGAATGTGAAAGGACAGGACACTGGCCCTAGATAGCCAGGTGCTTGTCAAAGGAATGATTTCAAGGAGCCCAAATGTTTGCTCCCTCCCATACAGAGAAAAGCACTAAATTCTTTAACTTGAGATGCCTGGTTTTCTTCAGTTAACAGTTAATCTTTTCATGTTCCGACTACCTGGTCTTTGTTGTAAAGCTCCTGTATATCCTGGCTCCTCCCCTACCTCTTCGGTGCTGCCCCTCAGAGCGATCTGGGAGGGGCTCGAAGGGATTGAGTCCTCAGAAATGTCCACCAAATAAAACATAACTCTCAACTTTTAGGTTGTGTGATTTTATTTCAGTAGACAGGGGAGGGTATAGCTCAGTGGTAGACCGCATGCTTAGCATGCACGGGGTCCTGGGTTCAACCCCCAGTACCTCCTCTAAAAATAAACAAACCTAATTACCCCCACCTGCCAAAATGAAAATAATTAAATAATACAGTAGTAAATAAACAAAACCTAAAAAAAAATTTGTGAGTGATGCTGACTCTTTGAAGTGTAACTGGAAAGTTTCCGAGGACTTCTATCAAAAAATGTCAAGCTGTATGGTTAAAAATTCATAGATAAAATGTTCATATCATTTTTTTCATGATCAGCATGCTTATTCGCTGTGTTATCAAATTGTGACATAAAATATTTCCCAATTACAGTCAGTCTTCATCTTATTTCTTTTTACAAAGTGTTTAATATGTTCCACCTCCCATTAAAAATATACTTGTTTAATTCTATGATGAAAAATAATTGGCACCCAGTTTTTCGAAATTCTTTTAGGGAGTCTGCAAGCAAAACTGTGTGCATCCCACTGGAATAGGGCATGTGATAGTTTGATTCTGACAATAGGAGGGACTGACAACTGGGGAGACACCTGGAGAAAGATGGGGCCCTCTGGCAAACAGAGGCAGCCCAATGGGTCAGAAATCCAAGCCAGCTTCCTATGAGTGGAATGGCAGGAGCCAGCCTCCAGCTGGGGTCCTGATGCAGAACACTAGCTCCTGGGTGGAACTGGAGATAGTCCAGTTTCCCAGGGGGGCCTTGGGCCCAGGCAGCCAGACAGGGATCCAGGGGGCTCTCAGAACCAGGCCCAAGGGGAGGGTTGGACCAGCAGGGGATGAACTGATGCCAAGTCCCTTCTCAGCTGGGTTTCCTTAGGCATAAAGGAGCCAGTTCTATTGGGTTCACGTCAAGAACCTCTGCCCTGGAGGCTGGGGCTGGCTGAGGGTTCAGGTGGGCAGAGGTGGGCACTGGAGGACTGAAGAGGCTGAGAACCGGGCAGGGCCTGGCAGAAACGACCATCACATCAGTTACACACACATCCTTGCTGTGCATAGAAGCCCCCAAAGTGGGAATAACACACCCATTTTATAGAAGCAGAAACTGAGGCTCATGTTGGCCGAGGCCACCATGGAGCTGAACTGTGATTCCTAAACACTGAGGCTCTTTCCAACAAAGCAAGCTGATGTGGGTTCCTTCCGTCCCAGCACAACTCCCCACCTGCCACCCCTACCCTCAGCCTCATCCCATTTCTGTTAAGTACATTTGGGGCCCAGCTCACTCACCTCACTGCAGGATTTATCCCTGAGTCACCGAGATGCCTTTACTATCGGAGATTCCATCCAGTGGTATCTCGGCTCCGGAGCAGTGTGTGTTTGGAAGCAAGAGAAGATGCTGAGAAGTCTTCCCGGGCAGCTGGGGAAGCTCTGCCCACCGCTCTCGGACTCTACAGAGGCCTCGGAGAATGCACGGCACATGCGGGATCCCAGCTGCAGCATCCCTCAGGGTGGAGAGTCCTAGGCTGAGTGCTCTGGCTCTGCCCCTTCTCCTGCGGTAGCTCAGTTCCCCGGCTCCCCCAGCTCGGGTTGGGGAGAGGC